>NC_142040.1:53644218-54263385 GCF_982192425.1 Myodes glareolus
ATACCAGTAGTTTGGCAGATGCAGTCAGGCATAAGAGTCCCTGGGAGAGCCGTAGAACTTAGTAGAATGCTGAGATCCTTTTTCCTGTTTGGTAAACAGTCATTTCAACTGGCTTTTCTCCTCATATCATATCTTCTTCCCAGAAAATCATTAGTCCTCCTTTCCATGCACAGTTTCTAACCACCCCCACACCATTTTTTTTGCAATATTCCCAGTTAATTCTTTCATTCAAGTCTTTTCTCATCTCCCTAACTGCATTGATACCCTACACAAGTCATCACCGGGCCATCCAAATCTTCAAAGCATTGCAATTAAAGTTACCCACTTGTTTGTATGATCATTTGTTTAATATTAATCTACCTTGCTTTATTTTGCTTTAAGAAAGTAATGGCCATGTCTGTTAAACATTGTAAACCCAATGTATAGTACACGATAGGTTCTCAATAAATATTTGTAGAATGAGATGAACTATTAGCAATGATTCAAAGGGTAGATTTCAGTTTATGTTGTATCAGTCAGAGTGCTGACAGGGAGTAAATGAGATCTCCAAATGGACTACCTGAGGAATATTTAAGAACTTCTTTGTAACTAGAATTAACTCAGTATCTGTCAAACTTTAGTGATCCCGTTCTATTAAATACATTTTAAAGCTATTCTGTGGCATTGCCTGCCTTAACAATTCTTTATATTTGGAAACAGGTGGGCATAGGTTCAAGGAGAAGTAACCAGGCACAGTGAAGCACATTGACACTAGAAATGGTGGCGAGATCATGGTACTGAGCAGGTGGGGAGGTGGCGGTTCATCATAAAGAGGATAGTTGTGGTCTTAGAGGAAGCTGTGGTTGTTGTAGACCATGGTTCTCAACCTCCATCATGCTGCGGTCCTTTAATACAGGTCTTCATGTTGTGGTGACCCCTCGAACCATAACATTATGTTGTTGCTACTTCATTGATATAATTTTGCTACTGTTATAAATCATAATGTAAATTTCTGATATTCAGTGCATATTATATGTGACCCCCAAAGGAGTCACAACCCACAGGTTGAGAACCACTGTTGTAGAAGGACCCACCATGGTAGCATGGCTATATCTAGCTCTGCTAGAATGCAAAGACTAAAGAAACATTATCTTCACCACTGTTTTTCCACGTCCATCCAGTGCCTTTCATTGGCTAAACAAGACTGAAGCCAGAAAGAAGAGAAATGAATAACGTTGTCCATGAAGGCTGGCCTTAAAGTGTATGGAACTGGGTAGAAAACAGAGTGAATGGAACGTGCAGGAAGAATTTAAAATATTCAGCCATTTACCACTGGAGCAATTCTCAATTATAAAAGAAAATCTAAAACAGACAGTACTACAGAGTTGCCTGGGAAAGTTTTAATTTAATATTATAGAAAGAAGTCAAAAAAGTTAGACATTTCTATAGGTGACAGCAATTGGAAAGGTTTTTTTATTATGGAAATTCTATGGGAAGTGTCAATTAGAATATGTGCACTGGATTTTAAGTTAAATGTGGATCATAGCTTTGGTCTTCTACGTCCAAGACTCCTTCCTCTGTTTTTCTTGTTTGCTGAGGAAAGGTTAGCTGCTTGATAAAGTAACTGTAAGAATCCAGCATCTGACACATATAGCAATCCACAAAATGGTAGCTATTATAAGGAAGGTGCGTAGGATGTAGTTGTCATATTCCAGAGCCTAGCACTGTGATGGAGTCCCTTCTTAGGACACAGTCACATAATTAGGAACACAGAGTCACTAGGGATGGCATGGAGGTCAATGGGCTGGGGAATAATCACAGTTTTATTATGTTCAGTACTTCTGAAAAGATAAGCATTCCAATTCCTCATAGATCTCTTGTGCAAATTACTCCTTGATCTTTCCCTATTCCCTGCCTTATGACCTCCTATACCTCTAGGTCATTAAGGAATCTCCCAGTCATGAAAGGTAGATATAGATGACAGAGACTGAAGGTCAGGGAACACTGGGTCACTCTGTTGCATGCAGCTGAACCTCGCGAGCCAGGCCCAGCCCCAGCAGTTTAGATCCCTTAGTGTGGTTAGTTCTACCTTCACACAGTAGTGGGCTCTTCTGACCCAGCTCAGATGAATTGTGTGAAAGTGACAAATTTCCCATCTCTTTATAGCATCAGTGTCCACTTCCTGGGTGCCAAAAGACTCCTGGGTAAACACCGAAGGACAGATTAAAGGTTGCATTGTACTTTTCCATGGTGATAAGATGCGGAGGCAAGAGCAGAACATGGTGGATTGTATTTTAACCATAAAACACTCTAACCCATAGAAGGCCTGAGATGTCTCTACTTCTTGTCTCAAGGCTTCTGTCATTAAGAAAAGTAGAATCAAGTGACTAAGAATTAATCACAAAGGCCCGACTGGGCAGTGTCCCAGGAGAAGAGATTGAGAGGGTAAAGAAACAGAATTCAAAGACATAGAGGACCAAATGAAGGCTGATGCTCATGACTGGAGTTCACTGCATGTAGCTGCTGAGTCTGCAGCCTGACCCAGAGGCAGGACAATATGACTTTTGCTATCAAATAGTCTGCGACTGCTAGATGAGACCGCATCAGCAGCCTGGTACTGAGGGTCATTTATTTTGTTTAGATAGCCTCCTTCCACCTAAAACCCTCCTCGCCCCAGGAGTCTGTTCAGATACCTCTGGAGGTCAGAGGAGAGGAGTCTCATCAGTGTTTCATGTCTCATGCACAAAAATGGGCACACGGGTTTCCAGAGAATACAGGATAATGCACCCATGTTCCCCCATCTCTCAGGCTCCTCCTCCAACTTCCTATCTCAGGTTGTGATCCACTACTGTTGGTCATTTTCTTCAGTAACCCCCAACGTTTACCATAAAGAGGCTGCTGGGTTTCACTGACTTTCCCAGAAATAGAGGGCACATCACTATTGACGGAAATGACTGGGAATAGCTCTCAGTGAGACATCTCCATTGTACTGGAGGCCCAGTCACCACGAGGAAATAGATGCTTGAAGACACATCTTTGTGTCCTTTTTCTGGAGCAGGAAGAAACAACAACAACAGGAGGCTGTCTGTATTGAAGGAAGGAACCCTCTGAATCCCAGAGTGGCCCTGGTAATGGCAGCCTCAGTGAAGCACACAGGCCTAGGCCTTCTGAGGTTGGTCAGGCATCCAGAGAACTGCATCCTTTTTGTTCATGATCTGGATGAAGATGGAGATGCTTTCCTAATGAGTATTAAAAGGATGTAGTGTACCACTAGAGAAGGGATGGCCCATGACCGCAAACTGCTTTCCACAGGGCTTCACTTGGAAGCATTTTAACTACTCTGCAAATGTTTGGCTTGAGTTTTATGCAAAAAAAAAAATGTGGACCGTTCTTGATTTTGGTGCTCATCTTTGTTTGAGTTTTTTTTCCCTAAGTCTATTTCTTACAATTCAGTTTTCAATAGACTTACCCCAAACTAAGTAATAAATAAGCTTCATGCCTATCAAAATGTCTCTAAAATGATGCTTTCCACCCACCCATGGAGAAAGTACATGTTATAGAGGTCACTTTTCATTTCTTTTCTTATAAAAAGATGAGGTCTCACTGTGTATGTGTGGGTAGCTTTGAAATGTGTGTAGCCCAGGCTGGTGGTGAACTCACATAACAGTAGTAAATTACAGCTATAAAATAGCAACAAAAATAATTTTATGGTTGAGGGGTCACCACAACGTAGGGGACTGTATTAAAGGGTCACAGCATTAAGAAGGCTGAGAACCACTGCTTGAGGGTAACCTCTTTGCATGATTCCCTTGCTCCTATCACAGTATCCCCTTTATCCAACACTTCTCCTCACACATGGAGTTAATCACCTTGACCTTGGCAAGAGCTTGGAATGGAAAATAAAGAAACCTTATGGTGTGTGTGGTGTGTCCAGGCTTTTTCCCTAGCAGGTCTAAAGATGAACTTGGCTTCTTCATGAGCTGCCTTGGAACTGTGAAAGAATCACTGAGTTTTCAGAATTTAGTTTCTTTCTATCTCTCTCTCTATTCCTTCCAGATATGTCTCATCTCTATCTCAATCTCAACTGTCTATCTGTCTGTCTGTCTATCTATCTATCTATCTATCTATCCATCCATCATCTATCTATCTATCTATCTATCTATCTATCTATCTATCTATCTATGTGCTGAGGATTGACCCTAGAGTCCCCACAATCTAACCATGTACCCTGCAGCTGAACTATGCACATAGATCCTTAAATGGATATAATTTGATATACAGCAATATATGAACTTGTCTTGGTCAAATTTAAGCAATTACGTACAGCAAAGAGGTTTGATTGTTCTAATATAGGGTTACTGAAAGGAATAATGCTAAATGGATAAAAGCTTCAGTTTATCAAATATTCACTCTGAGTTTCGGTTTTGGTGCTCTAATTAACCATTCATTTAACCCCTTGGGAAATGGGCTATGCTGTCTCAGTTTTAGGAACAAAGGGTTAGAGTTCACTTATGTTACATCTCTTTCCCAAGGTCAGACCTCAGTCACAGAATTAATACTTAATTTTGGGGGAAGGGTCTGCTTTATTCTAAAACCCATGCTCTAAAGTCACTTTTTGGAAGTTAAAAATGGAGACCAGAACATTTTATAAGGTAATTTAATAACAATAAGTTCATCAACGCGTGCATCAGTTATTCAATCTTCCAGCCATATATTTCAGAAAGGGCTTTAGATAGCTTTTAAAGATGTAGCATGTGTGCTGAGTTTTGCAAGACCTTGTGTCAGTTGAGTAGGGCTGGAAAGGGCTTTTGAGATAGAGGTTAAAATACTAGGAGTCATATAAAAGGATTCCTTGTTAAGTAGTCTTCTGTGTCTACAGAATGAGATAAAAGCCTGAGGCTAGATACATAGGTTTATGTGGATGTCTTGTATTCAGTACAGTATATTCTCAAAACTGAAAATTCAATCTGTGGGCAAAGGCAGAAAACAAGGGTAATGAGTGATACAAGAAAACTGGTTCCATTAACACAGAACCATAACTCATGTTGTGATCTCCAGTGAAGTTGCTCTGCATGGCCATTCACTCTCATTTATTTTTACATTCCTGACAGTTTCCAGGAATGTACTCAAATCTACAAGTTTGAACACTTAACCCTGCAGAGACTAGGGGAAGGGATGTTCTTCATCCTTTGAATCCATTCTCATGGAGAGTCTTTAAAAGGGGTTTTGGTCTGAGTAGTATGGTTGACCACAATGCCAAGAGCAGGACTTCCAGACCGAAGGAATTAGTTACAGGATGCCCAATTAAATTCTAACTTCAGATACATACCAAATGCTTGTACTTGGAGCATACTTGTATTCAAAATATTTGTTATTTGTCTGAAATTCAGATTTATTTGAAATTAAAAAAGCTACTGTGTTTCTTTTCATCTGGTGACTTTGTTGAACTGGCTACTCTATCTGATATTTAAAGTTCCAGATTTATTAATTTATAGGGACTCCTTCTCAGACTGCCGAGGTGCTGCAGAGCTCAGTACGGAGAAACATGGGCTGTGACCGGTACCTGCTGCCTCTTCCCACACATGATGACCAGAGAGACTGACCTCAGGCCCCAGAGAAACAAAAGAGGCAAATCAAGGCACCAGTTCGTGTGAATTTCCTTTAGGGTTGACCTTGGATGTTGTGGCTACCTTCCTGTGACCTGGTTTGAGTGACTGAGTTCTGAAATTCTCTTAAGTGATTGTGTTAGCTTCCTTTGCACAAACCTTATCTCATCCTGGGAGTGTGTTTTAGTTTGTCTGGATAAAGTTGAGTATTCCCTGGATTCCCTAGGGCCCCACGTTGTTCTTAGTTTCTGTGGGATTTCTTTCTTTGCTTATTTGCTTTAGGAAAAGGCTTACTGATAAAAGAAGGCCGTTATCTGGGAGCCAGGGGATCTACCATGGCAGCTGCCTACTTAGGGCCCAGCATTCTCCTCAGGGTACAGGGGATATATTTGTAATGTTGAAACCCAGAAGCACCTTAACATGACACTTGGTAGTAGAAATATGTAGAGCAGCTTTGCTTTTTGTGTGGGATGCATTACAGGCTTCCCTGAATGATAAAATTTGACGAAAGGAGGCAGATGCTAGCAGCAAGTTATAGAACCAACTCACTATTATATCTTTGACCCACTTTTAAAGAATCTTAGCCTGAAAAAATAATCATGGTGATACATGCCTGCAGTCCCAAGAGTACAAGATCAGCCAAAATCTTATCTCAATAAAATAAAAGAGAATACAATACAGGAAGGAAACCCAGGTTCCTTTTTTACCCTCTCATTAAAATATTCACCATTTTATATCATTATATTTTTCTCTTTTGTCTCTTGATTTATATATCACTGATATCAAACTATCAAGGGATAAATTTCTAAGTTTTTACCCCAAAGGTGATCTCCTCTCCCCATGACAAAATCCTCCTAGTTGCTTTTGTGGTTGCTGTGACAAAGATCCCTGACAGAAACCCCTTAAGATTGGAAATTCAATTCTTGACTCAAACTTTCAAAAAGATTTCAGTCTATCATTACAGGGAATCATGGGGTGGTATGGGGAGCACGTCACCCACAGTGGTTGGAATAGGCGAAAGGGAAATGGACTAGGAAGCTGAGTGCGATTTCAGAACCAGGGCCGGGTATAGCGTTCAGAGGACATCCCCTGCTGGTATCCGCCAGTCAGCTCTACTTTCTAACGGCTCAAAATGATGCCACCAGCTGAAAATCTAATGTTTGCGTCTCTGGGGTGCCTTTCATACTCAAGCTATAACAAAAACTATTGATAGCATGTTTTAAGGGATGAATATATCGCAGTTGTTTAAGTGCTTGTCGTGAGCTTGATCCCCAGAGTCTATTAAAAACAGTCAATTGAGGAGGCAAGTGCTTGTAATCCCATGCTGGGTAGACAGAGATAGGAAGATCCCTCAGACTTGCTGGCTACCCAGCCTCACCTACTTGGCTAGCTCCAGTTTAGTGAGAAATCCTGTCTCAAGACAACTAAGGTAAACAGCTCTCAATGAATGACACCTGAGGTTGTCCTCTGGTTGTTGCATTCAGATACCAACAACTAACAGTTGGTATCTTGTAAAATTAAAACTCTTCATTCAATCAAAGGATACATTCAAGCGAAGAAGAACCCCACAGACCAGGAGACAATATTTGCCAACTGTACATCTGTTAGATAGAGGGCTAATATTCAAAGTATATAAAGAAGTAAAAAAGACAAAAGAGTCAAGAAAATGAATGGGCCATTAAAAATTGGACAGAGAGTTTTCAGAAGAAGAAATTAAAATGCCTAAGAAATATCTCAAAAATTGTTCATCATCCTTATAAATTAGGGAAATAAAAGTTGAAACAACTTTGAGATTTCTTCTGGTCACAGTCAGAAGGGGTAAGATCAATGGCATAGCTGGCCAATGCTGGCAAGGATGGGGAGAAAGAGGAACCCCCATTCATATCCATTCTGTTAACCTGTGTCTTTTTATAGGTGAATTGAGTTCATTGATATTAAGAGATATTAATGACCAATGATTGTTTATTCCTGTTATTTTTTGGAGGTAGTGTTTGTGTTTTTTCCTTCTTTAGGGTTTGCTAGTGTGAGGTATGAGGTTACTTGTTGCCTGTGTTTTTGTGGGTACAGCTAACTTCCTTGAGTTGGAGTTTTCCTTCTAGTACTTTCTGTAATGCTGGATTTATGGATAGGTAATGTTTAAATTTGGTTTTATTATGGAATATCTTGTTTTCTCCATCTATTGTGATTGAAAGCTTTACTGTGTATAGTAGTCTAGGCTTGTATCCATGGTCTCTTAGTGTCTGTAGCATATCTGATCAGAACCTTCTGGTTTTCAGAGTTTCCATTGAGAAGGCGGAGATAATCTGATGGGTCTGCCTTTCTATGTTACTTAGCCTTTTTCTTTTGCAGATCTTAATATTCTTTCTTTATTCTGTATGTTTAGTGTTTTGACTATTGTATGGTGAGAAGACTTTCTGGTTCAGTCTATTTGGTGTTCTGTAAGCTTTTTGTACCTTCATAGGCATATTCTTCTTTAGGTTGAGAAAGTTTTCTTCTATGATTTTGTTGAATATATTTTCTGTGATTTTGAGCTGAAATTCTTCTCCTTCTTCTATCCCTTTTAATTTTAGGTTTGGTCTTTTCATGGTGTCCTAGAATTTTTGGATGTTTTGTGTTAAGGGTTTGCTGGATTTAACATTTTCTTTGACCAATGAATCTAATTCTTCTATCATATCTTCAAATCTTCAACTCCTGAGATTCTCTCCTCCATCTCTTGTAATCTGTTGGTTATGCTTGCAACTGCAGTTCCTGTTCATTTACCCAGATTTTCCATATTCAGAATCACCTCAGTTTGTGCTTTCTTTATTGCCTCTACTTCAATTTTCAAGATTTGAACTGTTTGTGCTGTTTGTTTCTTTTGTTTGATTATTTATTCTTGGGTTTTTAAAAGAGATTTATTGATTTATTTCAACTTTTTGTTTGTCTTTTCTTCCATTTCTTTAAAGGAATTTTTATTTCCTCTTTAAGGGTCTCTATATCTTCATAAAGTTAAACTGAATGTTATTTTCTTCTGCTTCTGCTGGGTTTGGATGTTCAGGCCTTTCTATTGTAGGACTACTAGGTTCTGGTGGGGCCATATTGGTATTTATGTTGTTGGATGTGTTCTTATACTACTGTCTGCCTATCTCTTCCTCCAGCAGGTGCAGGTAGGGTCTGTGTTTCAGGGATTCTCTCTTCCTCCAATCTGTGAAGATGGGGCCTGTGGCTTAGGTGGTTGCTCTTCGTCCAGGTGCAGATGGGTACATGCCCCCAGTGGATGCTGATAGGCTCTTCAGTTCCTCTCCAGGGCAGACTGGTCCTATCCAGGGGCCATCTGGGCCAAGGGTCTGGTAGTCATAGATGTGGTGGAGGATGATAAGGGGTGTGTGGAGGTTTCTTGGGGTCTCTAGGGCTGGGTGTGTAGGGGTGGGGCAATGGGATGTTCTTCCCAGGGCAAGGGCCTAGAGAGCTGAGCCCTCCAATAGGGAGCCTAGATGCTTACCTGTCCAGGGGCAGTCTGGGCCAAGCCTCCAGTGGTCACAGATATAGTGGAGGTTGTTAGCTGGTGTGTCTTTGATATTTTTTGAAGTTATTTCTAGCTAGATATTTGGGAAAAAGAAAATAATGATTCAGATGATACTGGGATACAAAGGGAAATAACATTTCTCTTAGAGCCCATGAACAAAAATGCCAGATATCCTAATTTTAATGACATCTAAAAATATTTTTGAATATTCTGGACACATGTAAAGTTTATTTAAATGTATCAAAACTTTCATTTTCCCCAATATTAGAGAATCATGCATTAATTTCAGTATGTGACATGATTGTTCTCATAAAGGAAGCTGAAGTAAATAATAGTAATAAAAACAAACACTATTGAGAGCTACTTTGAAAAAGTTACAAGTATAAATATATAAATTCATCTTTAGAGCTTTTTAAAAGTTTGGTTTCATTAACATTTTCTTTAGATGTGGTGGCATTTTAGTTAATTATGTTGCAAATTAGCTGACAAAATTCTCCTTAAAATGTGCTTTAAAAGACATCAGTTGAGTACATCTCATGTAGACTAGGTGTTGCCAGGAGAGGTAGTTGGCTTAAATGAAACTTAAGAAAGTTTTGCTTCGTAATTACTACTCTCTTGTGAAAAATTATAGAAATAAGCATGAAGCTGGAAGTCAATAAGCAATGGCTAATGATACGCTGTTCCGTGCAATCATTATATGGGCAAAGGACTATGTTTTAAGAGTTGGAGAAGTTCATCCTGTGCTCTTAACACAGTTGTTAAATTAAATCACTACTCTGGTATGTTTCTGGACTTGCTACTTGACCCTCAGCCAAATTCATCCTACCGCATATTAGAAATTCCAACTGTAATTTTTATTTGAACGTTCCCCTTCTTTTTCCAGTACTGTGATCCCACCCTAGCCACCCACAAGCGAACACAACAGAGGATTCTTTTGTGTGTGGTGATGGCCTTCTGAGAACAAAATAACATAACTTACAATTAAATTGAATATCGGGATGCTTACGTGATGCTGTAATAGGTTCTTTTGAGAACAACTGTGTACCTCTATCTTTAAAGCTTGATCTTTGGCTTGAAAACTAGTTCCTTTGAAGTGGAAGTGGTAGGTTAAAGCAAGTGCCCGAAGTGTTTATTCCAACAAACTATGGGACTAGGGGAGAAATTCTTTGTCATTTAGCATTACAATTACCTATGAGAGATGGAGCGCTCAAGCTGGCATGTTGTACCTAGTGTATCAGTTACTATGCCATAAAACTTGTAGCCTTTGATTCATGCTAGGCTAGACTGTAGCGATTAGCCACACCAAAGCTTCCAACGGGGGATAAGTACTTCATGTTCTCGCTCTCTGTCCACCACAAGCCATCAGAAGGCTTTACTGCATCACAACATTGTCCCTGGTCTGGGATCTGTCCTGACAAAGTAACCGCTACCTGGAACATCATTGGTCAAAACTACAGAAGGGAAGTAAAACAAAATCTCCTCAGGCTTTAAAAGCTGGGGCAGTCTCTTGCTCAGAATCAACACAAATAACTTTTGATGGTTTAGGATTTACTTTAAGTTTATCAGGATAAAACTCCATGAAGATAAACATAGGGTCTTATATTTAGGACTGCAAATTCTCCTCTGTAGACATGAATACCTGCAACAACAACAACAGAAAAAGACTGAGGGCTTGATGTAAAGGAGCAGGTGATACTGTAAGACAGCAAAACGTACCATTGATTTTATTGATTGGTTTATTTATTCATTCAGTTTCTGTGATACTTTAATTTAGGGGAGGAAAGGTTTGTTTTTATTCATGGTATCAGAGGGCTGCAGTCGGTCCAGCTGCAGTCCATCCCAGTGAGGAAGGCATGGCAGATTGTCTGTCATTGGCAATGAGAGCGTGAGGCAGAGAGGCTGTCCATATCATAGATTAGGAAGGAAATAGATATAGACAAAGGAAATTGGTTAGCACGAGGGGAAAGCATAATTTTCAAAGGCTGACCTAGGAGTCTGTTTCTTTGTTTGTTTGTTTATTTGATTGATTGCTTTTAGCCAGGCCCTGTCTCTTAATCTCTGTGCCCTTCCAAGTACTGCCACAAGGTGGGGACCAAGAGTCCTAAAGAGTTCAAACTATAAACCCATGGGGGCTTTTCAGATTTAAATCACGATGCTCTAATCCCATTCTCACAGAGACTCATGGCCAAATGCATTTAGTTAAACTTCAAGAATCCCCCAAATCTTAACATTGCCAAGAGTGATTAAAAGTTTACAGTCTCTACTGAAACTCAAAGCAATCTGTTATCAATGAGCCTGTAAAATAAAAAAGTTACAAAGTTCCAATATAAATAGCAAAAATAAACATTTTTATTCTGAAAGGGAATGGACCAAATATATGCAAAAGCCTAGTAGGACAAACAGCAAGCCTCAAAGCTTTTTCCCTTTTTAGGGAAAGGGTTGATATCATATGAACTCCAACAAGGACTAGGTACCTCTTGTCCTTAGTCCTGTAATTTTCAGCACATGTTATTTGAGTTGGTTTAACTAAGGGCCTATAGATTACTTCGGCAGTTGTCCCATTTTTCTTGCTTATCCAGCATCCTGGCATCTCCACAGCATTTTTACCTCCACAGCACCACAAAGAACCTATTCACTGACTCCCTGTCTTTGTCAGTGTTCTATTGCTGTGAAGAGATACCATGACCCTGGTGTCTCTTATAAAAGAAAGCATTTAATTGGGACTTGCTTACCACTTTAGGGGTCCAATCTGTTATTCTCATAGTGGGGAGTATGGTGACCCACAGGCAGAGTTGGTAACTGAGAGTTCTACATCCAGATCAGAAGGCAGCAAGAAAAGAGATAGAGACGTTGGGCCTGGCTAGGACTTGAAACCTCAGAGTGCACCCCCAGTGACATACTTCCTACAACAAGGCCATATCTACTAATACTTTCAAATAGTGCCTCTCCCCAAGCATTAAAGTGTGTGAGCCATGGGGGCCATTCTTATTCAAACCATCACATTACACTCCCAGGCCCCCATATGATTGCAGCCATATCATAATGAAAAAAATATATTCAGTCTAACTCTAAAAGTCCCCATGGTCTATAACAGTCTCAACACTGTTTAAAAGTCCAGAATTCAATGTCCCTCCCTTCTGAGTCTCAAGGCAATCTCTTAACTGCAACCCTTGTAAAATCAAAATAAAAAATCAGATCATATACTTTCAACATGTAATGGCACAGCCTCTTCATTACCATTCCAAAAGGGAGGAGAGGGAGAATAGTGGGAAAATACTGGACCACAGCAAGTTCAAAAACCATGTGAACAAGCTTCAGACTCTGCACCTCCATGCCTGATTCTGTTTCTAACTGATAATTTGAATATATTTTACTGTTGGTATTCTCACGGGCATTCTGATCTCATCTTCAGACATTTGCACATGCATCTGCAGAGCAGTCCCATGTGTTCGTGAAGTACATAGTTAGATGTATCATCTATCACTGTGGTAAAAACACCATGACCGAGGAAACTTACAAAAGAAAGTGTTTAATTGGGCTTCCGGTTTCCGAGGGTTAGAGTCAATGATAGCGGAACAAAGATGTGGTGTCAAGGAAGAGCTGAGAGATCACATCTTGATCTGCGACAACAGGAGAGAGGCACGCTGGGAAGGGTATGTGTAGAAGGCCGCAACCACACTCTCCACCATAGATGGCGCTGCACCGCCAGGTGAGCTAGAAAGCTCACACGTGTTGGTAACTTTCCACTACTCCCAAGGTATCACCTGGGACTGGGAGCAGTTGACCAATCCAAGAATGACACGTCCGAAGCAGGGTCTGTTTCCTATATAAGGGATGGGTTTCATCATATCTGGGTCTCCGCCATGTTGGCTTATGCTCTAGCTCCCAAGAGGATTAAAGCCATTTCTGCAAAAGAATCCTGTGTCCCGCATGGTTCTTGCAGGCAAGGCCGAGCGCAGGACATCTGGTGCTGAAACCCGTGAAGCAGAAAAACTTTACACCACCGGAGACCCCTTGGACACAAGGAGGATTCAGAACTACAGACATGCATACTCAGAGAGGTATGCTCTAAAGTCAAGAGAGCATATCAAAAACTGAGCAGCAGTGGGAGGTTATGCGTGCACACCCAGATAAGTTAAAAAGGACCCCCCAATGATTCTAAGAAAGTAAAAATGGGGAAGAAGGCTGATTTACAAGGTCAAAAGCTTTATGTTATGTTGTTCATGTTGTCTTTTGTGTACTGGATAGGAGAAAGATATTTAAACTTAAAAACTGCTAAGGATATGATGTTTTGGGAAAGAGGTTCTGTTTTCACCTCCACGGAGGATGGGAGCCTAAGTATGTGCTTGAGATCCACGTGGTTTGAATCACCGAGACCTCCTGAAATGTTATAGTGTTTACCCCTAAAATACAGCGGCCCAATTCAGCAGGAAGCAGTCAAAGAGACTAACGGCGCCCAAATTCCCTAAAAGATTAAATGAGGTCCTTTCAGTGATTGCAGAGCAGCAAGCCTGCTTCTCTGAGTTCCGCTTTGCTCCGTACGCTGGTTTGGGCTCGGAGTGGGTGCAGCTGGGACTGGAGGGCAGCTGGAGCAGAGCTTTGCTCTGTGGCTATGGTGGGAGGCACGTTGCACCGGCTCGGTTGGTGCCTGGCCTAGAGGGTGTCACGGCGGTGCCGGGAATGAGAGCGATGCCACAAGCAGCCAGGCCAGAAGGCTTGCTATGTACCTAAAACTGTGCTGGTCTCTGAGCCTAAAATGACTCTGGTTCCATTTGGCTATGCTAAATGATGCTGACTTCAGGCAGGGCTGGTCGTAATTATCATAATAAAAGCGCGACAACCTGGTTACCGGTATCCTAGGTAACAAAGGCGGACCTATCGCCTGAGGCAACGGATGGGATAAACAATGCTAGACCGCGTCATCTTAGGACTCCAGGCTGGGAACAGGAAAACGGTTTTCTCATATTTTTGGAGCAATAATCTATTTAAAACGGTTTAATTCTAAGGCCTGCTGTAATGGCACAGGCAAACAAGATTTGCTCTTTGGAACAGAGACCTATAGGTCTCTAAGTTCAAGACCAGCCTACTTCCAGTACTGACTATGCTAAATTTTTACACTGAGTTTTTTAATATTCTTAAATGTTATTTTGGGAGATGTTTTTTTTCTAGGAATGCTAACATACATCTACTGACATTCATGCTGTGGATTCATCTGTCCAGAGGCCTGAGGACAAAGCCTCTGCTATGGAGTTGTCTGGCCTGATTGCTGCGGAGCTGGCGGGTTCCTGAGGGATGGTCCAGCTCCTGCCCTTGGTCTGTCAGTTATTGCTGTGCTGTTGTTGCTGTACATTGCAATGTTGTTGTTGCTGTGCCATTGCTGTGCTGCTGGATTTCCCCTTGTTTTGTCAGTTATTGCTTGCTATCAGTTTCCCTTATCCTGTCAATTATTTTTGCTAAACACTATGGGTATCTTCAAGACAGGTTACAAAATGCCATGGTTATTCAAATTAAAAATTGGATACTACAGACTTCTTGATGCAGCTGGAGAGTTATGCCCCTGCGATCCCAGATTATTAAGCAATTGTCTAGTTATCTTCTAGGTAATTGGACTGGAGAACTTACCAGTTCTTGTTAAAATTGAAAAAAGGGGGAATAATAAAGGAACTGCCCCTGATGCTCTGTTCATTATACATTTTTTAAATGGCAGCACGGCCTTTACCATGGAAAACAGAGACCCTCAATCAGTTATCTACCACAGTGGCTACAGCCCTGGATCAACAGGCTACCATAGATACATCTATTAGAGGTAAAATAAAGAACAGGTGGATATCTTATGGCAGCTTGCCCAAT
Source organism: Myodes glareolus (assembly GCF_982192425.1). Classification (NCBI taxonomy): domain Eukaryota; kingdom Metazoa; phylum Chordata; class Mammalia; order Rodentia; family Cricetidae; genus Myodes; species Myodes glareolus. The sequence goes on from NC_142040.1 coordinate 53,659,159, forward strand.
TGGGCTATGAATGGAAAACTCCAGCCTTATGTGTGACCAATGTACCATATAAAAACTTTATAAAAATGGCTAACTTGTCCCGAGAATTGTCTTTGTATCTTGCAGGAGAATTTTGATGATTTGCTGTCCTCCTTGAGACGGTCCATCGTGACAATCAACTCCACGCGAGTGGACATAAGCCTGGCCAAAGAATTCCAATCCTGGATTATGTCCTTCATCTCCTACTTCAAAGAATGGGTGGGGGTTGGAATGTTTGGAATGGTCCTGCTATGGAATAGTGTTTCTCCTCTGGATGGTCTGCTGACTCTAATCCCAAAGCCATAGGGACAAAATGGTTTTTGCACAGTGCTGGCTGCCCTAGAACAGGGAGCCTCTATTGACATATGGTTATCTATGTTAAAGCAGTAAGGTTTAAGCCAACCAGCTCCTGCACCCCTAGGACTGTGGTCCATGGCACAGGGTGGAATGCTTGGCTTAGCTAGCCCTGAAGATTGTCGAGCTGAAGAGCATCGCACAGAGAATGGCCCTCTCTGAGAGATATGTCGTCCTGCATAAGGGTTTCCTGCCGTATGTTCCCTTTCCCAGAAAAATGGCAGAGGGCAGGCCGGATAAGTTCCAGGTGTCATGAGCCTAGGGGCAGATTCCGTGTAAGCCCATTTTAATGTTTTCATTTTGGGAAGTGCGACCTCTATCTTTACCTTTTGAGGGAGTTGCCTTTCTGCAAAGAAGTAAAATTAGGGGGAGATGTAGAAGGCCGCAACCACACTCTCCACCATAGATGGCGCTGCACCACCAGGTGAGCTAGAAAGCTCACACGTGTTGGTAACTTTCCACTACTCCCAAGGTATCACCTGGGACTGGGAGCAGTTGACCAATCCAAGAATGACACGTCCGAAGCAGGGTCTGTTTCCTATATAAGGGATGGGTTCCATCATATCTGGGTCTCCGCCATGTTGGCTTATGCTCTAGCTCCCAAGAGGATTAAAGCCATTTCTGCAAAAGAATCCTGTGTCCCGCGTGGTTCTTGCAGGCAAGGCTGAGCACAGGACAGGTATGAATCTTTTGAAACCCCAAAGCCTGCCACCCAGTTGATGGGGAACCTCCTTCAGCCAATGGCCTTTGAGAGGCTGGGCCAGGTTGGGTGTGGCTTTGGGTACCAAAACGCCCATGGAACCACCCACTCGCTCTTTTGCTCCCCACTCACCACACCTGGATGTTGAACTCCAGTCCTGTTCTTCATTGTGATCTGTGAGTTCTCTTTTAATAAAGAACCCCTTATTATGCCATATTAGGAGCTAGTGGGGGATTCCTTTATTTGCATCCCCCCCACCTGACACATTCCTCTTCACCCAGTGTCACGTCTTCTCCAACAAGGCCATACTTCTTAAACCTTCCCAAACTCTTCCACCAATTGGGCACTGGGTATTCAAACACATGAGCCTTTTGAGGGGGGGTATTTTCATTTAAACCATCACACCCTACTTCTCTGATACCAGTTTTCTGTGTTCATTTTTTTCCTAAAGTTTGCAAAGAATTAATTCTCTTTCTTCAGGGTCCTTTGAAATCTAACTGCACCATGGTAGCAATAAGGATTAGGCCTTTGGAATTTGTGACTCGTAGCAATTAAATTTGGGACTGATCATTCAGTCCTTTGAAAGAATATTATCGCGTGTTCATTTTGTGGTTCCAGATCTTGCCTAGCACTGGTTTGTGTGTTAGTTCAAGAAAACATGTTCACAAAGCCATTGTATAAGGCAAGATAGGGCTACAAGCAGAGGAATTACCTGACATAACTTCAGAATGGAAAATTTTATTTTAGCTCATGGTCTCAGAGAGGCACAGTCACCTTAGTGGACAAGGGTGGCTGACTGCATCTGTCCATGGTGCCTGGAGCAGCTGTTGAGCAGCTGTTCCCATGGTAGCAGACCCGGAAACCCTGTAGACTGACATGAGACCTCCTTGCCTCTACCAGCTAGACCCCACCTCTTGTAAGACTCCACATCCCTCAGAAGAACACTGCAACTAGGGATGCAGGTTTCAACATTGGAGACTCTGCTGGACATTTTAAAATAAGCAAGTGCCATCAGGTTTTGGGACACATTCTGAGACTGTCACTGGCCACGGTCTAGTAAAGCCCACCACACTGCAGCATCCGGCTGCGTGACTGGCCTTTCGGTACTTGCTCCTCTTGTTCTAACCATGCTTCAGGTTCAAAGGCTATAGTCTGCTCATGTGGACATGCCTTTCCTTAACTTTATTTTTCCTTAAGAATTTTCTTTGACAGTTCTTCGGAGTGCGAGGCACTTTAACTTGCCCCTTTCCATAGGAAATTAAAAAAAAAGAAATCACCTAAACCTCTCTTGAGGAAAAGTTTAGAAACAATGACACACGTCAGCATCGAAACCTGTGCTTTTAATTGGCTCACTTTTTCCCTTGGCGTCCACCAAAAGAATTGTTACACTGTGAAGTCTGTTGGAAGCAGTTTGCTTTAAAAATTCCATCTTAGGTGAAAATATGAATCGATATAGTAGTTCTTTTCCTGTTTTGCAAGACTGTCCTCTGGAATCACTGTCAGGTTTATTCGTGAACGTGGATGGCAAGTTTGCATGTAGCTCTTTCTCATTTTTCTGTTCAGGTACCAAACTTGTCTTCACATCTTACTAACCTAAGCAGACGGCTTTATTTCTAAAATTCGCAAAGAATTGATTCTCTATCTCTCCGCAGGGACCTGTGAAGTCTAACTGCACTGTGGTAGGGATAAGGATTAGGCCTCTGGAATTTGTGACTCATAGCAATCAAATCTGGAAATGTTCATGAAGTCCTGTGTAAGACCATTACTGCGTGTTCATCTTGTGGTTCCAGATCATCCACAGCGCCAGTTCATCCATTCGTTTAAAAAACGTTCACAAAGCCATTGTATAAGGAAAGCTATGCTGGCAAACACTCAGTGCTGTAGACATTTATTACCAAACCAAGGGAAGCATTTTCATAAGTGCTTGGGGCTCTTCCCCCCTTAGAACAGTCCTCCCAGGATGCATTGCATGCTGCCTTCCTGTTCCCTCACACGTTCGGTAGTGCTCCCTTGACTAAATGGTGTGAAAGCGATGATGGAAACAGGTTTTAGATCTTTATGGTTTCACTTTTTTTTTTTAAAGATAGGTTCCTTAATTTTTCTTAGCAATCTGTAGGCTGAGTATTGCAAGCATTCATAACTGGAGTGTCTTCATTTTAGAATGAAGAAATTAGTATTTTAGTTTCTCACTCGATACTGTCATACTTTTCTGATAGAGGTACTAGAGAGAAACGTGAGTAGCTTAGATTTTAAATTAAGAAGTTTAATTTTCTTACACAGTGTGTTGACGAATTCAGAACTCCCTTCATTTAGCTACTAGGGCTGATTAAAATATTACTGTCAAGAGTTGTGAAATTCTAAGCAGGTGATACTCTAAGCATTTCACTCAGTCTCTCTGGCATGGCAAATGGCTTCTTCATCCATGCAAACTTGGGATGAAGGAGGTATATTGTTATGTGAATTTTACAAAGAGGGAAACAAAACCCCACTCAGGATCCACGGGAACTTACTCATGTCATGTGGAGAACAGGTGGCTGAGAACTGGTCAGTCTCAGATTCCTAACCTGAACTTCGCTGCAATTTCATAACAGCCAAGACTATGGGGACTTAAATCCATAGAAGCCCTACATGGTCTTAGTGGTCTTCCTTCCTTCCTTCCTTCCTTCCCTCCCTCCCTTCCCCTCCCTCCCTCCCTTCCTTCCTTCCTTCCTTCCTTCCCTCCCTCCCTTCCCCTCCCTCCCTCCCTTCCTTCCTTCCTTCCTTCCTTCCCTCTTTTCCTTCCTTCTTTCTCTCCCTCCCTCCCTTCCTTCCCTCCTTCCCTCCCTTTTTCCTTCCTTCTCTCTCTCTCTCTCTCTCTCTCTCTCTCTCTCTCTCTCTCTCTCCCTTTCTAATTCTTATTTACTCTTTTGTTTGTTTCTGAAACAGGGTCTTCATATGTAGCCCCTTCTAGATTTAAATTTGTGATTTTTCCTATCTCAGTTTTCCAAGTACTGGGATTACAGGTGTCTACCATGGTGTCCACCCAGTGGTATTTCAGAAGAATGCTTTGCAAAGCTTTAGAAACATATGTACACTTTGATGTAAACAGTACAGACTCAAACTCAGCAATTTGAACAGGGAAGCCTGGGAGGATGTTGACGCTGTCCTTGGACTACCTCTCTTTCATAATCTATTTTTCTTTTTACACATTGGCAGTCCTGTTAGGCATATATTGGAAGTTTCTCTCTACCTTGCATCTCTACACACTTCCATTATTTCCTGCTGAAGTCTCTGTGCAGTGGGGCTGGAGAGATGGTAAAGCTGTTAATAGCATCGGCTTTGCTCTTCAGGAAGACACAGATCCAACTGCCAGGACCCACATGATGGCTCATAACTGCCTGCAACTCCAGTTCCAGGGGTCTAACACCCTGCGCTGGCCTCCCTGGGCACCAAGCACACAGCTGTTTCACAGGAGTGATGAATGCCAAACATCCACACATAGAGAAATAATTATGTCTCTATGCAGCATTTCAATAAATTTATTTTCTTCTTTTCAATTGCACGCTGCCAGCTAATTAGCTCTTACAGCAACTGTTTTTAATACAGTCATTGTGCTTTCCCAACGTGTTTGCCTGTCTTGTTTCATGGTGGCTACACTTTCAATACATGCTCTTAAAATTGTGTTTTATTCAAAGCACTGTGAAATAAGAACCTGAAGAAACACTTTGAAGATGACGTAATTCTACAAGGCTTACAATGAAAAGAAATCGCCTTTATGTTGCATTCTGTCTCCACCTCTGGTTCCCAATCCTCAACTGGTGATTCTTTTTCGATATTCTAGGTGTTTCTATCACTCCCAAATGTTTAAATGAAAAGTTTCCATTGGTACAATTCTGTATAGCATCTGTGTTGCAGAATAAACTGAACTGGGAATTTTTCTTTCTTGTGCTTTCCATACTGCCCACAGTATGACATTTAGTGTTTCTGTAACTGTGTAAAGATTGTTCATCCACAAGTTCTTCCATCTATATGTCTTTTCCCTTCATCTTAGAGTTTTTGCTTTCTTCAGTGTTAATTGCCCTTTGGGGAGGGGTTTGGTCATTTCCCCACCCTTTCTCACTGACTTATCCGGGATTAATACCTGACACAATCAGCCCAAGAGAAAATGCACTGCAAGAAAATGTGAAAATTTATGGTTCTTGACACCTCTGTCACCCCTAGGGGCACTGAAAAGGACAGGAAAAGAGTTTATGATGTTACTCACTCAAAAACGAGGAAAAATTCCTCATTTATATTGTTCTTTTGGGTCTGTTTCATTTATATATTTTATGTGACAACCTAAAATTGCAATTTTCTCCTAAAAAAAAAAACCCACCTTCCATTTCCACTTGGCTTCATGGCATCTGGAGCACACCCACCTCCCTTCAGGGTCCTTTGGCTCTCCCAGGAGAGCAGCATGCGTCCATGTCTATCACCTGTGTGGTTTATCTGCTTCTGCACTTTCTTCCTGTGTTAAACGAGCCTCCAGGTGCTCTCTGTCCTTGGAGGTGCCCCAAACTACCATGCCAACACGATCATTTCTGAGGGCAGTAATTCTCAGGAGGCATAAATCCATATCCTGTTCTCACTCTGCATTTTATTAACTGCGAGAATTACTCTGCTGCCAGGCCCTGGCTAGAAACTGACTTGGTGCCCAGTGCTAACAACTGCTTTAAAAGCTTATAAATAGGGTCATAAACACTATTTGCATTAGGAGAAACATGCACTTTCAGTATTTCCAACGCCCTTTCTCCCCTGATCACCATTAACATGCATGAGCTATTCAAAGTAAGTCCTCTGTACATTTCCCGATTGTGGTTACCTATGGATACTTTTTTGTTGCTATTTAAACTTCTTTTATAATCAAGTTACATTTGCTTTTTTTTCTCTTCCTCAATCACGCTTCAATTTTTTAAATTTTTTATTGTTTTTATTGAGCTATATATTTTTCTCCCCTCCCTTTCTTTCCCTTCCCCTTCTACTTTCTCCCCTGATCCCCACACTCCCAATTTGCTCAGGAAATTTTATCTTTTTCTACTTCCTATGTACATTCAATCTATGTATGTCTCTTTTAAGGTCATCTTTGTTGTCTAGGTTCTCTGGGATTGTGATTTGTAGGGTGGTTTTTCTTTGTTTTATGTTTAAAAACCACTTATGAGTGAGTACATATGATAATTGTCTTTCTGGATTTGGGTTACCTCACTCAATATGATGCTTTCTATGATTATTCATTAGCCTGCAAATTTCAAGATGTCATTTTTTTCTGCTGTGTAGTATTTCATTGTGTAAATGTACTGCATCTTCTTTATCCATTCTTTGGCCAATAAGCATTTAGTTTGTTTCCAGGTTCTGGCTATGCCAAACAATGCTACGAGCATAGTTGAGCACCTGTCTTTGTGGTATGATTGAGCATCCTTTGGGCATATACCCAAAAGTGGTATTGCTGGGTCTTGAAGTAGGTTGTTTCCTAATTTTCTGAGAAATCGCCACACTGATATCCAAAACAACTGTACCAGTTTGCACTCCTACCAGCAATGCAGGAGTGGTCCCTTTACCCCACATCCTCTCCAGCATAAGTTGTCATCAGTGTTTTTAATCTTGGCCATTCATAGAGGTTGTAAGATGGAATCTCAGAGTTGTTTTGATTTGCATTTTTCTGATGACTAAGGATGTTGAACATTTCCTTACATGTCTTTCAGCCATTTTAGATTCCTCTGTTGAGAGTTCTCCATTTAGGACTATATCCCATTTTTTATTGGATTATGTGTTCTTCTGATGACCATTTTCTTGAGTTCTTTGTATATTTGGAGACCAGCTCTCTGTCAGATAAGGGGTTGGCAAAGATCTTTTCCCATTCTGTAGGCTGCTGTTATCAAGTTACACCTGTATATCGGCCTCCAACCTTCAAATGGCACACATCTTCCCAGATTACAAACTCTAAGAATTTTGCCTTTGTTTTAACTACAGTCAAGAATAATAAACCTGGTCAATTTTTACTTATGTGATGAGTGTCTCATGATGACACCTCATTTATATCTGTTCACATCATGCATTCAGTATCTGAAGAGGCCAGAAGAACTCAGATTCCTCAGAACTGGAGTTACAGGCCATGGAGATGCTGGGAATAGAACCTGTGTCTTCTGGAAGAGCAGCAAGTGCTCTTAAACACTGAGCTTTTCTTCCAACCCATACGCCTGTGCTTGATGTGAGGAATCATCAAGAGAGAGACAGAGAGAGAGAGCGCACGTGCCAGAGTTGCATGAGATCTGAGCTTTGAAACAAAGTTCGATAAAGGAAATCAGTTCAGAAAAAAAAAGAGTGTGCTGAGGTCTGAGTGGCCTGGCAAACAACTGTTCTGCACACCGAGTGTCTGTAATCTCCCAGCATGTACTTACGCCCAGCCCTCAGGCTTCTTCACCCTCCCTTTGGTCCTGTACACAGACAAACTATCTGTGTCAAAATTCTACTGTGCAATTAGCTATCTTTGGGCCAGATTTCAGTGTGCCCTGGAAGGGACGAGGAATGTAGAGGGACCAAAAACTTTTTTGTTCAGACATAGATTACATTCTCTGTGTCCACAGAGACACAGTCTATGTCCTTACAGGTGTTAACAATAATGCGAATTTTTCCTCTGACCTGCTTCAGAGGGAAGAATTTGTGTTTGTACGAGCATGTAACAAAGTAAAACAAACAAACAAACAAACAAATAGGCAACAACAGACCAGGCCCTTTCACTTTCCCCAACAGTTTAAACACTGTAATGTATCGTTCATGGCTAGTGCTGAGGAGGGTCCAGAGGAGGAAATATAAGACTGACCGACTGGCCTGTCCTTCAGTTCCACAGAACTTCTCACTTGGTCCTGTACTTGCAAGCTTTAAAGTATACCCGCCATTACCTCCTTGTCATAGTCACACATTAAGGATTTAAAATTTCCCATTTTTCTATGCATCTAAATGCCCTATGTGCTTTCCTTTTTTCATATTCTACCTTCGTTTCATTTATCCAAGTTCTCCACAACATCTCATTGTCTTTTTTCACCAAGCCCTTTCCTTTGCTAAACTTGAATGGTGCACATTTATAGCCAGGGTGTCTCTGGAGCTAGTCCTGATGTAGATGGCCTGTGTCTGTGATTCTTGGGAAAGTTTGCATTTTTAGGGTGGGACAAATAAGAACAGCGCCTTTCTGTTTCTTGGAACTTACCGCTATCAGCTTGATTTCTGGGAGTTTCAGGCCTGTTCTGTGGAGGTCACCTGGATGTCTGGGAGATTTATATTGGAAAAGTCTGTTAATTCAGATAGCAGCCTTAGGAGACAGTACAGAATGATGCTTCAGCCAGTCAAATTAGATCATAGAAAGAATTTCAAAAGTCTTATGACTTTAAAATTGCATCCATTGAATAGTTTAAGAAAACTTACTGGGTTTGGATGTGCCTCTCTCTTTGGGTCTCCTGGTCTCTGTCTATCTGTCCCCCACCCCCAAACACACACTCACCTCCTACCCATCTTACCGATAGCATATTGGATAGATGGCAAGTATTATATGTTGCACATTGTTCCCAGTGGATGGAAGGAAATGATCATTTCTCCAAGGTCAGTCTTGGACATAAGGTGTGATCACTTTTATGTGTAATTAACTTACGCGAACCTGTGAACCTATGAACAGGTCAGTTAAACCCATTATGGAATGTCCCATTCTACCAGTCCAGTTTCTCTCCTTTATACTCTGAAAAGCTTTCCACGTTCATGAAGAGCAACAAAATGAGATACGACCATCCCGTTGGAACTCTATTCGTTTGACTCTACTTAAAAGAATGACGGAAAGAAAGAAGATGTCAACTGTTAGAGGTGACCACAAAATGCTGGCCAAGAGAAATCAGGATGGATGCTTATATTCTTCCAGGAGGACAGCTAAAGGCAGGGGATGCCACTCCTCGCCAAAGAGGCGGGGGAGAAGTGTCAGGACAAATTCAGCACTAACTTGTATAGAAGTCTGGCCCAGGCCCTCTCTTCTGTGTCATGGGTGTTCACTCTGTCAAACAAATACTTGGACAGTCTCTAAGGGAGGTAGAGAAATAACTTTCCTTCCAAGTTAACAGCCAGAGCCTTCACACACCTAAATAAACAGTCATCCATGCCAAACATCACATCCATTTGTAAGGAGATGTCAGGAGTGGAGCTAAAACATTGCCTTAAAGATTTCCTGTTGGACGATCTGACTGAGGAGCTGGAGGACAGTTTTGCACGGCTGGACCAATAAACGCTCTTCAACGTTTCCCCCAAGGGCTCTGCTGCAGGCGTAGTTATTCACATACCAGCAATTTAACGTGTGTCTTTGAAAGTTAGATGACTGGAACATAGCTCAAAACGCCAAGACCTGCCTGTGTCTATTTGACGAGATGGCGATTGGATTAGTGGCAAGTCTTTCACTACTTCTTTTGATCTCAATTTGGGTCTTATTTTTAGCCTTTTATGATGACTTGATTTCTTTTGTTCATCGAGTTTGTCAGCGGCACTTCTGTCTCCACAGCGAGTGGCAAGAGCCAGGCCAGCTCTTCCTCTTGTGCAGTCTCATTTTATACTTGTTTTCCAATGCTTTCTGGGGTCCTGATGTTTCCCAGGTTCATACTTCCCTGGAAGAAGATTAAAAATCTGTTTGTAGCAGCATTAAAGCCGGAGTAGTCAGAGGCAAAAAGCAGTGAAGACGGGAGTAATTACATTTCCTGTCTCAATGGCCATGCAGATATGTTCGCACATTTTCTACAGAAATATTTCACTCATAGATGATTTTCATAGCTATTGATACATTTATGCACTGCAGCTCGGGCATTAGCCTAAATATTCTTGGGTCTACAGTCCGTCTTGAATTCTCGTGTTGATTCCACCTGCTGGCTACCTAATGCCTTCCTGTTTCCAAAACCCCATGTGTAAGCATGTGTGGAAATAACACACTTTTCATATGCCCAGCACTGATTGTTTCCATGCCATAGACAATGAAAACAAGCTAGATTTTTTCAAATGGGTGCTTACCATGTATCCCATGAACACATGACCTAAAATTTAAAAATTATATGTGGAGTGGTTTTTAAATGAGAACTGCTGGATGATTTTGGTATCTAGGGCACTCAGGGCAGGAGTTTATAGAGGTTTGACTAGAAAAGTTCTGAGTTCTTTCCTTAATAGCTATATTTTTTCTTAATTTTTTTCTTTTTTTTAATAACTATATTTTAAATTGATTTGCATATCAAGGGAACAGATTTCTTTATATATTATTCTATATTATATTAATATATTATATACCATATTCATATAACTATATTTATTCAATGTATTTTAATATATATATTTCAACCAAACTATCCATTGCAGCCAAAACCATGGTTTTAAGTCTTGATTTGCTATAAGATTAGGGAAGCAGAGGGATTCGGGAGGTCAAGGTTAGAACACAGGGTTACCTAAGTTTCCTGGCACTTCTGGGAAGACAGGAACTAAGTTTGTTTAGAGTTACCATTGTCTTGTTCAGGAAAGAAAGGGGAGGCAGGGATGAAGGGAAAGAAGGCAGAGCAGGCGGAAGGAGACAAAGACGAAAGCATTTTCACCGGCATCAATTGCAGGAGAGAAATAGTGCTGCTATGAACATAGTAGAACAAATGCTTTTGTAGTATGTTAGGGAATCTTTAGGGTATATTCCCAAGAGTGGAATTGCTGGGTCCTGAGGGAGGTTGACTCCCAGTTTCCTGAGAAACCGCCACACTGATTTCCACAGTGGCTGCACGAGTTTGCATTCCCACCAACAATGGATGAGTGTTCCCCTCACCCCACATCCTCTCCAGCATAGGCTATCGTTGGTGTTTTTGACTTTAGCTATTCTGACAGGTGTAAGATGGTATCTCAAAGTAGTTTTGATTTGCATTTCCCTGATCGCTAAGGAGGTTGAGCATGACCTTAAGTGTCTTCTGGCCATTCGAAGTTCATCTGTTGTGAATTCTCTGTTAAGTTTAGTACCCCATTTTTTAATTGGGTTAATTAGAGTTTTAGTGCCTAGTTTCTTGAGTTCTTTGTGTATTTTGGAGATCAGACCTTTGTCTGATGAGGGGTTGGTGAAGATCTTCTCCCAGTCAGAAGGCAGCCTTTTTGTCCTACTGACAGTGTCCTTTGCTTTACAGAAGCTTCTCAGTTTCAGTAGATCCCATTTATTCATTGTTTCTCTTATTGTCTGTGCTGCTGGGGTCCTACTTAGGAAGAGGCCTCCTGTGCCTATATCTTGTAGACTACTTCCCACTTTCTCTTCTATCAGGTTCAAAGTGGACGGATTAATGTTGATGTCTTTAATCCATTTGGACTTGATTTTTGTGCATGGTGATAGATATGGACTACTATCTATCCATATAGATAGAAATGACTACTTTCATTTTTTTACAGGTTGACATCCAGTTATGCCAGCACCATTTGTTAAAGATGCTTTCCTTCTTCCATTGTATACCTTTAGCTCCCTTGTCGAAAATTAGGTGTTCATAAGTTTGTGGGTTAATATCTGGGTCTTCTATTCGATTCCATAGGTCGACTTCTCTGTTCTTATGCCAATACCAAGCTGTTTTCAATACTGTAGCTCTATAATAGAGTTTGAAGTCAGGGATGGTAATGCCTCCAGAAGTTCTTTTATTTTATAATATTGTTTTGGCTATCCTGGGTTTTTTGTTTTGCCATATAAACTTGATTATTGTTCTCTCAAGTTCTGTGAAGAAGTTTGATGGGATTTTGATGGGGATTGCATTGAATCTATAGATTGCTTTTGGTAGAATTGCCATTTTTACTATGTTGATTCTCCCAATGCAAGAGCAGGGGAGGTCTTTCCATTTTCTGGTATCCTCCTCAATTTCTTTCTTCAAAGACTTAAAGTTTTTGTCAAATAAGTCTTTCACTTCCTTGGTTAGAGTAACCCCAAGATATTTTATGCTATTTGTGGCTATCATGAAAGGTGATGCTTCTCTGATTTCCCTCTCTGCTTCTTTATCCTTTGTGTATAGGAGGGCCACTGATTTTTTGGAGTTGATCTTGTATCCTGCCACGTTACTAAAGGTGTTTAATTGCAGGAGAGATTTAACACACTTCTTGCATAAGGGATGTGATGGTTTCAATCATAGCTTCTCTAGGGTATCATTTGATGAAACTTAAGGCTATAACATTAAGTTGAAAAGCATTGTAAGAGAGGGCAAAACAGAGTGTGTAAAATAGGTGTAGCAAGCTACCTGGTGTGAGCTGATAGGTGATATGTGTGAAAAAACTGAGCAGCTTTTGTACAATTGTATCACACACTAAACCACCCATGCGCAGTTCCTGCTGCGTCCCTGGTGCTGTCCTAGGTCCTGGGTGTGTTCAGTGACGGTCAGTTTATTCTGGATTTTGCTTACACATATTTTTAGCAGACTTTATGTTTAATAATCTTGCTACTGTGAGAGAGAACGTTGATCATATACATAAAATTTGATCAATATATCATGGCCTGTTCTCAGAAGATGAACTCATTGATTCTTCAAAGCTCAAGGATTTGCTGAGGCTGCTTAATTGACCTCACCAATGTAAATCTCTTTCAAAGTTACCGAGGAGGAAGGCAGTAGATCTCTTTTGATTTTTGTTTAGTGCCCAAATAGCCTGGTCTCTCATTCAATAGTTTCTTTTCTTAGGGATTTGTCTTTCCGTTGAACAGCCTGGAAGGCTGAGAATGTGGGAGAGGCGGGAATTAGAAGGTTCTCTGTGGCCTTGGGATGGGTATTTCTCCCTTCAGTACGCTGTACAGGATCTCCTCTCACGGCACTGCAGTGTCACTGACTGCCACCTTTACACTTGACAGGTGTGGAATCTAAAGGCTTCTAATGGTGGCATCCTGGACATGTCCTCTTCCACAGGAACAACATTCGTGTCTCATGTGTCATTTCAGAAGACTTCCAGACTTCATCCCATTCGCTTTTGTCTGGACACAGTGTCTTGACACACCATACATATATTAAGATTTTGCAGCATGGTATTCAGAAATAAACAGTGCCCTTGGCTAGTGCACTGGAGTCTGTTCTGGAAATTTTATTTTACAATTCTAGTTTATTTCTGTTTTGAAACTTTTCTGATCAATTTCCATTTAAAACATGTGTTTCTGGGTGACCTCTGGCCATATGCTGTCTTTTATAATGCTTATCGTGACACTTCATGATTTTGTTATACCTTAAAAAATGACATTGAATGAGGAATTTTCAGATGAGGTAAGAGACACAGGCTGTTTGTGAGTCACGAAACACTAAAAATATGAGGTGTTATAATCAAAGTCTGAAATCATTGGTGAAGTGCCTTTACATCCACAGTACCTATTTCTGGGTCATTTTACTGAGACGAACTACCCAGATGTCTTTCAATTAACCAAATGTATTTTCCTGACCTTTTTACTTAAAGTAAATTAACTTAACATTTTATTTTGGTAAATTAATTAGAAAGTAGTTGTTAATCATTCACAAATGTACTGCTAAGCAGTTTGGTGGATACAAAACTCTTGGATTTTTTTTCGGGGGGGGGTAAAATTATGAATTTCTCTTTGTAGTTTCTACTAAACTTTTCTCCTCAAAGGGAGCTGGTGCACTGGCGAAATCCCATCCTCAGAGACTGCAGATGAACTGTGGGTGTCGTGAAAGCAGCAAATGTGTGATCTTAGGTGTGACTTGCACCAGGGCGTCACTGTAGACTCACCAAGAACTCTTGGTTCCTGGAGTTAAGGCAAAAACAAAGCAGGACAAACTCCTGTCTGGAGGAATAAAGGACAAGGGAACTGGGGACCACACCTGGCTCTTCAGCAAACCAACTGTTTTTATTCAGCATTTCACCTCCGCCTATTGCTATGCCACCATCTCTTCCCTTGGAGGTACTGAATTCAGTCACCATCGCCTACCAAAATGTATCTTTCTGAGGGGTTTATTGGTTGGTGTATGAGAGCTGGAAATTTCAGTCAGTTAAGTTTGGAAATACAGGGTTAAACAAAGAATACCATATGTCTAAGTCACATTTCTGTGTTTTGCTTTGCATAGGGTTATCACTGTGTACTTTGTAATCTCTATATAGCCCAGCCTGGCATCAAACTCATTATTTTCCTGCCTTGGTCTCTTCAGAACTGTGATTTCAGACATGTGCCACCATTGCTGGAGTCACTGCAGGATGCCTGGCACCTCGGCATATAACTCTGGAAGAAAAGAACAAAGAATGTACAATTTTTTCTAAGTTTATTGACGAGGGTCCCTATTTTGGTTTGACTTGTTTGTTTGTTTTTTTTTGGTTTTTTGTTTTTTGTTTGTTTGTTTGTTTGAAGCAAGGACATTGGGGGGAGACTACTTGTTTGTCCTGGCCACCCAGAACTAAAATAATCACACAGAAACTATATTATTTAAATCACTGCTTGGCCCATTAGCTTTAACTTTTATTGGCTAACTCTTATATCTTAATTTAACCCATTTCTATTAATCTATGCATTGCCACATGGTTGTGGCTTACCGGCTAAAGTTCCAGCGTCTGTCTCTGGCAGGGCTACATGGCTTCTCTCTGACTCTGCTTCCTTTCTCCCAGCATTTAGTTTAGTTTTCCCCACCTAGATTTGTTCCCCTATAGCTCTGCTATAGGCCCAAAGCAGTTCCTTTATTAACCAATGATATTCACAGCATACAGAAGGGAATCCCACATCACAAGGAAGTATTCCCCCCCTCCCTCCCTTCTTCCCTTCTTTCCTTCTTTCTTTTTTTCAATCCAGAGTCTCACCATGTAGCTCTGACTATCCTGAAATTCACTATATAAACCAGACTGGTCTTGAACTCACAGAGATCTTCCTGTCTCTGCCTTTCCTGAGTGCTTAATACTTGGGTTAATGGTATCTGCCAGTATGTCCTGCTTTGGAAATTTCTTTATTGAACAGAGAACAAAAGTGAAGCAAATAGAAAGAGCATAGTTCATCAAAGTTGAATAAAATCTGAGCACCAGGATTGTGAAAGATGAGGGAAGAAGAGGCTTGACTCATCTTGTTTCCAGTAGAACTGCATATAAATGTGCTGCCTCCTTCTCTGAGTCTCCGGTTTCTTCCACTTTGGCATCCTCTTTGGAACAACAGCCTTATAAATGTAGTTATTCACAAACATTTTATTAAAATGTTCTCATTCAACAAATTGTATTTATTGAGCAGAGCCGTTTGTTTAGGCTTTTTTAAAAAAATATTTTAATTTAATTTATTTCATTGACATTTTTGTTTATTTTATATACTGACCACAGTTTCCCTTGCCTCCTCTCCTCCCATCCCCCAACCTCCCACTTTTCATCTACCCCCCTCCCATCTGCTCCTCCTCCATCTCTATTCAGAAAGGGGCATGCCTCCCATGGGCTTGAACAAAACATCAAGTTGAGGTAGGACAAAGCTCCTTCTCCTGCATCAAGGCTGGGCAAGGTAATCCAACCTGGGGAACAAGTTCCCAAAAACCAGCTAAGCACCAGGGAAAGATTCTTATCTCACTGCTAGGAGCCTTACAAACAGACCAAGCTACACAACTGTCACATATATGCAGAGGGTCTAGGCTTTCAGTACATAGTAGCTATAGACAAAATTCCTGCCTTCGTGGAAATTTTGTTTATAACAGGAGAAACATGAATATATACACACACATCTCTCAGTATGTACAGACAAGCCATAATATAGCATATATATCTAAGAGTATATGCATAATATGTATACATATATGAATTAGACAGTGATGAGTAAACAAGAAAAGAGATAATGGAAGCAGAGAAAGTGATTGGAAGAAGATATTTGAGATGGAGACCCAGAGGCAGCTTCGAGAAGCTGAGGACCAGGTCTCCATGGCATTTAATATTTCCAAGCAGAGGGAATTGGAAGTGTATAGGGCAGAAGAATAGGGGGCAGAAGAATACAAGGCTGACTTATCTGCAGTGTAAGGAAATAGAGCAAAGACAGTAATCTGGGTGCAAAAGTGGTTCCTTTGTGTGGGGCCTTCTAGGTCACAGCGAGCTCAGGCAATTCGTTGTGTCACATATAAAGCCCTTGGAGGGCTTTGAGTAGAAGATTATATGGCATCTTTATGTTTTAATAGAAATACGATTACTGTCATGAAATTCACTGAACAGAGTAAAAGACAGAAGCAGGTAGACACATGAGCAAGCTTTCTTGGAACCTGAAAGCATCTTCTATTTCTCCCAGGTACCTCTTTTGACTTGTGCCTGAATGGTTGGTCCTCACTTAGATGTGCCCAATATTGAGCTCATGATTACCCATCTCTCATCTTTTGCTTCAAAGATGCAAAAGTGCAGAGAAAGGAAATTCAATCAGCTTGTCTCTGAGCAGCCGTGATGAAGATAGCCTCGCTCATCAGTGTCTAGGTAGTAGTTAGGATGCCGGTTGCCAGGGCGCAGGCCTAGCAGGAGATGACTGGCACTTTCTCTGAGTGTTTACACTGCGCTCTCATTGTTCTTGACTAGAGTCGAGATGGAGACAATCACTTCATCCCTGGAAAGAGAGAGACACTCAGCACAATGAAAACTGTTCTTTACCAAATACCCCACGGAAATCTCCCACAACATTCTCAGATTTTCCCATTAGACTGTTTTAGAAACTACTAACTGAATATCTCTTGTTGAAGGAAAGAGGAGAGAAGTCACGGGTGTTTTTTTCTTCTATCTCTGTTCTTCTCTCATTTTTAGTGCCTGGGGTGCCACTGAGGGATTTCAGAATTATAAACAAACTGTAAATATTTACTTGGAAAATGTGTAGTTTGGTCTGGGCCTTCACCTTGCAATGTTGAAGCTAGCAATTCTATCTAGCAATTTTTCTTGTAACCTCCTATTTCAAAGGGAAGGATTTTTTTTTAATAGTAATTAATGAGTTACATACTTCTACCCTCTAAATGGTTCTTATAACTGAGAATATGCTTGGCAAGGAGGGAAATGAATATTCAGGGTGACCTATTAAGTCATGGTAATGGCATGGCAAAATGTTTGTGGTAGGCTCTAACAATACTTGCTGAAATAATAATTGAATCTTGTGGTTTAAGTGGAAGCTGCAAAATTAATTCATAATAGGAAATTAATTTCTCTTCAGGATTAAATCCATTTTTTACAAGGAAGTGAAAATAAATAACTGTGTTCTACGAATGTTCAACGCTCAGAACTGGACTGGAAAAGGGTGTTTGAAAATGATGATTCAATATGGCTGGAGATACACATGGCTGTGGTAGAGAACTTACCTAGCATACACATTCAGGTTTGATTCTAGCACCACCTAAAAAGAAACTGCCTAGGCCCACTCAGGAAAAGATGATAATAAATACTGGAACATTGCTTTAACATGATTTTTGTTTTGTTTTGTTTTGTTTTTTGAGATAGGGTTTGTAGCCTATCCAGGAACCAGCTCTTGTAGACCAGGCTGGCCTCGAACTCACAGAGATCCGCCTGCCTCTGCCTCCCGAGTGCTGGGATTAAAGGCACACGCCACCACTGCCTGGCTGCTTTAACGTGTTTTAATGTGGATTTACATAAAAACCTTTATGATTTCTTATGAATAAATATGAGCAAAGGGCTGTTGTGTGCCAGGCTATGAGCTGGAAGACAAAACACAGACATGAAAGGCTAAAAACCAGCAGATGAAAGATGTAAGGCCATTGACAGCCGCCAAGGAGAAGTGTAGACGTGGACTTCCCTGAGAGCAAAGGAGGAAGTAGTGATTTGCTGGATGACAGGCACGTGAGAGCTCTTAGGAGAATTAGTGAACTTGGCTGTATCCCAAGGCTCTAGGCTATTCTGTTTTGCACCCTGTAACAAGGTTTATATGATAGGAAAAATACAAACCATCAATCCATAACTCAGAGTTTCATCTGCCATTTGCTTTATCACCATAACTGGTCAGAGTAGCAAGCATACATGATGATAGAGTATTCTGCCTCTTACTCCTAGGATGAAAGAGGAAAGAATGAAAAAGCAGAGGTTGTGGAGATGTGACCAGAAAGCTGCCCTCTAGACATGATGTGACTGCTGCACTCAGGGGCTCTCTGCAGCTGGGATTTCCCATGTAATAACCTCACAAGATCGGGTTCTTTATCATTTCAGCAAGGAAGGAGGAAGAGCCCCTGAGGCTCCATCCTTCCTAAAGAGACTATAGACAATTAGCTGCAGCGGAAGGAGGGAATCCTTTTTCCTTCAGAGGTGTAGTCATAGGTAAATTCTCCTTGCTCCATAGCCTCCCACCCATGCACGGGCAAGTAACTCTTATTAAACTCAGTGTGTGTCATGCAGAAGGAGACATAAAAGTAGGAAGGAGCCCCGTGAAGAAGGGTTCCAGGAGGATAGAAAATAGGATGAGGGGGAGAAATAGGGGTGAAAGCTACAAAAATCCATGGTATAAATATATAAAGCTGCCAAACAATAAAAATGATTTCAAGAAACAAATAGAATGCATATGATATACCAGATGCCAGATGCTGTGGTATTATCTCCCGTGATCCTACTGCTTAAGAAGCTGAGACAGGAGGATTGCAAATGTGAAGCTGGTCCCAACTAATGAGACCTTGTCAAAAGCAAGCCGAGAGCCTCCGAAACAAATGTGCAGTTTAAACAATAGGAGAAAGTCACCCATGTGGTTCTGATTACATGTGACAACATGGGCAGGTCTCTTTGAACTCTGTCTCCTTCCAAGCACCACCCTCCTTTTGTCTGCCAGGTAATCCCTGCCTGTTTAAATGGTAGTTAAGTTCTCTCCCCTGCTGTTATTTTTAGTTTTATGCACTGTGTACTGCAAAAAAAAAAAAAAAGTTTGAGTTTGGTTTGGAATAGAACCTGTCTATGTGGTAAAATGTGTAACTACTCTCAGAGACAATTGTCTTTTTATTTTTTGTATGTTGACTTTTTTCTTTTTCTTGTTGAATGATAGAATTATGACATTTCTCCATTTCCTTCCTCCCTCTAAACCCTTTCAGTATTCCACCTTCCTCTCTTTCAAATTCATGGCCTCTTTTTTCATTACTTACTGTTACATGCGTTTATCTGCACATACACACATATTCATAAATATAACCTGCTTGGTCTGTACAATGGTATTTGTATGTGTGTTTTCATACTCACTTCTCAGGTAACTCTACACTGTTAAGTTGACAGCTAAAGCTGACTAGGCAGTAGAAACTCAAGAGTGTGAGAAGACAATTCACAGATGGTTAGAACATATTTCTGAAGCATATCTTATGAAGGAATACTACCCAATGTCTTTAAAATCTCTTAATAAGACTAAGAGCTGCTGTTGGGATGTATTATATGAGAGAACAAGAAATAAAAGTTAAAAGTGATTGAGAGTTAAAAAGAATAAGAGAATATGCCGTAGATATACAGTTTGGGTGTGGGTATTCCATTCCACAGTTACTAGTCTCTGCATTTTGATCTGTTGTGATCTCTTTAAAACCCCCTCCACTACACACACACACACACACACACACACACACACACACACACACACACACAAACACTACAAAAAAAGCTTCTCTGGAAGGGTTGAGAATTGCACTCTTCTGTGGGCCTAAAGGCAGGTGTATAGGAGTCAGTTGGATACGCTGTAAGTTTCACTAAAAGCATAGTACTAAGTTTTTCAAGTCTATCGCTTCTCCAGCAACACTTAGAAGGGAATGTAGTTGTCTGCTTATCTCTTCATGTTAAAGGCTGTTAAAGTCTAAAGGGATCTGGAGCTGGTTATATCTTCTCCATTCTTCCCTATTTTTTTTTTCATTTTCAAATTGTCCACACTGTCTTTGGTAGCTCACTGATTATAATTTTTATTTTAACACTCTGACACTCTAATTCTCTCAAAGGTTTCTGTTTCTTAGTTGCTTGTGCCATAACATATGGTTCTGAGCAACTGCCTGACTGTGTCTGAAAGCTTTGTGCAAGCAGCGTGAGTTGTGATTTAGTTCTCTGATGATCTAAGGAAGTCTGCGTTGTTGTTATGTCTGTTTTCTTTTCCACTTTGTTCATCATTTTTCTTCATGGAAATGATACTTTAGTCTTCCTACATACTGGACTGGAACCCAGAAGCCCTGAAGTCTTTTTATGACCCCTCACTTTTACAATGGTGTAGAACCCTGTTATTTTCCATGTCAACATCATTGTACCCTTTTTGCAGAGGCATGGAAAGGTTAAAACTTAAACAAAGTCACACAGCAGCAGAACCAGTATTGGAACTTGGAATTGTCCATAGCTAGTCTAACTAAACACAGTTGTACTGTTGATTCTTTCCCACTGAAACCCAGGGAAGTTTGGTCTTGATTTTTACAGATGCAGTGACTGAGGTGCAGTGAGAGGAATTGGTGAGATGCTCCTTGTGACACTACGGAGTGGGAAACTGGGAATTGGAGCTGAGTGTTTTAAGGCTCCTAGAAGTGATTGTCAATGGAAACATTTGCTGAAAGGACAGAATGAATGATCAGCAACTCTTTATACCTAACCCCAACTCCAACTGCAAATACTCCTGGGTGACACCACTATTGAACAGAAAGATTCAGTTTCCCCAATGTACTTACTGGCGTTGTTGTCCAATGCTAATATTTCTAACAATCAGGTTCCCCCAAATCCCCAAATGGAACACACTCCTCCTATCTAGATATTCTATCCCCAAATGATGAGATACCTGTATTATTTCTGCATGAGAAAGAAAATCAGATTCCTTGAGGCTTTTTTAGTTGGATAACATTCAAGTAAACTACACAAGTAAAAAACATGAGCCCCCCTTCTCCCAGTTAACCACTACGTATGGTTCATTGATTGAGGATGGGTGTTGACAGAGATTTCTGTCCCGCTAGGTCCCACAGCTGTTTAGTCCCAAATAAACACACAGAGGTCTGTCCACATTAATCATAAACTGGTTGGCCTAATAACTCGGGCTTCTTATTGATTAATTCTTACATCTTACATTAACCCATTATTCTTGTCTATGTTAGCCACGTGGCTTGGTACCTTTTTTTGGTGAGATAGTCACATCTTGCTTTCTCTGTGTCTGGGTGACAACTGCAGACTGAAGCTTCCCTCTTCCCAGAATTCTCATTGCCCAGCCTCTGCTTCTTGCCTGGTCACTCCTCCTCTACTTCCTACCTGGCTACTGGCCAATCAGCATTTATTTAAAATACAAGTGAGAGGGTACAGACCATTGTCCCACAGCAGTTGGGCTTGGGCTCTAGTGAAACTAATTAGAGTTAGCTCTTTATTGCTTCCCATGATGCAATTTTCCAGGCCCCTGCTGACTGATAGTCTCTTAGATACACAACGCATCTCCATAAATTTTGTCTAAAATTTTTTCATTTCCCTAGTTCTTCATCCTATTAGTTGGTTGGAGTACAGAATTTTCTTTCAATGGAAATCTTTGTAATAGGATTATAATGAATTACGTATTTTATGGATCCAGTTAAAAATAAAAAGGGGTGCCTCCTTGTTGAAAAATGAGAATAATTTTAAGGTAGGAACAGCAGAACATTAAACCAAGAGCAAGACTGTCTTAAAGGACCTGGTCTTCTGAGATCTCATAGGTCACATGCTTGTGAAGCTGGCCCTGGGGAAACAGCACAGGACAGAGGACTGGGGTTTTAGGTGTGGTTTTGGCACATAGCCCTGTTGTACGATCACTTCTTGGACCATTTCTTTTAATGTCTGAAACAAAGCGTTCAATTAAGCCTGTGTGGTGCCAAGTTTATATGAAATGCCTTAAAGACAAATAGAATGGGCCTTATCTGTAAAAACCTTCTACTTTGACCCCAAGAACGAAACCATACACATGCAAACCATACACATGCAAACCGTACACATGCAAACCATACTCATGCAAACCATACACATGCAAACCATACACATACAAACCATACACATGCAAACCATACACATGCAAACCATACACATGCAAACCATACACATGCAAGCCATACACGTACATTCAATGCCCAGACATGTGTAGTGACGGGCTCCACAGCACTAGCGTTTCCGCTTTCCCATACATGTTCTCAGTGATAAGAGCTAGAGAAAGACCCCAGGCTCCCCTCCCTACCACAGGAAATGTGAAAGCAAGAGACCCCAACTTAGCTGTCGGGAAAATGCAGGAATGATTTTCAAGTGTCCAATTCTTCGGCTAGGAGCCCGAGTCAGTCCTGGCACTCAAGATTTCCGCACCATCTGACTGTGCATTTTTATACAATTATTTGTCTAGATGTTGAATAAAAAATGTCATTGCCATGGAAACCGTTATGTTTCATCAGCTTTTGTTTAAGATAAAGCAAAAGAACACGGGCTTTACACAGTGCCATGTCAACCTCTTTAATTTCACGGGGAAAATGAAAACCAGAGCTACAGCCTTGTTGCTCACTCGTGTTCTTAGGCAACAAAACAACCTCGGCAATCTGACTTGAAGCGCTGCATAGGTCGGTGGACTCGAGAAAACATCCAGAGCCACTAATAATCCCTTTAGTGCCTCTACAGTTCCAGAGAGAATTTTCCATAAATCCCCCTGACTGCCCCATACAGCAACATCCCCTCTCTGTGTGTGTCTCTCTGTCTAAGCATGTCTCTCTGTTTCTCTCTCTCTCTCTGTCTCTCTCTCTCTCTCTGTCTCTCTCTGTCTCTCTCTCTCTCTCTGTGTCTCTCTCTCTCTCTGTCTCTCTCTCTCTCTCTCTCTCTGTCTGTCTCTCTGTCTCTCTCTCTCTCTCTCTCTCTCTCTCTCTCTCTCCATGAGTGTGCATGTGTGTATTTCTGTGAGTTTTGGCAAACACACGAATTGCCAACTGTAAAATACAGAATGCTATTTCATCACCTATCTCCCCCTAAAAACTCCATTTTGCTCACCCTCCATAGCAACCTTCTATCTGCTCTTCATTCCTTTTTTTTTTTCTTTCTGAGACAAGGTTTCTCTGTAGCTTTGGGGCCTGACCTGGAACTAGCTCTTGTAGACCAGGCTGGCCTCAAACTCACAGAGACCTGCCTGCCTCTGCCTCCCAAGTGCTGGGATTAAAGGCGAGCACCACAACTGCCCGGTCTCTGCTCTTCATTCTTCTGTTGTGCCTTTACCAGAATGTAATATAAAAAGAACCAAAGACTATAATACGAGTTGTAAAGTTTTAAGTTTTTCTGTCTCATTTAGCATACTGTATCCTCTGATTACATTTGTGATTGTGCGTATCTATACTTTGTTGATTTTTATGGTTAGGCAATGCTTAGCTGCATGGTTGTACCACATTTATTGATCAGTTTTCCTTTTCCTTTCTGTTCCTGTTTTTTTTTTTTTTCAACATTTACTGCATGTGTGTGCTGTTGTGTGAAGGCACTGTGACCTCTGTGCAGAAACAATTTGGGGGAGTCAATTCTCTCCTTTCACGTTTGCATGGTCTCTTTTGTTTCTAATATTACATGTTCTCTAGGCTAGCAAGCACAGACTTCCAGAGGGTTCTCTTGCCTCCATTTCCCATTTTGCTGTAGAAGTTCTGGAATCACAGATGCCTGCCACTTCATACAGCTTTCAAACCTGGGCTCCAGATAGGACGCGGGTTATCAGCTTGAACAAAAAGTGATTTCACCTGCTCAGGCATTTTGCCATCTCTGATGCCATTTTAAAGATTTTTTTTAATTATTTTTATTTATTTTATTTTTAAATTGAAATGGAAAGATATGCCTCCCACTTCCTTCCTCTAGCTCTTCCTAGTTACCTTTCCTTGAGCTCCTCCCATGCCCCCATGCTCTCAAGTTAGTAATCTCTTCCTTTAATTATAGTCATTAAATAAACACACACATGTACTTGCATACACAAATATATATATACATATATATATATGTGTGTATATATATATATATATATATATATAACTAGAACTCACTGAGTTTATCTTTGTTGGTAGTTTATATGGTTTCAAGGCTAATACTCTGAGTTGGAGGACTAACAAGGGGCCTCATTCACGGGAGAGGTTAATTCTCCATTTCCCATCAACCAATAGCTGCCAATGGTTCACTGTTTAGGTGTGGAATCCCTCTCCGATGGTAGCATACCCATTGACACTGTTAATGTTCTGGTCCTTTTTCTGTAGCTGTAACTGGGAAAGGCTGTTTCACAGAAGACTTCCTGATATTCTGGCTCTTAGAATCTTTCTTGCCCTTTCTTCCATAATCGTTCCTGAGCCACAGGGTCAGAAGCTACAGTATTGATGTGTCTGCACTAGAAATGTGTCTGTCATATAAATGCTGCACTCACCATGATCCAGTGATCTTCTCATTGTGTCCAGTTGCGGTTTTTCATGATGGCCTCTGTTTTTGTAAAGAGAAGTTTCTTTATAAAAGAAGGGTGGTAGCTATACTTACCTGTTGGTATAAGGATTAAAGTTAGATGTGGTAAGGAATTATGCTGGTCTAGCAGCGTGGTGTTAACAAATCCTTTACTAAGGCCCATGACCTCACAGCCCTGGGAATCTGGCTTAGGTTTTCACTACCAGGCATAATACCACCCCCCCACTACTATCCAATTAGACAGTTATTGGTTGCATCCAATATGTGAGTACCACTCGTTGCACCTTTAATGCCTATCTTTCTATGCTGGTAATTGCTGTGCTTCATCGGTGTTGAGCTGATCAATTGTTTACCTAACTTGTAATATTTTTCAGATCCATGAAAGTTAGACTTCAGGAAAGAGGGTTTCAGGTTAGACACAGTTCAAGTCGATTGAGTCATGTGCCCTAAATGTGTGGTGTTTTCAGCAATAGGAGGCTACCTTAAACCCCCGAGAGACAAAAAAGACTGCACTGATAATCCACATCATTTGGGGTGTCATTGTCGTATTCCGACCAACCCTTAGGAAGAGGTTTGTTGTGTCTGCTACTGGAGTTTTTGTTAGTCTGTGATTCTTGTAGGGGACATTGTCAGCCCTACTAGGTTAACTTCCTTTAATATTCATCAAGGTTGTTTGATAAAGCCTTAAGGAAAACTATTAATTTCTATTTACCTAAAATTACACACAAGAAACATAGGCTGTATGTTTGGGATTTAACATTTCTTAATGTTGAGTATTAAAGTTTGGTGAAGTCTAATTTATCACAAATTTTATAGCAGATTCTACTGTTCTAAGAACTTCTGCCTAACTCCGTAACAGAAACATTTTCTTTTAAGTATTCTTTTAAATTTTGGTAGCTTTGTGTTTTACATTTGCATATATGATGCCTTTACAGTAAATTTTTATATAAGAAACGAGGCTTAAGTCAATGTTTGCTTTGTTTTTATTTACAGTGTCCATTTGTGGGAAGAAAATTGACGATTCCTTTATGCACTGAATAGTTTTTGCACCTTGTCGGCATCCGATTAGCCACATTTGTGCAGAAACATTCCCAGGTTCTCAATTCCTTCGGTTTCATTTGCTTGTTTGTTTTTCTTTTAGAAAGACTGTGACCCTTGGACTACTTTAGCATTAAAACTTCGAAATAAAGTACTGTAAATTTCTTAATTTAAGATTTTGGGAGATCTTTTTCTAGGAGTTTTAAGATTCTAAAGCCACTACCCTTTTAGATTTATGGAAAATAGTTATGGTATATTTATTACAAGTGCACTGAAACAACAGTTCAGTCTGGTGAGAAACGTCAGGTTAACAGCCTTGCCTTTCAGTTGTTATCTCTACATTCCTCTAGGCTTTCTTTCTCTTTTTTCCATCTGTGTTTTGTGACTTCTCAGCAAACAGCTCCTGAATGTGTTTGTGCACAGTTTTACCTAAGGAACTCTGGGCTGCTATATTTTAGTTTCACTGTTCAGCATTTTCTCTCATGCTGAGCTCGTATCCTCTAACGTTCCTACACCTTGTCTCCAATTGGTGATTGTTATTCTTCTGCTGTCACTTTAAGAACTAACCACGCCCACCCCAGCCACTTCTGAGCCCCCCCCACCCCCGCCGCCATCTTCTCTCTCTCTCGTGTGTGTGTGTGTGTGTGTGTGTGTGTGTGTGTGTGCACGCGCGCGCGTGTGTGTGTGTGTGTGTGTGTGTTTGTTTCGTGTCGTGTGCATGTGTGTCTTTGTTCTCTCTATGTTTGTCTATGTCTCCCTTTTTTTAAGTAATAAATGTCTAGCTTTATGTATAGCCTTATGTCCATTTACTCTTTCGTCCACTGCATCCAGCCGCCTGACTCTGCTGCTCACCTGGGGACCCTGTACTGCTCTGGCGGCAGCTTCTGCCTGGCTTGCAGGCCGCCCGGGCCATCCCAACATCATATTATTTTTGAAAAAGAACAATAGTGACCACGTTCCCTAAATCAGAACGATGAAGAAGCCAAGAGACAGCAGCTCCCAAGACCTTCACACACACCCTTATTAGCTGTCTTCTGCTTCGAAGTAGTTTTGCTTCCTTTTCAGACTTGTCAGGTAGTTCCTTTTTGTCTTTTGCTGAGAGTTTTGCCGCAACTTTTTAGCAAAGGTGGGTTTTCGTAGGTTTATGTCTTACATCAGAATCCAACAAACTCTTTGGTGTTAGTTACTTTGTGTTGTAATAAAGCACAATGTCCAAGGAAACTTACAGGAAGAAGTGTTTGTTTGACCTGACTGCTCCTCAGGGGCGAGTTCACCTTGAGGCATTGTAGCAAACATTTTATCTTCATCACCTTTCCGTCACTGTGCTAAGACACCATTGTGGACTACATGGTAAGACCCTGTGCAAGCAAAAAGAACTGCAAAGTAGTGTCGCCTAAGAATGGAGATTGTGGTGCAGTGGAGAGAGGCCAGCAGGGCTGCATTCTGTCCAAAGGTCTATTCCTTGCTCTTCTGTCTTCAGCGTCCGTGACTCTCCCATGGCTCATGATTGTCATTCTCCAGTCTCCTCTGCTTCCAAAGTCACTTCTCCCACAATTCTCCCTCTCTTCATTCTTCCAATGATACACATGCTTTTCTTGAGATCACACAAAGAGAACCTTTCTATGTGTTGAAATCTTTAACACAATCACATATGTAAAGATACTGTCTCCTAATTTTAAAATAAAGTCTTTATGTCCGATTAACAGTTTATCTGTGCTGTGATGATTCCTGAACTCAGCAGCACCCAGAACCAGGAGGCCTTCAGAAAGTTACTTGCCTTGCAGGTCTGCATGTCTTCTGATCAGTAGACTGATTGCAGTCAGCTGAAGCTTGTTTGTGATTGGTTGAAGCTCAGCTGACTGTTAGGAAATAGATGCCTAATTTATGTTTTGTTTGTGTAGTGCTGAGTTTGGTTGCAGCTTGTTAGCCTATGAACTAGAAGGGCATTCTCGCTGCAATGGCCTTGTGCTTCCTTAACCCAACACTTATAAAGTAGCATTTACAAGTCCCAGGGATTAGCACCTGCTATCTGAGAGCATTACAAAGTTTACCACAAACCCCCAAAGGCCAGTTTTCAAAAGTATCTCCTTTATAGGAAACTTTTACAGACCAAATCCTTCATAAATTGTTTATATTTGGTGGTAAAATTTGAGGCAAAGGGACCAAGTGACATCTTAATATCATGTGTTTGCCATTTGGAAGCATTACTAGTATTATTTGCTGGGCCTCATAAACCAAGATGTGTGGGTGTCATCTCCGGGGGGTTTCCTCACACCAAAGGCCATCCATGTCTTCGTTTAATCTTTTGTGACCCACACAGGGTGTGTCTGTGACCAGCTGAGTTGTCTCGTTTGACTTTTCCTTAACTCATGTTCTGATATTTCCCAGAAACCGTGGAGAGCCAGGCAGCATCTCCTTTTGTTCATTTTATAAGTTCCTGTGTGAACTGTGAATTGCTATAAACAAAGGGGACACATTTATTGGACACATTCTCTTCTAACCCGTTCCCACTGCAGCACCTAGTCACGAGCCCCCTGACAGAGCTTTGGGATTCTAGGGAAAAGGAAAAGGCAAGCCATGTCTGGTGAACTGAGCACACAGGGTGAGGATGTACACTTTAAAACACTAAGAGCTCAAAGGGGATGAAATTCACATGAACTTATTTTGGACTTTCTCTGACCCCTTACAGAAGAAAATTTATACATCCGAAATGGAGGCAATAAACTCAGTTTAAGTTAGTGTCTGCAGGAAATGGCCGTTTTCCCTCCAAGTGGTTTCTAAATGATGGCACATTTGTCAGAGGGAGTGTTCACTGCGTCCAAACACTGCCAGGGTGATAGCATTCGGAGCCGGATTCTGAATCACCGAGTTCGTGTGCTCCTCTTGGGGCTTTGACCAGAACTGGATTCACTCAGCCTCACATCTGTTTCATCTGCCATCACTTTCTCCACGTGATTCTTTTGAGGGATTGAAGATCAAATTCAAATTCAGAAGGTGATCACTTGGTACTCTTGAAACAATTCGAAATAATTTCTCCCAGCGTAAATAATAAAATAGTGTTCTGAAAAATGGAAGACTTACTGAGAATCAGTAGATGTATACCTGAGTCGGGGACCTTAAAGAAAGCAAATATGTATTTGGAGGCATGCTAGCGTATGTGTGTAAAATTAAACTAAATCCTGTATCTGTTCGTCATATTTTGCACCCGAATTCTAAAAGTAACTCCTCATCTTTAGTAGACTTTCTAATAGTATACTATTTTCAGTCAAGAGCAAGCTATTTTTGATTATCCAATATCTATTGAGACTTCTGTAGGTTCTTGAGAACAAAAATCACACAAATTCTAATTTCGTGGAGGCTTGAGTGAGTAGAAACTGGTCAGATAAATAATACGTTATAATTAAATGCCTTGGAAAAAAAAACTAAGCCAGAGCGAGGGTAAAGCGATGGAGCTGCTGTTGACAGGAGGTGGTCAGGAAAGACCAATGCCAATGGCCAAGGTCATGCTTGAGCAGACGCTTTAAGGCAGTTGAAAGAAACTGTTAGGTTTAAACCTTCACTGCAATGTGGAATACACACTTTAGAAGATAAGAATGAAGTATTAGTTTTGTAGCTATTGTTAGACATTCACCTAGGGCAGTAGCTCTCAACATTCCTAATGCTGCAACCCTTTAATACAGTTCCCAACCATAAAATTATTTTTCTTTCTCCTACATATCTGTAATTTTGTTACTGTTACGGATTGTAATGTAAATATCTGTGTTTTCCAATGGTCTTAGGAACCCTTGTGAACCAGTTGTTTGATTCCCCCAGAGTGGTCAGGTTGAGACCCACTAGCGTAGAGTGTCTGAGAACCTACATTCAATCCCTAGTACTAAAGGAAAATAAAAAAGAGAGTGGTGGCCTTTACTTTAGTGGAGTTGAGAAGGAGAGACTGAAATACCAACTGAATAGTCATGCAGACAAAGCCAAAAGTACAGTCAGGACTGATAATCGCTGCACAGGGGAGTTTCTTTAGATGAGGACTGAGGTGTGAAGCATTCAACGTAGCTGTGAAGAACAAGGAACACTCTCTTTTAAGAGAGTGTTTAGCTGAGATGTGAACACTGAGGAGCATATGCTCTTTCCCCAAAGGGAGTGAAAGTGAGTTCCTGAGTAATACTACCAAGTTTCCAGAATTCCAAAGATTTTGGTTTTTAGTGGTGGCCTAGTAGGCACCATTGTTTTTATTTTGTTTGTTTGGGATGACACACCATGTCTCTAACAGAGATTGCTTGAGATGATTTCTAACTCTGCCATAAAATGGGTGAAGTCCAGAGCCCCACCAACCTTGGGTTCGGACATAAAAAACCCCCGAGAACACAGTATCACTGGCTGTTACTCACAAGAACCTTAGTGGCAACCTAACCCACACTATGCATTCAACACTGAAGCGAGCCAGGGAAGTACCACCTAATTTGGGACATTAGAGAAAGCACCGCCTCCCACAGCTTCATGTGCTTTCAGATTGGAGAGTAAACTATGTCCGTCTTGGAGAGAAAAGGAGATTTCTGATCATGGAAATATTAATCCTAATGTTATTTATGGAAACGGGGGCATTTTCCTGGTGAACCCAACTCTTCGTCGTCATGATTGCTCTGGTTCTGCCTGGCGAGGTTGCTCTAAACCACTAAATATATTCCTATAACACACTTTACTATGCCGTATTTTTAACACATCAAGGGGTAATTAAGTAATACTTGCTCACAATAATACATTGCTACTAAGTCTTTCACAGTGAAAAGTTTACAGCTCTTCTTATAAGGCTGTATATCTTGATGTCAAAGCAATTTTTAAAAAAGCAACTTCTCGTTATAGCTTGATAATAGTGGACCAATATGTGATCAATATTTTTCAATTCAATATATTTTTTATTTTGGAATAATTTTTAAGCTTACAGAAAACCTGTGAAGATGGCACATCATGTTCTTACTTACCCCTCATCCATTATTGACATTCCAAGCTCTTTTAACATGAATAAACTTGCCTTTATTTTTTCAGGTTTGGGGTACTAGATGGAAAGATGGTCCAAAAAAGATTTTTTCCCCAGAGAAAAATGTCTGAAAAGTTTATATCTTAAATTGGGAACCACAA
This sequence comes from Myodes glareolus, assembly GCF_982192425.1. Taxonomy (NCBI): domain Eukaryota; kingdom Metazoa; phylum Chordata; class Mammalia; order Rodentia; family Cricetidae; genus Myodes; species Myodes glareolus. The sequence goes on from NC_142040.1 coordinate 53,689,733, forward strand.
AGAGGACATTCAAACATAATTGCTTCATAGAAGAGGTTTATTTGATCAGGGTCAGTCTTCACAGTGATGGACAAAGTATACAGAACAAGAGGAAACAGGATGGTAAATTCGGATTATAACTGCTAAGTGTTTCTCTCCTATTCCAGGGGCATTTTGTATTCTCCATTTTTCAAGAATGATACAGAATTTCAGTTCTGTCTTCATAAGATAACATTTGTTTGATAAGTGGAAAATCCTCTGATGTTTTTCAGCTTATATCCACCTATTTTTAGCGTTGGCTTAGTGCGAGTCTGTAATTTACATATTTGATACAGTCTGTCATGAAGACATTCCTTTTTGTCTTGATGAACCATGTAAAATATAGCTTTTGCTTATGAGATGTCTTAAAATATATTTGACATTAAAGTATATTTTGAATTTGAATTCTAATTAAAATATAGTTATATCACTTCCCTCCTTTCTCTTTCCTTCTTCCAACTCCTTCTTGATGTCGCCCCTCCATCTTATTCCTTCCATGTCACCCCCCACATTCTCTTAAATTTATGGCCTCTTTTTCTTTAATTATAATTGTTACATACTCATATAAATGTATAAATACAACCCGATGAATATGTTTAGTGTTGCGTTGCATATGTTCTCAGGCCTGACCACTCGGTACTGGGTAACCAGCTTTGGTGCTAATCTCTGGGAAAGACAGACTTTTTTCACTCTCTTAGCAGTCACGAGTTTTCTCTAGGGTGGGACTTGTGAGATTTCCCCTGCCACGTAATCTAATGTCTATTGGTAATGTTATATGTTTTTGTTATATATTACTGTTATATATTATTGTTATATATCACTGTTATATATCATTGATATGTACGGCGTACAGGTTGAGACCCCCAGTACAAAAATATGAAATATGAAGTCTAACCAATTTTAAAATCTGAGATACATTTCGAGGATCAACATGATGTCATGTTGGAGAATTCTGCAGCTAAACGAATGTGATTGGTTGCAATACAATAGATTTCCTCCAAGCTATGCATGCACGGTATACCTGTAACAAATTATTTTCCCATTTATACTGTGTCGTCACCCACAATGTATATCATTATGTATGCTCAAAATCCTGCACAATCCAAAACACTTCTGATTCAGAGCATTTCCACAAGGGAAACTCAATACGTATTAATATCTGTTATCTGTGCATCTACTTACCTGCAATGTCTCAGACATCTGAAGTGTGATATTCCTCTTGTATTTCATAAATACGTCATAGTTTCTGACTGTATGAGGTTATAGCTATACATGAAAGGGGAAGGGAAACATAGTTCAAGTTATTTTATAACGTGGTTCTTTGCAATTTTGAAGGAAGAAGCCGGAAAGAACTGCAAAAGATGTTAAGTGCATGTCACCACGCTGCTTTTTGATGACCCCACAGTCTGTTCTTTTTCTTTCACCTGGAGTCATTTTGCATTTTTCAGTGTGCAGCCCTTTCCAGGAGACTGGCTTTACACTGCTCTGCAACCTGGACTCGGCCCCCAAAGAGATATTAGAGCAGTTTAATGGCTTGCTAGTTATACTGAAAGCTGAGGCTACTGAGGCAGAACAGGATACAGTTGTCCAGGCTTGTCGCTCGGGGAATGGGGCTGTATAGAGGCTGTAAGTTTAACTTAACAGCTTTGGCAGTGGCCAAAGGCAGTGGGTAAAGCCCATCTTGGAGTGAGAGAGTCAAGGAACTGCCACTCTGGAGTTCAGATGGAGTTCATTCGCTTGGAGTTTCCGTCTTAGGTTTAACTGTCTTGGGATCATAATTTAGTTTGGGGGCCTACGGAGTTCTGAAAAAGGCATGATGGGCCACTGATTAACAAACTGCTCACGGAGAGTTGGATGTCCCTGAGCAACGATACTAGTTGGCTGTGAATATGATACAGAGCTAGCCTATGTATTCCTAGATATTTTAATGATGTGTTTCAGGCCCTTACTCCTTTCCCTACCATAAAAACCCCACTTGCAATAAATAAATAAGCCTGGAATGTCCGGGAGGAGTTTGCCAGTAAAACTATATGGCTTTGCTTTTCTTTACTATAAATATTTATATTTTAAGGCACACTCCAAACTCCATAACAAAAGATTTAAAAAGCAACCAAGCCCTAAAAGAAATGTGTGGCACAATAATAGAGAGCATGCCTTAAGCAGACACAACATTTTGCGTGTTTTGCCTAACTTACCCTTATTTTCTTCGTGGTTTTCTGCAAGATCTTTAGATGTGTGTGACTGGGATAGCAGAGGCAGGAGATTTAGTATTCAAGAGACTCTTTTACCCAACGGTAACACCACTACTGCAAGAAAAGTTAGGATTTGAAAAATTGATTCGTATATTTGAGTATGAGGTATCCTAGAGGCTAACTATATTGATTAGAGGGGAAAGACCATTTTTTGACCCAAATTAATACTTTCACTGGCCAGTTATCTTGCAGTTATATATTATCAATGCTAAAGAGAGCCCAGACTAGAAGTATTTGGATGAGTTGGGAAAGTTTGTCATTTCAACAATGGGAAAATAAATAGCCAAAACATGTGTGCTCTAACTCACGAGTATTACTTTTGATTATGGAGAACTTGTTAAGAAGTCAAGACCAACTTTTGCAACAAAATCCAGAAACAGTCTTAAGAAGAAGAAGCTTTGTATTTGAAAAGATTTTATTTCAAAGGATTTCAGAAGTAATTTTTAAAAATATGTTAATGGCAATACTCCAAGCCTATATCATAATTGTGGTATGCTTGGGGACACCAACTCGAATCCCAGAATGTTTTTAGGTAAATGATTCTCAATTTGTTTTCCAGGAAAGAACAGTGAGGTCTGACTATGGCCTTGCATCTCAGGAGGAGTCTCTCATTTACTCTCTCCACTGTGATGGGGAGGAGATATTGACTGGGCTTTGGAACATGCAGTTCTGGGAGAAGGACAGACATGCATGTGTACAGGCATACAGACCTTCTCAGGCAGTATGGGAACTTCTGACATTTAGAGACACCTTGAGACTTGGTAACAAGGCCGTACCACTGAAGACAGAGACAAGCTCTCAAAGAGAGACTGAGGCTCATCCGACAGCTCCAGATAAAAGCTCCACAGACCTTTAAGGATGTTTCCAAAAATCTACGTTTTGAAAATGTCTGTTTTGAGTTTAAGCTCCTCCATTATTTGCCAGGAATGTTCTTTAATGTCTGTGTAAAATGTGGAAATTCACACATAGTTCAGCAACATGTGAACTGTGTAACATTCAGTATAAGAGCGTTCTGAGCTCGGAGTCTTTATGCTCCTCCGCATCTGTGGTTTACTTTCCCTGTACACTCTATTGTGTATCTGGTTTGTCTCTTACCTCAGTGTGTCCAGTGCTTAGACACATTTAGTTACGGCTTTAAATGCAGATGGAAACTATGTGAGTTTTTAAACATTCAAGGCCTTTGCTGTGGTTTTTAATGTGCCTTTCCCAAGTTGCTAATAATAACTCTTTCTGATCTTTCTGGTAGCAGTGAGGAGCTTCGTGTGATTCAGTTGCTCTTTCTAAAAGTGATTTATTGAGTTTTCCTTCATTGGGAGTGATGGCTATTCTTGGGCAGTAAAAGAACTGTAGTATACTTGAACCCAGGTTGGTATTCTAGTCCTCTTAAGTTGTTCTGCCTTTGTGTCAGGGCTTAGAGTAGGAAGGGACCATTGTTTTCTGTTGTCTGTTGCTTTAAGGTTTTTATCAGATTTCTGTAACTTTGATGACAGCTTGAAATATCAGTGAGTTTTTTTCTCATAACGTTTATGCACTTTGGTACCAATCTGTAGTGTTGTTTTCTAGGGTTAATACCTGTGGGCTTAGCCTTTGTTCCTCTTGTACATTAGTTAACGCCTAACTAAATGGTGCTTGGAATCAGTTGAATTGTTTGCTAAATGTTCATTTTAAAATGAAAGGCTGTTAGAATTGTGATGGAATCTTAGAATTTTTTTTATCTGATCAAATATACCCAGCAAATATATTCAAACTGCCCTTGGACAGCCTGCTCAAAGCCAACATTCTCCTCTATGGGAAGCATTCCATTTGTAAAAGTTCTAGTCAAACCCTGGGCAGAAACCAACCTTCTGTGGCATCTACTCATTCGTACTAAATGATCTTCTGAAACTGGGTAGAATTTCTCACTCTTGCATGTTTGAAACTGGTTAGCATGATCCACAAAGTTTTCTTTCTCCTCAAACAAACACACATGGTCAGTTCATATAAAATGGGCCAGGGATCTACTATTATTTTTTTTTCAGTCAACAAGTTTTTTTTCTGAGGACTATTTGTGTCATAAAATAAGTTTGCAATTAATTACTCTACTTCCCTTTCTCCTACAAAGCATGTTAAATTATACCTTTGTCTAGTTTCCATATTTCCAATGGATGCTTTAAGCCTAAATATGGATCTTTGTATTCAGCCATATTTCTTAGATTCAGCATATGAGTTATCAAATCTTGATCATTCAAACTTACTTTTTTCATTCTTAGCTTTAGATGTGCTATGTGTGTTTTAAGCCAGTTTATTCATAGACTATATTAAAGAGAACCAGACAGTAACTAAGTTTTAAGAGTATCGTACTTTCTGCTGAACTTTAAAGTAGTACAGGATGGAGATGGGTGTTTCTTTTGTTTTTTGTTTTTTGTTTTTTGTTTTTTCAACAGGGTTTCTCTGCAGCTTTGGAGTCTGTCCTGGAACTAGCTCTTGTAGATCAGGCTGGTCTCGAACTCACAAAGATCCACCTGTCTCTGCCTCCCAAGTGCTGGAATTAAAGGCGTGTGCCACCACTGCCTGGCCTGAGATGGGTGTTTCAAAGGCATATTGCTTCAGTTTAAATCTTGTAAGCAATTAGTTTAGGTGAAATACCTTATCCATTGATTCTAGAAGGTCTGCTTGCATGCATTTTTCTACATTAGCACCCGGTCCAGGTCATTTCCAGGAAGTGACATTCTCTTTAGAACAATCTGGTATAGTTTCAGCACCTAATGATCACTAGAGATGCCACGAGAGTCCTTAGGCTTTTGGTTTCCAAATAGGCCTCCTGATAAGGGTTCAACAGAAGAGCCCATTGAACAGGGTCTGGTCAAGAGGTCTTCTGCCTGCAGTAGGTTCAAATGTTAATGACAGGGTTAGAAAGGATAGCAAATATCTTTTGCTTTGGAGAAAAAATGCTAGTTAAGCCTCAGGATGAGTTGAATAGAGCTGTTCTGTTTAAAAATTTGACTTCCACCTCAGGGGTCTGAAGATGTCAGAAGTCAAGACATCGTCCAACAATACAGCCTTGTTGAATTGACGCGGGGACATGAATGCCGCTCTCTGAAAACTGCAGAGAAGCCACAGATAAGCTGTGAAACTTACTACGCACCTACTGGTTTGAGTCTGGAAGAATGGGAGCAGACAGAGGTCCTTGACCTCCGAGCTTTCATCGAGGGCTTTCCTCACAAAGTGAGTATTTTCTGAGCTGTAGCTGACAGCAAAAGGGCATTTGTTCTATAAAACCCCACAACATTTCTAACTATAGCAGGATTTCACTGTGCGCAAAGATGGCTTGTGGGAATTCCTTTGCAAACACTCTTTAGTTACTTTTTTTTAAAGAATGTCCTATGCAAGTGCTGTGCTCACACCATGTTCACGCTTCCCCCTCCCTTCCAGCCCCTTCCATAGTCACCGCTCTGCCTCAAACTGTCCACCTCTTATCCTCTAATTATTATACACACACACACTCACATGCACCTATACACACGCAAGCACACACCCCCATGCTGAATCCCTGTAGTGTTACTTAACGTATATTGAGAGATGGGATCTTGTGACATTTCCCCCATCTTCATTGGTTGCCCAAACAAGGCTGGCACAACAGAAAACAATTGTTACATTTATTCAGTACAGTCGCCTTCAATAGTGAAGGCTGCCATTTTTATAAGGGTTGATCTTATGAAACAGTTTGAAAAAGAGATTTGACTCTCCTGGTTTTCGTGTCTTTAGGTCAGCGCTGCAAGCCTCTCTATCTTCAACACTCCTTACTCTGGGGTTCTATGCATGTCTCAGTGTGCTCCCGGCCTCAGCCTACTACTATTAACATAAACTCATGAGGCATACTTCACTTTTCCTTAAAAGCTGCTTATTTGTTTCTCATTCTCTTAGTGGTGTAGGAGGTCCTTCTGTTTATGTGTTGCTTTCATGGGTTAATCAATAAAGAAACTGCTTGGCCTGCTAGGGCAGAACTTAGGTAGGTGGAGAAGACAGAACTGAATTCTGGGAGGGAGAAAGCAGAGTCAGAGAGCCACCATGGAGACGCCAGGTCAGACATGCTAAATCTTTCCCGGTAAGCCATGACCTCGTGGTGAATACAGATTAATAGAAACGGGTTAAATCAAGATGTGAGAATTAGCCAATAGAAGGCTAGAGCCAATGGTTAAGCAGTGTTTTAATTAATACAGTCTCTGTGTGATTATTTCGGGTGTAAGCTAGCCAGGCGGCCGGGACAAACAAGGGGCCCACTCCCTGCAACATCTTAGCATCCTCACAGGAGACAACTTCATTAATTTCCTATAAGGACAATGCATGGGACATGTGTCTTTATATGTGACTTCACCCTGAGGGGCAATTCACACACAGGAACACACAAAAGTCCTGAAAGCCCAGCTCACGCTTTATATATACAGCTTCCACATCCTTAGACTTAAGCAAGCATGATTTAAGACATGCAGAGTGCTGGTGAATATGATTTGTTAGTAGAGTGACTGATTAACTTCACTGGGTCATTGGTTTGATCCCTAATACCACAAGTAAGAGAGAAGAGGAGAGATGATCTTGGGGAGTGAAGGACCCGGAAGGGAACACCCATGTATGTAGGAGAGTGAGTTTGGGTTACATGTAAATGCTATACCATTCTATGTAAGGGCATTTGGACATCTACAAATTCTGATATTGGGGAGAAGTGTCCTGGCCCCAATTTCCATAGACTACCTAGGAATGACTGGATATGCTTGTAGGAGCCAAGAGTTTCCATTACACTCTCCTACCTATTCACCCTCACTCTCGTGACTAGTCTTCCACCATGCTTGGGCTCCGAACACAGGGCCACTGATGTTCTTTGAAAAGCTCATGTGTGTTCACCTTGGATATTGCACTTGTTTCCAATTACGCTCAGAATGAAGCCTTCCTTGATGATTCTGTTTGAAATTTCACTCTCTTTTCAGAGATACACTCCATTTCCTTCCCTTTATTTATCTTCATCTGAAATATCATTGCTTGGATAATTGATTGATTGTGTACTGTCTTGTCAGTAATTTTACATTGCATTAAGATGAAAGTTTTGTCTGCTTTGGCCATTTAGCTTACTATGTATAGAATGGGACCGAGCAACAAACACACTATAAGGATATGTTGAATTGTGAAGAGATTATTATGGAAAAAGTCTAGAAATATTTATTCACCTTGGAAACAAACATATTTTCACTTAGCAATCTTGTTGATTCTAGTTGGCTTCATTTTTAAAATTTTATTTATTTTGTATTAGTGTAATGGGAACTTGTGTTTGGGATGTAATATAAGATGCTTGTATTTAGCCGGTGTTTTACAGACATGATAAGGAGGCTTATTTTTACACATGAACTCACAATGGTTGGTATTGCATGCACAGGATCTGCACAAGATCAAGTCATCAAATTCCAGCATGGATGGGGAGGTGCTCACAAAGTCCCATCCTGATCTGAGGCGCTATAGTCACTTGGTGGGAAGATGGGGAAAACAGCACCCTGCATATTTCAGGGCTGTGGCCCCAGAGGCTGCCCACACTGCAGTGGGTGATCCTATACTCACATAAAAAAGCACTAAGTGGACTCAGTATTGCTGTATTTTTAAAGAGCACATGGAGTTGCAAAGGAAACTTAGTGGGGATAGAAGAAGATTTGGAGAAGGGGGAAAGGAGGTAGGTTTGATCAAGACACATTATATGAATATATTAACTTCCCTAACAATAAAAATAGATGTAGATGAAAATGGTTATTGAAATGTTCTTTATGATTAGAAAAAGGAAGAGATAAAATGTATTACAAATAAATAAAGTGATTGAGTACCTATTGTATGTTATAGTTTAAATATAATTCATAGTTCTACCATGGATATTTTGGTGGGGGAGAATAATAATAGAAACTGAACATTGTCCTCATATCTGCTCGACATGTACATAAGCATTAATATGTGAGGACTGTATCTATACACTCGATTACTAACTCTAATTGTGCCAAGGTGATTGAAACCCATATAAAAACTAGAAACTGTTTTCCTTCAAGTATCTTGTCATGGTCCAGCTGCCACAAAGAGGCCGGTTACTCAGGGATTATCTCACAACATTGTTCCTGTGTCATTCTCGTTTCTCATCTGTGTGGAGACACGATGTAAGAAAGGATGCCTACATCTTTCATTGCCTACACAAAATGGTAACATTTTCTTTCTTCTGGGAGTTGATAACAATAAATAATGCCTCATCATTGCAGCAGCTAGATGGCACCACCACCTAACAAGTCTGTTTCAATGCTTCAACTTTAACTGCCCTTGGATGCTGAATGTGTTGTGCCTCTTTCTCTGTATAGAGGGGTTTGTCAAGATGTGTGATGGTTATAGAGTATAAAGAAGTGGCTCATCCAGGATAGCACTTGGTGTGAGGATGTAGGTTCATCCCTCCAGCATCTAGAAAAACAGAAATAGGATGTGGCAGTACATGACTGTTATCCCAGGGGTGGTGAGGTGGAGACAATTGTGAGGATCCTTGGGGCTTGCTGGCCAGTCAGTCTGGCCTAATCAGTGAGCTTCAAGTTCAGAGGTGCTGTCTCAAAAACTAAGGTAGAAAGTAATTGAGAAAGACATCTGAAGTACACTTCTGCTACCTCCCACATATACACACACAAATGCACCCATGTATATTAAAAATATGAATGATATTAGTTTAAAAACATAGCTAGGTTTTTACTTTTTGAAGAATATTCTCAAGGTAACCCTGAAGCCTTCAAGAAAGCCCAAAGTCAGGCTCTTGTAAAGGAGAGAATGGCAGTGTTTTAACCATTCTTTCTGTGTTGGTGTTAGCTGCCTTAATTTTATTACTTGTTCTTCACACCCCAGAAGACATACTGCCAGGCCTGATATTAGCACATAACATGGTAAGGACGGAGCCTCCCTAACATTACTTTTCATATAACCACAACTCCAAGTTTTAATCAAGCTTTTGTATTTTACCTCATATTAATTAAAGAATATTTAGATTATTTCTCCTATTCCTTTTGCTTCTCCGATTCCTCCCATGCATCATCCTATTCCCTCTGAAATTATGGCTTCTTTATCTTTGATATTGCTACAATACACACACACCCTCAAACACACACACACACACACACACACACATAAGGACTCATGCCTGGGGAAGACTAATTTCCCCCTCTCAAGATTTCTTATTTGTGTGCAGTTCTTGGTCTATGGATAGGGCTCTACGAGGTGCTCCCCTTCCACATTAGAAATGTCCTTGTTCAGGAAGGCAGCTGTATTGTTGTGGTGTCTTTGACGAAGCTCCTCTGTCATTTAAAGAGTCACAATCTCACAGCAGATTTACTGAACCTCTGTCTCAGTCCCACTCTTCCCTGATGTTCCATGAGCCTTAGGCTGTGAAGTTCTCCAAATGTATTTGGAGCATCTTCTCGCCTTGTTGGGTTTGGCACATTGGGCAATGCTATGATAATTTAATTGAAGTGTTTTATCAGTACAACATCTTCTTATTTATTTTGTCACTCTTAAAAATAAATAGAATGTAGGTAGAGTTCCAACTTTAAACTTGGAGTTTATTTAGTAGCTAGGTTGAGCTTTCAATGGCATAAAGGAATGTTAGCTGATCTTACACTTGAGTAATGATGGGTTTAGACATTGGTACCTTTTTGGCATATTTTTTGTCAAAGTAAAGAATTATACTTATTTATTGATTATATTATCCAAAGAATACGTAATCCTATTTCTAATAATGAAAAAATTCCCCTGGTTTTAAAATAGATATAGGTGAGTCAATATCACTTCATATAGTCATACACAGAAGTGAATTACAGAGAAAGATACTCTTCATACTGCTGCCCACCCTGCCATTCCTGATAGTCTGAAACTCTCCTCACATTTGTATACACTTTCTAAACTGTTATCCTGTGCTTTATTTAAAATAATGCATAGAGACCTACAGTTGCTAGCCTACTATGCTAACGTGTGCAGAGTAAGATTTTTTCCCTTCTACAACTCCATCAGAAAGGAATCTCATCAAGGCAATAGACTTTATAAAGATGAGAATTTTGTTAACTTGGCAGGGTGGAAATTAGTAGCAGAGACATCTGGACAGCTGCAAGACAGATGAGGAGAGGAGTAAATCAAGGAAGATCCTTGCCTTAAGACTGCTTGCTTTTGTAATTGACTCAAGGCTGAATTCAAAGTCTGTCTCAACACCAGTTTTCTTGGCATCTCTCCCCTTGAATGCCTTGAGTTTAAAATCTCTTCTTTTTCTTCTTCTCCTTCTTCCCCTCTTCCTTCTCCTCCTTTCTTCTCCTTCTTCTTAGAACGTATCAGTCACAGGACCTCCAGTTTACATATCTACAAAACTATCAGAATAATCTTTTGAAAACATACCTAATATCTATTCCATGCTTACAGCCTTCTGTATACACTTAGATTAAAAGTATAATTTGGAAACACAGGTTGCAAAGGCCACCTGGATCTTCTGGGTCTGACCATGATGTCACCCCACACTTCCTCCTTTCCTTTCTTAAAACACTTGGCCTTTCTCTTCACTGTTCGGACATGGTGAGTACACTCCCAGCGAATGGGTCTTTAAACTTGTATTTTATTTCTCTTTTTGACTTTTCCTCTGGATCTTCTGTATTTGCTCACTTTGTGTCTCTCTATAAACAATTTTAGCTTTGAATACGTTTTGTTGTCCCTCTTGTCAGACTGAACACAGTTTCATAATAGAGGTGTGTTTTGACCTACCCTCTACCGTGAAATTTTAAATTTTGTTTCATACTGCTGTTTACTTTAAAGGCATCCTCACCATAAGCAATACATGATTTTTCTGTTTTCTCTTTCATCATAAAAAGCTCAAGGCTTCCAAACAGCATACAAATATATATACAAGTTGAAAATTCCAGCTTCCCCTTACACTGTTCTTTCTTTGAATCTGGAGACTGAGCTAGCCAGAGAATCCATAGCGCTCTTTTTTTAAGCAATTAATATTTAGGATGGAAAGCAGAAAAACATCCTTAAGTTCATGAACTATGTCCCCCAGGGCGTAACCAGAGAATATTCTCTGTTCCTGAGGAATGTGCATGTCAGGGCAGCAATGTTACTTTGTGGTCTGTATTCATTTTTATTTATTTATTTATTTGTTTGTTTGTTTGTTTGTTTATATCTGTACTAACAAACACTCCACATACTGTTTTCTAACTACTTTGAAAACCTCTTAAGGATGAAAATTGCATCCTGTATTTCCTCTTCCAAATAGTGTTTGGCATAGTAAATTATCGGTAATATTAGATTAAACAATAATCACACTACTTGAGTTTTTGTAGATTTTTTTTGCAAATTCAATAGAGTAACTTTTCTTACAAAAATCCCAGTGAACTAATAAGCAGACACTTGTTCAATAATCTTTTTGTACACTGTGAAGACGTGTCACTTGGGTTGGTTTAGTTAAAAAACCAAATGATGAATAGATAGGCAGGATTTGTTGGGCATGGAGAATGCTAGAAAGAAGGCAGATATGCTAGTAGTCACCATGAGATGCAGAGTGAACAGTATGAGAACTACAAAAATGAGGTGATAAAGCCACAAGGCAGAAAGTAATTAATAGAAAAGGGTTAACAAATAAGAACCAGTTAGAAATAAGCCTATGCTATTGGCCCATGTTTTATCATTAAGAATAAGTCTCTGTGTCATTATTGGGGAGTCGGCAGTACCAACAACAACAACAACAAAGAATCTACAAAAAGATCATTTCTTTCTTTTGTAGATGGAAAGCCCGACACTGTAGAGTTTCCGAGAATGGTGGCTGAGCTGGAAAGTAGCCATTGGAGAGTTGTCTGTCCCCCATCTACGTTCATATCTCCATCTGAAACATCATTAATGGTGATGATGCTATATAAAAACTAAAATGAATACCATCAGGTAAGATTGAGTGAAGCACCATCAGGCCTTTGACAATGTAGTGGAAATGTGAAGGGCTGCATTTGAAGGAAAACTCACATACAGTTTTGCGGACCCCAGTGAGGCCTCTAAGCAAATGCTGGCTGGCATTTAGGGTGAGTGATACAGGAGCACATGGTTCTCATTAGCCTGAGCCTTTCAAACCTTACTGTCTTTACTGAATAATATAACCTCTGGACATACTGGAGAATCACACCATCATTGAAAAATACTTATCAATCTCCTTGAGCATTTCTAAATTGACATGTTTTTATTTTTTATTTTTTTATTGAGCTATATATTTTCTCTACTTTGTTCCATTCCTCCTCTCTTCCTTTCTACCCTCTCCTGTGATACTCCATTCTCCCAATTTACTCAGGAGATCTTTGTCTTTTTCTCCTTTTTATGTAGGTCCATGTTTGTCTCTCTTAGGGTCTTCTTTATTGTTTAGGTTCTATGGGGCTGTGAATTGTAGGTTGGTTTTTCTTTCCTTTATGTCTAAAAGTCACTTATGAATGAGTGCATAATATATTTGTCTTTCTGGTCTAGGTTTCCTGACTCAATATGGTTTTTCTAGATCCATCCGTTTGTGTGCAAATATCAAGATGTCATTATTTTTTTTACCACTGTGTAGTACTCCATTGTGCAAATGTACCACATTTTCTTTATCCATTCTTTGGTTGAGGGGCATCTAGGTAGTTTCCAGTTCTGGATATTACTAATAATGGTGCTATGAACATAGTTGAGCACATTTCCTTGTGGTATGATTGAGCATCCTTTGGGTTTATACCTAACAGTGGTATTGATGGGTCTTAAGGTAGGTTGTTTCCTAATTTTCTGAGAAATTGCCATACTGATTTCCAAAGTGGTTACACCAATTTACACTCCCACCTGAAATGGAGGAGTATTCCCCTTACCCCACATCCTCTCTAGTATAAGTTGTAATCATTGTTTTTTATCTTGGTCATTCTGACAAGTGTAAGATGGAATTTCAGAGTTGTTTTGATTTGCATTTCTCTGATGGTTAAGGATGTTGAACATTTCTTTAAGTATCTTTCAATCATTTGAGTTTTGTCTGTTGAGAGTTCTCTGTTTAGATCTATACTGAAATTTTTATTGAATTATTTTTTTATGTCAATTTTCTTGAGTTCTATGTATATTGTAGAGGTCAGTCCTCTGTCAGATGTGGGATTGGTGAAGATCTTTTCCCATCTTGTAGGTTGACCACATCCTTTGCTTTATAGAAGCTTCTCAGTTTCAGGAGGTACCATTTATTAATAATTTGGCATATTTTTATGTAAGTAAACTATCTGCAAATGACACACTGGCTATTGTGTTACAATTATTGACATGCGACAGAGGTTTCTGTGTGTATGTATGTGTGCACGCATATGCGCATGTGTGTGTGTAAACTAGAGGTTGACTTCAGCTGTCTTCCTCTATCACTCTTGTTTTGAGTGATAGTTTTGAGACAATGTTTGTCACCAAACCTAGAGATTCAACTAGGCCGACATTGGCCTGTTTTTCTCAAAATGGAAAATTACTCCACTATATAAAATGCAGGGAGGGATCTACTTGTCTCTGCCTTCTGCTGTGCCTTCAGGACTTGGGCTACTGACCTGAAGTGCTGTGCTTGGATGTTTTGCAGGTCCTGGAGATTAAACTCCGGTCTTCAGTTGTGTAGTTGGCACTTTGCCAACTGAACCATTTCCTCTTTCTCTGTAATATTTCTTACATGGTATAATGAAATAGAAATGTAGCGATGTGTCAGACTACAGTTATGTTCAAAAGTACTTGAAAAAGTTCTTAGTATTTAGAAATTCAATATCTTCCTCTCTCCTAAAATGACAGTTTCCGTTAAATTAGAAGTCATGATATGAATAACTTTCTTCTCTTTGCCGCCACCATTGCCCTCTGTCTCTCTCTTCTTCATATGCCATCTCCTCTTCCTCCTTCTCCTTCAGGTGGGGTTTGTAGCCTAGGCTAGCCTTGAACTCAGCATGTAGTTTAGAGTGGTCTTTTTTGGTTTTGTTTTGTATTTTGTTTTTGTTTTTCATGACAGAGTTTCTCTGTAACTTTGGAGCCTTTCCTGGAACTAGCTCTTGTAGACCAGCCTGGCCCCAAACTCACAGAGTTCTGTCTGCCTCTGCCTTCTGAGTGCTGGGATTAAAGGCGTATGCCATCACCACCTGGCTAGTCTAGGCTGGTCTTAAACTATAGTGATCTTGCTACTTTAGTCTCCCACATTCTAGGATTACGGTCCTGTGCCACCACATCCGGCTACTCTATGACCTTACAGGTCATTTTTACAGATCTCTTGAAAATGTGTATCTATTATTATATACATTTTTTGGTAGTGTTCCATGACCAGAGAGCTCCAACTACTTAAAAAACTTTATGTATTACATTGTCTTTACAGTATTATTATTTTATTATTATTAAAAACAAAAGAAGTGTATTTGATTGCAGATGTCTCTCAGAGGTAGAAAACACAGAGCATTGTCTTGCATATGTGAGGCCTTGCATTACAAATTGTCACACCTAAGATAAAAAGCACTTTTATTATCTATTTTTCTCTTATTAATGAAAAAGTTGGGGCAATCTGTGTCTTTACCCAGTAACCCCTGTGCCTGTGGATATTTATTGCTAGGATAAAGCAAGGCTGAACATCACATTTATTTCTATTAATTTTTAATCCATGAATTTTAATAAAATATTATGCAAATAAGTAGATAAAAACTAGAAAGAAGAAGCTTGCAGCAGTGGTGAGCTTTGGTTTGGTGTTCCCGCAAGATCCCCTACAATCTGTGATATTTCTCCTCATAATAAATACCAAAACCCACACGATGAACTTTTATCACAATTAATCTTAATGAGCTACCTGCTGACAAGTTTATTCTGGTTCTCCAATTTTGACAAATTTGAAGCCAACTTATCTCAAATAGATTTTGTGATGCTATTACTAAAATAAATATTTTCCCCATCCTGGTGCTAATATTTAAAATGATTTATTGTTTAGGATCTCAGAAGTTTTGACATTTCTGGAGCATGGATCGCTGTAAGATCCTGGGAGGGTGAAAAGTTATCTTTTTTAAGTAGGTGGGCGGAGACTGTAGAAGGGTGCCATGGGCAGGCATACTTTCAATCAATTCAACTCTGGGAGGAAGGATGTATATAAAAGCTGGAAACAGTTACCTGTGGATAACAGGCTAAAGGCAAGCATCTTCATGGACCAACTCTGGGAACTCAAAGAAACACCCCATAAACAAGTTCAAGGGAGATGACCACAAGCTGTCAGGCTCACATTTCCTTGGCTATTGCTACTTGTGCCACTTCAAAGGGAAAGCCCAAAGATGACCAAATACAATGACTTTTTGATGTCCCGGGAGTGCCCTAATTCATTGGGAGAAAATAAAATGCCTCCAACATCTTTTATTTAATGATTTCCTGCTTATTTCTGATGTAGAAATTCAGGATTTTCTGAATACACACTGGTTTGCATTCTTTACAGGGAAGAGCATCTTGCAGAGGGCTGACCTTTGACAGAACAGTAGATGGGTGGTATTAATTTGTGATTTTTTTGTCATGATTTTTAACAATGGAGCAGTCTCCCCAACCTGTCTTCCTCTTTGGCATTTCAGTTTTTAAGGGAAACATGCTGTGCCCTGAACATTCTCAGCTGAAAAGAATGGAAAAGAATATTAGTGACAGACACTGAAGAGTGTTCTCTTACAATAAAAAGTGACTGTCTCGAGTGTGCTTGATAGACAAATACACTTCTTTCTTTCATAGTTATGTCGGTAGTACTAGCAGAAAAAATATAAAGGTCAGTGTTTATTCTTGCATGCTGGATTGGTATTTACTATAAAGACTACCTAGACCACATAGAAAATGTAAAGCCAGATGACCTCCTTCTGTTGATTTCCAAGACGGAGCCATTTAGGTCAGATTGAGGAGATGTAGATATTACAAGTCACACCGAACTCAAGTGTGTGACTGGACACAGATCCCCCAGGAAGTGACACAAAAAGATTAATGGGCAGGTGAAGTTTGAGTTTCTCATAGCATTTTGGGTTTTAAAATTGGGAGCAATGACAGTCACAAGCAGGCAAAGGGCTCTTTTATCAACATCTAAATAAACAAAAAGATAGGAGCAGCTCAGCTATAAATAGATGAAAGGATTTTTATTTTAGGGCCAAGATAAAGAATGTAGAAGGGCAGAGTCTCTATTTATAAAGATTGCAGAGTTTAGTTTGGGTTCACAGCCCTTGAGGACTCTTTATATAGTTATACAAATTCATCATAAACAAAAGCACCACAACACATCTTTACATGGTTAAACAAGTATTCTGTTCCACAGCATGCATTTACATCAAGATTTACACTGATTGAAGTCTGAGTGGCAATTCCAGAGCTCTGTGTGTTTAATTGGTTCTTGCTATCCACAGCTGCCACTTAGAACTTTGTTGGGATTATGCAAAATACCTGTTAGAAACCACTGAGGCAGTATGTTGACATGTAAAGGAATCTAATTCAAAGGTATGGAAATATCTACAGACACACCACCTGCATGTGCCCGATTTCATCTGAAAGTATAGAAATAATTTATTTTTCCTTAAATTAATAAGCATTTAAGTGATTAAAGTCTTATGAAAATAAATGTTATTTTTGCTTTAATGTTTCAAAATCTAATTCTTCTGTAATTCTAATAGCTTGTTTTTACATAATGGTATTGGGTATAGTAGACCACACTTTACTGCTTTCTTATACATAACTCTAAGTCTCCATATCAGCCTTTAAAACATGTCTGAAATATTTATCACAGGGGGAAAGAAATTACTTCACATAGAAAATAACTTGTCTAAAGATACATAGTCTTAGCCTAAAACTTGTGACCATAAGTCTCAAATTTCAAATTACTTTCTGTTATGGTAAATTAACCTATTGCCTTTGGTCTAATTCATGAACATTCTAGTATAGTATTTACTTTGCACATTTTTATGATCAGATGGATGGCTGACAAAACAACCTAAGGGAAGATTTATTTTGACTCACAGTCTGAGAGCACACAGTCAGTATTTGGTGGGTCGGGCTGTGTGGTGGAATTCTGAGATGCCAGCCACAATCAGGGGATACAGAAAGGTAAGTGCTGGTGCTCAGGTCACTTTCTCTTTTTTCCTTATGCTCAGTCCGCGATCCACCTCATGGGACAATGCCACCTGCATCCAGGTGGGTCTTCCCTCCTCAGTTACACATCTCCCACCTTAAACTCCTCCACTCCAGGTTCCTCTATGGTTACTACAATTTATTTGGTAAGTCAGGCCTGGATAGTTCTTTAGTGTGATGTGATTAACTCTGAAGTGGCCAGATGGTATCCAGAATGTCTTGATAACATAGCTGCTTACGTAAGACCTCAACAAGTACAACACCAACAGACATGCTAACATGGAAGCAAAAACTCTGGGTCCTACCCAGAGACAAAAACATACAGGATATTGCTGAGAGTGGGAGAAAAAGCCTTTCCCAAGGATGAGACCCCTAATTGAGTATCCAATTCCAAGCAGTCAACCCTGAACTCACATACATGAAAGTAACATTAAATGGACTGAGCATGTTTTATTTACAGATTTAGGCACCTTCCACTTTTGGCCTTCTCATTCTTTCTCAGTCCATTGCTTTCACAGGTGTCAATATCAATAAAATTAAGATTTGCAAATAAATTTGCAATTCTAAAAATTAGAATGTCAGCCTTTGATCCCTCTAATCGGACTTTCTTTTCTACTTTGAAGAATACCTTTTCAGATATATCTATGTATAATTACACCATTTATAGTCTCTACCCCAAACAAAATCTTGACAAAGCCAATTATGCCTTTGTCTTGGCAAATGGCCCTTGTTATCAGTGTTATTAAAACGTCCATAAGTCACGTAGGGCTTCCCATGACAACTTTGTAGCAGCTATCCTGTTTCTCACACTTGCTCTTGGCGAGGTGCATGGTGACACTTTTGCTTTGGTGATCTTCATTTTTCTCTCTCCACGGATGAAATGAAAAGAACTCACGGCTTTTCTGGAAGGAAAATGAAAGGCTGTTTGCTGCTGCTCTGATGTGAACCGAGGACAGGGCTGGATGCACGCAGCCCAGTCCTCCCCACTTTCCAGTCTTTGAACTGTGCTGACATTCACAGCACTCATGTGAGGCCAATTCCGTGTCACGAAAACTCATTTTTAAAAAATGCACAGAGATAAATCCATGGAAATAATTATATGGCTCTGATGGCTCATCTTCCCAACAGGGACCAGTCCTCAAGAACAGGCTGCACCAGTCATTGCTGCTTTGCTCTGCCCTGTGCTGGAGTGGCCCCTGTAGCAAGCGTTCCTGATGAGGAATCCACCATTTTTCTTGGCAGTCTTTCCCATTCCCTGTCCATCACGAATTTTTCCAGACAGCACGACTTGTTTTCTGCAGCTGTGTTTGGCTAGATGGCCCCATGGGGTTATCCTCACAGACCCACCCTCATCATACTTGATTATGTGTGGACTATGAAGCTCTGATCAGAATCAGACTGGGGAGAAAGTAAGAATGTTGTCGGTTCACTTAACAATCCACGGGGCAGGGCTATCGGTTTACTCTTAGGTAAGTCTCAATGATAACTGTCACTTGCTTCCTACAAAAGAGAAATAGTGACAGCTAGCTTCACGTTTTGTCAACACTTAATCCCACAATGACAAGCCAGTACTTCCACGACCCAGTCCTAATTCCTCACCAGTGAGATTACATCATTGCAGGGTCTTAATGTCACATGTGACATGGCACATTGATTTGATTGTTACACTGAATGTTCTTGGCCTCACTTCCAAGCAGTGATCCATTGGAAAACCATTCATAATTTTCTGGCTGCTGTCATTCTTGGGTCTCTGATTTCCAGAGCATCTCATTCCTATCGAACAGACATGCTTCTGATTAGTTTTCTCTGGAGGTATTAACTTTTCAGCACTCTGTACAAGGAAACTTTTGAAGTAATGGGAATAATGGGCCCATCCTTGCTTTGTTCCAGCCAGTTAGTCTTCTTGTACGTTGAAAAGGAGTCTTGGAAGGGATGCAGGAAACTAAACAAAAAAGAATTCTCTTACACATTGCTTAAAACAGACTAAACCCGAGTTTGGCATCGTGGAGATATCATGATCTGTTCTCAGAAGGTAATGATAATCTGGTGTTTTCTTGCACTTAATTTTATTGCCTGTTTTTGCCCGTATATTTTGAGAAGCAGACATTTAATTGTAGTGCACATGCCAGTTCTCTGAGACCTACGCCAAGGGTAGATGAGCCCAGTTTCTCAGTTAGCTACAGATAACCGCTTTCTGAGCATTGAGTTCTCCCGCGTTCAGCTTGTGTGAGTCTGCTGCTAGACTCCGTCTTTGAAAGGCGTTTTCTACAGTGCGCTTGTCGCTCATCATGGAAACAAAAGCGGTCTCGCAAACCTCTCCAAAAGCTAAGGGCATCGTAACTACTGACAAGTGACATTATTTTGATTTCAAAAATACTGTTTTCGTTTTCACCCTGGGAAAGCGCTTGAGAGACTGGACATGTACATGGACACACGCAATGCAGAGAGTAAACCACTCTGAGAAGCGTTGAACTGTGACCATACAAAACTTCAGGAGTTTATAGTACAATCTTTTCCCTGAAGATTCATACTAGGGTTTGAGGTTTGGCTTTTCCATCGACATTCAGTGCAATGTCAAGTTGTGAGAGAGGTCACACTGACTCCGTAAGGAAGGCAACCGCACACTAGCAAAAACCCAGGGAAGAAAAAGAGCTGCTGGGTTTAGGAAAGAGCCCAGTTTCTGACATTACAGAGAATTTGTATACGCGACAGAGGGCAGTAAGAGTAGGCAGGGAGCAGGGGAAGATGATCAGAATGTGGGAAGTTTCAACTTCTGATGTGAAAGCCTGTTACAAGGACTGGGCCCCTTGTTTGTCCTGGCTGCCTGGCTAGCTTACACCCCAAATAACCACACAGAAACTGTATTAATTAAAACACTGGTTGACCATTAGCTCTAACTTCTTATTGGCTAACTCTTACATATTAATTTAAGCCATCTCCATTAATCTGTGTATAGCCATGTGCCAGTGGCTTACTGGAGATTCTAACCGGCGTCCATCTCAGGCAGAGGATCCATGGCTTTTCTCTGACTCTGTTCCTCTTCCTCCTAGCATTCAGTTCGGTTTTCTCTGCCTACCTAAGTTTCGCCCTATCAACTAGGCCAAGGCAGTTTCTTTATTCATTAATGGTAATCACAGCACACAGAGGGGACTCCCACATCACCTCCCCTTTTAATGTTTAAAGAAAATGTAGGAGATGAAGTGTAGAGACTAAGAAAACAGTAAGAGTGTGCATTTTATAAAAACTTGTCCCGAATTGCAAGGAAGGCAGAGGTGAGAAATGAGAACCGGAAAATCAGGAAACTGCAGAAGACAGTGTACCGAGAGGGGCAGTGAGTGGGCAAAATAAGCAGCGATGAGCATTAGACACAAACATGGCAGCTCCTGGTGTCACTTATTCATCAAGAATTGAATTTCATCATCGAATTTCATTCTCACTACTATAGGAAACCAAAGAAACACAACAAGACTTCTTTAATAGGGTAATTGGCCCCATAACAGATAAGAAATGAGTCTCTAACAAAAAAAAAGTGGATTTTACTTTCTGTTTAGTACTGGTATATTCTAAATACCTGTGGATGCTATCGCAGGACTATCTTATCATCTGTGAATGACACTGACGACGACACTCATTTCTCGTTTATGTACCTGCTGTGTGTGCGCGCTATTTGTGTGTGTATGTATGTGTGGGCATGTGTGTACAGACATGCTATTTGTATGCACATGTGTGTGCACATGCGCACACGTGCACATATTATTCTATTGCAGATTATTGAGGCTTACATGTGAAATGTCTCACGTAGGCTGTTGTGTTTGAACATTTTATTCTCAAACGATGGTGATATTTTGGAAGGCTTGGAGTCATGGAGGAATGCACAGGGAAACAGCATCGTCAGAGGCAGGTCTTGAGATTTACAGGCTCGCTCCACTTCCTGTCCAGCTCTGCACCGTTACTACAGGTGTAACAGGAGCACTGTCCTCTCATGCCCACAGCTTCTGCCTCGCATTCCCGCTGCCATGCCCTCCTCACTTGATTCTAAATGGAAATTATATTAAATTATATTTCAAATTGTAAATAAATTTTGCATTCCTGAAATAAATTCAATTTAGTCCTAATCTATTTTCCTGTTTGTACATTGCTGAATTACTTTGTTAGACCATTTATTAGAATTTTTGTGTGTGTGTTTCTGACTTAGAGTAGCCTACAGTCTCCTTTCCTGTAATGTTCTTCAGAAACTTGTGACTAATTTTGCAGAGTAATGTTGTGCTGAATTTATAAAGTTAAATTATTGAAATGGTCTCTGCTTTTTTAAAAAAAAATGTAATGTTATGTGTAAAATAGATAATCAAGATTTCCTTGGTTTCTTGGTATAGTTTTCTGGTGAAGTCTAGAATTTATTTGCGGTAAATAAGGAGAAGATTGTTTTTTATGAATTCAGTTTATTGAAATGTCTGAGTATCCATCTTTTCTTGTTTTGTTCAGTTTTGTAAGAGTTTGTAGTTCTTGGAGTTTACTTACTTGGCGTGAGCTTTCTAAGCCCTTGGCACAGTTAGTTCAGAATGTGTCCACTGTAGGCTCATTCTTGACACTGACTTTATTTCCATCTCTCTACTTACTTTTTTTTTAGTTAGACACGGTAATGATAAATATGCAACAGACTCTAACTTGCTGTATTCCTGTCTCAGTTTCCCAGTTGCTGGGCTTCCAGGTGAGAGCCACCCGCAATCACATTCACCAGCATTCTAGGGGCTTCCCTAGAGATGTAGCTTGAAACCCTTGCTTCTTGCACCTAGTATTAATCAACACTGCTAGCCTCAGACTATAAAAGGCCTTCAGAAGTAGTCAAGCCCCGTCTTCTGACCTCCAACCTCCCTGCTATTATTTTAATTTTTTTGTCTAAATAAAAACTGTATTTTCCATTTTATTATGATCAGTCATTTGTTGAGTATATCCTAGACTGAATTATTTTTATTAAGAACCTGGACGGTCTCTTACCATTGATTCTTTATTTTCTGCTTTTGCATGAAGAAGTAAGCTGTCAGGTTTTTTTCTTCCTTTAAAAGCAATCTTTGAGGAACTGTCTTATTTTTCTTTATTTTGTGTACTTTTTCTCTAATATTTTTTGTCAATCTTTTTAAACCTACTTGGGACTTGGGAGAATTTTGGTCCTAGAGATGATCTATCAGTTTTGGAGATGTCTGTCTTTATCTTTCCAGATAATGCTCTGTATGTTCCTGTCTTCCTGTAGGACTCCAACTTCACATAGCCATAGTCTAGTTACTATATTCCCCATTCACCGATCATATTCCCTTTTTATCCTCTGTATTTAGTTCTGGGTAGTTCCATTTGACTTTTCATGGCCCTGAAATTCTCTCCAAATATCTCTAATTTTCCGTCATACCGATCCTTCGATTGTCTGCAGGAGTTACTACCTGGGTAAGAAATGTTAGCCATCATTTGGATGATATATCCTGGTAAGGAAAGGCAGATTATTAACCTCACTGTTTGCGTCCATTACTGAAGATTTTACTGCAGCTTGTACATCAAAGGCTCTCTCCCGGTCTTTCTTCAACACTTTCTTCATTTGGAAACTCTAGATCCAGGGCTCTAGTAAACACAATTTTCCTGAACTCATATCTGTAATTCCTCCCAGGCGTCTCAAACTTCACAGACCAGATACTGAATTTTATGTCTCACTCAAATTTTCGGCTCCTATATCTTCTCATCAGTAAACAACAACTCCGTCAACATATATATCATACCAAAATCTCTGGTTACTCTTTCTGTTCCTCACACTTAATATTAGCATCTGACTGTCCCTAAATATAATCTGTTCCACTTTCAAAACTGTCGTTGAGGGCTGGAGAGATGGCTCAGTGGTTAAGAGCACTGGCTGCTCTTCCAGAGGTCCTGAGTTCAATTCCCAGCAACCACATGGTGGCTCACAACCATCTGTAATGAGATCTGGTGTCCTCTTCTGGCCTGCAGGCACACATGAAAGGAATGCTGTATACATAATAAATAAATAAATCTTAAAAAAAATAACAAAAAAAAAACCCAAAAAACTGTCGTCGATCATTTTACTCGTGAACCTCTAAGCGACTCTAGCCCTGTTGGACTAAGCTAATCTTCATCTCCCACTTCTTCTTAGCCTTCTCTACCTCTCTCTTCTCTTGTTCTTTCTTCAGTTGTGTCTCTACTCAGAATCCAAAGGCATCTTTTTAAAGTCCGATCGCTCTGACCTCTGCAGACTGATCTGAGTATTTTACTTTCTCATGACATACAGACAAAGGACTGTATCGCCTGTGTCTCTTCAGTCTTAACCCTTTCTCCTTCCTTCAGACTATCGATTCACTATGCTAGGTCCTTCAAGACCAGTGTACTTCATGAACTTAGCCTTGTCATCTACGCATTCTTTCATCGTTGTTTTAGAGGTCTCAGTTTATAAAACATTTCCCACCGAGTACTTTCTCAGAACCCAATCTAAAGTAGCGATCTCCAGTGATTTTCTTCATTATCTCTCTTTTTTTTCTTTACGCTATTCCATAAAATTTGTAAATTTTCTTCTGTGCTACACTTTCACTGCCAAGAGCTTGATACCCGGCTTTTATTAATTGTAAATCCCATCATTGCAAAACTGCACCCTGGTCTGGCGTATAGAGCGCAGAAGGAGTTCATTTGTTCTTGAATGAGTGAAGGAGCTCCAAATGGCAAATTCCTCTCTTCCAAAACTCAAAACTCTCATACTCTGCTCCCTGCTACACATGATTTTGTATAATCGTATCCTTTGCTCATCTAAGATTGCATATGTACGATGATCTGTTCATTAGCATTTCTTATCAGGTCACAGTTTTTAACAGATTGGATGACTTTGTTTACCCATTACAAATGAATTCTAGGACTTTATCATCTTCATAATGCTACCTCAGAAACATTACATTTGCCTTAATCTTTGAAGCCTGTTGTTTAATGGGTTCAAGTCACAGGTCCTGGAACCTTCACTTTAAAAATGCAAACGTGAATTTTATGAATTAATAGTTCATTTAATTAATTGAATAATTAAGATGAACTAGATTTTCAGACCAGTGCCTTACACAACTCCATGTATTGCTTAAAGATTTTGCAGTTCTTACAGTTGATTTTCATAGTACACTTTTCTCTTTCTTTGTCAAAACTCAAGGTTTTCCCTCCTCTTCTCCCTCTTACAAGAAGCCAGAAAGAAAGAATCATGAGTCATAGGAAATGAAAAGGCAGTGCCTCCACTATTGGGATGAGATGGCTGCTCTTCTCATCTAACAGAATTCTCATTTCCTGTCCTGAATCATGTCCTACTGTTGAAATAAAAACAACTGCGCTACTAGCCAAGGGTGTGTTGAGTGTGTGTGTGCATGTGGGAGAGAGGTGTTGGAAAGGACTAGAAAAATAGACAGGATGAGCCTCCTGGATAGTCCCTTCATGAATGTGGTTTTTAGGTAAGGTTGTAGGAGGGGCGAGGATCCTGGATTCCTGAGGTACTTGTGGTGTTTATGGGGAGCATTAATGGATGCTGTGTCGGTGAACATTCTTCTGTAGTGGGAATCACATTATTAAGGATTAGAGGCAACTCTACGTTGGAAACAAGTAGAAGAACCTTGGGCTTTACCTTCTCATCTCAGATGATTCTTCTTTATAGCTACGGTTCTCAGTTTGATCTTTTGGGCTTTCATGTGAAGATGCTAGTTAATTTTGTAAATTTTTTATCTGTTCGAACAGAAAGGTAGCAGAGAGATGGAAAGAAAGAGAAAAAATATAGCTAATGAAAGTATCAAGAGTACTAAATGTACATTTTTCGAATACTTGCCAAATTTAATTCAAAATGTTAACTTATCATTATTCATTAATCATTATCATTGTTTGAAAAAAATCTCTCAAGATAACATTTAAGCAAATGCAAACTGAGACTTAGAGAGTTCCCTCTGTTGGTAAAGTGCCTGCTTTGCCAGCCCAAGGACTTGAGTTCAACACCCGGCATTCACATTAACATCCATGTGTGTTGGTGCGTGCTTATAGTTCCAGTACTGGGGAAGCAGAAGCAAGAGGATCCCTGTGGTTCACTGGCTGGGCACTGATAGGCTCTGAGATCCAACAAGAGACCCTGTCAGAAGAAAAGCAAGGAGAATAGCTCCTGAGGAATTGACTTCTGGTCTGTACATATGCACTCACACAACCCACTGGTCCATTGCAAGATAGTGATCTCTTCTCTTTATAAGAGAACCAGGCGTGATTACTTTGCTATAGCAATGAAAATTTGAGAATTCACACTTGTGTAATCTCATCTTTCATATTTGATGGAAGAGATTCTCTAGGACCTTAGCTCCTAATAATCCCTAATTACTTCCCTTTCTCCTGAGGGAGCCTAAAATGTCAATGAGGTTCAGATCTAAATGACCAGCCCACATCATATTCCTTTACTTCAAGAAGACCCTGATTAGAAGTAGAATCCTTCATTTTATAGGTCATGTTAGAGCATTAAATATAGGTCATGTTCTCATTAAATATTACAATATAATGCAACTAAATCTCTATTGGCTGTAGGAAAAAGAATTTTATTCTTGATCACAAAAAGTGAAAAGTGGTTGGCTTGAGAGTCAATGTCCTGCCCATCAAAGCCTGAGAGTCAGTGTCTTCCCATTATAGGTCTAGGGTAAAGAACTGAAGGGGGATAGGTTAACAAAGGAAAGATGCTCATGTATTTTCTGGGAATGGGCCAAGATTTTATGGGTAGTGGATGCTGCCTTTCTATAATTTCTTTTAAGGTTCTTTCTGGCCGTTGCGGCAATTATGTGTTGCCATGGCACTGGGGGAAGTCAATTAGAGAGTAGTTGGAGTTGCAATGAAGTCAGAGATCACCTGCCCATCCCTACAGTGACTACCTTAATCCTGGTTTTACATAGTCCACTAAAAGAAGGCCTTCTGGCCTTCAGGTATTCTATGAACTAGAATGTTTGTTCATTCTAGTTCAACTAGAACTGAAATGTTTTTATTTTCCATAGAATCTAGCTACAATTCTAGCCCTCTCTGACTTGGTAGGAAAGTATTGTGGTCAGAATTGTACATAGAGTATTGTTGAAATCACTTGACTGGGTATTGGAACTGCTGTTTCAAACACACATATTTACAGAGATCTTTCAGTCCAACTAATTTGCAACTTGAGTAGCATCTCTTGTGCATCTGTTCAAATTATACAGCACTCTCCTGTACAGATGCACTGGATGCTTGAATTTAATAATGTCCCGGGATGCTGGATAACTAGGTTATTATCTACTACATAAACATAAAGGACTCTGAGGTTCTTGACACTTCTTATTCACATAAACAAAACAAGTATTGGGAATACTCATGTGAAAAACTAATGTTAAGGCTACTTGGTTAACATATATGGACTTCTTGTCAACCCCATTTCCCTATCTACTCAGAGTTACTTTTGTTCATGGACTTGCTGGCTTAAGAGTTCCGTTAGTTGGAGTTTCCTTATTGTGATAAAAGTATTGAGGTAATGAACTTTAAATAAAGGAAGGTTGAATGTGGCCCACAGTTTCAGAGGTTTTACAATGATTTCTTGTATCTTTTGCTTTGGAACCCCAGCAACAGAATGTATCATCACCAAAGGACATGGCAGAAAGGCCTCTACATTTCATGGCAGCTGAGAAGCAAAGAGGGTGACAAGAAGGGGCTGGAGTTCCAAACAAATCAAAAGGTATGCTTCCAATGTTCGAATTTCCTCCTTCTAGCAGAGAACTCCTAAGGGTTCCACTACATCAAAGTAGCCTTGTATGAGAGTGACCACTCGCCCAAGATTGGTGTCTGGTTGGGGGGGGCACTTAAGACCCAAATTACACCTCAGATGTTTATCACGTCACTACTCACAACAGAAAAGTTATAAAATCAGCTTAGGTGTCACCAGCGCATGACCGGATAAAGAAAAAGGGGTATGAATATACATAGTGGGATAACCAGCCACAAATAAGAACAAGATGCTGTTGTTTGGCAGAAATGGGTGAAACTCAAGGTCATTGTGTCAAGCAAAACAAACCAGCCTCAAAGAAACAAGCGTCAAACGTTTTCTTATGGAATTTGTACCATAGGTAAATGGCATGGCATATTGTAGAGTATGGGGAAGAGCCGAGTGAACAGTCTGGAGGGGAA
The DNA here is from genome assembly GCF_982192425.1 of Myodes glareolus. Lineage (NCBI taxonomy): Eukaryota > Metazoa > Chordata > Mammalia > Rodentia > Cricetidae > Myodes > Myodes glareolus. Next base: position 53,717,320 of record NC_142040.1, read on the forward strand.
TCAGTGGAGATTCTCTCATGCCATCTGTAGTAATGGGTTTCTAAGCAGCGTCTAAGCCGGTCATCATTCTGATTAATCAATGATGACGTGTATTATATGAATTCTCCACTTTGTCATTTTGTATTAGTCATCTTGAAACTATTTGATCAGCTGCTCTCCCGCATCGCTCTTTTGCATGATGTTAACCATAGGGTCTTTTGTTTTAGGAAATAAATTTAAAAATTATCTCTTATAAAACAACAAAGCTTTCCTTATATATGATATTACAATGCTTTCTTTTTCATTATTTGTTCCTTTCTGAGTTTACTTTGCCAAAAATGAATCAACTCACATGCTACTCAAATTTTGCTAAAATATGGCCATCCCTGAAGAAACATGTTCCTCCCCAAATACTGTGAATCATGAAATCATTATAAATTCAAACCAAGTGCAGAAACAGTGAATAAAGTCCTGTTATCACCATCTGAAATTGAGTAACACCAGACCTCTGTTTTATTTATTGCCTCCATCTAGAGCATATTGAGTTCTATGAGAGAAAGGATCTTGTTTTGTTTACTTTTGGTATATAGTATCTATAATATTTCATTACACATATCAAACTGCTGATAAATGCTCATTAAATACATTCTCCAATTCAAATAGGGTTTTGAATAAGTGTCTGTGATATGACAAAAATCTAGCCAGAGAATAGAAAAATGAATGGGTCAAAGTTTATGTGTCTTTAGGATTTAAGTACTTTGAAGGCAGAAGAAAGGTAATATACTCTTAAAATATGTATATATGTAAGTAAATGTGTTGCATGTTTGATGTTGATAAATGCTAAGAGGAAAAATAAAGCTGCTGGAGAGGTCAGAATGGGGCACAAGGAAAGAGCTACTCTCTTAGGGAGGAAAGTCAGCGAAAACCTCTCTGAGTGGGTGTATCTGACCACATTCCCACCCCTGTGCCATTGTCACTGGGAACATGGGACAGTGCAAAACCTGCCAGGCGGTAATAATGACATGTGAAATCTGTTACATTTCACACACAAAACAGGCAGGAATAATGGGATGCTTTCAGTGGTGCAGAAGCAGTATTTGGGGAATAGAACGTGGCCAAGTTGATTTTTTTTTGTCTTGTTTTGTTTCCAAATGAGGTGTCCAATGGTGGATTGTAGGGAAGTAGATATCTAAGTTTGGGTTTAAGCCAGAAAGACGCAGCCAGATTAGAGACAACATTTGGCTTTGGTCAATAGATGGTGGGAAAGTATCTTACTTTTTAAGTAGGAAAGGGAACACCCTTGTCTGTGTGGTAGAAAAATAGTGTTGGAACCAAAATAGGGATAAGTTTCAGGACAGATGAGGGTGTAACACAGGTTTTGATGTAGATTATGATCAGATATTAGTTGAAGCACCAAACCTTAGTTGGGTAAAATGTTTGTTCTCTGGGTCAAAAATCTTCCAAATTTGTTAATTTATTTATGGGCATGATGCATTGTTTCTTTACTGCAAAATGTGCCTTAAAACATCACACTAAGTTAAGTATTAATCCTGAACAAAAAGTACTATGTCACAGGCAATTTTCATTTATAATTATTTTTAATTGAAAATATGTTTAGATCACTAAATCAAGCCTCAAGCAAAAGGAGTAAATACCATAGAACAGTAAAAACAACTAGTCCTTGTATTCAGATAAAGAAAAGGGCAAAAGTAGAGATTTATATTCTAGGGTTTACAGAACAGCTGTCATTGGCACCTGTGCCTCCCTGCTTGGTCCGTACTGTGTCATTTGGTACACATGTTTTCTCCGAGTAGTGCTTGCTTTTTTTCTTTCTTTTTTCCATTTGCAGGACGTGGTGATGACTCACTTTATCCCTTTTGGGCTATTGAAATCTCTGATTTCATTCAAGATATTTTCCGATTTACCAAACAGTGTTAGGCATTATTGTCTAGTTGGAATTTGTCTGGGGGGAAATCCTTGGGTAAATATTTTGGAACTGCTCATACCACACACACATTTGACTTAGAAACATCTGAGCTAGATGAGGCATCTGTTCTATGAGTTCAGCAACAGGTTATCATGAGCTAAATTATTTAAACAAAAGAAATTTATTTAGTAGAAACTAAAGGTCAAACATAGGCAGGATTGATTCATTCTTTTTTTAAACTTTTTTTAGGATTTCATGCATGAGTGCTATGATACCATCATTTCCACTCTCCAGCTCCTCCTGTGTCTCTCAACACCCTCTCAAACTGATGGCCACAACTTTTATTACTACTGCTTATCCTTTAAAAACTATTATATATAATATATACATATGTGTGTATATAAGTACTGTGTATGCGTATGAAGGTGTGTGTGTGTGTCAAAACCTACTGAGTCCACTTAATGTTGCCCGTTTCTATGTATGTGCTCGTGACTGACTACTTAGGACAGAATATCTAACCTATCAGGGGCTCATCCCTAAGTATGGTTGAGTCTCCCTCTTTCTTCAGCCATTAATAACCTGTTGCTCTTCATCTCGGGGTAAGATTGTGTAAGATTTCCCCCATTCCTGATGGCATTGTGTATATCTTGTTTAGGCAACCGTATTTTCGAGATATCATAGGCTTAGAATCCCTGTTGTATAAAGAAGACACTGTCTCACAGGAGATAGCCAGGTCCTCTAGCTCTTAAAATCTTTCCACCTTCTCTTTCGCACTGTTGCCTGAGTTTGAGGTATAGGAATCATATACAGATGTTTCAGCTAGGGTTTGATACCCCATCTTTTTCTTTCCTTCTTGAGCAACTGTGGATTTCTGTAATAGTTGTTACTCATTTGACTTGCAGGGAGAGCTACACTTATCTATGGGCATAAAAAACAAATATTTAGAATGCAGTTGGAAACTTTTCCAGCGTAAGAAACCTTCTAGCTGAGACGGTACCTTTCTTGAAATCTGGTATATTTCTATCATTTTTTTCTCTATCTTTTAAAATGTTTAACTCAGCTCTAGGTAATCAGTTAGTACTTAAGGGATATGTTTATCAAGATATAGTAATGGTGATACCTTTCGAGATAATAGGTTTGGAAATATGAACTATAAAACTCCTATTAAGTAAAGTTCACAATGGATTCCAATTATTCTTTTTGTCTATTTCATCATTGTACAAAAGGCACCATACAAAAGTCCGAGTTTTCTCATCAGTAAAATGTGATGTTATTAAAGTTATCATTATTATAGGGCTGGAGAGATGGCTCAGTGGTTAAAAGTTCTTTCTGTTTCTGCAGTTCAGTTCCAGTACCTACACTGGGTGGGTCACAACTGTATATAATTCCAGGTCTAGAGGATCCAATTCCTTTTTCTGAACTCCACAGTACCTACACACACACACACACACACACACACACACACACAATTATAATTAAAATAAATCTTTTAAAATATCATTATAAAGTATCCAAGAAGGCTAAGTAAAGTGAAATAATAAAGCATATATATGACCAGCACATGACTCAGCCATAGGCGACTTAGCATTGACTCCACCTCTCAAAATTCTCAAACTCAGAGTGCGTCTTTTATTACTGTCAAATGGAAATTGGTGAACTTCAGAGAACGAGCCAAGAAGATAGGTATTCACTTAGTTCATGCCTCCGCTGACTGCTTTCCAGTGATGACACAACCTTATATTTAGGTAACAAATTATTGCTTTATATATCCTCAAAAGGATCCTATTGTGCTTCTGCAATTTACTTCATCCCGTCTCATTATTATGGAGGAGATAGCTTATCATATGCCAAGCAATTCAATTAAAGATGACAAAACCTTTCAGACCTTTTGGAATTAGTTGTATAAGTTTCAGGATTAGGGCAGTATTGCCGAACTCATGACTCACAAGGAAGCAATGCTAGCTTTAACTCTGCGGAAACACAGATTCACATTGGAGGACAATCTACAGAATAATTCATTCATGTCCTTAAAAAACATCCATGTCAAGAAAAGCACTATAGAAAATCCATTTAGAATAAGCTGGCTCGACAAGTGAATACAATATATTGCTTTGGAATTAGAAATTTAATTATGAAAAAAGAAAACAAATTTCCTGCAGCAAATAATGTTAGGAAAATAGACAGCATCTGGCATGGGACCTTGGTTGATAATGCTACATCAATGTCAGAGCTTTGGAATTTTCATTTCTATTACATTTCTCATTTATGAAATATTCATATATTAAACTTAGTTCATATATTAAACTTCAAACAGCAGAGAGTTGTCACAGGTGGAACTCTTGGGGAAGAAATGGATAATCCGCCCCTTAAGGGAAGTGAGGAAGCAGGATTGAGAACAGTATTGAGTATTGGCATAGTTCTGTCATGCCCAGACAATTATTTCCTGGCAGCAGGACCTTCGGAGCTGGGAGGACCTGAATTTGGGGCAAGTGGGGGCACCAGCTAGTCACATGGTGTGTGCTGAGCCAGGCGAGAAGCATGACTTTCATCAAGGTGTTTTTCCTTAACCAATGACCATGTCCAGAAAGAGAGGCTGTCACAGGATGAAAACTGCACAGATGGGGACAATTGGTGGGCCTGTCCTACAAGGGAAAGAGAGTATAGATACTGTACCATAGTCTGCACTCTAGTTACAGTGTCTGTTGTTAACTGCTAAGCCAGGACAGGAGATTTAAATTGAATCAAGAATGCAAATAAGGAAGAAAGAAATTGCTTAGACGGGCAAACCAATTAACATCTGCTTCATCTGATGGAAGAGGAAATGGTTCTCAATCTTCCCATAACTGACTTTTTAAACTAAAACGTGAAACGATTAACATAGTAAAAATGGCAGTTTTACCAAAGCAATCTACAGATTGAATGCAATGCCCATCAAAATCCCAGCAAAATTCTTCACAGACCTCAAAACAAAAATACTTAGCTTCATATAGAAAAACAAAAAACCCAGGATAGCCAAAACAATTCTGTACAACAAAGGAAGTTCTGGAGGCATTACAATCCCTGACTTCAAACTCTACTACAGAGCTACAGTACTGAAAACAGCCTGGCATTGACATAAGACCAGGCAGGAGAACCAATGGAATCTAATTGAAGACACGGATATCAATCCACACACCTATGAACACCTGATTTTTGACAAAGAAGTAAAAAATATAAAATGAAAAAAAGCATATTTAACAAGTGGTGTTGGCATAACTGGATATCAACATGTAGAAGAATGAAAAAGATTCCTATCTATTGCTATGCACAAAACTCAAGTCTAAACTGATGAAAGACCTCAACATAAAGCCAGTCACACTGAACCTCATAGAAGAGAAAGTGGGAAGTACACTTGAATACTTTGGCACAGGAAACCTGCATTTCTTAATGCTACTTTGTTCTTTGCAAGTTTCTGTATTAAAAGTCACTTATTTCACATTTGTTGCAAGCCAAGAATGTTCTATATCAAGTTAGTATAATAATTGTGGGCCTGACTGTGGTGGTGCATACCTTTAATCCCAGCACTCAGGGAGGCAGAGGCAGGTGGATCTCTGTGAGTTCAAGGTTAGCCTGTTCTACAGAGTGGGTTTCAGGACAGTAAGAGCTACACAGAGAAACATTGTCTGGGAAAAAAAAGTATTTTGGACCTTTCAGTTCCAATATTTAACTAATAAAATAGTTTTGTGGGTCTGGAGAGACGGCTCAGTGATCAAGACCACCGGCTGCTCTTCCAGAGGACCCAAGTACAATTCCCAGCACCCCCATGGGGGTTAACAATAACCTGTAACTCTAGTTCCAAGAACCCCATGCCCTTTTTAGGCCTCTGCAGGCATTACATGCACATATATTTTTTATGTCAGCCAAACACCCATACATATAAAAACAAATAAATAGACATTAAATAGTGTTGTGATAGGTAAAAAGCAAATCTTTTACCCATGTTAAAAACTAAAGGAAAATGCAAGAGACTTAGATCTATTGATCTTTAATTGTGAAATCTTCCCTAGTATATTTGTTTATTCTGAAAGAGTTTTACAATCTTGCTTAACTCTAACAGAGGGATTAAAAGTGATCAATATTTAGCTGGACAGTGGTGGCACATATGTTTAATCCCAGCACTGGAGAGGCAGAGGCAGGTGGATCTCTGTGAATTTGAGGCCAACCTGGTCTACAAGAGCTAGTTCCAGGGCAGGCTCCAAAGCTGTAGAGAAACCCTGTCTCAAAAAAACAAAGACTCACATGCGGTTTTTAAACATAAAGAAAAGAAAACCAGCCCACAAATCACAGTCCCAGAGAACTTAGACAACAATGAGGACACTAAGAGAGACATGCATGGATCTAGTCTACATGGGAAGTAGAAAAAGACAAGATCTCCTGAGTAAATTGGGAGCATGGGGATCTTGGGGGATGGTTGAAGAGCAGGGAGGGGAGCAGAGAAAAATGTAGAGCTCAATAAAAATCAATAAGAAAAACCAAAGAAACAAAACAAAACAGAAAAGGTGAGTATCTGCCTGTCATTTTATACTCACCCTCTTACCTCATTGAACCACAATACTGATCCCACACTCCTCCTGACTTGGACTTGATGGTGTTCATGTCTTCCCACTTCGTTTCCTAGGTTAATGTTTCCTAGGGCAGTTCCATGGAAATGTCCCCACTCAAGGATGGAGAAAGAGTTATTTACTTATGAAACATTTAATTCCTTTCTCACGGCGATCTTGCTGAGCTGAGCACATGCCACTCTTTGGAGGCTCTGATGTCAGAGGTGTGAATCCAAACACTGATTGTTACACATCGGTGTTTCCTTCGTAAGTCACTTACTTGACACTTGTCTTGATTTTCCCATGTACATAAGGCACTGTTGATAGTGCCCACAATATTAAATATGCAGAGGGTTTTAGACAGTGAATGTAGTACAGTATGAAGAATAAATACCAAGTACTAAGTATAAATGCTAAGCATTATTTCTGTTGCATATTTAAGCATCCACACTCTATGTTAGAGCCTACTATTTCAAATTATTATTTTTAGACTCTGTACAGATTAAGAGGAAGGTTAAGTAAATTTTAAGGTGAATTCCCAAGATCAACCTGCTAGTAAGAAGGAGAGTTGGAATTCAAACTTAAAGACTTATCCTAATTCCATGGTTGTGGATTCATGTGTCAGCGAATTCTACCATTTTCCTTGTGCTAGTGTCCACAGATAAACAAAAGATTTCTGTTTAGAAAGTGCTAACTCGCCCAACTACCTCCAGTGTGCTTCACCATGTAGCCCCGGGCATTGCAGGTAATAACATGAGTATTGGTTTCCTATCAGATTATAAAGTATTGAGAGAAGAGTCTACCCATTATTCCTACTGTTTTCTATACAATATTGAGTCGATGCCTTAAAAGTAGCAGTTGTTCAGGGATTTAGTGTCAAAAATGTTCCTGAATAAAAATACTGACTGTGTGTGTATGAGTGCATACCTGAGCTGGTGCACCTGTGTGCTTGTGTGCCTCTGTGCTTATCTGAAGGCCAGAGACCAACCTCAGGTACTGTTCCTCAGGATTGCCATCTACCTTGTTTTTGAGATTAGGTCTCTCTCTGTGACCAAGGGCTTGTCAATTAATCTAGACTGACTATTAGTCAGTGAGCCCCAAGAAATCTCCAGTCCTTGTCTCTCCAGTACTAGGATTAGGAGTGCCTCCTGCCAACATGCCCTATTTGGGCATAGGGGGAAGTTGAATTCAAGTAATGCTTATGTGGTAAACACTTTATAGACGGAGCTATCTTGAAGCTCTTATCAATGGCTCTTAGTGTTCGCATATTCACATTGGTTAACCTCTCTAGCTCTTAGTTGCGACGCAGCAGAGGACACTCCAGCTTTCCATAAGGAATCAAACAATATACAATTTCTGTCTCCAACAATGACTTGAGGTGGCTGTTTGTAATAACAAACCATATCCTTTTCTGTACATAAACATAAGTGTTAGTTAGTGTGGTGATACCTGGTAACACTTTTCTGATTAGTTAGATCTATGTATATAACCTTAATGTTTCATGTTGTTCTTATTTATTGCTAATTTACTGTCAACTAGTTGACAGCCCACTTTTACTACTTCTAAGGAAGCCATTCACCTATCTATAGCCCACAGAGATTGGATTAAATGGCAAGATTGTGGCTGTATAATCTTGTTATTGAAGAGGAGAGAACCTAAGAATTATAGTGTTTCTGTAACAAATATGTTTCTTTTCAGAGTAGGAATCGGATTGGAATCATTGTGGCTAAATTGTTCATTCCTACTAGTTCTTTATTGAGAACCTAGAACCTAGAACCACTTCTTGCCCAGTATCAAGTCAGACTTTATTCCTCCTGTCCCAATGTGACTTAGAATCGACTGACTAAATTCTCCCTATACACTTGCCCCTCTCCTTCCCTTCCCTGACCTCTAATGACCAAAACCTCCATTCTTCTCTGAGATGAATTTTACCTAAGTATCAAACATGAGTGGAGGTCATGCACCATTTGTCTTTCTGTGGCTGGCTCGTTTCAGTGAAGGCAGCATTATGTAACTTTGTCCACACTGTCACACATAACAAACTGTCATCCTTTGTGGTTGGATACTATTCTATTGTGTAGAATAGAATATTGTGTAGGACATTTTCTTCATCTGCTCATCCACTGATGGCCACTCAGGTTTCCTTGTTTATCTTGGCAGTTGAGAGTGATACATCAATGAGTATCAGATACTTCTTCGACATACTGATCTTGCTTCTTTTGTGCATATACCCAGTACTGGAATTGCCAGATCGTATGACCACTCTGTTTGAAAGTTTTTAGCAACCTCTCTACTGGTTTCCACAATGGATGTCCTAAGTTTCCATTCTCCCTCGCAGTAAGCTTGAGCCTCTCTCCACGTCCTTAGCTTCCCAGCCAGTATTTGTAGTGCTTTCTAACTCATCTCATGGTGGTTTTGATTTTCACTTCTCTGATAGCTAGTGACAACAAGCTTTTTTTAAAAAATCATGTATCCATTAACTATTTGAGAAATATGTATTTGGGCCTTTAGCCTAGATTTTAAATTGCATTATTTATTTTTCTATTGACTTAGTTTTTTGTATTTTCTGTGTGTTAGCTCATTTTTTCACCCCTCTACAGTTGATGATTATCTTTGTTATGCAAAGAATCTGATTAGTTTAATATAAAATTCTATTTAATTTTGTATTTGCTGCCCATCATCTGAGATATTATCCAAAATCTTTTTGCCCAATACAATATCATGAACACTTCTCCTGTTTTCTTTTAAAGGTTTCATAGTTTGGAGCCATAAAGTGTTTAATTTATGGTATATAAATTTTGGATATGGTAAAGACAGGGTTCTACTCTCACTTCTCCTGAACATGGATTTGTTTTCACACAAGGTACACTTGTATGAAAGAAACACATCACACCTTGCAATTATCACAATTGCTATGCAACAATCATAAGATAAAATAAAGCTAAAATACTCCAAATCTACATATATTTAAATGACCTGGTATGTTCTGAAATTTTATTACAGTATCCAATTCAGTGGAGGGATGCCACATGATCAGTTAAATTCCCTCTGGCTTAACAACAATTATGTGACATGTGCTGGTCAATTTTGTTCAGATGCTATATTTTAAACACATGACATATAGACACATTATAAGGATAATAGTTTTGAATTCCATCACTTCCTCTTTCTTTTTCATTCTTTTTATTTATTTATTTATTTATTTATTTGAGACAGGGTTTCTCTGTAGTATTGGAGCCTATCCTGGAACTAGCTCTTGTAGACCAGGCTGGCCTTGAACTCACAGAGGGAGATCTGCCTGCCTCAGCCCCCAAATGCTAGGATTAAGAGTGTGCACTACCACCTCTCAGTTCACTTCCTCTTTCTTTTCCTATTCCTGTCCCTCTCACCAACTGCTCTTCCTTCCTTTCTCCCTCTTTCTTTCCCCTTTCCTGTCTTCTTCTTCCCTCCTCCCTGCAGTTGACTTCCCCTCCAGCACTCTCTTTTTGTCCCTGTTCCTGTCTCTTCTGACTTGCTTCCTTCCTAGGATGCTTAATATGAGTTAACTTCTCGTTACTTGTCTTCGCATTTAATATCACAGGTTTTGACTGTTAAAAATATTTCCTAACACGAGCTCCCTGCCGATGCAAAATTCCCAATCAAGACAAATCAAAACAAGCCAAATTAAGAAGTATCCAGGTTTAATGGGAGTTCTGTGCTGTCGGGTAGCCCCTAGGGGCCGCGAATGTGACCACCGGGAGGAAGGAAAAGGGATCATGTGTTCCTCTTTGGGGAGCTCATTTAAATATCCTGGGGAGTGTCAGGACTTAGCCTTCTGGGATTTGGAGTCCAGACCAGGCCTGGGGTCTGGGATAGATGTGAGGGGCTGGGGCCTATACTCCCAACTTAACTTTAACGTGTTCTGCACTTGTTCCTTGTGTGTCTTTTAGCCTCATAGGGAAATACTGACTGCACAGTAATTCTAAAGTAAGTTGATTAGTCTGTATTGGCTAAAGAAGATCTGCATTGAGGCAAATTAGTGTTACAAATCAGATATATTAGAAATATGTAATGTCAATCAGATATATTAGAAGAAAATGTTGTTAGCATTGTTTTTGCTTTTTCTTTTGGAAGCAGAGAAACATTTTCAACAGATAGAGAGGTTTTTTATGCATATTAAAGTAAATTTTCCCAAGCTCATCAGAGAAACTGAATCACATACAACAAAGTATGCAGGCATAAGAAACCAGCAAGGGTGTTTATGTTATATAAGATACCATAATCTCATTTTTTGAGAATCCTACAGTTTAAAGGCAGTCTCCTTTGATGAAATAATATATACAGAATCATCACACAGAGTATCTGTTGCCCTAATAATATAACTACACTGTAATGTCTTCTGAAGCACAATTAACAAAACTCAGAGAGAGAAATTGGGATTCAATCTGAAAATCTGAAAAGCAAAACAGTCAGTCACTGGCTCTTACCTCTACCTCAGTCTGAAATGGCGGTCCTGCCTCCTGACTCTCAGAATGAGACTATGTCTGAGAGCTGTTTCCCTCCTCCCCTGCCCACCCCACCCCACTTTATATCTTATATTCCTCTCTAGGGCTGGGATTAAAGGCATGTACCATTGGGATTAAAAGCCAGGATGTAGAGGGGAGGGCCTTGGACTTCCCACAAGGCAGGGTGTCTTGCTCTCTCTTAGGACTGGAGGGGGATCGGGGGAGCGGGAGGGAAGTGGGAGGAGGAGAGGAAGTGGAAATTTTGATTGGCATTATTTATAAAGTAATAAAAAGATTAAAAAAAAGGAATTGTAAATAAAGCAAAGAAAACCAGCCTACAAACCACAATCCCAGAGAATTTAGACAACAATGAGGACACTAAGCAAGACATACATAGATCTAATCTACATGGGAAGTAGAAAAAGACAAGATCTTCTGAGTAAATTGGGAGCATGGGGACCTTGGGGGAGGGTTGAAGGTGAGGGGAGAAGCAGGGAGGGGAGCAGAGAAAAATGTAGAGCTCAATAAAAATCAGTTTTAAAAAAAGAATTGTAAATGAGCACCAACAGCATATATTCATGCAATTAAAATCTCAACATAATTACTTCACCAATAAAAAAGTCTTTTCTGATTTTTTTTTAAAAGAGAGAGAGAGAGAGACTAGTATGTTCACACAACCCACACACTCTACTGCTAGATTCAGGAGAGCAATTTAACTCTTCTGACTCTTGTAGACCAGATCTTAAAATGTTCCAGGAAGACTCATTCACATTTCTATAATGACCGCCTTCTGAAGCTTCACCCCACCTTGTGAATTTGTCTTGTTGTATTTTGCCTTGATTATTTTAATTTTTTCTCTCATTTTAGACTTGTCTAAAACCACAATTTAGGGACATTGGCAGAAATTGTCTGGTTTGATCAATTAAAAGACAATTTAAATAACCAATAAAGGAAAGAGCATAAACTAAGTTCAGGATGGGAGTTTTAAGGGCTATTATAAAATATTTTTCTGGGTACACTATGTGTCCTTTGCCATGAGTTATATTATGTTTAGTTGGCATGGTCATTACAAGAACTTTGTTAGAAGTGATGATTTACATACTGAATCTAACCACCTTTATTTACAATTGGCTCTTGATTAAAACTACACTGTTACACAGAGGAAAGACAGAGAAAGCAAATAAGGAAGCAAATAAAGAAACTAAAGGAACCCCACAGAGGAGAAGAAGCAGCCACAAACAACCCAATCCTGGAGGAGAAAAAAAGAGGCCAAAGTTCTCAGAGCAATGCTTGGTCTTTCTTCTTCAAAAGGCATCTAGGGCCAGTGTGACGTCGTTGTAATTCATGTCCAGGGAGAAATGCAGGCTTTCCAGGCATTGTTTCTGAGAATCATGAAGAAGGAGGCTTTTCTGTTTCCTGTCATAATAATTTCTCACTCTGCAGCCCTGGATTTGGCGTACGTGTTCATTTGTTGTGATAATATTCTGTATTTGAACTCACACAAGTTCCTAGGTCTGTGAGCCAGTAAGTATTTTTTTCCCAAATAACTTAGAGACGTTGAGATTTTACCTAGGAATTTTGTGCTATAGTTGAGAAAGACCAATAAAATGGGTTGATTCTGTCTTCAATCTTCATAATAGTAGTGAAAACCAAAATAAGGCAAAGTCCATATGGAATCATCGAAAAATTAAAGCATCATGCAATTTAAGATGGTAGTTTTAATATTTTAGCCAGTGATTCTAGTAATTTACAATCAGCACAGCATTTACACCTTTAGTCCTAGATGTATTTGTTAGGATTATGGAGACAAAGACATAATCGTGTTGGCAAGCGAACTATAGCTGCTTCTAGAACTGCATCTCTGAAGACAACTGTTTCTGGGAGGAACACGTGGTGTTATTCAGTTGGTTTTCTCTGTAAAAAGTAACATTCTTGCTGGGTCTGTAGCAATATGGTCTGATTAAAACTAATCTACCCGCTTTTTCAAAAAAAAAATGCAGCGACAGCTACTTTGAGATTTTGCTTAAACGGTTTGTGCTTTAGTGGAGAACAATAGAATGTGTTGATAGAGTCTTGCAATTTATCTCCTGAGCATTTGGATTTTCCTGTGCTGTGTTTTGTGGAGAAACACAGCAAGGTTAAAGTGGCAGTTTACAGCCTTGTCATATAAAGTCCATTTGTTAAACCTTGTTTGAACCCTTTTCTTTATTTCTAGGTAATTTTCGAACACACTAAAATTTCTTACCCATGCTAAGCATCCAGCCCATTAAAATCCCTCAGTTGGTACCCGACAGGCTCTTCAGCGCAAATAATATTTCATCGGTCTTTATTGATCAGTAGTTTCTGATGATTATAACTCCCTTGTTTTAAATTTGAAGTAGTTGTTTTAAATATTTGTTATAGGGTAAGCACATTCAGAGTGCCAGTCAAATGAGATTCTAAGAATATCACTAAATTTATTGGATATTATTTCAAAGTTAAACTTATTTTCATGATTATAAATAAACTCCTATAGGCAAGAACTATGTGTTTTATTTTATTCTATGTCAAGAGCACCATGTTTTATATATAAAATACTATCATTTACCCTAAACATCTGAAGAACTTATTAGAAATCATTACATGCTTATATAAATCTAATAATAATTACACGAAATACAGTGAAAGTTATTTAATTATACAAAGAAAAGACTAAAATATGTATCTTGAGCTTGTGATGCCTAAATGAAGTAAATAATTTCAGATATTTGCCTAGCAGAATGAGATCTGAAATATTATATTAAAGTCTACTGAAATATTATTAGATTTTGTTTCTTTCCATATATGTGATTGAAATTCTGCTTCTCAAAGATGCTGAAAGAATAAATATGTATTGTAAGAATACATACTTTCTTTCCTCATATTTAAAAATTGCTATTTTTTCATATTGTCCAAGAATTTCTGGTATCTAATATGATAGACGACTTAGAATATACACTAGGTACTCTCTAAGTGTTTGTATTAACCAGTCTGAAATTTTAAGTTGGTATATTAGACATTGCAAACAAGAGGAAAGCAATGCCGCAAATAGCTGCCACAAAAGCCAAAGCAGGAGAAAAACTGGACCTGACTTTCTTTCCTTCCTTGCTCCTATTCCCAACTCTCAGTGTCTCCCACACATCATAGTTTCACCACAGGGGTGCCCTGCTGAGTTCTTTTATTTAAACCTTACATTGCTTAGTTCATGAACCTAAAATCCAAGTGAGTGTAATTGACTGCTTGTGAGTTAAATGTCATGGAAGGTATTGTGGTGTTGATTAAAATCTGTCCTGTCCTCCACTTGGCCTATTTTCCCATTATGTTTTAAAGTCCGGTGAAACCTTGACTTCAATGAACTTTCACCCGAATGCTTCGGAAGGAAATGAGGTATGATGTATTGAACGACAGCCAACTCAGAATTATGTCATTTCTCTGGCACATTATTTGAGGTGGGGGGGGGAGCTTAATCTTAGTGTGACCTTAGTCATAATTATAACGATTCCATTCACCATGTGTAATTAAGTACATAATTGCATGAATGCGGACATTGCTTTGGCCAGCCTTTGCCCCACAGAGTTCGGTAGGGGATATCCTCTTCAACTGCAGTGTATTCTTCTGGGACCTAATTGTGATGTCTCTTGGAATCTGGCATGACTACAAGAATTCAGGTTAGTTTCTGAGGATAGAAAACACAGAAATCCCACTTGGATTCTCTGGCGTCCAGTTGTAAACCTTATGTTGGTGGATGATATTGTAATAATGTAATCCATTAAGATTCAAATGTACACATTAAAATGGAGAGTTAAGATGTCTTGACTATCCAACTTCTGGCTTAGCAGGTTTGACTGATCGCAAATGTTTTGAGTGCTGCCTGATACATCTGTGAGGATGGGGCCCCATTGTGCAGTTAACGAGGCAAGGGAATTAATCTTAGTATAATGAGGTTACAGCAAACTGGAAGACAGAGACAAGAATGGAAGGGTCAATATTGTTATTTTAGAGACTGATACATATTACATCTCCTCAAGTTCAAAGGAACTTGTAACCATGGTCTGAAATTTTAGAGAAGTTTTAAGAAGAATTGAAAAACCCATCCATACTCTGTGTTTTGAGTTCATAAAAATAAGCAAAAACCCTTGTCTGGGGCTGGACTTGTAACTGTGTGGTACAGGGATATCCTACAGTGTCTAAGGCGCTGAATTTGAGTCTTAGCACTAACTACAAATAATATGAATAAATAAGTAAAAACTTCATGTCACTTTTCATATTTCTTTACTTTAGTTTACTAAAGCTCCCCAAAGAGACCATTGTTGTTAGCAACCACAGTGTCCTCCTGGGGAAGAAGCAAGGACTCATGGATGCCAGCTGTCTACTTCATTTAGGGGAACATCTATCACCTCATAAATCACTCTCTATCCAACTCTTTCAACAACGAACTACTCTTCAGAAAGGAATGTGAAGACATGATACGCAAAGTGAATAAATGTTGCCTTGTTGGTTCCATTATCTAACAGGATGGTTATTAATGAGTCAATTTAGATATTAACTATAAACTATGGATCTTCTAGTGCAGAGTGGAGGCAGCTGCTCAATGTTGTTAATCCCTGGATCACATTACAGTCCAGTGTTTTGCTTCTCTTCTTCATATCTAACAAAGTGAATATGACATTGTTCCTTTTTTTGTTGTTGTTGTTGGATTCTGAGTCACAGGAACAACTTTATCTTATTGATGAGAGGAAACAGCTGGATAAGAGAAGCTTGGAGATCCGGCAGTGACAGGCTTGTCACTGGCCTGTGAGTCGCCGTCTCTTTCCTCTTGCCGTGTCCCTAAGCCACTGCTCACTCACAGTAGGTTAGAAGACCTGAGCTAACATCTCTACGGGTCAAGCCTCCATGGTGGTTCTCACTGGAGACCCTTACATCTCTTCAGATTATAGTCCTACTCAGTTCAATTGTCCTGGAAGAGGATGGTGGATTTTTCTGCAGAAAAGCTCTTGTGTTTTCCTGTTGAATAAATATGTGGAAAAGAAGGAATTGATGCTTAATAGGATGATATGGGAGAGTAAATAGTCTGCACAGATGAATTCTTTCATTTGACTCTCGCACAACTTTTATAAAACTTAATCTTACTTAGTGCATGTTTTCATTTCTCCAACCAAAGCATAATACTAATAATTTTCTGCACATATTTTGCTTAAATTTTCTCCATAAAGCTTTACTGAAGTGATTTCCTTAATATAATAAATACTAGATGCAGTTAGTTCACTGTGCACAGAAACCTAATATTTATTTGATTAACACTGAAATGGCAATACCTCAGGTACTATCAAATCACATGGTTCTCTATAGAGCAACATAAATACTCTTCCAATCTTAGTGAAAAAAACGCAACTTACAGAGAAATCAAAATGGATTTAGTTTATGGTAAAGTTGGTACAATTTTAGCAAATTGTAATTAAAGAACAGTTTTCTAGATTAGTAAAGAAAATTTAAAAATAGATACAGTATCCAGTAATTTGTCTTCTTTGTGTTAATCCCTCTCCCCACACCAGAATATTTAAGAGGCTTTTAGAAACCTAGATTTTCCTGTCTTTTTAAAGCACATTTAGTTTTAAACCATCCAGTTATCTGAAAGATAACTGTGTAGATGTTGGAAAACTGAGGGCCAAGCCATGAATCAAGGTGGGTTTGGTACCTAACAGAATGAGTTAATTAGTCCTTTCCTGAATTGCTATCCTCTTAAAACATTCGTGTTTCAAATTAAAATGCTCAGGTTAAATGAAATCAGATGACCTAGGAATTTTAACTTTCAGAACACCTTTACATGAATCGGAATATGCAAAGCCAAGCAGAGGCAACAGGGTGAATACATGAGCTTTCTTTGGCCCATTGCAGGATGTGGACGGCCAGGTGCCTGGATGTTCTGCAGGGTATACATTCATGAAAAGCCTTGTGTAAATGTCAGGTGCCAGGCCGGTGATGATGTCGTATTAAAAATCACAAGTAGGTGGTAACACAAACCCCAGCTCCTTGTAAAATAAGCTTACATGTTATTCTTGGTAGGCACTTGCACTAGGTTGAATAGCTAATGAGACCCAGAGCTGTTTATTGGTTAGTGCGGAGGACCCGGATGACGTAGCTCGGTCATGCTGAGATGCTGCTTGGGTGGTACAACAGACTGATCAAGCAGTAGTGGTGCCTGTTCTGTCCCACAGTGTGTGGGTACATCCATGAGCAAGAATTGATCTTTTTGCTTGTCTGCATAAGAGATGAATTCCTGGAAATCAGTGAGGGTTGCACCTTCCCTTCCCGTATCACATTTTGTTGGCTACAGAGAAAGGGGAACATCCTGGGGTAGCTGAATGACTGTAGGTCAGAAGCAGATAGGAAAAGAAGGTGTTTGTGGTACGGTCTCAGCCAGATTGCAGAGGGCTGTACTGGAGGCCGAAAGATAAGCAAACCGAACAAGTGCAGGGAGAGGAAACAGTACTTCCTTTAGGCAATTCTCAGGACAGTTCGAAAGCTGTTTGCTTCCTATTTTGATACCTAGAGCAACATGAAACAAGGTTTCCAACAGCATTCCGGCAGCCTTGTCCTGAGTTTGTTATCGGCTCCTTCTGTGAGGAAGCAATTGTGATAAGACTCCGGGCTCTGCTCTGAAATTCCCATTTCATGTACAGCTTTTGATTGATCATGCTGTGCAGTGGGCTCGTATTCACAGATTGATTTATTAACAAGGTTCAAAGTACGTCCACTCTTCATGAGACGCTTTTTCCATTTTCTTAAGGAGAAAGGCATCATTTGCATCTCAAGCTGAGGACATTTTCCAGGTCTCAATAACTAAAAGGGATGGAGTGGCTTTATGTCTAGACATCAGTGCTCCCACATCTAGATGTAACATGTTTGTGCACACTTGACATCTAGTTTGTTGTCCTGGAGTGGATCTGTTTTCTCCCTGGGGAAAGTAGAGGCTCTTAAAGAAAAGCCTGGTTTGGAGAAGTAATCTTAAGAATCCCGTTTTATTCCACGAGTTTCTATTACTCTGTCACACGTTAGGGGGATCCCTTCTTTCTTCACTCAGAAACCACTTCCGCTTCTACAGCCCTCACTCTGCAAGGGCCTCTGAGCGATACCATGTTTATTTTGAGTCATTGGTTTGGTGTTGGACTTGGTCTGCCTTTGGGCTCTGCCTACTTTGGACTGGGAATTTGATTTATTTGGCCCTGTTTCAAAAATTGTCAACACCCCATGCATTTAGGTAGTGATTATTTCTATAAAAATATGAAATAATAACCACAACTTTATGAGATGAAAACAGCACCTTAACCACACTCCTTCTCCGTGGACAGCAACAGCGCTCACATGGAAGAGATAGTATTAAACAGTTTTCGGTCTCCATGCCGCTTGTGCTGAAACGGACGGAATGAAAAAATGGAATCATCCTATTTCTTTACGTTTTGACACATTGTAAACAAAACAAGGGCTTTTCCAAATAGAAACAAAAGGGCTCTATATTTTTGCTCTGCTTACATACAAGGCTCAAACTATACAGTGTTTGAAAGTATCACTCATCATGTTTCTTGATTCTTGGTTTTTTTTTCTTTTTAACCCTGATGTATTTGACCAATAACTGGGGAACTAGGAGAGCAGAATACTAAGGTGTTGGTATCTCAAAAAGGAAAAGAAATTTGACCATCCCCAAATCCAGAGCCGCAGCGTTTTTTGTTTTTGTTTTTGTTTTTTGGGGAGGTGCCATCTCAAATTCTGAGGGCTCACTGGATAAAGCAGAGGTGACACACCTGATTACACAAACAAATTGTGTGTTTGGGACAGCCGTTGAAGAGTAATGTGGCCACATTTGGTGAGCTCTGTTTATGAAGTTAAGTAGTTAGTGGCTAAACGAGGCCATAAATCTAAGTCGCAAACATTGTTACCGTATGATATACTTAATTCCCTACTGTCTATAATAAAGTGGGACACAGGAATAAGGTTTTTTCTGAAAACTATTTTTAAAATGTGATCGCTTTCTGTTAATAAAGTTAAGTAGCTTTCATTAAACGCTTGTTAGAATAATTAGTCATGTATCCCCCGTCACCACCTGACCAAAGGAAAGAAAAACAGAGAATTCTAGTGTTGTTGCCCATGATTTCTTCAGTCGTGGTTCTAACCTGATGGCGTAGTTTTCCCTTGTTAGGAAAATGACAAAGCTGGACTAGGCCAGCATGACTGCTCAGCTAGGGTCTACTCAGCACCAGACCCACAGATGAAGAAACAGGGTTAAAACAGATTCTTAGGCTGACATGGGCTTCCTTTGAATCCTAATTTTGAGTTAAGGTTTAAAACGGGTATCTGTAGCCCTGAAAGTGACTTTTACACAAGCGACAGGATCAATGGCTCTGTCGGGCCCCTTTCTGTCCTTCGGTCTTTTGATCTCCTTGGTGTTTCACGGAATACACAAGGTCTCCCTCCTTGAATGAATGAAGACAGTTCAAGGGTATTTTGTTAGCTTTGCTTCTTCCACCTCCCCGCCTGTTGGAGATAAACCGCTTTGGAACCACAGCTCTTTTCAATTGGCAGCTTTGCCTCTACTAAGCAGATAAAGGAGTGGCCTTGGGAGAACTTCCTAAGGTTTGACCACACCAGTCTTTGCACTACACTTCCTCACAGTCACTTTCAAATTCATTGTCCTTTCTTTCTCTCCGCGGGCGAAGGTCCAGCCTGTGCTGAGCCTCATGAAGCCAAGTGACTCAGCTCTTTGCCAGGCTTCCGTTCAAGGAGAACTCACTTGTTCCTTGAGTCCTGCAGACTAAACATTCGAATTACAAGCCACATAAAACCATTTGGTGGGGATCACAGGTAGGGAAAGTCAGTTCACGATCTGACACCTCATAAAGTCTTAGTTTAGAATTTGTGAGGCTTGGTGTATATAATTTATTCCTTTGGTCTTAGGCAAGCACCTGGATGTGGATTTTTCTCTTTCTGGCTGACAAAACAAAATAGGGTCCAATTAATTTCTCCCCTTTAAAGACTTTATGATCCTTGCCTCATTTTTTTTTTTTAAACTGGGTGAGTTAGAATCATTGCCAACATAAAGTCACAGGAGGAGCCGGGCACTTGAGTTTCCGTTCTCCAACATTTACAGGGGTTGCTCTCGAACAAGGGGAGTTTGCTACTACGCGGGTCATTTGACAGAGAGTGGAGTCAGTCTTGCTCCTCAGGACGGAGGCTGTGCTGCTGATGTTACTGTGGGTGCCCCCTGCAGCCTGTGTTCCATCCCTTTCATAGTAGCCCATCTTGTAGGAGCTAACATTTTTTAAAAATAAAATATTCCACTAATTTGGAACTAAAAGTTGGAACGCTTGGATGCTTGTTCTAGTTCTTCTATTAAATAATTCTAATTCCTTATGAAAACACTTTATGCCTTAGCCCTTCATCTACTAAATAAGGATAAGAAAAATGTCCTGGACCAGCAAGATGGTTCAGTGAGCGAGGGCTGCCAAGCTGGATTACTTGAGTTTGATCTTCAGAACCCACGTGGTGGAAGGAGACGACCAATATCCACAGGTTATTCTCTGGCCTCCACGCACATTCCAGGGCATGTGCACACCTTTCATACATACATGTGCACAATAAATAAATAAATAAATAAATATAAAAAAGATAAACATGTCCTGCCTCCCTTGCCTAGAATTTGTGAGAATGGCATTAATATGCAGTTTGAAAACGTTATAGTGTTGAAAACTGAGAGTCACTTGGTATGTTAGAAATGAACCAGAAATATGTATTTTAATTTTAATTATGCAGAGCTCTGGTTTTGTCTTAATGTTTGCCTTCTCTGGGATTCCTGTTGCCTCCTATACTGATGTAAGTAGAGGATCTTTGTTTCTCCTAACTTAAAAAGAAATCCAGTTCTGTTATCGTCTGCTCTCATTATTCTAGACCTCTTGACATTATGACCTGTAAAAAAAAAAATAAGAAGAAAGACATTGTTCATGAAATGATAGAAACACAGATATAAAGTCTATACAAAAAAAGATTATTTGGAATATTCAAAATCTAGACAGTTAAAGAATGAATTTAATTGTTGTAATAGTTACAAAGGTCATGAGCACCACCAGCCCCGGGAAGCCATTCAAGGAGGCAGCTGCTACACCCACTGAGTGGGAAGCGTTTCAGATAAACTCATTATTCAGTCATGGAAACTTTAGTTTTGCAGGTCAGTGGCTTCCACACACTTATCATTATTCAAAAAGATATGTAAATCTGGTCAAAAATCTGGGGAGGTCCCAGGCCTTCAGGGGTATGCCTTCAAGTTTTTCTAAGTGGAACTGATATCCAACTGCCTCCTAAATATTTATAATTGCAGATGACTGTTGCTCTCAGCCTGAGCCAAAGAAGCTTCTTCTTGCAACGAGCAATGGAGACTTACCATGGGTCAAAATGCCGAGATCAAGCGGCGACTGAGTGCTCAGCCTTGGTGACTCTATGTGACCTCTCCAAGACCCAGGGAATGTGGCAGAAGAGGTAGCAGAAAGATGATAAGATCCAGGGCTGGAGTGGAGGACCATGGGGCACTGTCTCCTGGATAAGACACAGCCAGGACAATCATAAACGCACAGTAGCTGTGGCTACCTGCACAAGAGCTACACACACGGAAGACATGAAAAGGGTAAAGAAAAGTTGGAAAGAAGGGAGTCATCAGGAGAGAGTGGAGGAGAGCAGGTAATGGGGGGAGAGATCATAATACTTTGTATATGTACGAGATTATAAAAAGTAAAATGTATAACAAATATACATCCATTCTAATTTAAATATATTCAAATATATTTGCTTATCAGAATAGGGTAATGAATTTTAATTTTAATTATGTTTTGGTATGAGGGTGGATGTTACTGTTAAGTGTGCACATAGCTTAACAAAGTAGTGTTAGGCAAGTCACAGATGTAAATGACTTGTTCAGGGACACTATGGAATGGTGATTATTTTAAAGAAAACGGCAGCAGGAAAGACTCTAAAACCATTCGTGCGTAATCATTATTCTGCCACGAGGTCTTCCTGCCTGCAGAAAAATAAAGATACAGTAGAAAGAACTATTTCTTTAAGCCCAAGGAAAACTATCCATTGTCAGTGTAACTGAACAATCCCTCTGCAGAAAGACAGCCAGGTCATTCTATAGGTATTAAATAAACTCTCATGATGTCCCAAACATTGTGGTGAGACCAAATGGTTCTTGGTTTTTTTTAAAGATGTGCCAATCTGAGAGAGGAAGAAAGATACACAGCAAAGAAATGGTGAATTAATGATTAGCCTGTTCTGCAAACAGAAACCTTTATTGGAAAATAAGTGAGGTTTTGACAGCATTTCATTCCAAAAAAAATAAAAAAAATAAAAGATATAAATAAATAAATAAACAAAAAACAAAGTCCACAACAAAAACAAAACACAAAATCTTGTTTCCCTAACTGATTTTAACCACCCTTCCTTCAATTTACAAATAGTTATTAAACAGTTCCTCAGTACAAATACTGTTCAAAGACATAGGGATATATCAGTGAGTAAAAACCATACAGGGAACAGTGAAATGGAGCTACCTGACCTTTGCCATATGCAGTCAAACACTACTGCCTTTGGTTCTCACAGTTGCTTGTTCATGGGGCAGAGAACATTTCGATTCTGGTCAAGGTCTAGGCATCAACAGTTAATATGCTACCAACGTTTATATTCCTTCATCTCAATAATAAAATATGAGCTTGACAGTCTTCATAAGGACATTGTGCTTGGTGTTTCAGACTGAATTATGACCCCTTAAAATTCATGTGTCTAAGTATTAATCTCCTAGAACCTCAACTTAATGACTCTCTATAGAGACAGGGCATGCAAAAGATACGAAAAATGAAGTCATATGGATTGGCTGCCATCCATTGTGACTGGTGTCCTTCTAAGAGGAGGGGGTACACTGGGAAGGGCATACACAGAGGAAAGACCTCAAGAGAGCATAGGGAGAAAACAAAATCTACAAGTCAAAGAGTTCTCAGGCTTAGGGAGAAACCAGTGTGCCTACCTTGACCTTGACCTTCTAAGCTTTACACAGAAGGGAGAAAGCAGGCTTCTGCTATTGACATACCTGGTTTGTGATGGCAATTCTAGCAAGCACAAGTCACAGTAAAGATTACCACTGAGCAGTACATGCTTTCAAAAATCCTTCATCATGTAGATTTCAGACTCAAAGGCCCCAGCATACTTTTTCCTTCACCCAGGCTTAACTACCACTAACATTAGGACAAACTCCCAGGAGATTTATGCCCATCTGTTTCCACCTTCCAGGGGCTGGCCCTGCATGTCTACACAGCATATTCTTCTGAGAGAGAGAAGACGAGCTAGGCAAAAAATAACTGATTCTTATTAGTCTTCTGTTGAGAGGCATGCCGCTGAGGAGGGCACAAAGGAGAAACCTCCCTCTCCATAGGAAGTGTGCCTCAGTCTGTAGAACGTAAAACCTGCTCCTGGATCTAATCAGATACGAAGCCAAAGTAAAGGACTTTCCTTTCCCAGATTGAGTGTGGGAGTTCTGTTGACTTGTCTGAGTGACGTGGGTTAGCTGATGGAGTCAAGCTCGCCTACAGCATCAGAGTGTGACCTGGGATGTAGGGTGGGGAAGTGGCTTTGGAAAGAACAGCCTCTTGTAGACATTATCCGTGTCTGGCTGTAGCTGGCTGTACATCTGCAGTGATTCAGACAGAAAACCCAGCAGCCTTGTCTTGTGTGAGCCCCAGTACCACCAGCACTCACCTTGGGCACCTGCTGGAGGGAACATAGCTATTGCACTGGTCCTGGGAAGGACTCTGCCAAGTCTGTTCTAGATGAAAAGGAGCAGATATTTTTGTCCGAATAGCTGCATTTAGGAAGCATTTTTCAGGCTGGTTGTGTTAGACCAAAGTTTCCTGTGAATGAGGCATGACTAGGCAACCCTTGAACAAATTAAGAGGAGCCAATTGGACAGACCACAATGATGTCACAGGTCTACCTTGTTTGACTAAACAATCTACCCTGTAAAAAATAATAATGGTAAAATTTACATACTACTTGCCCAGACCGAGGCTCTAGATGATTCACATAACTGAAAGATTAATCTCAAGGAGTCTTCTGAGATTATTGACGTAGGCAGAACTCTAAAATATCCCTAAACCTGTAACATGAGGGGGCCTGCTTGTTGGGGGTTTTCTGTCCCGTCCGCCCCCCCAGCTATTTAGTCCCAAAGAAAACCATACAAAGATCTCTATTATTTATAAAGCTGATTGGCCCATTAGGTCAGGCTACTTATTAGCTAACTCTCTCATCTTGATTAACCCATTTTTCTGATCTATTTTAGCCATGTGGCTCAGTACCTTTTTCAGTGGGGCAGCTCACATCCTACGGCTTCGGTGATCTGGGCAGGAGCGGGAGGAATCAACTTCCTCCTCCCCAGAATTCTCCTGTTCTCCTTGCATCATTTCCACTTCCTGTCTGGTTTTCACACCTACACCTCCTGCCTGGCCAATCAGCGTTTTATTTAAAACATGATTGACAGAATACAGACAATTCTCCCACACCATAAACCTGTTGTCACTGTTGCTACTCTTTGAGCTTATAAAGCCTATGGCTGTAAAGACCATTCCTGTGTTATTGTTTTTCTATAAGATGAAAAAGAAAAGGGAAGAAATATCTACACGACGTCCATAAATAGATAGCTCTGAGTTAATCGATACCTCCTGTGTGGGTTCAATCTAAACAAGTACACCGTTAAAAGGGACCAGGACAATCTTGAAAGAAGAGACTTGGAGAATACTTAAGACTCTCCTGCTGGCCTTGATGTGGCAAGCTGGTACGCTGTGATGAACACCTGCCAAGGAGAGCCCTTAGCACCTAAGAGTTCAAAATGAAACCTCCGTTTGCAACCGTCAGGAAAGCAAATCCCACAGTTACTCAGGGACATGGAAATGAACCCGCTGCTCAGAAGCAGACCTATGTGCCAAGCCTCCCGATGAGAACGCACCTGCTTAGCACCTTGTTTCTGCCTGTGAAAACCTAAGTGGTTCCCGGCTGGAGGAAACTGCAAGACAGTGGTGTTATTTGAAGCCACAAAACATCCGACTACTGCTGCTCCATTTCTGTCACTGAAATAGAAAACTAGCAGGCAGAGGCTGTCATTACTTCTATTATTTTATAATGGGGAAACCAGGTGGAAGAAGTCCACTTGCAATTGGTTATAAAGTTAGCACTGATAGACACTAGATTTGAACTTCATCTCTTGAGCGTAATGGTGCTATTTAGCCACTGTATCAGTCTAAGCTCCTACCATTTGCCTTGTCTGTGTTTCCCTCTCTTTGCAAGTGTCCACAGATAGACCAGTTGCAAGACCTCTGGGATAGTTGGCCTGAAAATCCATTTTGGAAGCTGTTAATTCTAAATTGTTGGTACCCCAGAAGTCCCCTACTCCACAGTAACTCTATTTTTTTCATAGATGAGCAGGGAAAGAACCCTGCAGTATTTGAATCATAGCTCTGTGGTTAAGGGAAAATGACATTTACTGGGGAAGCAACTTGTTATGGTCTTAGGTACTCTGCCAACTGCCACGAAAAGGAGGCTTTTAAATGTCTTTTCTACATTAAGAAAGATTTAAAGAGATACTAAAAAATACACCTAGCTGGCATTGCCAACATCTGCAGGTCTTTTATCCACAGGTTAAAAATTGAGTCATTGTTTTGATGAATTAGCAGAGTATATTCTAAACAGTGCCAAACCTGAATCAAAATGTTTTTTTAAAAATCATACTTCATTTCAGAAGATTCACTGAGATCCATCAGATCTGAAAAGACACAAAATATCCATCTAAAGAAAAGATGAAGGCTCTATTGCCTAGAAAGTCTCTTTTGGAAGCACACACACACACACACACACACACACACACACACACACACAAGATAGAGAGAGCTTAACTTGATGGATTTTGTTAAACTTTCTGAAGAAAAATTTTCTAAAACTCAAACAGAACCTTTATTAACTTAAAGAGCAGAGGCCTGAGACCCAACTCATAACATTGGCTTGGATCAGATGGTGTCCAGGCAAGTCACGCATTGTCTATACTCAGAAACTCTGGTGAGTTATACTGAGCATCCACTGTGGTTAGTTTGGTCTCACTCATGTAAAGGACATTTGGAATAAGCTTGTTAATTTTTCCAAACAATGCCGACAGAGATACAGCTGTAATGCATTTAGCCCTACCGATTCATTTCTCCGAGGGCCATGAACACTTCAGCAACGCACGTCCTCGTTACCTCATTTCTGTCCCCCACTCTTCCCTGTGATGTGCTCCTCAGAACTCCTCTGCCATTGACCTTCAACTACCCCAGACTCTGCTTCCGCTCCGCTCGTCACGTCCTTGTCATTTGCCTTGGCAGCGTGTCAAAAGTCAGACACGCTTTGCTTTCTGAAGTTGCTGGAACACAACTTCGAGGCAGTATGCTGAAATGTGGTCCTGATAAAGGTGGTAGGGGAGTCTATGTATCACAATACCATTTACCTCACGTTATTTTTATTGCCAGTGGTGAATTTGGAGCAGATTGTTTAATGCATTTTAATCTTACGATACAGAGCAGGTGTGGTAAGACATTTAGCAGAGTCAGCATGCTCGGAAATGGATTCACTTCAAGTCATATGGTTTTGAAGAAAAGGATAAAAGACATTTCACAAAAGTGACTGTTGGATTAATAAGCTTTCAAAGAAAATTTTAAATGATGTTAAGATCTGGATAATATTTGAAATCATTGGAATAGGATGGAGTCGGCATCATATACTATACCTAGGACCACAGTATGCTCTCTTGAGGGTAGCTTCTTCTATTCAGAATTGGTGATAGGCTTAGGGGAAATGTAAGATTGTACCCAACACAATGCCTGACAACTGGGAGTTATTCAAATAATAATAAGCACTAGCCTAAAACTCAAATGAAAGATTATTGTGAGTACCTGCAGAATGGCTAAGAGCAGATATAAAATATTCACCTTTTAGTGAATAAAGTATGGATCTTCTTGCTGGGAGTATATTTCTTTTTATTCAGTTTAATTGCTTAAGACAGATCTTTCTATCAATATTTAGGGTCTTGTGGTGACCAAATTTCCTACAATAGAAAGAAAATTGTAGAGATAACTTGTCGAAGGCCATTTGAAGGATCACTGGAAACTAAATTCAGTAGACGCTTCCAAAAATATATTCATATATGAAGGTGATCTAAATAAAATTGCTAACTGGACAACTCTTGTCAACAAATGACGCTTTCAATACCAGGAATGGGTTACATATAATCAACTTCTTGGCCAGAGAGGTCTCATGAGAATCCCAAAACAACCTGGCTCTCCAAAAACTGATGGTAAGGGCCTATTGCTGAAAACATCTACACAACTCATTGAACATGGAGAAGTCAAGCTGGTGCCTAAACAGAACCTTCATCCCTGTGCACTAGTGTTCGTGGTCCTGGAAGGTATCCTGCAGGCTACCAAAGGAGAAAAGAAAATAAGACTCCAGCTACAAACCCTTTGATTTACAGTGGTCACCTGCCTGAAAGATCCACTGGTGCAATGATGACACAAACCTTGTGAGAGCATCTCACCAACACCTTACCTGAATCAAGGCCCACGCCATGATGTGGGACCCCAAACCAATGCTACTTTAAGATGGCTAAGAACCTGAGACTAGGTAAGCCCAGGAAACTAGACAAAAGCCAAGCACTACTATTCTGCTAAAGGAACATAGGGATAAAATGACTCTTGACAATATTCTGCTGTGCTCAGATCTGTGCCTTGCTCAGATATCATCAGAAGTTTCAAAGACCCACAGCCAGACAGTGTGCACAGGGTCAACCAGAGAAAGGGCAGAGGATGAGAGACCTCAGAAGCCTTAGCCCTCAAAAGGGATGTTTTCATCAAATCTCTACCCTCAGGTGCAGGAACTCTGCAAAGATGGGGAAAGATTGTAAGAGCCTGAGTCGGTGAAGGACACCAAGGAGTAAAGGCTTTAGACACAATAGAGCCGGTGCACAAAGGAGCTTCCAGAGACTTAGGCAACATGCAAACAGCCTTTCATGGGTCTGCAAAAGAAGCAGGTCCTAGAGCTGAAAGAAGTGGACGAACACACCCATCCCTAGCCCAGAAGCTATCTCCAATTGATAGCCACTTACAAACAAAAACTGGTTTTCTCCAAGGGAGCGTCCCCGGGGAAGCAAACCACTCTTAAGGGTAAGCAGCACACCCAGCAGTAGATAGCAAACAAAGAACAAACTCAATGGCATCTTTGGAGGTTCTTTGTCTCATAATGTTAAGACAGGACATTTTTTTCTTTTCTTTTCTTTTTGCACATTACAGGTCCTTTGCATATATATTATGGCTTTTGGTTTTATATTTTTATGAGATTTCTCTATGTGAGAACATATGTGTCTCCGTGTCTCTATATGAATTCCTTGTACTTTAGTTTTGTGACTCTTTGTTCTGTTTGGCTGTTTTGTCTGCCCTATTTCAATTTGTTTGTCTTTGTTTTATCTTATATTATTATTATTCCTTGGATGCCTATTTGTTTTCTAAGAAAACAGAAAGGATGTGGATCTGGGTGGAAGAGAAGGTGGGAAGGAACTGAGAGCAGTAGGGAGAAGGAGAACCATAATCAGAATATGTTATATGAAAAGAATCTATCTCCAATAAAAGAGATAAAAAAAAACTCATACCAGGAAAAAATATTAAACCAAATGACACATAGTCTATGTAATTCTCATAGAGAATTCTATCTATCCAAGCATGGCTTATTATTACAAGAATTATTCATTCTTTTCAGAAATTCACTGATAAAGAAACGTCAAACACTATAAATTTAAGGCAACATGAACAATAAAGTGCTCTGCCTTTAAATATGTCATATTTATTGCTATAAATTCTACCACCAGTTTTTCACAGCCTTATAAACCACAGTATAAGGCTGTAGTTCTGAAACTGTGTAACCTCTGTTACTCTGTGATCTCATTCAGAGCTAATAAAGCTTGGATAAGTTGGTTTGAGTAAATGAAGAAGTCACACTATAGATATACTTTGTGTGTGTGTGCGTGTGTGTGTGCATGTGTATGCATGCATGTGTGTGTGTGTGTGTGTGCATATGGGACCCCCCTAATTACCAGCATGTCAAGATATTCATAAAGGTACTGGTGGCACACACATGTCGGTATCAACTAACAACCGTCTAATTGGATTTAAAGACCACTCAACGGGAAGGAAATCATGCCTGGTACTGGGGGCCTAACCAGCTTCCCAGGGCTAATGAGGTCACAGACCTTAGAGAAGAATCTACGAGTCCTACTCTACTAGACCAACGTAATCCTTACTGCTTTCTAACTCTCATCCTTGTACCACAGATGAGTGTGACTACCAGTCCTCATTAGAGAAGCCTCGCTACAGCTAATGGAGACCAGCGCAGAAAGCACAGCTGGAAACTAGGCAGAGATAAACAGATTGTTGGGAGCCTGGACACAGTGGATACATCTACAGCACAAGTCCTGCATTTATAACTCAGCAAACATCATAGGAGAGTGGAAAGACTGTAGGAGCCAGAATACCAGGAAGTCTGCTGTGAAACCCTTTCTCTAGAAATGGCTGCACAAACAAGATTGGAGCAAAGGCAACATCAATAGGCATGTTAAAGTGGAAGCGGGGGTAAATTTCACAGGGTCCCACCCCTAATCTAGGAAGTGCAGGTAATTAATAACTGCCAGGAGAAAGTATTAGCCTCTCTCTCAGGGATGAGCATCCTTATTGGCCGATCAGTGAATTGTGGCCAGCCTTGGAATTCCACCAACAAAAACATACTCAGCAGGTTGTATTTATATATATTTATTCTTACATACACATATGTATGTAACAATAATAGCCAAAGATAAAAGAGGCTATCCACTTGAGAGTCAAGGACATGAGGTGGGTTTAAAGGAGGCAGCTGGGGGAAGGGACTAAAGGAGGAGACAGAGTTGGGAAAGTGATATAATTCTATTTCAATTAAAAATAGACCTATACATCTTTTTAAGATTGCATTTGTGTATGTGTTTCTGTACAGATATAGCCTGAGGGGAGTTGATCCTTTGCTGCAAGGATTTCTACCACTGAGTCATCTCAGTGGCACTCTACCATTTAGACCATCTTTCCCTGTCTTGTTCTTACCATTTATCTACCCTTACTTCTATCTCTGTTTGCCTTATGTGTTCTAAGAATTAAGGCCCATCACAAGGTTAGGGACTGGTAAGTCATATCTCTGGAACATGTAACTTGAATAAAATCTAAACCCGGTCAGCCAAAGACTAAAGCAATCCCAGAATTCAGTGTGTCTGCCAATGTCTGTTACTTGAGAAAAGATGGATTGGTTTCTGATGTGATCATTCTCTATTGGCAACAAGGACCTGTTATGAGACTCAATTCTAGGAAACAAACAATATGTTCAGTTTCAAGTCAGAAATTCCAGAACTCCTGTATAAGGAGTGACTAGGTTTTGAATTTAAAATGAAAACCATATTGAGATGGACACAGGGTTTTTATAGTTGTCTTTGGCTAAAGCATCTTGGCCATCCTATCGAAAGATGATCCCAAGATACAGAGGGGACCAAATCAAAGGAAAGCCAGAAGCAAATGAAAGCAGGCTAGTCATTCCTGTTCCACTGGGCAGGCTGGGGGTTCACCTCATCTTTGCCTTGGAAAGTAATGCATGCGAGCCCTGGGGAATCTGAAAGAACAGAACACATATTTAGCTATGCTAGGTGAGGCAAGTGTGTAAAGAGGATTCTTGGTCACTGTTGGTTAAGAATGTATAGGGGTGTTGGCAGGGGCTGCTCGTTCATTTCCTGGACACCTAGACCCAAAATAGTCACACAGAAAACTGTATTAATTAAATCACTGCTTGGCCTATAGCTTAGGCATCTTTCTAGCTAGCTCAGACATCTTAAATTAATCCATTTATATTAATATGTGTATCACCACAAGTTCGTGGAAAGATTCCAGCATGTCTCCTCTGGAGGCTATATGGCATCTTACTGACTCTGTCTACTTTCTCCCAGCATTCAGTTTAGTTTTCCCACATAACTCTATTCTGCCCTATCACAGGCCAAAGCAGATTATTTATTCATTAACCAATAAAAGCAACACATATACAGAAGGGAATCCCATGTCACAGGGATGAGTCTTGTATGGGGGTGAAGCATACATGGGGTGAAATATGTATGGGGGTGAGGCATGTATGGGGGTGAAGCATGCATGGGGTGAAATATGTATGGGGTAAAGCAAGTATGGGGTGAGGCATGTGTGGGGTGAGGCATGTATGGGGGTGAAGGATGCATGGGGGTAAAGCATGTATGGGGGTGAAGTATGTATGGGGTAAATGAAGCATGTATGGGGTAAGGCATGTATGGGGTGAGGCATGTATGGGTTGATGCATATATGGGGTGAGGCATATATGGGGTAAGGCATGTATGGGGGTGAAGTATGTATGGGGGTAAATGAAGCATGTATGAGGTGAGGCATGTATGGGGTGAGGCATGTATGGGTGTGAGGCATGTACAGGTGTGAGGCATGTATGGGGTGAGGCATTATGGGGTGAGGCATGTATGGGGGTAAATAAAGCATGTATGGGGTGAGGCATGTATGGGGTGAGGCATGTATGGGGGTAAATGAAGCATACATGGGGTAAGGCATGTACGGGTGTGAGGCATGTGTGGGGTGAAGCATGTATGAGGTAAGGCATGTATGAGATGAAGCATGTATATAGTGAAGCATGTATGGGGTGAGGCATGTATGGGGCTGCTAGTTTTGTTGTTCTATAAATGGCAGAGAGCTGGTAACTTTGCTCAGAACCAAAGGCTGTGTTCGTGTATGTTGAAACTTTCGGTGGATAATTAGTGTAATTTTTGTTTTTATAAAACCCTGGCATTTCCACGCTATTTTCTTATGAAACCATGTTATTTGTCATTTTACAGCTTAGTCGTTTATAAACTACAATCAACAGCTGCTGGTGCCTATCCTTGGGTTGATAAAGTATGAATGGCAATGGCAAAGGATGCTTTTCTACTCAATTTCTTTCTTATTAAAGTCTAAACTTAAAGTGTGAAAACAAGACTATTTCTGAGTACATGCCTAAGCTTTTACATTCACCACATCTATCAAGGGTTGCCTACTTGTACCTTTCTGAATATTAACACTGCCAACCAGGGCCCTAATGTCTCTTGTTGACTTGGAACATCATTGGAGCCAGCCAGCTGTCTACTGCAGAGAAATGAGAGAGATGAGAAGAATGATAACCAGAACAGGTAGAGATGGGTACAGAGAGTGGGCTCTAATTACATAGAGGAGCCTTTTAAGAACTTGGTTTCTGGAGCGCCTTATTTGACCATAAATTCTTCAGGATAGAAGGCGACACCATATCCCTGGAAGACTGGGAAGAAAATCACTTCCAAGGGGTTCCATTGATGCTTTGAAGGTTTTTAAATGGCTTCTTGAGAGGAAGCCAAACCTAAAAAGAAGACACCACATTGTAATGTGGAAAGAGCTCTGAAGAAAATACTGCCCTGCTAATCCAAGACATCAACTGCCTAAATCATCTCTCCAAACATGGCTCCCACCACTTCTGCAGAATCTTGCCGTTCCTAAGCCGTACACAGCTCCTCAAAGTTCCCTAAACCTCACATCCATCACCTTTGTGCTTGATGCTTTCTCTGCTTAGAAGTGTCTCCTCCTTTGAAGCTCTGTCAACCTGCTACTTATTTCCCAAGTATCATGTCGAGCATCTTCTATGCCAGGAAACTCTCCCCACGTTCTGCAAAGTTTTGCTTTTTGTGGCACGAATTGCATTGCCAAAAGTGAAGCATTGCTCTCCATGTCTGTTCAAGGGTCTTTGTTTATAGACTATTTAAAAACGGGCTCAAACTGTCACGGTCAACTTTGAAATATGCTTCATTCACAGTAAGGGTTCAATATAATCTTGTTAAATGAATGAATGGATATTGCGTCTCGTGGTTTTAGAAAGACTTAACTCTTTCTCGTGATATGACTGAGAACAGGATAAAGAGCTACAGTTTCAGTTAAATACCGGGGAATTTGTAGTTAGTTGTAGCCTTCGCCAATCTCGAATGACAGCAGGAATCTAAGAAAACAACCATCACACTACTATAAGACTTCATATTAAATTTAATTCTATACTACATGATCAGTGACTTAAAATTAATAAAAAATAAAGTTGATTAATTGCATTTGTTCAACCCTGGATAGCTTTTAAAGTCCAACAGTTTCTAAGGAATGCCACAGTCCCGATTCATCAGTCAATAAGTTCATTTTGTGGATTACTACTGTTTTTGAAAGTTGAGTTATTAGCCTTTGATTCTAGAGGTTAGAAATGCCTAGTTCAATAAAGAAGGAAGAGGGGAAGAAGAAAGAGAGGGAGGGAGGAGAAGAGAGAGGGAGGGAGAAGAGAGGGGGTGGAAAAGAAAGCAAGTAAGTTTGCTTAGCTTGGCACAGTGAAGCATTGCTCGCCTCTTTTGTTTTCTCCTTAACTATCTAAGCAACAGAAATTTGTTGAAAATTCCACGTCTCCATGTTCAGATTTTATTTAGTGTATTTTTGTTAAGTGAGACACAAGACAGAATTTCTTCATTTTTTAGATGCCTCTCAGAGCCCAGCAGGAAATGTTAGCAGATGAAAATAATAATCAACCCTTACATTGTTGAGAATAGTCAGACTCTCGGAAAATATGCAAGTTCTTTCATTTGAGAAGCTACCGTCGGAAAACAAAGAAAAGGAAACCGGGCTCTCATGTGGTCCTGTTGGCCTAAAATGTAGACGAAGCCATTAATTCTGAGGTCTGGTAGACTCACCATCCCAACTCTGTTTACTCTGTGCCACTCAGAGGAACCCAGTGTCTGGATCTAAAGACTGGTTTATCCAAACAGCCATGAGTACAATAAAAGAAGTGTGATTTGGTCAGACTTTTAGAGCCAATGGGAACCTTACATACTATCTGACTGGTCATCAGAAGAACTTTGAAATTACAGATTTTGCATCCTTATCCTCTGACCTGAAAGAACCCACACACATGTTGAAGAAGATAGTCGTAGGAAAAGTACAGCACAGTGGAATGGAACTATGCTTCTGGTACATGCAAAGTTTCCTTAACATGTGGCAGGCAAAGATGAATTTCCTCAGGGGGATAATCTACGCATGAGGATTGCAGAGTTGATGGATTAGCACTGGACATATACGGCTAGTAAGACCTACTGCAGAAAGCAACAAGGAATGGATGGATAGCGGTGTGAAGGTGTGAAGGTGCCAACAAGTTCCAAGAACAACCGTGAAAGTCATGACCATGCCAGAGTCTGATGTGGACCAAGAGATACTAGTGTTGGAGAAGGAAAACCCAGAGGAGGAGGGGAATCGAAAGGATCGTGATAAGATCTGGATGGTAGCAAGAGTCCTCTGTGGCAATGTTGCTATGTTGAAGGGAAATAGAATGGAGAATGAACCAAGTCAGGATGGCTTATAAGTAATTATAGTCATAATTGAAGAGAATCAGAAGACAGTAAAGGTTTAGAATGTGACCCAATGGTGGAGCACATAGTCATCATCTACAAGGTCCTGGGTTTAATTTTTATCACATAAACACACAAAAAAGTTTGTTAACGGTGGAGAGGAAGAAACATGTAAGAGAAATGCTAAGGGGTGTGACTCGTATAATACTTCGACCATCTACAACGATTATGCAAGAAGATCACTTTAAGGCTTCTAGATGGAACAGTAATAGAATATAAAATATCTTATGGGGGGATGGGTATGATAACATATGTGAATTGTTCAGCTGGAACAAAACCCAGAATCCAACCCTGTCTTCTCACAACAAAGAAGTAGAGATGCAAGAGCATGCTCTCTTCGACTCCAATCAAAGTTTCTCATAGGAGCACTAATCCCAGCCAATAGGAAGAACTCCCAGAAATTGCGCACAGGCAACACATCTAAACCTGCTGGATGGGGGCAGCATTTCCATGAGATTACAGAGGTAATCAGTATCTATTAAGAACAGGTTTAACCAAGGACCTGGATGGAGTGTTATGAATACTTCCATTCTTATAAGAAAGTTTACTGGATTACTTCTTGGAAGCCTTGAAATAGGTGGTTTCCATTCTCAACTATTTGACTTGTTCTGTTTATTTATTTGCTTTTCTCCTCTTCATTTTTTGTGTATAAACAACAGAAAGATATATTAATTCATGCGTAAGAAACTTGAGGTGTCACTGAACAGATCTCAGGGCATTTTAAACATATTGGTCACTAATTTTGCTTAATTATGTATGTGTGTATATATGTGTGTGTATGTGTGTGTGTGTGTGTGAGAGAGAGAGAGAGAGTGACTAGAGACTATAGGGGTATGTATGCAAGTGTTTGGTGTGTATCTGTCTCTGAGTGTCTGATTGTGATATGTATGTGTGTGCAGTATATATGTGTGTAGTGTGTGAGGTATGTGTATGTGTATATGTGTTTTTGAGTGCATGTGTTAAGTGTGTATGTGTGTACAGTATATACGTGTGTGGTGTAGTGAGTTATGTATATGTGTATATATATTTGTGAGCACATGTGTTTAGTGTGTATGTGTAGATGTGTGGGTATGTGTCTGTGAGTGTGTGACTATGTGTGATGTGCATGTGGTATGTATGAGTGTGAGGTATGTATATGTGTATGTATGTTTGTGAGTGTGTGTTTGTTTATGACTATGTTATTGATAGGAAGAATCACATGTCAACAGCATGCTAGGATAAGACATTTCTAAAGAAACAGTGAATTCTGAGTTTTTAAGAGTTTATGAACAGGCTAGTTGCTAGTTGAATATGCTAGTTTTTAAGAGTTTATGAACATGCACCTCTTATAGATTTTGCTTTGGTAAGCACTTTTGAAGTAGATACATTGTAGTGTGGGGTTAAAAGGATTCAGAATCCCCCACATTAAAGGATTTGCAGCCTATTGAGAATACATGGTTTGTATGGTCTCCCTAACTGTGTTCTGTAGTGTACCACGTACTGCGACAGAAAAACCAGTGTTCTCAAAGAAAGCAAGCACAATAGAGAAGACAAGGTCCCTGGTCAGCTAAGGGAAATTATTCAAAGAGAAAGGGAAGATTTTATGCCCAATTAGTGAAGATGGGAGCAGTAATATGCACTACTCCCCAGGAGTAAGATGCATGCTTCTGCAGCTGAAGTTGCAGCTGTCAGTTGAGGAATAACTCCAGAAGATGCACAAAGAACATTCTCAGTCTCCTAAACTCTTCACAGGTTTTCTTGTAGTTGGATACAGGTGGGAAGAGGCTGAAGGTTATAAATTTAGAGACTCTATAGCTGCTGCTGGGTGATTTTAGCTTCATGGGGCAGCGGTGCCTGGGAAGGAATTCCTATGAGCCCCGAAGCCCTTTGAAGACAGGAAAGCTGACAAAGAACATGGGTTGGTCTGACAGCCTGCCACTCCCCCACCCCTATTCTGTAGTGTGAGAAAAGGTTATGGGTCCTTGGCTCCAGGATTTTTCTCAGGGAAATCTTTCCCTTTGTTCTCTATGCCACAAGCACAGAGGAAGAAATGCACTTGATACCCCAGGTCTAGAGCAGCGAATCCACAGCTGCAGCCCACGGGCCATGCAGTGAACCAGCCTGGCGTCAGGACCTACTTATAGGAAAGGGGGAATATGTTTAAACCTGGAAGTCTTTGTTGCTGTTGAACAGAAAATGCATATCTTCCCATAGACTGTGCTCGCTTTCTAACATGAAGTCAGCCAGGGAAAGAGCAGAACTAGAAGTTTCCCTGTGTGGAGGAAATCCTGCTTCCGCTCTGTGGCTTTCTGCGGCAATGAATTGAAGGAATCAGTGGCAAAGAGGGTGTGAAAAGAAGGCTGGCCGTGGTAGGGCTGCC
The DNA here is from genome assembly GCF_982192425.1 of Myodes glareolus. Classification (NCBI taxonomy): domain Eukaryota; kingdom Metazoa; phylum Chordata; class Mammalia; order Rodentia; family Cricetidae; genus Myodes; species Myodes glareolus. The sequence continues at coordinate 53,754,296 of NC_142040.1, forward strand.
TGCTGACTGGATTCCCCCTGAGGAGAACGCTGTTGCTCTCACTCTCTGTCAAAGGGCAAACCATGGTAATGAACTCAAGCAAGTTAAAATACTATTTCTAGTGCATGTATTTTGTAATAAAGAGTGGGCTTGAGTCACAGAATGGAAGGGTTGGCAAGGTTCAATGTATTATTGACGTCGCCTATCTCAGGTTTATATGAATATTTTCAGACAAAAAAATAAATGGTTAGCAGGCTGCCTCAGACTATAAAGGGTTATAAAGACACACAAGCTTGAGGACCCAAATTCAGACTTAATCCCCAGGACCAGTGTAAAGGGAGAGGCCTGGTTTTACCCTTGTAATCTCAGCACAGAGAAGATGGGAACAGGAGACTCTCCAGGGTTCACTGGCCAGTCAGCATAGAGTCTCTCTATCTATCTATCTATCTATCTATCTATCTATCTATCTATCTATCTATCTATCTATCTCTATCTCTATCTCTATCTCTCTCTCAGATAGGATTGAAGGCATGTGACACCACCACCCAACTCATTTAACTTTTTAATCTCCCTCATTTGTCTTTTAAAATTTCAGGCACATTTATTCATTCATTGTAAACGCGTGCATGGAGGGGTGTCATTACACACATACAGCAGTCAGAGAGGAACTTCTGGGAGTCAGCTCTCTCCTTCCATCTTATAGGTCCTTTGGGTGACTAGACTTCATGGCGAGCTCCTTTACCTGCCTGGCCATTTCTCTGGCCTCTCTATTTTTGAAGATTTCAATTTCATTGCGAGTTTTCCCTCTCTCCGTGTTGCAATTTCATCTGTTGGTTTTCTGACCCTTTTCCTCTGTGTTGCTGACTTTCCTCAGTAGGCCCTGGATTTAACTCATCTGTTTGTACCCTCTCTGATGTCACTGATCATTTTTACCAATAAGTTTTTTGTTTGTTTGTTTTTGCCACCTCCATCTGGCATTTTACCTTTGAGTAAAATTACCCTTGAGTTCGGTCGTTGAGGAATTCCCCCGCATTTGGTGTTGCTATGTCCTGTACTCTCAGGAGGGGCGGGTTCCCTTCTGCAGGGGCTGCCAGACCTTGGTTGCTCCCTGTTCTCTGTACCCTAGGCTATCTCAGTACTGGAGGATAGTTCCTTTCTCAGCTTGGCACCTGGTCACTTTCTTCATATATTAAGCATGCGATTCTGTTCCCCTGTGACCAGTCCGCTGGAGACACCACTTTACATCAAAACCTACAACTAAATTTGAAGTTAGTGAAGGTTGTGAACCTGTCCCTGAGGGTAGTCCTGTCAGGTTCCTCACCACAGCCAGCAGAGCTGCGTTGTTAGCGCTGTATGCATTTCCCTGTTCCTTGCCAGGGGTCACGTAGCAGGAGTTGTGACCGGGACGTGGTGGCGCACGCCTTTAATCTCATCACTCGGCAGGCAGAGGCAGGCGGATCTCTGTGAGTTCGGGGCCAGCCAGGTCTACAAGAGATAGTTCCAAAGCTACAAAGAAACCCGGTCTCAAAAAATAAAAATAAAAACAAAAATAAAAACCATAGCTAGAGTGGTGTTCTGCTTGCCTGATTTCAGCCGGGTGCTCTTCTTCTCGGCGCTTCTCATCTTCGTGTTTCTGCTCTTCTATCGCCATCGTTCAGCGTTTCCAAACCTCTTCTCCTTCTTCTCTTCGAACTGGACTCTACGCCGACCCTCCTTAACTACGTCCATGCTGCTCTTCGCATACATTAAAATACACACGTTCTTGAGGGAACAGGTTATACAGCGCATCACGTGAGAGACTCAGTTCTTATTATATCCCTCAGTGAGAGAAAGGCAGGTTGAAAGAAGAGATACTGAAAAGAGACATCGGGGGGAAGGAAAAAAAGAGTGAACACTTAGGAGATGCTTGGCTACGCATGTTTACAGTCTGGAGAAAGCCATAAGTCACATATGGTACGTAGTCTTTAGTGGACAATAGCGGGAAGAGAAGCCAGGAGGCACACACGAGAAGAAGGCTGAATACCGCTGACTCTTAATAAACTCGACTATGTCAGGAGTTTATGTGAAATAAGGACAAAAATAAGCAAACCCCTAAATTAGAACTCTTCTTCGAATATTATCACTAAACTCAAAATCCTGTAGCAGAGAGCTTGAGAGTAAATGTCAGGAAGGACTGGGTGAAGAAAAGGACAATCCCGAGAGAGACCAGTCCTCTGGAGAGCTCACATCAGCGACGGTCAGAGGGGGTGTTGCTTAGGAAACAGGAAGTGTGGGGGCTGCTTGTTTTGTTTTGCAGGTGCAACAGTCGGAATGAACCTCGGAGATCATTTAACTCGGCCACCTTCTGTTGGAATCTAAGTCAATGTGCTGAGAATATCGGATTTCTCTAGCAGATGGCCCTCCCGCTGCAGGTAAGATAGGGAACGCCTTTAAGTTATTTTTTCCGTAGTTAAAACTAATACCAGGATATTGCATTAAAAAAAGAATAGTAGCCTGCATTGGTATGGAACCGTGCTTATAAAATTCTGGGCCCAGCATTATCAGCGAGTGCATGCCGTTTCTGCCTCTGTGACATGGAACACACTGAGGCCATGTAATTTATTAGCTGAACTGTGGCACTTAGCAAGAGAAGAGGGAAGGCTATTAATAACCACTTGGGAACAATAGGCACCCACTGGCAGAGTTCCCATCACCCTAGGCTGCATGACCATTTCCTTTTTACCCAATTACAGATGTCCCAAGGCTGAAATCCAGGTGAGGTTTTGGTGTGAAAGTTTATGAGTTACAGCACGCGTCAATGGGATGAAGGTCGCAGGCAACAGTGCTCAGAATGTGAGACCTGGGCCTTGTCTTCCACCTTCGCAATTCACACCTGTTTCCATCCACGTGCGATGCGTGGTGTTAACTCATTCATTCCGCAAGGCTTGAGAGGCAGAGAGACAAACTGCCAGTGAATAAAGTCATTGAGGACAAGTCACCCAGGATATAGATATATTATATAAGTATAATGATCATTTATAATAACTCTATTTATAATAAATTAGTTCCCCATGGAACTAATCTACCACCCCACCCCAGCTAGGCCTGACCCACTGTAGAGAAACAAAGTGAAAGCCTTGGTGAAGGCGGAGTCCACATTATCTGCTTAGCCTTCACAAAGGCCCTCCTCTTAAAGACATCTTTATATAAATTCAAGTGTGATCTCTGGATGTGACTATGTCTTTTTCATGTCCCCAGCTCTTACAGAAAGCCACAGCTCCCAGACAGTATTAAAATGGCTTCCTTTATTTTCCTTTCCAAAGGTTCCCGGTTCCTACCACCCTGTGAATTTCTTCATGGCCCTTTCTTCAAACCTCCCAATATTCACAATGGATCTAAAAATAGTTCCCTAAAGTTTGATACCTCTGCCTCTATCCTGCTTCTTCTAAGCACTCGACATATATTAACTCTCTAATCCATGTAACAATTCTGTAAGGAAGACACTATATTTTCCTCTTATTTCAGAAATGAAGAAACCAAAATAGATAGAGAATAACTAACTTGTCCCAAAAGTCCAAGCAGATGTGGTGGCCTGTAAACAGGGCGGCCACGTTCCAGGGCCTAAACTCTTCGCCCCTAAATCACACAATCTCTCATCAGAATCATGTCATTCACCCTTGAGTCTAAACATCTCTAACTGGAGAATTCTTCCCTCAACTTTGAGTTCAGGGTCATTGGTACCCTGCCAAGTGTCTCTGGTGATGTTTCTATTTTTAGGAGGGCAAATAGCTGAGGGAATGCTCACATTACCCTCCCCGAACTCCAAGGTCCATTTTTCTTTTCCTTGTTCATGTTTTACCCTCTCTATTGCCTCTCCAGGCCTTCTAGCATGTTCTCCTACGCTGAGACTTTTTTGTTCTGTTTGGTGTACTCAGTGTTACTAGAGTGACCCCCCCCCCCCCCATTTTAGTTTTGTTCTCTAGCTCTTTTCTCGCTTTCTAGTTGGTTCAGGGCAGATCAGAGGCACCGAGCATTGGTTTTTCTGGTGATGAATGGAATACTTCCCAGAAGAGATCTGTTATCTTTTCCAATATAACATTTTTATAAATGCACACTGGATTTCACTTGAGATTCTGTGGGTACAATTATATGTTTAGATCTATATTTTTAATTTACTGTCTTCAATTTTATTTTAAATTCATTTCCTTTCCTTTCATCTTTGTAGAAAACATCTTCATTTCTGAAAGGCAAGATAAATCTTAAATGCTATCTTTTCTAGGGATTTTTCCTCGACCTCTCTCCCTATCTCTGTATTCCAAATAGAATAAACCTCCCCTGACCTTTTGCTACCATATAAACTCATTTATACCACTGATTTCTTTCTCGATAGTCACCTAGCTGTCTATTAGTAGGATTCCTAGTCATGGAGGATATGGAATCTGAACTGGCCATCTTTTGTAGCCAGGTAAGTCTTCCATTGGTGGAACTGGGTTACACTCTTTTAATCTGTTAGCTGAGGAGGTCCTATGGAGATCTCTAAACAACCCAGGCTGATGCTAGGACAGAAGGTTTCTTTCTGAAACCTGGCAGTGGTACTTCATTGCCAAGGACAACTTACATACAGCTCACTGGATGCGGAGAGGTCTAGCTGGTGCTGGCATGGAGTCTTCACTCCAACATTCCAGTTTCTGCCTTGAGAAGGTACTCTGCAGGCCACGGAAAGAAAGACTTGGACACCAACTCAGCCACAAATCCCTCAACCTACAAGTTGTCCTGCCTGCAAGATGGGCTGGGGCAAAGGTGGTAAAGAACTTGGGGGAGTGGCCAATCGGTATTTGGTTTAACTGGAGGCCTGTACCACAAGAGGGAGCCCAGGTCCTTTATTGCTTGCAGAGTCAGGAACTGGAGACTGGATAACCCAGGGACCTAGGATAGAACAAAACATGACTGCCCCCACCCACAACAAAAGTCAATGAAATGATTCTTAATGATGATCTGCTACAGTATAGATTGATTCAGTCATCATCTGAGAAGCAGATCGGAGCAGCTGCTGAGACCCACAACTGGCAATGCTGGGAGAATGTCTAAACTGGAGGTCTCCTTCAGGTCTCTTGAAGACAGGGGAACCCCAAGGAACAGGAAAAAGGACAGACTATAGGAGCCAGAGAGGATGGAGGACGCCAGGAAAACATGGACCCCCAAATCAACTAAGCAGGGGTCAGGTGGGCACAGGGCGATCTGAAGCAACAAGCACCGAACCTGCACGGGTCTGCCTCGGATCTTCTTCTGCATATTCGTTATGGCTGTTAGCTTGATGTTTTCGGGGGACTCCTAACAGAGGGAGCAGGCGTAGCTCTCTGATTCTTTTGCCTGCTCTTAGGACTCTTTGTCTCCCATTGGGTTTCTTCGCCCCACCAGGACAGAAGGGCATTTGCCCTTGCCGTATTGTATCTTGTTTCTTCCTGTCTGGCTGCTGTTTCTTATAACCTTGAGTTTTTCATGACGAAGACATGGAGGAGGAATGTATCTGGGGAGAGGGGGATGGAAGGGGAACTAGGAGGAGTGGTGGGAAGAGAGACCATGCTCAGGATATAGTGTATGAGAGAAGAATCTATTTTCAATAAAAAGTTTAAAAACAGTTTCACACATTTTTTCAATGTATTTTGGTCATGTTTTGTTACATTACTTCATTACCCTCTCTACAGTACCCTAACCCTGTGTCCCTTCTAACCCCACATCCTGCCATTGTTTTATATTGTTCTTTACAATACCCTGAGACCAATTAGTGCTGCCCTCATGCACAAGGGTGTATGCATGAACAGCCACTTCGATGTCTCACAGGAGTGTTCGGGGCAAAGACCGCAGGTCAATGACACTTGGTTTAGCTGTAACTTCATTTTTAGCTTTTTATAGCTCTTAGTTTGTTTGGGTGTAAGATGAAGAAACTTGATTTCTTTTTTCCCATCCGAGACTTCCTATTTTTAGTTAGGTCGAATTTATCTTTCTTATTCTAAAATTTGAATTTTGACTCTATCTACATGTTTTGATTATTTAAATGTGAGTTATCATCTTGAAGACTACTATTTAAAAATACAGGCACTTTTCCCCTTACTTCATTCCCTGGAACTGCAATGTGGTTAGTTATGTAACTGCCCTGCATGTACTTTGGGCCTTGTTTTCTGAGACACATATGTTATAAACATGGCAAGACAAAACAGCCAACTTCTATTAGGAAGATCCATGTCTTAAAGCAATTAGTTAGAGTAGCAATGCTATTTTTCTTACTACCTAGTTCATTGGGGTTGTTAACAGTCTCTGAGATTGGACTGCCCTTACTTTACTAATTGTTGGTTATTTAACACAAAATTGTAAGAAATATTTTCTTCTCATCGCATTTTCTTTGTTTCTTTTTTTTTATCCTCATGCTATAACTGATGCCATTTGAGGAATTTCCATACCCTGGGCATCTTTCCTATCATTCTAAATACTTAAATGTAAGTAAAGTGGGAAGTCCTATTTGGCAAACAGAAAAAAAAACTAAGATTGAGGCAAATGTATAATAAGAAATTTTTTTCTAATGATTGATCAATGAAAAATCATCAACCATAAATATGTTTATTAAAACACTGGTTTAAACTAGCTTCAGGGATTCGAGGAAGTGGCTTGATTGGTTTAAACTAGCTTGAGGGATCCGAGGAAGTGGCTTGATTGGTTTAAACTAGCTTGAGGGATCCGAGGAAGTGGCTTGATTGGTTTAAACTAGCTTGAGGGATCCGAGGAAGTGGCTTGATTGGTTTAAACTAGCTTGAGGGATCCGAGGAAGTGGCTTGATTGGTTTAAACTAGCTTCAGGGATCCGAGAAAGTGGCTTGATTGGTTTAAACTAGCTTCAGGGATCCGAGGAAGTGGCTTGATTGGTTTAAACTAGCTTCAGGGATCCGAGGAAGTGGCTTGATTGGTTTAAACTAGCTTCAGGGATCTGAGGAAGTGGCTTGATTGGTTTAAACTAGCTTCAGGGATCCGAGGAAGTGGCTTGATTGGTTAAAACTAGCTTCAGGGATCTGAGGAAGTGGCTTGGTTGGTAAAATGCTTGCCACACAAGCACAAGGACCTGAGTTCAGATCACCAGCATCCGTCCCCGCACTGGAGTACAGAGACAGGCAGCTTCTTCAACTTCACAGTCTAGCTGAATCCGTGAGCTCCAGATTCAGTGAGAGACCCTGTCTTAAAAGTAAAGTGGCATAGTCAGTTGCTGGTGGCACACATCCAATCACAGCACTTATGAGGCAGGCACAGGTGGATCTCTGTGAGTTCAAAACCAGGCTGGGCTATAAAGCAAATTTCAGGACAGCCAGATCTGTTACACAGAGAAACCCTGTACCAATAAATGAGCAAACAAACAAATAAACCGCCATAAGATGTCTAGTTGGGACATTTTCTCCCTATTTTATGGTAACTCCATTTAAATTCTTTTCACATAGGTATATATCAGTAATGGGTTTCCACATGGCTTCTTAAAGGGACTTTAGTGTTCATTGTCACCCCCATATTTTCTCCTTTACCACACCCTCTCATCCCTTTCACCATTTAGTCCTCCTATTCCAGTTTCTCCTTTATAGCACCATGTCCTATTTCCCTTTCTTAGAAGACTCCCTCCTCCCCTCTGGTCCCTTACTATCCATCTAACCTAAGTGATTATTCAGATTGGAGTTAACATAAATAAGAGAAAACATACCATATTTATCCTTTGGGTTCTGGGTTACCTTACTCAGGATGATTGTTTCTAGCTCTAACCAAATTTCATAATTTCATTTTTCTTAGCAGATGAATAATACACCATTGTATAAAAGTACCAAAAAATAATGACAGCTTGAATTTTGCAGGAAAATGGGTGGAGCTAGAAAACATTATTTTGAGTGAGGTAACCCAGACACAGAAAGGCAATTATCACTTGTACTCACCTATATGTGGTTTTTAAACATAAAGCAAAGAAAGCCAGCCTTCTCAGAGAAGGCAAAGAAATCGCAATCCCAGAGAACTTAGGACACAATGCGGACACTAAGAGAGACTTACATAGATATAATCTACATGGGAAGTAGAAAGTAGAAAAAGACAAGATCTCCTGAGTAAATTGGAAGCAAGGGGACCATGGGAGAGGGTTGAAGCGGGGGGGGGGGGAAAGAGGCAGGGAGGAAAGCAGAGAAAAATGTAGAGCTCAATAAATATCAATAAAAAAGAAAACCTCCAGCCTGTTCAGGCACTGGGACAGGATGGTAAGTGCAACCCGGCAGGAGGGAGTTCCTGTGTTGCAATAGCCTGCCTGAAGCAAGGTAGGCCTTTTGTCAGCGAGATTCCTGGCCAGCAAGGGGCACTGATCCTGTAGCAGAAGATCCATCAGAGGGCGAGGTCCTGGCCAACAAGGGAACCTGACCCTGTACCAGAAGAAGTGAAAGACCTATTTGACAAGAACTTTAAGTCTTTGAAGAAAGAAATTGAAGAGGATACCAGAAAATGGAAGGATCTCCCTTGCTCTTGGATTGGGAGGATCAACATAGTAAAAATGACAATTCTACCAAAAGCGATCTATAGATTCAATGCAATCCCCATCAAAATCCCATCAAAATTCTTCACAGACCTTGAGAGAACAATAATCAACTTTATATGGAAAAACAAAAAACCCAGGATAGCCAAAACAATCTTATACAATAAAGGAACTTCTGGAGGCATTACCATCCCTGACTTCAAACTCTATTACAGAGCAACAGTATTGAAAACAGCTTGGTATTGGCATAAAAACAGAGAAGTCGACCTATGGAATCGAATAGAAGACCCAGATATTAACCCACAAACCTATGAACACCTGATTTTTGACAAGGGAGCTAAAAGTATACAATGGAAGAAAGAAAGCATCTTTAACAAATGGTGCTGGCACAACTGGATGTCAACCTGTAGAAGAATGAAAGTAGATCCATATCTATCACCATGCACAAAACTCAAGTCCAAATGGATTAAAGACCTCAATATTAATCTGACCACATTGAACCTGATAGAAGAGAAAGTGGGAAGTAGTCTACAAGACATGGGCACAGGAGACCACTTCCTAGGAAGAACCCTAGTAGCACAGACAACAAGAGAAACAATGAATAAATGGGACCTTCTGAAACTAAGAAGCTTCTGTAAAGCAAAGGACACTGTCATTAAGACAAAAAGGCTACCTTCTGACTGGGAGAAGATCTTCACAAACCCCTCATCAGACAAAGGTCTGATCTCCAAAATATACAAAGAACTCAAGAAACTAGACACTAAAACTCTAATTAACCTAATTAAAAAATGGGGTACTGAACTGAACAGAGAATTCTCAACAGAAGAAGTTCAAATGGCCAAAAGACACTTAAGGTCATGCTCAACCTCCTTAGTGATCAGGGAAATGCAAATCAAAACAACTTTGAGATACCATCTTACACCTGTCAGAATAGCTAAAATCAAAAACACCAATGAGAGCCTATTCTGGAGAGGATGTGGACTAAGGGGAACACTCATCCGTTGTTGGTGGGAATGCAAACCTGTGCAGCCACTGCAGAAATCAGTGTGGCAGTTTCTCAGGAAACTGGGAGTCAACCTCCCTCAGGACCCAGCAGTTCCACACTTGGGAATATACCCAAGAGATGCCCTATCATACTACAAAAGCATTTGTTCAACTATGTTCATAGCTGCACTATTTGTAATAGCGAGAACCTGGAAACAACCTAGGTGCCCCTCAATAGAAGAATGGATAAAGAAGGTGTGAACCATATACACATTAGAGTTTTACTCAATGGTAAAAAAAACAATGACACTTTGAATTTTGCATGCAAATGGATGGAAATAGAAAATGCTTTACTGAGTGAGGTAACCCAGACCCAAAAAGAGGAATATGGTATGTACTCACTCATAAGTGGATTCTAGCCTTAATTAAAGGACTTAGAGCCTATAATTCGTGATCCTAGAGAAGATGAATAAGAAGGTGAACCTAAAGAAAATCATATAGTTATCCTCTTGGATATTGGAAGTAGACAAGATTTCCAGGCAAAACTTGGGTGCACAGGGGGTGGGGTGTGGAAGTAAGGGGAGATGGGTAGAGAGAAGGGAGAAGGGGGGGATTCAGGAGAGCTTGTGGGAATGGGATGGGTGAGATGGAGGAAGGGTGGATATGGGAGCAGGGAAGTAAATATCTTAATTAAAGGAGCCATTTTAGGGTTTGCAAGAGACTTGATTCTAGAGGGGTTCCCAGGTCCAAGGAGAGGACCCCAGATTGTTCCTTGGGCAGCAGAGGAGAGGGTGCCTGAACTGGCCTTGTCCCATACCCACACTGATGAATATCTTGCAAATCACCATAGAACCTTCATCTGGTGATGGATGGAGATAGAGACAAAGACCCACATTAGAGCACTGGACTTAGCTCCCAAGGTCCAAATGAGGAGCAGAAGGAGGGAGAACATGAGCAAGGAAGCCAGGACCATGAGGGGTGCGTCCACCCACTAAGACACTGGGACGGATCTAATGGGAGCTCACGTAGGCCAGCTGGACTGGAAGTGATGGAGCATGTGATCAAACTGGACACTCTGAATGTGGCTGGCAATGAAGGCTGACTGAGAAGCCAAGGACAATGGCACTGGGTTTAGATTCTACTGCATGGACTGACTTTGTGGGAACCTGGTTTGTTTAGATGCTTACCTTTATAGACCTGGATGGAGGGGGGAAGACCTTGGACTTCCCACAGGGCAGGGAACCCTGACTGCTCTTAGGACTAGAGAGGGGGGGGGGAGGTGAGGAGTGGGAGGGAGAAGGGAGGCGGGGAGGGATGGAAATTTTTAATAAATTAATAAATAAATTTAAAAAAAGAACCCCTCCAAAAGCACCACATTTTCATCATCTTTTCATCAGTTGGTGGGCTTAGTGAGATTTTTGTTTTGTTTTGATAATTTTTGTCTTTTTGTTGTAACTTGTTTTCGCTTTCACCATTTGTTGCTTGTATATATAAAAGTTTAGGGTTTTGATTCCTTTGAGAGATAAGCAATAAAGTAATTAATCCTTTTTTTTTTGTAACTGCAAAATGAAACCTGACAGTAAAAGACCCAACTGAGGAAAATATCTCGCTTGCCCACATGATTAACCTAAAACAAGTTGCTTGGGTATGAATGGATGTGGGTTCTCGTGATAATTTGTTTTTCACCTGTACTATGTAAAATGTTTAATCACGAAAGGGATATGAAAAACATGCTGTTTTTTTTTTTTACTGTTTGTTTTATATTCATTGTAATCATTCACTTGAAAAACAGAGTGGAACTGCATTGTAATTCCTATATCGCCTGACAAAAAAAACACTTTATTGGGGTATATAAGATGTAGGAAAAAAGTATATAGGAGAAAGAATGCAGAAAAATAGAGAATAAAGAAAAGGATGCCATCAAGACAGAGTGTGAGTGTCTTTTTCCCTAACTCTCTCAGATAGAAAAGTCTAGTATTCGCTGGCACTGTGGACTCATTTTGAGCCTTGTGTTGTCTGGGGAACTACCCCCCCCCCCCCCCCGCCCAGGCAGCAACAGAAAACACTGCTAGCCAAAGGGAAATAGGCACACTAATGCATTAGTGAACATCATGTCAGTGTGGCAAAGAAACCCTCCTGATACATTCACCTTCTAAAAGGAAAGATGGATTCTGACTTAGAGTTTTGCTGGATGTGGCTCACGATCCTTGATCCTATTGCCTTCAAGAACGTAACCAGGGGAAGCATCAGCACTGTAAGCAAGGAGTGACTGATGATGGCAGCCAGGAAAGAGAAGTGGGAGGAGACAAATAAAGAAGGCGGCATGAATCATGGTCTAAAGATCTCTTTCAGTGACATCACCAATGTCCTGACTTCCTCCACCTCAGCGCTATCTGTGAAAGTTTTCACTACTGCCCCTCGATGGTATCATGGGCTGGGGACTATACGTAAAACACAGAATTATCTCAGATCCAAACTATAACAATTAGTTTCCTAAACACTCAGCACATACCGAAGACTATGAATCATTGTACGGTGCTATTGTTCTGTTGCTATATTTTCCTATAAAGCTGAAAAAGTATGTATATATATATATATATATATATATATATATATATATATATATAACATTTAATTTTAGTCAATGTATAAAGGCAGCTTAATGTTTTTTTTTCCAGCATGAACATGTTTCCTAATATTAGATAGTTCTTTCCCTTGGTTATAAAAATAATTCCCACCTCATTAGAGTTGATTTTGTAAAACCACCAGTTGGTTTTTAACCACTGCATTAGTTCCTACATATACACCGCATTCATTGGGTCACTTATGAGTATCCAAAATATATTAAAATGTTCATGCATGAACTTATTTATCCCCTCTGAAAATTCTCAAGTTCTTGCCACCAAAACACCAAATTATTATTTTATATGATTTGTTTAAGAGTTTTTTAAACTATTGCATATGTTAATATAACTCAGCAATCATCTCTTACATCCATGCAAAAGGTTACTATATTGATTTTGAGCACCACACTTGCCCATTTTAATGAATATATAATTACTTTCATGAAAATGATTTTTTAAGTTTAGAAATGCTAATATTTCAATGCTCATCACAGAAGCAGAAGAGAGCTGAATACTCGATTATCTTACAGCACACATAATTTAAATACAAGTATAAAAATTAAGACATTAACTTATGGGTAGTGAATAAAGGTAGAAAGAAACATTCTGTACATTCTTTTATGAGTGATTTTTCTTTTTTAAAAAAGATTTATTTATTTATTTATTTATTTATTATGTATACAGTGTTCTGTATACATACAGAAGAGGACACCAGATCTCATTGTGGATGGTTGTGAGTCACCATGTGGTTGCTGGGATTTGAACTCAGGTCCTCTGGGAGAGCAGCCAGTGCTCTTAACCTCTGAGCCATCTCTCCAGCCTGAGTGATTTTTCATAAGATTAAATCGATTGGGTACAATCAGAGATTCATCAGAGCTGTGAGGTAACTAAGTCAGTGTTAAACTGTTCGCACTCATAAAATAATGGCACTATTGAATGTTAATGTACCGCGCCAGCACGGTCTGGAACCACGAGTCTCAGCGGACGGTGTCCAGGTTGAATGAAATCCACAGAGCACGAGGTTGAGGTGAAACAGCAGCTTGTTTATTTTTCTGCTGGGGCTAGCTTTTATACCATGGCACCAAATGGGGAGGGGGCTGTGAAGGGACTGTCACCTGACCCAAGGAGGGACTCTCACCTGACCCCATTAGGGGTCAGGGAATAATCACGTGCACTCAAACTTCCTTATCCAGCTCCAGAAGCAGAGGGAAGTTATGATTCTTTGCAGATAAGCACCTCAAATCGGGGCAGGGAAATATAACTCTGGGTAGCAATTCCCACATTAATACACTGCAGCTCTCTGACACGCCTTGCAATGCAAGCCTAGTTTTCTCCAGCAGCAACAGCTACGGGTGGATGTACATTAGGAGAGTGTAATGTGACACCTCTTATAAGACAAAATCTAAACTTTAGGAATCTTCAACTAGAGTCAACTGAATGTTTCGGAATCAATGCCGTGCAGGAAGAGCTCAAAACTAAAGTGCTGTCTGTACTTCTGAGATTAACCTTGGTTTATGAAAGGTATGAACTGATGCTCTCTAGGGGCTGATGAGCTGTGAAAGTAAAGAGGCGGAGATGATAGAAGCATTCTGGAGCACACATTTTCCACCACAAAGACAATAGAGGCATTCTGGAGCACACATTTTCCACCATAAAGACAATAGAAGCATTCTGGAGCACACATTTTCCACCCTAAAGACAATAGAGGCATTCTGGAGCACACATTTTCCACCATAAAGATGACAGAGACATCTGGAGCTTACATTTTTCCATAACAATGATGATAGAGACGTTCCAGAGCACACATTTTCCATGAGAAAGGTGATAGAGAGATTCCAGAGCACACATTTTCCATGAGAAAAATGATAGAAACATTCCGGAGCACACATTTTTCCATCAGAAAGTCAAAGTTTCCTGCATTGAACTCTGTAGAAAACACACTTCTTTAAGGGATTGTTTTTTAAAACCCTAGATACTGGGTTTAACAGTAGAATTGAGTATAATTTCAGCTTCAACATTCTTTTCTACGTGTTGACAAAAAGAACCCTCTGAGATACTAAACAGATGTTGCATTTCTTCAGCATACTTAATTTCTTATTTTGAAACCATCTCTTGGTTTGTACACAACTTAATTATGATAATGCATCATTTTGAATTGGCAATCAAGTATCCTTTGAGTTGGACCTTGGCTTCTGCTTCCTTTGCAAAGGCAGTCAAAGCATGCTATACTTTAGATCCAACTCTTTTAAGACTTAATGTCTTCATTTTTCACATGATCCTGTTGACTCTTCAACGGTGTACTTGTGATAGTGGTACCTCAAGTATTCATCAAGTAGGTCATCACTACCAGCTCTAGAAAGAACCTGTCTCATCTCCCTGGCTTTTGAAGAAGCGTTCACTTGAGGAAGATGTTTATGTGCTTTCCTTTCTTCTTCCCACTTACTATCTAACTCTTGATTCAGTGATATATGTATATCATTGTGGTAACATTCAGATCATATGGGACTGGGGACTGTTGTGGATTCAGATCTATAAAGTTAGAGTGGGATTCAAAGAAGTCTCTGAAGATGATTCGTTCATATCTTTAAGATGTCATCCCTTATGAAGGAAGAAGCTACATCAAAACTCACTTCAGTAATCCTCGTTGTTTTTAAAATCTTTAAAATCTCTGTGGTATACTACAATAAGGTCTTACTTCATGTTCACATATATCGGTGCAGATTTCAAGGGCTTTGGGTTACACCTTCCAGAAGCCAGGCTCTCTCCACCTTGAAGCTGTGTTTCTCTCACTCTTTGGGGCATTATCCATTCAGTGTTAGAGGTTCACATGATACTCTGTGCTGAGCCAAGAAGTGTACACAGCTCTTCCTTTGAATTTATCTTGTTTGTAACTCTGCCATATGGTTGTTTCTAACTTCAGAGGAGAATGGGAAGTATATTCCAGTTGTGTGACTAGGAACAAGGTATGAATATACATAATGTTGCCAAAGTACATTGTGAGCATGTTACTTATAATACTCCAGACCGAAGCTCTAAAATTGTTGAGCATGTCCAAACATAATACATCACTCTTTGGCACAAATGAATAATTAATGAATAACAATCAGTGTTCTGCTGGTTAAATCTTCACTTAACATATCTGAGGGGAAATAGCAGCAACATGATCTTTCTTGTTCAATATGCAAAACTGTTTGAGAACAAAAAGCGATTTAAAAATTGATTTAATGAAAGTGTATTTTTTCATGTTTCTTTAAAAATGTTATATTAGTTTTTGAGAATTTCATACAATGCATTTTTACTATAGTCACCTTCTACTATTTCACCCTCCACTAATCCCCTTTCCCCCCAAAATACCTGAATTTCCTAACCCCCATTTCATCTCCTCCTCCTCTAATAAAAATGTCTTTTAAAAATTAACTTTGATTATTCAGTACTTTGCTACCTAGTTAGTTGGGAGGTACACCATTTTTGTTATAATTTTTCTAGCATTTCCAGCATCTACTTTATGAGTTGCAAATGTCTCTCCCAAAGATGCCTGTGCTGGCAGACAGGGGGGTCACTGCATTCCAGGAACAGCTGCTGAGAATAATCATGCACATGGACCCACGCCTGTAAAACTCTAAGAGCCCGAAACTTCAGAAAAAGCTGGATAGAACGTGGGGGTAATTTACAAAAGAGAAAGATTCCCATTAGTCAGACCTCTCATTTGAAGGATGGGAGCCACATAAAAACAGCACTTTCCACAAGGACCTCAGAGGAAAGAGCAACTCAAGAGTCTTCAATGTCCTCATAAGCAAGTGAAGGGACTTATATTTCAGCAAAGAAATGATATGAGAAAAGTCCTATGAAGAGCAACATAGGACTGTCAAGCCAAGACAGTCATCAAGATAAGTGCATGCAAAGAAAGAACAAACAATGTTGAACACAATGTTTTAAAGATAGGAACTAAATATGGAACATCAGGTCAGCAAAATACAGAGGGACAAAGGAAGGTAATGTAATATCAGTCATAATTTCTCATCAGAGAAAAATACAAATCGCCAGCCAACACATAGACTATATTCAGAAATGCCAAATGGACTGAGAAAGAAATCAAAGGGCAATACCTTTCACAATAGCTTCAAGAAATATCTTGGGAGTAACTCTAAGCAGGCAAATGAAAGACTTGTGTAGTAAAACTTTCATACACTGAAGAAAGAAATAAAAGAAAGTATTGGAAGATGGAAAGATTTCTCATACTCATGGATTAGTAGGATACATATAGTGAAAAGTGCTAGGCTACTGAAGCAATCCACAGATTCAAAGCTATTTCCATCAAAATTTCAACACAATTCTTTATAGACCTTAAAGGACAATTTTCAGCCTCATGTGGAAACACACATATACACAACACACACACACACACACAAAGAGAGAGAGAGAGAGAGAGAGAGAGAGAGAGAGAGAGAGAGATGAACAAACAAAGCCTCACAGGATAGCTTAGAAAATCCCAAACAGTAAAAGAACTGTTGGAGATGTCACCATCCCTGATCTCAAATTATTTAACAGAGTTATAATAATATAAACAGTATGCCATTGGCTTAAAACCAACACATAGATCAACAGAATTGAATTGAAGACACAGACATAAGTCTAAATACTCATGGATGCCTGATCTTTGATGAAGAATGCAGAAATACACATTGAAAAAATTATGACATCTTCAATGAATGGTGCTGGTTAAGCGGGATGCCAGAATGTGGAAGAATACAAATGGATCCATATTTTTCACCTTACACAAGACTCAACTCCAAGTGAATTAAGGACCTCAACATAATGCTGCATGTACTGAATTTGACAGAAAGCAAAGTAGAGAACAGTATTGAACTATTGGCACAGTAAAATATTTTCTGAACAGGACACCAATAACATAAGCACAGAGAACAACAATAAATGGGACCTCATGTAACTGAAAATCTTCTATATGGCAAAGGACACCATCATTTACACAGAGCAGTGGGCTACAGAATGGGAAGATATTTTTACACATCTAATAGAAGACTATTATACAGAATATATAAAGAACTAAAAAAAAACTTGGGCATTGGAAAAACAAATAATTCAATTAAATTGGGGTTAGATGTAAACAAAGAGTTCTCACAAGATTAGGCACACATGGTTAAAAAACACATAAATAAACGTTCAACATCAGGGAAATGCAAATCAAAATTACTTTGAGATTTCATCTAACACCAGTCAGAATAGCCAAGGTCAATAAAACAAATGACAGCTTATGCTATTGAGGATGTGGGGTAAGAGAAACATCCATTGATCATAAGGCTTCAGAATTGTGTAGCAATTAGGTAAATGAATGTGACCATTTCTCAGGAAGCTGGGAATATATCTACCTCAAGACCCAGCTATAACACTCTATGGTATATACCCAAAGGATGCTTTATCTAGCTCAGAGACACTTGCTCAACTATGTTCATTGTTGCTCTATTCAAACAGCCAGAAATTAGAAACTATGCCCTTCAATAGATTAACGGATAAAGAAAATGGGGTACATTTGCATAATGTAATGTTACTCAACAATTTAAAAAAATAATGAAATCATAAAATTTACAAGTAAATGAATGGAGCTAGAAAAAAAAATCATTCCGAGTGAGGTAATCAAGACATATCAAATACAGTATGTATTCTCCAATATGTGGATGTTAGCTGTCGAGTATTAAGTAAGCAGGCTATAATTCATATTAACCCAAGGATTGATTATAGAGTTAACTTAGAAGAAAGAAGGGACTCCCTAGAAAGGGGAAATAGGATACATAGTTAAGGATGGGCAAGGAAGAGAATATGGGCAGGACAGCTAAAACAAACAGCCATTTGAGAGGTTGTATGGGAAACTAATGTAAATTTCTTAAAATATATAAATACATGAAAGAAGTCTAACTTGAATCACAAAAAAAAACCAGGGGACACAAAGCCCCATCTAGACACCTTTCACCACCAAATAGAACCTTTAGTGATGGAAATGGGTGATGTCTAATCTAGTTGTAGGGAAAAACGGTCCCTTGGGAACTCCTAAACAACCCAGGCTATTGCCAAAAAAAAAAAAAATCAATGAAATAGTAACTGGTCATTTTGAAAGATATTGATCTACATATCTGGGAAGTCCCAACTAACTTCAATACAGAGATCCATTCTATCTTAGGTGACAATACTAGAGACCATGTTTGCCTTTACTCCATATTTAGTTAATTTTCTTGTCACTGTGATGGAGACCTAAAAGAATTAACTTGAGGGAAGAAATATTTATGGGGGAACATGGTATAGAGAGTATAGTCCATCTTGGTGGGGAAGGTTGACAAATAGGACTCAGTAGGTGATGATAGGAGCTCCCAGAGATCAACCCCATCACTGTATGATCAGGCCAGAGATGGGTCTGACATACAGTCCTAAGGGCTTATCCAGAATGACCTATGTCAGCTCATAAGGTCCCAAGTCTAAAGGATTCATAATCTCACAAAACAGCATCACGCCAGAATGCACCCCAGTCATGGTCTGAGATTTTCATACTGAGATGGATAGATCCATGAGACCTTTAAACTGCTATGCTCCATGAGCTGAGCTTCCAAAAGGTGACATCACATAGAAAACTCATTTCCCTTATTTCCAGTGCCAGAGTCGTGGATCAAGGATTTTCTCCCAGGGGAGAGAAAGATGAAGCAGATAGGACACGTGGTTCCGAATATTACCCAATAGCATGTGATTGGCACACTGCAGTAAATATCCTGAAAACAAGGGACAGAGATATCAGCAAAAGAAAGAGTCCCTAAGTCTGGCAGCTCACTTTTCTTCAGAAAGAGCTATTGAGAAGAAGTTTGGTATAGTGGCGTTTTCAAAGTGCTGAATGGAAAAGGATGGAATAAGTAGCTATCAACTAAGAATTCTATTTACAGCAAAACTATTACTAACAATGAAAGCATAAAGACTTTTCAGATAAACAAAAATTTGTTTCAGAGGAAACAAATGAACCTGGGGACAGGCATTCAAATACAGATAAGATAATGAAGAACATATCGCACAGGTATAATCATGTGACACTGTATGTTAGGGTTTTATTGCTATGAAGAGAACCCATGACTATAACAACTCTTATAAAAGAAAACATTTAATCGAGGCTGGTTTACAGTACCGAAGTTTAGTCCATTGTTGTCACGGCAGCACGCAGGTAGACACGGTGCTGGAGAGTTAGCTGAGAGTTCTACATCTGGATCCACAGGCAGCGGGGAGTGACAGTGACACACTGGCCAGGTTTGGGCTCCTGAAAGCACAAAGCCCACCCCCTAGTGACACACCTCCTCCAACAAAACCACACCTACTCTTACAAAGCCACACCTTCCAATAGTGCCATTCCCTTTGGGCCTAGAGGGGCCAATTTTATTTAAACCACCGCAATGTATAAAGGCATATTTATACTCATAAAACTGATGAGAACAAAACACATAAAAGATATAAATATACATATAAAGCCACATTGATTGGTGATTGAGAAATGCAGTACATTTGCTAATAACTCCACAGAGGAGACTCCTGGGGCCAAAGTCATATTGAGCTAAGGAAGAATTCTCAGTGGTAATAGCAGCCTATAGAAACACACAAAGATATGCATGAAAATAAGAATAGTAATAGCTAAAATCCCCATAAGTGTGCATTTGCTACCATTACTTTTATAAAATTATTTAAGTGATAATATTACAAGGTTTAAAAAGGAAAAGATTTTTGTAAAGTAATAGCAATAATGACTTGTTTAGGGTATTTTTTTAGGAAACACTTACATACATAACACAAACAGCAGATACACCACAAAACAGAGACTGGGAATAGGATTTAACATTCTCATGTTATGCTAGAATTAAGTTAATATAAATATTATGCTGGTTCTGGTTAGTTAAAATTGCATTATTATGAGCCACAGAGCAAATATCAACGAAGTAATTATAATGTGTACAAACATCAGAAAGCGAACTACTAAACTACTATACAGGAAGAACTCTTTTGACACAAAAGGAGAGTCTGAACGAGAACACGGGACAAAAGGAGACAGGAGCCATGGAAGCAAAAGCAAAATGACAGAAACATATCCACATCACTTATAAGGAAATATGGAGGATTTTATAATGTCAGTCAAAAGACAGTCTGCCGGGCTAGATTTTCAAAAACATCTGTTCATATGCAACCTACTGCAAAAGAAAATCTACTTTATATAAAGGGATGAAAATGTATCATAATGCAACAATCACAAGAAGAAAGCACCATACGCCCTAGACATTTATCCTTGAATTAGTTACATTCACTATATAGGTGCGCAGCCTGTAAGTTAGTCACTAATCTTTTAATCTATTTGTTCAGCCAAACTTAACTGCTATCACTCAGTCAGCCCATCAGGATATCTAGACCATTTCTAGTACATGAGATAGCATGAGATTCTGAAACACATTCAGTCATATTAGGCACTTCTTTATTAACCTGCTATGCCAGCACACCTGGAGCTCAGAACTCAGAGGAGCAAGGAAGGAGGACACACAGTTCAAAGATGCCCTGGTTAGATAGCAAGACCTGCTGTGAGCAGACCAGAACAGCAAAATCGGTCTTCTCAGTACTCTTTCGATTATTTTTTAGCAGCTTCCTTGTTCGGTCACAGTATTATCTTAAGTGTTAGCAAACGTCTTGAAGGTGAGGAACTATGGAAGCTGGAAGAGAAGTTTGTCAATGGTGATGGTAAAACCAGAATGGCATTGAAACGTATCCAGGACCGATGCCAAAGTACGAGGGTTGTGTGCTTGTTGCCACCCCAACTCCGCGATGATGGGAATAGAGAAGCCTGAAGAGCCCCATGAGGCTGATGGCAGTTGACAAATTGCCATAACTTCTCTTTGCTCACTAGTTAGCTCTCCAGAAGGGTGAGAGCAATTGAATCTGAAGCAGAAGCATTGGTTCTTTAAGGCGTTTGGACTTTCTCTTAGTTGTCAAAACATATTGTGCAAAATTGGATTTCCTTGGAAAACAATAACACAACAAAAAGGGGCAAACAGAGGCATCCTGAGGCTCTCACAGTGAGTGAGCAAAGCGCAAGAATAGTATTTGAAGCTAAAAGGTAGGGTCAATTTTTGTAGTAGAGTAATTTAGAAGACTTCTGTCATCATCCTTAGAACTGGAGAATCTGGAGTCATGGGGGAAAATACATCACTTTAAAAACCCTTCAGTAATATCTAGCCTTAGAATTCAGTAGACATAACTTCGGAAGAGGGCCAAAGGAAAAGCCAATACCTCAGCTGATCTCATCAGCTCAAGGAGAAAGCCGGGATTTATCAAACAAGTTGCTTGTCAGCTGATTTTGATCTCCTCAGCTCGTTATATTGGTTTTATACATTTAGGCTCTCAAATGCATGCAGCCATGAATAATTTGTTGTCTTATCCCCTTTAATCAACCCATCATTGATTCCAGAACAAGGGATGAATTGGAAAATAAGTATAAATTAGTTGCAGATTGTGAAAAGGCATTTTATGAATGCTAATTGATCAGGCAGGTCTGCAAATCAAGAAGAAAGCCCTCATAGGAAACTCACCATATTGTCCTGTGACCTCAGACTTCCTGACTGAGCTGCAAGAAATACATTTCTATTGTCTATGCCATCCACTCTATAGGATTTTTTGAGGACAGCTTAAGTAGACTTTAACAAAATTGTCAGAATGAAACCACGATAGCATTTAAGCTTTGACTGGGAGATTTAAAGGACTATCCAAGAGAGCAGAGATTTATTGAAAAGTGGATATTTTCAGAAAGAGGGGATAATTTTATGTTTCAGCAACTAGAGGAGGAGAGCATGAGAAGTAACTCATTCATAAGAAGCAGCAGTCAAGAGTAGCCCGGAGATATCAATGGTTAGCGTTTTGTAGTGACAGGCTTTGGAAAATTATGAAGTAGCTTTGATTCTTTTCTCTTGGTTGTTTGTATATCTCATCTGATGTTTGTATTATGTAAGATTGTTTATGTCCATCAGTGGACAGGTATGAGCACACAGACAAGTCTTTAGTCACAGCGAAGTGCAGCTAAGCATGTCTCTGTAGCTGGAGGTTTCTCTCCCACCCACCAGTTCCTGAAAATTCACTTCAAGGCTTAATATTAATTACAAACTATTTGGTCACTTGCTCAGATTTATTGCTAACTAGCTCCTACAATTTAAATTAACCCATAGTTTTTAATCTAGGTTTAGCCATGTGTCTTGGTACCTTTTCTCAATAAGGCATTCTCATCTTGCTTCCTCTGGTTCTGGCTTGCAACTGTGTCTCTGCTTTTCCTCTTCCTAGAATTTTCTTAGTCTGGTCACTCCACCTATATTTTCTGCCAGAATACTGGCCAATCAGCATTTTTATTAAACCAATACAAGTGGCAAATTTTTACAGTATACAAGAGCATTATCCCATAGTATCTCTCCCCTTCCTCCTCCTTCCTCCTCCTATTCTTCTCCTCCTCTTTTCTAACTAACTAGGAAATTTTATAGAAAATTTGGTATAATTTCAGATCATTTTTTTCTAGAAAATTTGGAAGAATATTATTGGGAGAAAATGTATTAGAAGAACCATCTATAATGTCTATTTTTGTTACAATTAATGTATTTTCAAGTTCAATTCATCCACAAGCAAGTGATGAATGCTTAAGATCCTAGAAAGATAATCTTAAATTTTTAGTATAAAAATTTAAACATCTAAATTTCCTATTTATTTGATGTTTGTACCTTGCTAAGGAGGTGTCAAGTCTGTGCTGAATTAACTGCAATTTTAAAAAAGCCACCTGCCTACACCAGAATGTACATTCTTTAAGTTACTGAGCTGAACCTTGTATTTCCTTGGCTCTTTCCTACCTTGACTCTATTCGCACATACGGAATAATAAGGAGCACAATTTACTGCTTTTAACAGGGAATGTATTATAATTAAGAAAAAGGGAGCCACAGCTTATGCAAAAGTGCAATTTTTCTCCAAAAGCTACAAAGAGACAATCTCAAAAGCATTTATTAAATAATTTAAATAACACTGGAACAAAATAAACATTCACAATCTACAAAGAACTGAAGTCTCCATTATTCCTATTAGTTACTCAGTGTCTTTCCTTGTTCCTTTTTGCAATTAGCTTTCTCCGGTTTCCATTTTACTTGTAACTGTCAAACTGGATGAGTGTTTTTAGCACAACATGATACTAGTTTCAACAGAAACTAAAATTGCAGTTTCATAGGACATTTTAGTGTTAAGACCATATGAATATCTATCTCAGATACTCAGCCTTGAGCCAGTTCAAATTTGAGAGTGAATGAACTTGATTAGATTAGGTCAGCCTGTAAAATTTTCCCTTACAGTGAATGTGCAGTCTAGTCTAATTGTCCTGCTTTTTGTGTATTTGTAGGCAAAGGAAAGAACTAAATTCATAACAAGCCCTAATTCCATGTTCAAATAAGTACTTAAATATGGGCCCACATTAAAGCAAAAGTTGTAATGGCTTCCAAATATTAAAAAAGAAAAGAAAAGTAAAGAATAAAGGAGAAGGGAATGCAGCTTGATTGGTGGAGTGCTTGGTCAGGCACATGTGATGCCTGGCACATGCAAGAACTGTGGTTGGAATTTAAAATGAATAAAAAATAAATAAAATAAAAATAATCATAAGAAATCACTAGACACAAGAAAAAGTCTCAACTAAATCATAGATAGCTGGATAACATGATCATATTAATAGATCTGGTAATAAACGTTGGTAAAGCTGTAAGGAAACAGCCCGGTGAATACACTGCTATGGGAAGTGTGCTTCAGTATAGGTTTTGTGCAGATCAATTTGGCAATGTATGTAAAACTGAAATTCTCATGAAGAGAAACTAAATAAATTAAAGTAGACTCTTAGGGTGAAAACTATATTTAAAAAGTAAGAAGATGCTTCGTGTACTTAAAAATGAAAACTTACAAAACTTTCTACTAAGTAAAAATCCATTTCCTCAGCCCCCTCCCTCATAAAATCCAGCCTTTGCTACACTGACAGAAGAGGGCACCATTTAACTAAAAATTTGTAAGCTACTATGAATAAACAAGTTGTATTATAGAAAA
The DNA here is from genome assembly GCF_982192425.1 of Myodes glareolus. Lineage (NCBI taxonomy): Eukaryota > Metazoa > Chordata > Mammalia > Rodentia > Cricetidae > Myodes > Myodes glareolus. The sequence goes on from NC_142040.1 coordinate 53,778,537, forward strand.
GTGAATGTACCTATGTGAAAGGTATTATAAAGCAACAAAACCAGAATCAAAATACTTCACCTAAATACATCACAAAAACAGAAGAAAAGGCATACGAAATTCCCCATACCTGATTTAGAATTCTTGAACAAGTGTTTGCCGAGGTGAAACCACGAGAGACAAAATAAACAGAAAGCAGTGACTCTCGGAAGGGATTTACTCAGCTCAGGAAAAAGACAAGAAAAGTGGGACAGTATCAGGGCAAGAAGACTAGATTACCAAATCCCCAGGAAGCAACAAACTCAAATGATAATAGTATGGCCTATCAAACAGAAAAGATTAGGAAAAGCAACAAAGAACTGTGTCAAAAGAAACAGAAAGAAAATGGCTAAAATGGAGGATAAGCAATAAAGAAAAACAAATCCTACATCAGAGCCCAAGGACATAGCTAATATTTAAATGATAAAGAAAACTTTAAAAATAAAAAGACCCAAATCTACAGACATAAAAGTTAGTGAACTCGGAAAAATGGACCTGCAACAGCTAGGGTAGAGAAGTATCCAAGGAGAAAGTTGTAGGTTTCAAAGTCTGCGAAGTAATTTTTCTCAAAAATATCCAATGATTTACAAGTTAAAAAAAAGACTATCATGAAACTACTTGAAACATTTAAAACACAAATGAAAGAACAGCTATGTAAATATTAAAAAAGAAATCTAGGAAAAATTAAGAACAATAGATTTTTGTATCCAGATCCTAAAACAATGAAAAAAGAATCTACTCAAAGATGGGCTTTGTTTAAATAATACAGGGCTTGAAAAACCTTACCAATGGGACTGGTGATAAACATTCAATGTAGATTATTATATACATGAGATTAAAACAAATATGAGCCCAAGGATGGAAAATTAGAAACATTCGCATGCTCTGACGATGTAGAGATGGTGTAAAATAAGCCAATAAATGAGAATCAAAATGCTTAACCAACTCCATAAGGAGCCTCTTTGATGCCCATCTTTCTCTTGAAGTAATTGGTGCTGCCAGGAGCAGATGTGTCTCACTGTCATGAAATGTCCTAAGTTATCAAAACATCTTTAATGTCATATTCTGTAGTCTTTGAAAGGTTTGAAGAATGCCTATCCATCTGAAATACATCTCTGTACATCTAGAAAATCTAACTAACATGACTATAAGACTATTATAAATGATTATCTATTAACTGTATTTCTTAATTATACATGACATTTTTAAATGAGCTGCACAAATACAGTATCTTAATCAAGAGTAGAAATATACAAAGAGTAATATTGACCTTAAATTTGTATCAACAAAACAAGATCCATACCAATGTAAATCTCTATAGTATATCCCCCTTTAAATATAAACAAACATTTATAAACAATATTTTGGAATATGGGCTTAGTTCTCTAGGCTACTTCCTGCTGATTGGAGTCACTCTTAATCAGGTCTTTCATGGTGTACCCTGTGTGCTAGGTTTATCCCAGTCAGCAGTTGTAATTTTTGGGGGTGTGTTCACAGTGACCTTTCAGGGGATCGTGGTCTATTAAACTACATTAGTCTGGAACGAATCCACTGATTCCCATCCTCTGTGGAAACAAAAGCAGAACCTCTTTTCCAAAGCAACAAATCCTTAGACCCAAATTTTGGAATCAAGATTGTGTGTGTGTGTGTGTGTGTGTGTTTAGTTTAACAGTCCATACAATGAAATGTCTCTCTGTACTGTGTAGGTCCTTCACAGTCAAAATATTCAAAGAAAACACAATAATATACATAGTCCATACTCTCTATGTATATTGCATCTTTATGTGGCTTAGTCTTTCTTTACTCCTTTTAATCTATGACTGTCTGTACTCTGTCCCTTTAAAGACTACCTCTTTTTTAAACCATTTACTTCTTTTTATAACTCTCTATACTCCTTTTCTTCTCTCTTCCAAGCCTACATACATTTATCCAACACTGTGACTCATTTTGAGGTCTTTTATGTCTGAATCTGTCTTATTGTGTATATGAGCAAGGCATCATCAAGATCATAATGGGGAAATCTACAGAGACAGCTAAAACAAGCTTGTGGTAACTCACAAACTCTAGACCAACAGTTGTAAAGCCTTTATGATAATGAACTAGGACCTCTGCATGTGGGAGACAGTTGTGTAGCTTGGTCTATTTGAAGAGCCACTAGCAGTGGGACCAGGATCTATCCCTAGTACATGAGCTATGCTTTTGGAGTTCATTCCCTGGGATGGGATGCCTTGCTCAGTCTTGATGCAGGGGGCAGGGGCTTGGTCCTGCCTCAACTTAATGTACCAGGATTTGTTGATTCCCCACGGGAGGCCTTACTCTTTGGGAGGAGTGGATGGGGTGGGGTGGGAGAGAGGTGAGCAGGGGTAGAAGGAGGGTGGGACAAAGAACTGTAGTTGTAATGTAAAATGGATAAAAATAAATAAAATTAAAATAATCATAATAAAAATTCACCTTGGCCCAAAGACTTCAGCAGAAGCTGGAATTTCTAATAGATGTCAAGATAAAAGAGATCTTTTGTTGCCAGTTGGTCCTCATGCCAACTTGATGCCAACTAGAAAGTTGTAAGTTAATGAAACACAACAGGCCTGGAGAGTATTGGGGAGCTCTGATATTTGCTACAGTGTAACTAGGCTTCATTTTATTCAAAGCAATGAAATTCTCTGACTCATTTTAATCACCATAAAAAGTTATACTATATTTATGCTTTCATAATTATCAAATATAAATATTTATGGTTTTGTAATTACAGAAATATGCTAGAATAAATATTTCCTTGTAATAAGCCATTGACAGCTACAAGCACTCTCTGTACTAAACCTTGCCTTGATTTTTTTTAAAAAAAATAAGACTATTTCCAATAAATGGATTGAGAAAGAAATCAGAGAAACATCACTTTTTATAATAGCCACAAATAACATAAAAATTTTGGGATAACTCTAATAAAGCAAGTGAAGGACCTGTATGGCAAGCACTTTAAATCTTTAAGAAAAGAAATTGAAGAAGACATAAGAAAATGGAAAAATCTCCTATGCTTTTGGATAGGTAAGATCAGCATAGTAAAAATGGCAATTCTATGAAAAGCAATCTATACATTCAATGCAATACCCATCAAAATCCCAGCAAAATTCTTCACAGAATTGAAAGAACAAAACTTGATTTCATATGGAAAAACAAAAAAACCCAAGAGAGCCAAAACAATCCTATACAGCAAACAAACTTCTGGAGTCAACATCGCCCCCTGACTTCAAACTCTACTATGGAACTACAGTAATGAAAACAGCTTGGTATTGGCATAAAAGCAGACAGGTTCAATGGAATTGAATTGGAGTCCCAGATAGGGTATCAATCCACACACCTACGAACACCTGATTTTTGACTAAGAAGCTAAAAATATACAATGGAAGAAAGTAAACATCTCCAACAAATGGTGCTGGCATAACTGGACGTCAACATATAGAAGAATGGAAATCGATCCATACCTATCACCTTGTACTCGAGTCCAAATGGATCAAAGACCTCAACATAAAACCAACCATACTAAACCTCATAAAAGAGAAAATGGGACGTAGTCTTGAATCAATTGGCACAGGAGACCACTTCCTAAATATAACTCCAGTAGCACAGTCATTGAGAGCAACAATTAATAAATAACTAATAACAATTGATTAATTAATTAAAAATTAATAAACAGTTAATAAAACTGAGAAGCTTTTGTAAAGCAAAGGACTTGGTCAACAATAGAAAATGGCAGCCTACAGTATGGGAAAAGATCTTCACCAACCCCACATCAGACAGAGGACTGATCTCCAAAATATGCAAAGACCTCTAGAAACTAGATATCAAAATATCAAACAATCCAATTAAAAATGGGGTACATTTCTAAACCTAAAATTCTCAACAGAGGAATCTCAAATGGCTGAAAGACACTTAAGGAAATGCTCAATTTCCTTAGCCATCATAGAAATGCAAATCAAAATGACTCTGAGATTCCATCTCATACCTGTCAGAATGGCTAAATTAAAAAGAGTGACGACAGCTTATGCTGGCGAGGATGCAGAATAAGAGGAGGTGGTGGGAGTGCAAGCTGGTACAGTCACTTTGGAAATTGGTATGGCTGTTACTCAGAAAATTAGGAATCAGTTTACCTCAAGACCCAGCAATACCACTATTGGGCATATACCCAAAGGATTCTAATCATACCACAAGGACATTTGCTCAACTATGTTCATAGCAGCATTATTTTTAATAGCCAGAACCTGGAAACAACCTAGATGCCCCTCAACCAAAGAATGGATAAGGGAAATAATAACATCTTCTGTGGGACAATGGTCTCTAATCCTGTCATCACAAATAGAGTGGCAATGACTTTCATCAATCTCCATAGCTTACACTCCCAAGTCTCTACCTTGGAATAGCCTATTCTGCCCATTAACAAAGGCATCTGATTTTTCATGCTTTTCCCATTGGTGTGGGCTCTTCCTCTACTGATAGGGTTGGTCTGAGGGCTGCTCTAGAAAAGCGCTGTGAAGGGTAGTGTGCTTTCAACTTCCTTGAAGACGGTGGCCCCACTTTTGGGGTTTAGGGTTTTGTCTGCTTGTTTATTTTTTGGTAACTGTCACACAGCTGGCTGGCTTACACAAATCAAAAATGTAGGCACATTGAGGTTTTTTGATAAGTCCAAACTAGAATCCCAGCCAAGTCAGGACACAGGTCATGAATGAAACCTTTATAGTCCTCTGTGACCGAGAGTCATGGCTTCCTCGGGGAGTGTGCTAAAATCTCCCGAAGGGTTTTACTGACCACACTCTCCAGATGGATCCGAGCTAGATGACGTTTCAGCTCCATTCCAACAGTAAGTTCTCTGTTCCTTACTAGGAATCAGAGGTTTCGTGTGATCCAAGATTTTCTGACTTCGATGTTTCTATAAAGACGTTTTTCCTGGTAAGCATGCATAAAAGAATTGGTAGATTTTTTTGGTTTTGTTTAGAATAATTACAGTAAAGCAATAATAACAATAAGAAGGAGGAGGTAGAGGAGGAGGAGAAGAAGAAATATACATAGACTTGGAGGCCTCTTGTGTACTGTGGGGTGTCTGCTTTAGACGATATGACTCTGCCTTCCTGATGCATGGGAAGCACCCTTTGTGCCACTTTTCTTGTTTTAACCAGTGCAAAGAAATTAACATTAATAATTCTAGGCATTGATGCATGTTTAATACATTGATTGCACCAAGTCTAAAAGAATTAGGTGAAGAAATGTTCTGATACTCCTCTTATTGGGAGTCACATCATTCTGACCCACTCCCATCACCATAGCAAAGTCTTCAGGGGCAGGAGGCCGTTCCTACATTAGCAAACCCTCACCAAATCAGTTGTACGTTATGCTTAAGATATTTTCCTGCAGAGCCCTAGGGCTAACTCACCGTGTCTCTTGGCTTGAGGATCTGGGAACCAGCAAGAATATTTCCTTTAGCGGCTGTATTCTCCAGGGGAGCAGGTAGTAGAGCGCCTTAAAGGAACACAAGAGAAACAGGACAGACTGGGAGAGTCTCATAGTGGCGGCCACTGCGAAGCTAGAACGTGGGCCGTTGACACTGAATCGAAACGCGTGTTAGTGTGTTGGTTCGTGTCAAAGATAAGTCTGCCTTTGTAAACAGCTCTGCCCTCCCAGTGCATAGGCTCGAAGAGATGCATCTGAAAGGCCCGACTCCAGGACTTGGGCACTCCTAAATGAAGGGGCCTGTTTAGTTAATTATGGGGCCAACTTGTGGATGTGTTGCTGGAGACTGCAAATGAATACAGCCCCTTGTGCTAAGGAACCAAGAGATGATGGCTTCAGACAACCCCAGCCCTGTGTATAAGAGCCCACACTTCCCTGGGATAAGCTGCCCAACTGTTCCGTCTATTTAATAATTAAAGAAGCCACATGTTGGTCAGGGCTGGGCTGACGGGGAGAGTAAGGAGTAAGGGAGGCATGTTTTTCTCATCCTTCCGACCAGGAATGTTGATGAGTATCTGTAGGTTCTGGGTTGGGAGCCAGGCTCATGTTCTGAGGCATTGGAGACTCCTACTCTAGAATCTCTGGAATTACTTTATGATTCCTAATATGCCATTCCTAGTCTGTTATGCTTAGAAATGTTTAAAAGAAATTTTTTTTAAAAAATCAAAATTTGTATAACAATTGATATGTTCTAGAAAACAGCATCCAGAGACATGATGCAATGGATTAATGTCTGTAGCCAGTCCTTCCTCCTTCCACCCCTCCTTCCTCAACTTCTTTCTTTCCTTCTTATTAATTCATTTGTTTTTACTCAATGCTCAGTTCTTTGGGAAAACAAAAGCAAACACTTCAAACTATATGATGCATAAATTTATTTCTCACAGGCCAGAAGGCAAAAAAGTCCAAAATCAAGATAGTGACGCAGTGACAGCTTCAGTGTCTGGCAAGAACCCACATTCGAGTTCACAGACGAGGCCTTCTAGTTATGTCTTCACTTGGAAGGATAGGTAAGGCTGCTCCTTGGGACCTCTAATGGAAGAGCACCACCCCATTCTTTATGCCTCTGTCCTCGAGACCTAATCACTTCCCTACAGGCTGTTTCCAGGATCTTGATGGTAAGGTTTCAACAGATGGATTTAGAGAAACAAACATTCAAACCATAGCAACAGTTAGGTGTGGCAGAAATCTTTATTGGTTTTATATTCGATTCCAACTCCTGCTGATTGCTTCTTTAGGTCAAAAATACAAACTGTGGAATCAGATTTAAGCCCCAGTTGATGAGATAAATTCTTATCTGGCACCATTATCGAACCAACAAACTACAGCTAAACAGGTTATGGACCCTATAGGAGAACCTATTACTATTACTCAACTTAAATGGTCATAGTATTAAACTGATTAAATCAAAATCAAAGCACCCTGTATGAAATTCTCAAGGAACTAATAAGTAGCATCTTAAAATATAAAAATTATGTGTCAGCAGCATTTGTAACACTTAAAGTAAACTTTAAGCAAAAAAAGAAAAGAAAAAAGAAACAGTTATACATATTAATTCATAGTTTCCTATTCCTTTACTCACCTCTACTTCATGGCAACCCCTAATATGCTTTCTGGAAATTTTACATAAACAGAATCATATAGCATGAGCGCTTTCAATATATGGCTGTTCCCTTAAGTATAATACTTTGCAATTTTATCTATGTGGTAATATGCTACAGTATTCATTCATATGTGTGTGTGTGTGTGTGTGTGTGTGTGTGTGTGTGTGTGTATTCCATGTATAGATTACATTTTACCCATACACTGGTAAACATTGATTCTTTCCACCTTAAACAGTACAGTCATTAAAATTTGTATACGAACATTTACATGCAGACCGGCCTTTATTTCCTTTAGATAGTTATATACTAAGTGTATGGTTATGCAAATACTTGCACATGAATGTTCATAGCAGTCATATTTGCAACTGCCCAAACCTGTAAAAAAAATTCTATATCCATATAATGGGTCAGTGTATACAAATTGTGATATGTCCACATCGTGGATCTACAGAGCGATGCAGACAACTTCAAAAATGCCATTGAAAAGCCCAGAAAGTAGTCAAGTATGACATCACTTAAGTAAAGTTTTAGGGAGACACAGCAAGTTTGCAGTACCAAAGCATGTCACTTATTCCCTGTGGAAGCAGATTTGGGAATAAACAGAAATGATGGCCAAGGGGCATGAAGAAGCATCAGGGGGTGGTGAACACATTCTGTCTTAATTGAAACAAGGGCTTTTCATACATGATCACAGTTGTCAAAGGTCATGATTTTACACTTTATATGCAATGGATTTATAAATGAATTATCTCCAGGAATGTGTTCAAAAGGTAAGTTCACACCAATGAACAGGTCAAACTGGTCAGGGATGTCCATGAGACTTCAACGCTACGTGACAAACTATAGTCATCTGAGAAAAGCTGGGAGCAGGAGAGTGGCCTTCCCTAGAGAGAAGCACATCAATTGTTATGCAGTACCAGACAGCCTCGAAAAGATACACATCATATAGACTCACATATAGACATCATATAAACTCTATGGGTTATATTTAGAAATGTATATGTATGTACATATATACATGCAATAACAATTATTGGGCAGGGGAAAAGGAGGCCAGGAATTTTAAAGAAAGTAGAGAGGAATATGTGGGAGGGTTTTGAGGAAGGAAAGAAAAGGGAGAAATGTAATTTTAAATTATAATCTCAAAAATATATATTTAAACATAAGTCACAGATCAATTATCTAGAAATACATACTACCAAAATTATAGAAAAATTGATGTTTAAATTCCACATTACTAAAATGAGCATGTCTTCTGGTATTGCTCTGATTTCTCCCCTTCCATGTATGTGCTCTTTCCAAGTTGGGATCAGTTTTCCTTCCTTTGCATATATGAATAGCCTTTTGTAGTTCGTGCGGTAGTAGCAATTGAACACAGGATCCTGTGCATGCTGAGCAAGTGCTCTACCATGAAGCTATGTCCTCAGACCTTTCTTCAGTGTGAAATAGTCTCCCTAAGTTGCCTGGCTTTGACCTTAAATTCACTCTGCAATGCAGGTATAACTTGAAGATGCAATTTTCTTGCCTCATGGTAGCTGTGTCTTTCCAGGCCTAGACAATGGGTCTAATACTAAATGACTTCTTCATCACATGTACATATTCATGGAATTTTACAAACAGACAAAACCTGAGTCCCCTAAATCTCCTAACTCCACCCCAACAGACCACAGCTAATTTCCTGATATTCATGCCCAAACTCAGTGAGTTAAAGCAACAATCTCTTACTATTTCTCACACATTAGCAGGCTGCCTGGGATTTTCCATGCCTGTCTCAGCTCCACATGACTTCCACTATTCTGAGACCAATAAGACAATCAGGGTGATCTCGTACAACAGTAGCTGAGGTATGAGTAGACATGCATTAAGCATCAGAGGTCTCTCAAGGCCTACTTTTCATTTTATTAACCCTGGAATTATACGGTCACTCCAAAGGTGATTAGAAAAGTAATCAAAGTCAATATGAAGAACTCTGACTGAACGACCAGGAAGGAGATATTGGGATCAATAATCTACAAACATCAGTTTAAATCATATATCCTGGGCTGGAGAGATGGCTGCTCTTCCTGAGGACCCAGGCTCAATTCCAAGCACCCACGTGGCAGCTCACAAGTGTCTGTAACTTCAGATTCAGATCTGACATGCTCACACAGTCATACATGCAGGCAAAACACCAATGCACATAAAATAAGAAGAAATATTAAAACCATATAACCGTTCCTATATATTCTTACTAGCTCTCTACTCCTTACTAAAGATATTTCAATCCCCATGATATTGTTACAAGGTTTAGCGTGGACAATCTTGAAGTTTTATTATTCTGTTTGTCCTCTTGAAGTGTCTTTTTTTTGTTTAAATTATAAACTGGTTGGCCTATTAGCTCAGGCTTTTTTATTAACTTTTTTACATCTTATAGTAGCCCATAATTCTTGTCTGTGTTAGCCATGTAGCTTGGTACCTTTATCAGTGAGGCATTCTCATCTTGAGCCCTCTGAATCAGGGTGACAACTGGAGACTGAACCTTTCTTCTTCCCAGAATTCTTCTGTTCTCGTCACTCTGTCTATACTTCCTGCCTGGCTACTGGCCAATCAGCATTTTATTAAACCAATAAAACTGACAAATCTTTACAGGGTACAAGACCATTGTCCCACAGCACTTCCCCTCCTCCTTTTTTTCAAACCAACAACTCTGAATCTAATCTCCTTTGGTTATCTTTTTTCCTGACCCTTATCCATAATAACTTGTAACCAACACTCTAAACAAAGACAAACATCTATAATCCATTTTTTGGTAATGTGGGTGTAGTTTTCTAGGTTACTTCCTGCTGATTGGGGGCATTGATAATCTTATGGGGACCTAAAGAAAATTTAGAATTATGGTCAAGCCCTGACTAGAATATTCTGTGAGGCTTGATCATCTCAACCAGCAGTCTTGATACTGTTCTAGTTATCATATAAATAAACTGAAAGAAAAAAGCATATAATCATTTCATTAGATATTGAAAAAGCATTTGAAAAATTCCAACACCATATCATGATAAGGGTCTTGGAGAGAGCAGGGATACAAGGAACATATCTAAATATAATAAAAGCAATAAACAGCAAGCTGACAGCTAACATCAAATTAAATGGAGAGAAACTCAAAGTGATTCCACTAAAATCAGGAACAAGACAAGGCTGTCCACTCCCTCCATATCTCTTGAACATAGTTCTTGAAGTTTTAGCAATAGCAATAAGACAACAAAAGGAGATCAAGGGGATTCAAATTGGAAAGGAAGAAGTCAAACTTTCGTTAAGGCAGATAATATAATAGTGTACGTAAGTGACCCCAAAAACTCTAGCAGAGAACTCCTACAGCTGATAAATACCTTCAGTGATGTGGCAGGATACAAGATCAACCCTTGAAGTGTCTTACTCTCCGTCTACTGTGCTGATGCCTGTGGTGGTTTGAATATGAATTTCAGCCAACAAGTGCACCTGTTGAAGGTTCAGTGCCCCCGTGGACCACGATGAGGCCCACTGAGGAAGTAAGTCACTGGGGCATGTCCTTGGTTGCTATGTCTTGCCCAGGTGTCTGTCTCTTTGTTTCTCTCCACTCTCCTCTCTGTTCCCTTCCACTCTCCCTCTCTGCTTCCTGGCCACTATGACACAAACTTCTCTGCTGCTGTCTCACACCCTCCGACTTGATTAGCTGAAATGTCTGAAACCATAAACTCAAGTAAACTCTCCTGCCCCACATTAGTTTATGTCGGTGTTTTCTGGCAGCCATGGGGAGGTGAAAAGCTTTCCTGTCTAGTACTAAGCTCCCTGCATCTGTTTCGCTCTTTCAACCTCCTTGATATCTGTCTACAAACACCAAAAATGTCTGTTTTTGGCACTTGTCACCAAGCCTAGCCATCTGAGTTTGGCCTTCGGACCCACACGGTGAAGGTGATGGTGGGGAACCAACTCCCACATGTTAGCCTCTGGCATGTGCACCTAACACACCAATAAATAAATGAATTTAAAAATGCCGAATGTCTTTGTAAAATGCAGAGCACATAATTTCTGGAGAAAAACATCAGAGACTTTATGTCATCCCCCCCCACCCGCCCCAAGTTGAAAAGTGGCAGATTTGACAGAGCCTTTCTCGAGAGATCATCACCTGTCTGCTGCTTGTGACTCGAGGAGAGGAGAGGAGGATCACTGAATAGCAGCCAGCAAGCAAAGGAGGATTCCTTGTTGATTTCTCTTGATCGAGGATGTGGTGCTTGTGTTCTTGCCTTGAGGGTTAATATCTGGGTCTTCTATTCAATTCCATAGGTCGACTTCTCTGTTCTTATGCCAGTACCAAGCTGTTTTCAATACTGTAGCTGTGTAATAGAGTTTGAAGTCAGGGATGGTTATACCTCCAGAAGTTCCTTTATTATATAAGATTGTTTTGGCTATCCTGGGTTTTTTGTTTTCCCATATAAAATTAATTATTATTCTCTCAAGGTCTGTGAAGAAGTTTGATGGGATTTTGATGGGGATTGCATTGAATCTATAGATTGCTCTTGGTAGAATTGCCATTTTTACTATGTTGATCCTCCCAATCCAAGAGCAAGGGAGATCTTTCCATTTTCTGGTATCCTCCTCAATTTCTTTCTTCAAAGACTTAAAGTTCTTGTCAAATAGGTCTTTCACTTCCTTGGTCAGAGTTATCCCAAGATATTTTATGCTATTTGTGGCTATCATGAAAGGTGAAGTTTCTCTGATTTCCCTCCCTGCTTCTTTATCCTTTGTGTATAGGAGGGCAACTGATTTTTTGGAGTTGATCTTGTATCCTGCCACATTACTAAAGGTGTTTATCAGCTGTAGGAGTTCTTTGGTAGAGTTTTTGGGGTCGCTTATGTATACTATCATATCGTCTGCAAATAACGAGAGTTTAACTTCTTCCTTTGCAATTCGAATCCCCTTGATCCCCTTATGTTGTCATATTGCTATTGCTAGAACTTCTAGCACTATATTGAAGAGGTATGGGGAGAGTGGACAGCCTTGTCTTGTTCCTGATTTCAATGGAATGGCTTTGAGTTTCTCTCCATTCAGTTTGATGTTAGCTGTCGGCTTGCTGTAAATAGCTTTTATTATATTTAGGTATGATCCTTGTATCCCCAATCTCTCCAACACCTTTATCATAAAGGGATGTTGGATTTTGTCAAATGCTTTTTCAGCATCTAATGAGATGATCATATGGTTTTTTCTTTCAATTTATTTATATGATGGATTACATTGATAGATTTGCGTATGTTGAATCAGCCCTGCATCTCTGGAATGAAGTCTACTTGATCACAATGGATAATTTTTTTAATGTGTTCTTGGAATCGGTTTGCCTTGACTACCCTGCAATAATGGACTGTGATCTAGAGTAGAAAGCCAAATAAATCCTAGATCCCCTAAGTTGCTTTTCATCAGGGTGTTTTACCGTAACATCAGAAGTAAAACTGGAACAATGGTTATAGTAAATATTAGTGAATTTAAATCAACTTAGCCACATTTCATGAGTATCTCATTAGTATTTCAGTGTTACAGTGGGAAATTATTCATTTCTTAGAACTAATCCAAAATAATGAATTATTTCTTAGTCAAATACTTGTGCTCCTTAGACAGAGCTTCTGTCTCGTTTGAGCTTAACTGTGCTGTGTAAACGTATTAACCTGGAAGTAACATTTTTGTTTTTTCTCTTTCTTCCCCCCACATGTTAGTGCGGGCTAGCAGAAGTTATCTGAGCCACACATCTGTGTAGAGTCCCAGCAGACTAAATAGCTTAATCCAATAACTGTGTGATTTGTTCATTCCAGGAGGTGAGTGAATGAAAAGCCCATGTTTTTCGTGTCTCTGAAGTGTTGAAATCCATTCTGCTCATAGTCCGTTAGGGACTCTTTCATGTCCACCCATCTAAATGCCGTAATTCTGTGAACTGTGTGGAGCTCGTGGCCGGCCAGTGAGCAAACTTACCACCTTATAAGAAGAGTAAAACTATTTCGATAGCTGTTATAGTAAAATCCATAATTATGCATGATATAGTGTGCAACTTTTGGGTGGCAAAGCTGCATTTTGTCTTTGAATAACCTTATGGCCCATTTTAGCCAGTTATTATGAATAAAAAGTATGCCTCCAAGTCAACCATCTCCTGAAAGACCACACAAGAATAAGTGACCATATATAGACTCATAAAATCTGTAAGTTATGTAAAGACAGATTTTATAGTAGTTTATGGTAGACTTGCAAGAGGGCACATGGGAAGGGTGTTTAGGTGCTTGCTGACAATTCTTAAGACCTGAGTTTAATTCCCAGAACCCACATAGTGGAAGGAGAGAACTAATTCCCACAAGTTATTCTTCTGATCTCTACATAGTCACATGTGTGTGTGCTGTATATGCACACACACACACACACACACACACACACACACACACAAACATAATTTCAAAAATAAAAAGTGGCTACAATCCTCGTGGTCATTTCTCGAATTACTTTTATCAAGAAGGGCACCTTGAAGTCCTCCATAGACATTCATGTGAACCAATCCAAATCACAGAATCTTTTTATGTCCCAGTGTCATCTCTTGACACCTGGTCACACTCAGTGGGATAATAATCAGCTTCTGGGAACTCCCTGTGCTAACCTCTCTGCATCTGTCTCAGCTTACTTACTGCTTCCGATCCCCGCAGTGCCCTGTTCCGTCTGCACTGACCGTTCCAGCTTTAACCCGTCCTTCCAAGCCTATGTGATCTTCATCCTTCTGGCAACTCACCACCCTGCTGTCAATGGACTTAAACTTATTCCTCAATGCTCTGAGACACTAAGTATAAAACTTCACAGAATTTTACAAAACTGAATGGGAATTTTCTCTTCACTTGATGGCATATGTCAGACCCGAATCCCTTGAGATATCAGCTCACCATCCTATGTATCGGAATGTTCCCTAAATACTAGGCGTTTAGTGTGTTTATGAAGCCCAATTAAGAACCATATTGTTTCCTGTTTACTCTTCATCACCCACTTGCCTCAAGTTCTTTATAAAAACACTCCTCTCCTCTTTCCTATTTTCCTCTGGGGAATTAATGGTCATATTTTCAAGAAATGATAACTGAACCATGATTTGTGTCTTCTTGTTTTGAAAAGTAAACACTCACTTGGAAAATGAGTTCCTGTTGATCCAATTGCCAGTTCCAAGAAGTTAAAAATAGAACTACATAAACTAGTGAGAGAATGAATATCTGACTTTGTGTTTTCTGATAGCTCAATTGCCATGGAAACAGCTCTCCTCCAGTGTTTGTTCATTAAGGTTGTTTCCCTTAAATAATTTGGAGAGCAGCCATGGTCTACAGTCGATTGCTGCATGGGGAAGATCATTCTTGACGTGTCCTTCCTTATGCTAAGCTATGCACCAAGCAGAGAGGAATTTTCTGCAATATAACATAACATATCATCAATTTTGATAATTGTAGCAAGAAATTCACTTAATTAAAAAAAGAAATGCATGGCTTATAATTTTAATTCATATATGTGTTCCTTCTCTTTGAATGAGAAAAGGCAATATTCTGTCACTTGGAAGTAAAGAGAACAAATGATAAGTGTTTTCTGTAGATGTAGTGATGTTGTCAGGAAATTTGGGGAGATTCTGCCCCCCAGGAATTCTCAAAATGCTGCAAGTGCTATGATTTGCTTTTTTACTACTGATAAACACTGTGGCCAAAGGCAACTTATGAAAGAAAGGTTTATTTGGTTTATAAGTCCTGATCACAGTCCATGGTGAAGGGGATTTAGGCGGGACTTGGAGGCAGGAACTGAAGCAGAGACCTGCTTGGCCTGCTTTCTTCTTCTATGATTTAGAACCATCTGCACAGTGAACTAGGTCCTCCCGTAACTACCATCAATAAATAAAATACCCCTACAGCTTGACAGAAAGACAATAATGGAGGTTTTTTTTTCTCTCAATTGAGATTTCCTCTTCCCAGATGTCTCTGTTTTATGTCAAGTTAATAAAAAAAAAAAAAAGAAGAAGAAGAAGAAGAAGAAGTCAATCCGAGAGGTCATAGGAGTAGGTTATAAATTCCACTTGATTCTGTTGGGGCAAACATGGTGGTGCGTTCATCTCAGTGCAAATTTTATTTTGATAGAGATCTCTGGACTAGCACAGCTCTACAGCTGGATTGCTTAGAAGAGGAATTTGAAGTCTTTACTCATCTACATTTCCAAATATTTATTTGTTTGTTTGCTCGTTTTGCATCCAGACTGCAGTTTCCCACCTTCCCCCCAGTCTTACACCCCTTCTCCCCTCCATACCCCCATCCATTCCTCCTCCTTTCTATTCAGAAAGAAGCAGGACTCCCATGGACATTGACAAAACGTGGCCTATCAAGTTGCACTTCCCCTTGTATGAGACTGGGCAAGGCAACCCAGCAAGAGGAGTAGGCTCCCAAAAGTCAGCAAAAGAGACAGAAATATTCCCTGTTCCCACTGTTAGTTGTCCCACGAGAAGACCAAGCTACGCAGTTGTCGCATATATGCAGAGGGCCCTGGTCAGTCCCATGCAGGCTCCCTGGTTGTTGGATCAGGCTCTGTGAGCACCTCTGAGCCCAGGTTAGTTTACCCATCTGCTTTTTTGGGAAAGACATCAATTGAATGTCAGTCCCAGCTGACTTAAAACATGACCACTTGACTTAGAAGAGAGTCGACATTACATAAAGAAGCTGGGTGATGTGGTGCAGTAACACCTCCTCCTTATATAGTTTTCATTAATTAATGTTTCCTCATTTATTTGTTAAATTTTGTGACTTTTTTTTTATAGAAAGTATCTGACGTTCCAAACAGGAGCCCACAGTGGCAGAATAATGGCTGTGGAAGTTTTAATAAAAAGAAGACATTTAGTTCGAAACTGATGCGGACTTTAGACAGGAAGGAATAAATGACTACAGTCTGACTTGGCTGGAGTCCATAATTGTGCTTCTAAATTGGAGTGCGGTAGAAGCATTTTACCACCCCAAATTCATTGCTCCAATTCTTTACAAAATGTGTGAGCCTCTGCAGACAGCGATTCGGGTTTAGTCCAGAGGCTCTAAAGCAGCGGGGCTTTGCAGAGTACACAGGAGTGACTGACTTGCTTTCAACAAATAAACATGTGGGGAAATCATCAAGTTGAAATTTCATACTTTCTTTGAACTTACTATGGCCAGTACACGATGAATGTTTGATTAAGCGGGAAAGACCATCAATTTACAAATGGAAGAGAGAAACAGAATGCATGTTCAATCGATGGCAGCATGCTATGCCAAAAAGCATTGAGTCCATTATCCAACATCACTAATGGATCCCTGAGATGAGTCACACTAAGCCATTTAATACAACTGCACAGACTTAGGTACAGGTTATCCCTGTCTCAATTGTAATAATACCTAGTTAACCTTTCTTTCTGTTTCCTCTGTTGCTCCTCGGTTCAGGTTTTCATCTCACCTTTCGGGATTGTTTCTGATGCGTTTTTCACTTTCTGCGTTACTTATGATACTCTGATAGCTATTAGAAATCAACCCAAAATGTACAGTGTTCGCAGTGCAAGTTTATTTCCTGTTCATGTGACTATCCCATTATAAGGAGGTAAATAGGACAGGGGAGATGGCTCAGCAGTCGAGAGTACTTGCTGCTGAAGAGGAAACCTGAGTTGGATTTCCAGCACACGCATCACGAACACCTGTAACTTCAGCTTCAACGCACCTGCACTCTTCTCTGGCCTCTGCAAGAACACACGTGCGTGTCACACACACCGAATCTAAAAATCCATCTTTAAAAAGTGAGCAATGGGTAAGCAAATGACAATCGTTCCAAGCCCCAGACCCAAGGAAACTTTTCTGTCTTTCATACTTAGCTTCCCACAGAGCCCTGTGCCCACCTCCCTCCAGTCAGCTGCCCAAGAAGAAGACTGTGGAAGAGGCTGAAAGAAAAATTGTGGTAAAATAGAACTGGCAGTGGTGTCCAGCATCTCTACCCACATTTAATTAGTTTGAAATTAATCCTGGGGTGAAGCACAGAAGACTAAGGGGTAGCAATGTTAGCTAAGAGTATAGGGAAACACAAATATTGCTAAGAACCTTATCCTCTCTGTTAACCCAGAAGTTAATTTAATGTGCTTCAGTCTAGGATTATTAGTCCTGAAAACTCAGTGTGAGATTATCTAACCACATATAAAAAGCTATATAGTCATGGTTGGCCAAAGGTTTAAGATAAAATTTAGCCTAAGTACTTGATTTCCACAGCCATGGCCTTTGTTTTCACCCCCAACTAGCCCTTGAAGCCCAGGTGAACTTAGGACTTTGATTTCTGCAGGAAGTGATCCCATCAGATCAAATGAGAGCAATGCAGAGGTTACATACAGTCTGAGGGGAGAGAGAGAAGGCCTTCACCACCGAGCAAACAGCTCAATAAATCCCCAGCACACATTTTCATTCTCTTTCCAAGACTGACTTCAGGGATGTTTTATTGCCCTCTCCAACGGAAGATGCAGGTTCCTCCCAGTAACTGTTGTACTTATACCAACGGTCTCTGTCCATTCTCTATCTGATAACAGACCAAATATACTGAACATGCACCCCCACCCCCGCCGCCATCACTATGTTTAGGGGAAAGAACGAAGGCCTTTCAGCTGCTGATTTAGCTGTTCTTACACAGCAGTGAGGGATGATAAAACTCATCTTGCTCCCATGTTACAAGTTATGCGAAGGCTCCTCAGGTTTGCTTGTTTCTACTTTATTCAGGTTTATTATAGGTTCAGACTACAGCTCCTATTCGGAATCCCCCATGTCAGACTCTCATAAACCCCAGGCAAAGGCTCCAATATTCTCTGCTGTGAAGTTTGAGCTGCTCTTCTCACACCGTCCCTGCCTTCACTGGTTTTCCTGGTCTTTCTTCTGTGCCTTTGTAGAACTCTGTGCATACCTGTGTTCGGGGTTTATTACCATGTTTAATGTGCTGTTCAAAATTTTTGTTGTCTAGAACAAAAAGGCCTTGTCATTTGTCAGTCATGGTATCTAACAGTGGCTCTAAACAAAATTTTTCAGTAGATGTTTGTTGATAAAAAAAAAAAACTTTCCCCCAGAGTTGGAAAGCTAGCCAAGATAGAGGCTCTCAGTTCAACAAAAGGTTGAGTAACTTCGAAATATAGAGCATGCTCACGAGACAGCCTGCAAAATAACTTTAATTTTCCCCTCAAAGTGAAGGGGGGCTAGTTTTGAACGGGTTCTTAAATTTCACTTTCTATGAAGAGAAAACTGAAAAGAGGAGAGGAGAGTAGTAAAAGCTGAACCCAGAGCCAGAGGCTAAGAGCATTCCCGAAATGCTGAGAGCGGAAACAAGTAACTTGCCCCCTCACTTCCTGAGTTTACGTGCGTTCAATACCATTTGCCCTGCTGAACTCAGCTAGGGTTTCCCTGTGGATTCTGCCTCTTTCAGGCCAAACTATCTGTCAACTAAATCAGATACACAAATAATAGTATATCTCCTAACATGCCAATGACTATTGGTGAATTAATCCATTCAATAAATTTAAGTTTGCTAGTGCAATTAAAAGGCAATTCATATACCGCAAATCTGCATGGGAAACTTGTAGTTAATATGAACCTTCTTATCATTGTGGCCTTGATAAAATGATGTCTTCAGACCCTGCAGAGCAATCAGAGTGTGTCTTCTGGTAAATCAAATGGGAGAAGTATGCACAGAGCCTCCTTGCACTGATTAAAATGGCAGCTGGTCAGTACTTAAGGTAGCTATGCCTGCTAAATGCAAATACATCTTAAATCTCAGCAGCTTAACAGAAAAAGATGCTTTTCCCTTATTTGGGGTAATTTCTATTTTTATTTATTTATTTATTTATTTAGGCCTCTGTTGATTGTCCAGGGCTTGTCTCCATCCCAGACATCAACAAAGTGCAAGCGCACAGAGGCTTGTTGGCGGAAGGCTTTTGTGGGAAGAGTCCAGGAAGAGTGTAGGCTACTGCAGAGTTCATTTCTTTGGCAAACAGCTGCTCATAAGAGCTTGCCCAACTCCAAGGAAAACCATGAGAACAGTCAAGATACTCCAATGAGAGGAAAATTTCTCCGATAGACAAAGATAAAATAAACACGGCTGAAAAAGGAATTTTAAAAATTAGCCTTTATTATTCCTAAATTCCATCTTGGTTAATTTGCCAATTCAGTAAAATCCATTGCTCTCGATTCTTGTAGCATTCTCACGGTCATCTGTGGGCACACGGAGACCAGTGAAAGGAAAAAGAGTAGCCTCATGAGAATGCCCTCAGCTCCCGGCTGAGGTTAGAACCTGGGATATTATTCCTGTTTTTTTCCTCATAAAGTCACCTATGCTTTTCATACTCGATCAGTTTTGTGAGGCATTTTCCATATATTTGTGCTCTTATGTTGCTGATTTCACTCTTTAAAATGGTCATCAGGCTAAGGTGGCTGTGCTGAATAGTGTTCATAAGTAGAAAAGGCTGTGATACGCCTTTTAGAGAGTAGATAGGTGAGTGATAGATAGATTGATAGATAGATGGTAGATAGGTAGATGATAGATGATAGATGATGATAGGTAGATAGATGATAGATAGATAGATAGATAGATAGATAGATAGATAGATAGATGATAGATGGATAGATGATAGACAATAGATAGATGATAGATTAGATTAGATAAAGGTAGATAATAGATATTTTTGATAAGCAAAGCCTAGTTACAAGTTCAACATTAATTAATCAAGAGTGTAAATAATATTGCATCTATGAATCTAGAATGCGTATAAAATTGCACCTATTTGAACAGAAGCATATATAAAACAAAGCTGCATGTTGTTTGGTTGAAAAAAACGTATGAGAAGTTTATTAGACATTAACTCCACACTTCCCTCAGGAGCAGTATTCAGCATCGTCTAGTTCTGTGTTCCTACTGAATTCATTGGATGCAAGTACCATAACAATACTGATGGGCGTGTGTCTGACTTTAACCTTCTTTTCCAATCATATTTAATTTAATTTATGTTTATTCTTAGATTTGTTTTTCTTTATACCTATGTGTGTGTGCATGTGGAGGAAGTTATATATTTGTGACCATAAGTGTCCATGGTCAGAAGAGAGCACAGGATTCCCCAGAGCTGAAGTGACAAGCTGGTATCTGTTATTAGTCGAGTCCCCCAAGGTGAGTTCTGGGAAGTGAACCAAGTTTTCCAACAAGAGTAGTATTCATGTCTAACTGCTAATATTTCTTTAGTTCCCCCCAATACACAAATCATTATTTTTTTTTATCTGCCTTCTCTGTCACCTACTACTTGCTGTCTATCTGGAAAAGTATGCTCCGCTTTCTCCTAATATTTTTGTTTTGCATATCAACAAAACTCATTGTCCCTCCATCACGCACTAAATCTTGATCTCAGGTCATGGCAAGGGAAATGTTTTATGACTGCAGTTATGGATAACATCTGGAAAGAAGGAAGACTATAATGTTAAATTGAGATGAGTTGAAAGAGTTTAGGTAGCAAGGGCTAAGGAGACAGCATAGTTGGTGGAATATTTGCCTAGGGCAGAGGTGTCATGTACCTGTTCCATCAGGTAGAAGATGTGAGGATCCTAGGAGTTTGCTAAACAACCAGTCTCCCTGGACAGGTGGACTCTAGACTCAGCAGGTGACCCTTGTCTCACAAGTAAGCTGGAATGTAAAACAGTGGAAGACTCCTGCTATTGACATCTGATCTTCACAGGCACACAGCCACAACCATGACTTTGCAAGCACATGTGCACAGACACATACACTGCACGCACACATATGAAAGAGTTTATGTGCTTATTACGTGATATTTTCATTGTGTTCTGACATATAAAGCTTGCTTGGTGTCAGAGGGTAGAGCTAGCCACTAGTTAAGCATAGAGGTCTGGAGGGCTGTACAGAGAGGAGACAGGAAGTGATAAGGGAAGGTGAAGACAGGATCTTGGCCTTTTTGGACTGAGGAATGGGAGAGGTAGGAAGGGACTGGTGGCTGCTCCCTGCTTCTCTGATCCTTCAGGCTTGTCATAATACAAACAAAATATCACATAACATGTCTTAAAGCCAGTATTTGAAGTTTATACCATAAACCAGTAGTTCTAGCTAGTATGTTATTAACTATTAGTGTACTGAGCTACTAACCAACAGTTTGTTCTATTGGTTGTCAGTAAAGGCCAAAGGTAGGCCAAATTACATTTTTAGGTGTGTAGCTGTAGGGAATAATTTTGAGGATTTTCACTGGCTCTCTCTTTTCAGTCTCTGACACGTTAGATGGCCTAAGGTTCAGCTTGTTGCTTTCACAGAACTTACTGTCAGCTCTCAGTGTCCTTAGGCATCGACTTCTCCGTAGTCTTTGCCAATAAAGCTGCCTCCGCTGAGAAGAGTTTTATAGTTCTGCCCTCTGTGGACTGTCTCTCCCACAGGGCACACTAAACCACCGCTTTATTCTACTGATATATTTATTTCCTACTGATAGGATGGTAAAGCCTGCAAGAGAATTATTTAGGAAAATAGGAGGTTTCTGTTTTATAGTACTGGAGGCCAGGAGACATGGCATACACAAAGCAGAGATGAAGTTAGAACTCTCATGGCCCAGTCTCATGACCTCAATGGTGCCACCCACCCACAACCAATCTTTAAAACTTGAGCTTTGGGAATAGATGCTTTGTTTCCAAATTATCACACAATGACCAAAAACATAATAGCCAGACTATACAGGATATGGATACCATGACAGATGGCCTGAAATTTCACTTCACCTTGATAAGTATCACCTCTCCAGTGGAGTTGCGTCATAGCTGACTGTCACACACTATTATAACACTATTATAATTGTTAGGTACATTTTCTTTATCTTGAATTCTTTCTCAGATAAAAGATATATTGTGAATTATCATATTTTCCATAGGAAAATGATGCTATGTGTACTTTATTCGAGTGCCTGTATCTTAGAGACTGGTCTCACACCTATGATAGATATGCATTTCAGGTACTGAAATGAAACCCTTGTTTTCTGTGTATGAAGAGCAGAGAGCCTTATGGAATCCTTCAGCCAACTTATAAAGGGAACATTGCTTGCCTGTGCTGCCAGTGGGCTTAACAGTCAGAAACTCTGGGTGTGACCCCAAAAAGGACAGGCAACAAAGCAAAAATGGGATTACATCGCACTGAAAAGTCTTTGCCAGCAATGAAAACAATAAAATGGAAAGATGCGACCCATAAACTGGGAGAAAATACATGTGATCAATTCTTACATAGGGTGTATATAACCAAGAGTGCAAAAATACAAACAATAGTGGTTTGCTTAAACCACTACATTAAAAAATAAAGAAGTAATTGATAATAAACATTTTGCCAAAAAAAACATGCAAATGTCAGGAGGTATACAAAAATGCTCAATACCTCCAGTTATCAGGAACCCAGTAGATTGTCACCTGGCATCTTTCAGAATGCCCATGTATGAGAACTGATGCCAGTTTGGGCAAGAAAATGGAGAAACAAGAACCCTTGTGCATGGTTGATGGTCATTTAGATGAATGCAAACATTATGGAAAACTCCATGGATGCCCCTTAAAACACTAAATGTAGGATCTCTGTAAGACCCAGAAAGTCCATTCCTGGGTATTAACTGAAAGATCTGAAATCAGTATGTCAGGGAAAAGTCTCTGTACTGCCAAGTTCAATGAAGCACTATTCACAATAGCCAATTTATGAAGTGACATCGCCTATAATAGTTGGGTGAATGAGGAAAATGGTGTGCACACATAGCAATGGAATAGTCTCTGCTGAGAAAGAAAATTCTGTCCTTTCTGACAATATGAACGGAGAAAACAACGCTGTGTTAAATAAACCAGGGAGAGGAAGACAAATGCTGGATGCTCTCATTTATATCCACCATCTAAAACAATTGAATTCACAGATGCAGAAGGGAACAGAGGTTACAAATTCTAGGAGATGATAGAAATACAGAGATTATGACCAAACAACACAAAATCTCAGACAAGGAGAAAAATATTTTCTGTCACATAACATAGTAAATATGGTAGACCATAACAAATTAGATACTAAAATAGCAAAGAGTAATTTTAAATGTTCTTGTCAAAAAACAGAAATGGTGACTATGTTATCTTAATGTAATAATTTTATATTGTACCCATAAATTGTATTATCCCTTTGTACCCCATTATGCATATACAGGTACAAACTGTCAATTTACAGTGACGGTTTTCCAAAAGATACTTTATTTTCTTTGGGTCAGAGAGGTCATCCAAGAGTTAATGAGACATATTCTGATCCCAGTAGTCTGGTCGAGACTCAGGGACAGCACTTGCCACAGGCTGCCTTTCAGTTTCTACTCCTGACACGGAGATAATTTGCTTCAGGCAACTTTCTGGATCAGGGCAGTACTCTGTACATATTGTAATGAGGGAGGAAGAGAGAAAGTTTACAGATGCATTTGTTCAAGGATTTTATCCCTCTTAAGCAGTTTGTTCAGTGAGTTTTGGCACGGTCTCGTCGGGAAGAGCCAGGCTCTCCTTGGTACTTGAAGTATTTGGAAGGAAAGGCACTATGCAAATTGAATCGATGCTATTTATGATTGCTTTGGTTTTCCTCAAAGTGTCGGGAATGTCTACTGAGAGATTACCAACTTGAGGGCTCAGAAGGCATGCCCAAGAGGCCTTGCCACAAGCGGTCACTCGATCAATATCCAGTTGTGACAAACAGCAGGATTCTGCAACTATTGAAAGAGAAATTAGAAATAGAAAACTATTTGTGTCGTATAAAAGGGTGGTCCAAGGTCATCACGTTAGCCTTCCTAAATGTTCCACAGCCTGTGGCTTTCCTTCTTTGTTGATGCAGTGTCTCTGCTGGTGACATTCATGAGTGAAGGATAAAGTTCAAACTTTTCAACTGGAATTCAGAGTCCTCTGTAACCTTCCTATTGGCTTCTTTGTCCTGCTCGCCTGCAAGAAAACCCTGCTCTGGTCAAACAGTTCTAGTGAGTATTGCCAAAATGGATTCACCCTTCCTCATTAGTATTTTTTTGTTCACTTTTCCTCGGAGATAATCCTTGACTTACCTTTCTTCCTCTCCCTTCCTTCATCATGTCAAAATTCTATATCCTCTATTTAAATCCTACATATCCTTTAAAAGCAATATAGTTGCTGGATCTCCATGGGAACAACTTCAGAGAGACTCTGAATAGCCTTTTGCTTATTAACACAGTTTGTGTTCTTGACTTAGATTGTGTTTTCTATTTTTTTTTATGGTTTTATATTTGAAACCCCTAAAGGAAAAGAGCCGGCCCTCTAACTCTGCACACAGCCCAGAGCCCTGTGCAATTAGAAGCTGAGAAATTAATGTTTTTAATGATGCTGATGTTGCAGGGAAAATAGAGGACCGCGGTGAGGGGAACACTTGATTCATTGTTTACTCTTAGAAATCTGCTCTATAATTTACAAGAAAAAGTTCATGTTGGCACCCATTCCTCTGAAGGATTTTTATAAATGTGTAAACTTTTTATTTATTAGTATACCTCATCAATAGTGGCTGTGGGAATGTGAAGCTAGTTTAGGCCAGCTAAATGGGCTTCTCAGGCTTTTATGATCTTTCTGCTGGCCATAGAAAATGAACCACTTTTTTTTTTGAGACAGGGTTTCTCTGTAGCTTTAGAGCCTGTCCTGGAACTAGCTCTTGTGAACCAGGTTGGCCTCGAACTCATAGAGATCTGCCTGCCTCTGCCTCCTGGGTGCTGGGATTAAAGGTGTGTGCCACCGCCGCCCAGCTTGAAAAAATGAACCTCTTGAAGCAAAGATTACATTTCCATAAATGCCTAGTATTTCTGGAAAGCCGAGGATACGTGAAAATGTCTCTGTTTACCTGTTCAATGGTGTGGTTTGCTATTTATCTAAACAACTATCATCACATCATAAAGGTCATTATTGACCATGATGACCAGAAAAGCATCACCCCATCAACATCAGGACCACTGCGTGCTAGGGATTGTCTAATCAAAGTGCCTTCAATCATTTCATCATTGAAGATGCCTTAAATGAACAGGGGAAATCCAGGATGAGTTGAGGAAGAAGAGAGAATATGATCAAATAAGTTGTATGAGAAAATTCAGGGGTTTCTTTTAAATATCTAAGACCTTAATTCCTAAACCAAAACTTTCCCAGTGATTCTCCTTGAGTTTTAGACAGCATTTGTAATCACCCAGCATCACTACATTGAATAAAATTGTTTTTCTCCTACCTTTATAAAATAGCGATATTTCATCTTCCAGTTAGCTAACAGTTTCTTCTCTGCCTTGACATCTCCCTCTCCCAGTATGCTAAATGAAATATTCTGCCCTCCATACAGTCTTCTTCAGAAATCTTCCTCTCACTGGAACTATGAACTTCAAAAGATGAATTCCCCTCATTCACACTTATACTCCTATTTTTTTTAATTTCTGTCCTAGTTCATCATTTATTCTTAAAAGCCCGAGCTATCACAAGGTATAGTTAGCATGAGAGTGACACTTTCAATTTCATCAAAGGAAATACTACTCTTCACTCGGGGGGGGGGGGGGTAATTGTAGATCAGAGACCCAAGACTCAATCTCCCATTTCTGTGAGCATAAAACAAAATATCAGGTGCAAGGCTGTGGGGAGAGAATGGATGGGTGTGGAAAGTCAAGGAGCAAACTATTGAACAGTATGTGGAGACCAAGTAAAGCTCATAAACACTGACTGGACTCTGGGTTCATAAAATGGGTACTTAGCAGCATAGTAGAGGAGAAAGGGGTCCTCTTGGAGACATGAAATGCAGAAGAAAGGGAAGCACAAGGAATACTATAGACACAGAATCTGACTGTCTACAAACGCATGGATTCAGATGAAAGACCTGTGAGTTGTACAATGAACATACATAGAAAAGAGCTTCCCTTCATCTCCTAGCTTGCTCACTGGTGTCATGTTGAGGAACCGCCCTATGATGGGGGAGATATTTTATGTCATGAGTCACAATGGCTTCTCCACTTCACTGCCTAATTGAGCTATCACTCTGAGACTCAATCTGTGTCCAGGAAACTGGTCATAAATTGGACACAGATTTGGGTCTACAGGGTGAAAATGACAGGCTATGTTATGGGTGGAGTATGGAAGATGCTTCCATGTGGGAGCAGCAGCGAGACCTGAGCAAAGACATAAGCAGGTGCTGAGAGTAATGGATGGACAAGGAGGGTTGCTCAGTACCCAATGCAGACTGTTCTGTTTGTGGAACATCTCCACTCTCAGAACCCCAGAGGTTTTTCGTAGAAACAGCTAGTGTGGCTGTTGCTTGACATTGCCCATACCTATCAGTCACTGTCAGAGGGCCTCTTTAGCAAGGGACCATTCAACTGGGCGGTCTGCAGGTTTGGCCAGTATGAGGAGTCTGAGGAGATCTCCTGCATTTATGGCATTACTGTGTGTGTGTATAGAGATTATTGGCATAATTTCCTCCTGACAGAGATCCTCTTCTTGACTAATGCCTAATGGTGGGGAAAGCAAGGAAAGACCTTCATATAGTTGTTTCTTGGCTGACTTGTCTGCGCCTTTCACAGTTCTCTACTCCCTCTAATGAGCCTTGGAGACTGAGAATCTTGGAAGAAAAGAAGAAGGAAGCATCCATATTCTCCATCTTCTTGGCAAGAATAAACCATAGACGTTTGTTTCAAGTCGCTTTGTTTTGTATTTGCCTTGTTTTCTTACCTTAACCTTGTATATTTCTGCTCTCCGCTTAAATTTTCTCCCCTTTTTCTTTTCCCCGTGCCCATTTCCACTATATTATAAAATAAATACAACTTCTCTTAGTAATTTTGTTTATTAGTTCAGTATATAATGTCTAAGCTCCTTTAGTTTTCCTTGCATATTGGGAATATTGTTGTTATTTTCTATCTGTTTTGTTTTGCTTTGCCCTGTTTAAATATGATTTATTTTATGATGTTTATCATTGCTATATAATTTCTTCCTTCTGACAGTGGGGTTTAAGATAGTTTTCAAGTTCACTAACTCCCCTATAAAACCAGAAGAGACATACTTAGAATTTCAAGATAACATATCTTTCCTCTCTCATGTGAGGTTTCACTTTTAAGAGCCCCAATTTCTACATACAATTTACCACTGGTTAAATGACATGGCAGTTTAAAAATATTATTTGCCAGTATAAAAATGCCAGACTGGAGATGAATAAATAAATAAATAAATAAATAAATAAATAAATAAAAATCAGCATATCTCCAGTGGAGATCTATCACAACGACTCTGTTGTCTAGATGAAACGTTAACACAGGTTGTCCTTTTAACCAGCCTACAGTGTTCTCCAGGTGATGAAATATATACAGTGATTATTTGAGAGAGTTAAAACCTTCACTGGAATTATTTTTCTAAAAAAGAACAAAATAATTGAATGATTTAATTAAGCAGAAATTTTAAGATAAATGCTCCTGAGAAAAATGGGGATATAGAAATGCTAAATGATGTATACAGTGGTCTTAAAATAATCTTAACCCCAGAAGATTCCTACCTTAATTGTCAGTTTCATTGGGAATGTCTGAGAGACTTTGAAGATGGTAGTTACCATTTTCAAAGAATGCTAGTAACTTTAATATTTGCAGTTGTTTTAGAAATAGGTATTGTCAAGTTGCAAAGAGTTTTTCTTCATGCAAATACTCTGAGTCTTTCTGTTTCAACTACATAATTTGAAATGTACTTTCAGCCCCTCTGCCTGGCAAAGCTAGACTTAATTGGATTAGCAAATGCAAGTCTAGAATTTTAAATACCAAATATGTGCACATTCTTGGCATTCTAAATTCATTGGAGGCTCTTTGGAATGCTTCAACATCTCCAAAGCATCCAGACTTACCAGCCTAACCACGAGGGTAAAATTTTCAACCTAACAGGAGAATGCATTTTGATTTTAAAATGTTTTCTGATTTCTCAGTTTACCACACTGTGCACTCACGAACCTATGTGCATCACAGAAAGGTCTCCCATGTGTATCACAGAAATGACTCCCATGCTCATCACAGAAATGCCTCCCATGTGCATCACAGAAATGTGTCCCATGCACATCACAGAAATGCCTCCTATGTGTATCACAGAAATGCCTCCCATGTGCATCACAGAAATACTTCCCATGTGCATCACAGAAATGCCTCCCATGCACATCACAGAAATGCCTTCTATGTATATCACAGAAATGCCTCCCATGTGCATCACAGAAATGCCTCCTATGTGCATCACAGAAATGCCTCCCATGTGCATCACAACAATACCTCCCATGTGTGATGTGGGAGGTGATGTATGCTGTGAATATGTCTTATTGCCATTGATGAATAGAGAAGGTGCTTTTGGCCAATGACTTAACAGTAAAGCCAGGCTGAAAGAGATATATAGTGAGAGTAGGCAGAGTCAGGGAGATGCCATGTAGCTGAAACAGGAGGAGACAGACACCTGAAATTTGCCCAATGAGCCACAGCCATGTGGCAATACACAGATTAATAGAAATGTGTTAATTTAAGATATAAAAGCTAGCAAGCAATGCACTTAAGTGTTTGGTCAAGCAGTGATTTAAGTAATATAGTTTCTGTGTGATTATTTCAGGAGTCTGGGAAGCCGGGAAATGAGCAAACAGCCTCAGTCAACAAATTGGTGCACCAACATGTGCCAGTTAAATCCACATAAAACCTGAAAGAACTTGGAAAGGAATTCTAGACACCCACAAAAATAACAAAGTTTAGATGGACTCTGTTTGCTGGTGGCAAACAGGGGTGCCACAGTGTCTCCTTTGAGAGAGGTCTTCCTGATTCAGCAGTAACAGCAAAAACAAGACAAAAACAAAACAAAACAAAAAAACCACATAGTTTCAAAACGGCAGCTTCCTGGGCCATGCTACCCGCATGACTTCTGACTCTTTCAGGAGGCCAAACACTTGAATGGGGCTTGTGGACAGTATACTGTAAGTTACTTGGTGGCAGCATGGGCCAACTGGTTACCATAGTCGAGGTGGTGAGTGTGGCTCCCACCCAGCGTCAAGGAGACAGTAAACAAACCTCTGCCATGTTGGACTAGGTGGAGCCAAAAGGCAAAGCAGTCTTAGTCTTAGTCACTCCACTTATCATTTTAAAACTGCTCCTGGTCAAAAAATAATTACAGATAAAACATATAATAAAGACAAATTCATACATAAAAGACCTCTAAATGAGACATAGTGTGTCTTAAAAATGTGCATAAGCTTGAGAAAGAGAAGAAAAGGAGTATAGACAGTCATAATATAAAAGAGTACAGACAGTCATTGCTTAAAGGAGTAAAGATAGTAAAATAAATATTAAACTTGTAGAAAAAGTAATAGAGTAAAAAAATAAACCATGTAAAGATGGAAAATACACAGAGAGTCTGGATTTTGTATATTACTGTGTTTTCTTTGAGTTTTTGACTGTAAATGAGCTAAGTATAGAGAGACATTTCATTGTATGGGCCGCTAAGCTAAACCAACATATATTTTAAAGGTATCTTGACTTCAAAATTTGTGTCTAAGGATATATTGTTTTGGAAAAGTGGCTCTGCTTTTGTTTCCACAGAGGATGAAACCTCTGGATTCCTTCCAGGCTAATGTGGTTTGATGGAACAAGACCCCCTGAAAGGTCATTGTGAAAACTCCCAAAAATTACTTTGCCCAACAAAAAGTAGGAAGCAGTTTGGAAAGAACTATGCCCAAATTCCCAAATATTGTTTATAAATGTTTGTTTACAATTAAAAAGGGGATATGTTATAGAGATGGATACTTTGCATTGGTATGGATCTTGGCTTATTGATACAAATTTGAGATCAATTTTGTTATATATATATATTATATATATATAATATATATATGCTCTTGATGAAGGTATTGTGTTTGTGTAGCTCATTTAAACCTGTAATATATAATTAAGAAATATAGGTTAATGAATAATCATCTGTAATAGTCAATCAAGCTTGTAGTCATATAGTCATATTTGTTAGGTTTTCTATATATATAGAGATATAGAGATATATTTCAGTTGGACAGATATTCTTCAAATCTTTCAGAGACCTTCAGAATATGGCATTTAAAATGTTTTAAGAATTTAGGACTTTTCATGACAATGAGACACATATGCTTCTGCCAGTACAAATCTACTTCAAGAGGATGGCGGGCATTGAACAGGCTACTTATGGAATTTGTTAACCATTTGGGCAAGAAACTTCTCTTTCCTGAACTTCTTGATGCTATGCTGCATGAACTGGACATACAGGACTCACAGAGAAATGACTGCTAAACTTGCCTAGATATGAGATGGTCCTTCGGGGGTTCCTGCTTCATGAAAGAACAAAAAGAGTCTGCTAGACATTCTGCTGTACACGAAGAAAGTGACTGACAAGCTGCCAATATAGGTGGAACTGTCTTTGAAATTTCCTGCTTCATGGAAAAGTCTGCTGGATACTATGGGCCTGTAGGCTAATGATAGATGCTTCGATAATATGGAAGAACTTTGGGCAACTGTCCAGGCAGCAAGATGTCTCTGTCAATTCTAGAGTTTTGGAAGTTGCTTACAATATACTTCCTGTTTACTTACATAATATAATATTTTTCTGCTGATTCCATTCTAGTGATGTTTCACAAAACAAGAAGGAACATCAACACACTGGCTTACTCTTTTGAAGTCTTCAATAAATGTAGTCTTACAAGTGAGTTCCATATCAGCACTCAAGAAAGCTAGATTCACACTACCCTTATACTAGTTATGTCCAACCTGTGGTCTCTGGACCCCATTTTCCCCAAAATAGTTCTCAATATGACCCAGCACATTTGTAGATGAGAGGGTCATAACACAACAGTAAGTATCACTTATCAAGCACATAACTCAATAACTGAAGACATTAGATCCATAAATTCCAGGAATTTAGGAATAAAATAGTTGGATAATTAGCCCCTGTGATGGAAGTATTTGTCACACTCAAAACTCTAGTCACTGCTTGAATTTGTTTTAGAGCACTGTATATGTTTTTAGTTTTTAACTAAGATTTCTACCATTCAACATAAATGTTATAAGAACAAATATTGTTCCCACAGTAGCCAGCATTAGTTAAATGCTCACTCACTGATGCACTGTGTCTTTGATATTTTCTACTAAAACTTTCTGAGGTCTCTTTATTGGTTTCTAAGGCTACCATAGCAAGTCATCAAAACTTGGTGGCTTAAAACAATAAACTGTTTCTTCAGATCCTTACATTGACATGTCTTCAGAATGAGATGCCCTCTGATTAGGGTCTTTCCTTGCTTCTTCTAGCCTCCCCTGAATCTGGGTGGCCCTTGCTGTAATTAAATGATTCCATCTACCTTCTGTCTACACATGGCTTTATCTATAATACCCTTTTCTTCTGTTTCTCTCATATCCACACAAGCTTCAAGGCCCTCAGAAAATCCAGAATTATTTCTCAAAATCCTTAGTTCCATATATAAAAATACTTTTTTCCACATGGGGTCATATTCACAAGTGCTAGGCATGGGATCTGGGATATAGATACCAGAGAGTCATGGAAGTTCTTTAAGATCATTTTATGGACTATGAAACCAATATTTGGAGAACTTACATATCTATACTGAAACTAGGCAAGGAGGATTGAATCTTCAGAAATCGATCTCTCTTTTTTTTCCTACTTCTATCTCACTGTCTGTTGTGTTAAGAAATATTCTTTTTCTGGTTATGTGTAGCTCTTCAGTAAAGTTGGAGATTTGTAGGTGGTGAATCTTATTCTCCTCTTGATAACATGTGCTACCACCCCAGTGCCTAGCTGGATAAGCCTATATCCTTGGCAAAAGAGATGCCTGTGGAGCCCTTCTTAAAAATGTGCCTCAGTTTCAACCCCAGCTATCTCAGTTATGCCATATTAAAATGCTGACAATGCGCAGCAGCCTTCCAAAGCACCATCACACTGCTATAAAAACAGTGTTTATACTGTTCTCTTTAGCATGAGCAGAGAGGCAGATGGCGCAAGCCATGCGTTTGGGTTATCAGCAGGACAAAAGTTTCCAGGGAGAAACATAAACAGTACTCTTTCAGAACATGATTTTATGGGGTGTTTTATTTTGGGTAACTGTTTATCATGAAAATTCACAGGACATCTTTCATTTGATATATATGACATATTGACCTAGACCAGATGTACTGAACTCACAGACCAAAAACTTTGACTTTTAACTTCAATGGCCACTTTTTTGACCTCTCAAATGGGATTATTTCACAACAAGAACTTATTTTGTTTCAGTATCCCAGGAATGGCAGTTTTTCACTGTTTCTTTTACTTTTTGAGGTTATAAGGGCATTATTTACCCTTTCTCTTTCTCCCTCCAAGTCCTCTCTCTTATTTACCCCTCCTTGCTCAGTTTTAAATTCATGGCCTCCTTTTCTATTAATTAAGTGTATATCATAGGTTTATTATTTTCTTTCTAGTTTGCTTCAACTCTTTCCTTCAGCAGTGGAAACAAAATATCTTTTCAGTGAGGCTGTCCTGGACGTTCCCAAAATAAAAATGAATTCAGTGATGTGTGTCCTTAATGGTTATAACTTGAATTTCATTTCCTAGCTAAGGAAGTGACTTCAGAGGCAAAGATGTTTTCATTGTAGCAGGTATCATCAGAGAGTTCCTAATCGTTGTTCTTAAGACAGTGTCTGAATTTCTTCTGTCAAATATTGCTCTAAGAAAGACAGTCTCTAGTTTTATAGCTAGTACATTTTCCTGGTCTTTTGGTTGTAATTTCTCTTATCGTATGTGTAGAATTTAGTGGTTGCTTAACAATTATATTTTCCATGATTTTAAGACTTTTGTAGCCATTATCTGGAAAATAAAACTTTTAAACATTGATGATAATGCTGACAGCATTGAGAGTCCTTCTGAAAAGACTTTTTTAACTTGCCATGTGACCCAGCAATTCATCCTCTAGACATTTACCCATGAAAAGTAAAAACTTCCATCTACAAAGGGGTACATACTTGAATATATACATACTTGAATAGCAGCTTCACAGTAACCAAAAACTAGACTCAGCCCAGGAAATGATGGATTATGGTAGACGACTGGATAAACAAATTCTATCATAAAATCAAATACTACCCAGCAATAAAGATGATGGGATCTCACAATTATTATGCTAACAGTGAAAAAACTCATCTGAAATGCCCTGCTTCTAAAAAGTCCTAGAACAAGCAAAACCAATCTTTAATAACAGCAGAAGAACATGCTTCACCCTGATGAGATAATAGGAGAAGAAAGGCAGAGGACTGGACAAGGATACTAATGGACCTCACAGCAGGTGGTAATGCCCACTATCATGGTTAGAGTGCAGATTACAAATGCATATATATATATATGTGTGTGTGTGTGTGTGTGTGTGTGTGTGTGTGTGTGTGTGTGTGTGTGTCAAAGTTCCTTGGAACTTACAGGCATCCCACTCAACTTACCCCCCAAATGAACACTCTGGCCTCCACACACATACCACGACAAGTGTGTTCCCACACATGTTCATGAGCAAATAAATAAATGTAATTAAATTTTTAACTTAGAAATTTTCATATCCTGCCTTGTACTTAGAGCTGTTTCAAACCCAACTCTAACTTTCCTCATTTCTTCATTTTCCTCCTTTGAAATCTTGCATACACTATCCCTACTGCTTGATGATCTTTTGACTCCTTCATCTTAATGATGCTTCCTTGAGGGAATTCCTGAGTTGATTGGTTTATCCCCTGTTCCCCAGCACAGTGTTAACTCAGGACACACCACACCTTATTGCTTTTTCTGTATCTGATTATCTTCATTCCTGTTAAACTGTCACAAGCCTACATACCTGAATTTAGCTCTGTCATCACCTGCAATGGCCTAAGTTTGTAGGAACACTTAACAGTTTGTTGAAGGAGTGAATAGCGGAACCAATAACAAACAAACACCCTCACACACAAGCCTCCGGAGACCCTCAGAAACATTCTCTGTGATTTCTGTGTAAGTTCTCCTTAGCTGGTAAAAGTGAGGGCTTCCCCCTCTATGAGAATGTTATTTTTGGTATGGCATCACAGATTTTATTATAGGTATTTTCTTTTAAATTGTATTTCTCAGAAGTCACCGTTTTTGTAGGAGCTAGTGAGTCACTAAAATGCAATTCTTGGCCATGCCTTCTCCCACTATCCCGTCCCCCCGGCAAGCCAGACCAAACATTCCATATTAGCTGTGTTTTTGATTGTCTAATGGGTCCCTGTCTGATTTAGATTGTTCATTAAATTTCTTTGTTCTCTTCTCCCACTAGGAAAATTGCAGACTATTCTTCCCATCATATTATACTTTTTACCTTTTTGGAAATAATTTTGAAAAGTTATGTTCATGCACATATGTACATCTTAATGTTATGTATGTATGTATGTGTGTATATGCATATGAACATGTATACATATATGTATATATGGTGACAGAGAAGAGTGGAAAGAGAAGTCATATAGGCAAAACACTAAAAAAATAATTCTTATTTACTCTGACATCATTTCTTCTGTAATTTTCTCTGTTTCTTGTTTCCATCTACTTTTAAAGGCTTATAGGGAAATTATGCTATTATCCATTAGCCTGTTAATTCAGAGGATCAAAGAGAAGTAATGGAGTCCTCTCTCCTCTGAACTTAGAACTACACTGGCCATTGTGTATTCTGTGACACAGCAAAAACACATGCCTAGGGCACTAAAAGATTAAACTATATACTCCATATGTAGTTGCTTCAGAAAGCTTTAAATTTGTCATTCATATTTTCAATTTGTAAATAATGTGAATAATCCAAAAGATGGCAATGTGTTTGAGGTCAGACAACTGTTAGATCTCGAATCCAAGCCTTGTCAAGCCTTTAAGCTGAAAGACTCTCATATGCCCCCACAATACCCCTCCCTATTATTTGAGGAGAGAAGAAATAAGAGTCAAGAATTATTCAGTCTTCCATTTGGGCACACTGTATAGTAAATGTCATCCTGTATAATATATTTTAATAGTAGAGGGAGTTAGGATGTACTTGAGAGGTTTGAAGACCAGTGTTTGGTGTTGTTAAGACAGAAATGTCCACAGACATGTCAACTACAAGTGAGGAGGAGAGCGTGGCACCAGCACTACAAGTCTGGACTGTAGTTGAAGGTGTGAATGCCATCAGCCCACGTGTTGCCATTGATGTTGAGTATGTATTAAATTATTCAGTTAATATATACAAATTGAGAAGATGGTGAAACTTGTATTTTTAGTACATTGGCTTCTAGATTCTTCCTATACCTTATATTAGAATGTAGTGCTTGGACTCATTGATTTAACAAACATAGTTAGTTGGTCTTCCCTCCACATATGTAGATAAAAACATTAGGGGTGAATGTAGCTGTATTGAACATATTTATGTTTGAGGTCTTGAAGTTAATCCCTATACAATATACTACAATGACTAGTCACACAGAATTGATACTGTAATTGATACAATAATTTAAAATTAAACTATATGGGAAAATATACACAGATTAGATGAAACTAATATCATATCATGTCATAGAGGGTAGTTAAGCATCTGTGAATTTGAATACTCATGAGAGGACTTTCCAACCCAACCCTGATAGATACTGAGGAATGACCACCACTGTGAAGCACTGGTTCAAAAGCCTCAGATTTAAGGGGGAAGAAAAAAAACATCATGCTACACCCCTCTCTAGAGAGTTTATAGCCTGGTTCATAAGAGAGAGTGTGGGAAGTACCAGAAGTGGTAATTACATGGTCCAGGCTGTGGACAGACTGACAGGTTTTATTTCTGCTTATGCTTTAATGAGGATTGAGATGTACCATAGCAAACCACTTACAAACATTGTAAAAGTACAATATAATACAGATATTACTGGCAGTTTTCTACCATTCTTCTTTATAAGTCAGCAATCATTTAAATAATAATGAGGATGAAATGAGTTTAATTTCTTCAGTATTTCATACCATAAACCCATTGTTTAAATGCCAATGGATGTAGGTGTGTTGCAGAAAATGTGAACATGGTGTCATGGAGGTGTAGGAAAACCAACACATGACCCCATTCTATCCCCCATCCTGTTTCTCACACTTGGCTCATTCTTCCTTCTGAAGATTCTCTCTATTCCAAAAGCTGCCTTACAAAATACAGCCACCCACAGTAGAATTCCACCAGTACGTTTTCTTGGTCTTAAATCTCTCTCAATTTTTTCCTCTCTCCAAGACTACAACTATTTTCCCTGCATCTCACAGGGACAAAGTGTGGCTGAGCAAGGTTGCTCCACCAATACCCATTACTGTCACCTGTGGGAAACTGGGAGGCAAAAAGGCAGGATCCCTGTCCTTAATAGCCTGGTGGCAAAGAGTTGCTCGTCATTCTAGATGAAAATGTGAACTGCTTGTGGCAGAACTCTGCGGACAGTGCCATAATAAGCTTGTCAATGTGGAGTTAGAGTAACGCAAAGAATATTTCCTGGGGAAGCAGGGGCACCACTATAAAAGAACATATGAATAGAAGTAGGTATTGTTCTCTAGGTACTGGGTATGGGTGGCTGACAGTCCAATCAGGAGACATCCCAGTCAGGTGACATCCCACAGCTGACTTACCAGTGTAGTGGTGGAGGTGTAGAAGTAGATATAACAAACAGAAAAAAAAATAGCACTGCTGTTGCCCACAACTGAGTCAAATAACTGTGCTGTGATGCTGAGGCTCACGGTGGACACTGCAGAAATGACTGAAGATCATCTCCTCCACCTTAACCAGGGTAAGAGAACACATGAGAGCAACCGCAGTATAATGCTTGGTCTCTCTCTCGCTCTTAACTTTTCCCTCACTCCTTCTCTTCCTTGTCCCCACACCCCAACCACTGTATAAATCAGCACAGAAAACAATGTGGGCTTTGGCAGGAAGTACTGTTAGCTTTGAGTGGTGAACACATACCAGACTTGGGCAATACAGAAGCTACTTGTGTGGTACAGTCTACTCCTTGCAGACTATGCCCAAGTATATTTATGTTGTCTCCATCTTAGGGCTCTTATTATCCAGAATTTCCTATAAATTTTGGGTTATCCCACAAAAGAATATGTCTTTGGAGTCTACACAGACTCTTCTGAAGATACAATTTACCATACTGTATTTAGTTTTGTTCAGGAATAAGTCTGAACTGTAAGTGCCCCTGTCCACAGAGTCACTGAAAAACCTGTCTAGTAGTCTATAACAGAAACCATAGCAGCTTTAATTCTTAGAAGATACATTCCCTTGAAACCAATGTACCCTCATCATTGCTTAAATCAAAACCTTAACTATTAAACAATTAAAAAATAATAAAAGAGGTTTCATTCAACAACGGATGGGAGCAGATGCAGAGACCCACAGCCAAACATTAGAGAGAGCTCAGGGAACATCACTGAAGAGGAGGAAGAGGATAATAGGAGCTAGAATATCAAGGACACAAGGAGAACAAGCCTACAGCATCTACTAAGCAGAGCTCAGAGGGGCTCACAGAGGCTGAAGTAGCAAAAGTCTGTATAGTCTGCACTGGGTCTTTTGCATATATATTGAGGTTGTAAGTTTGGTATTCCTGTGTGACTCCTAACAGTGGGAGCAGGGGTATGTCTGACTCTTTTACCTGCTCTCGGGACCCTTTTTCTCCTAGTGGGTTGCCTCATTCAGTCTTGATATGAGGGTTTATATCTAGTCTTAGTCTATGTTTTTATGATGTGAAATTCCCCTCTGTATGCTGTGAATACCATTGGTTAATAAAGGACTGTCTTGGGCTCGCGCAGGGAATAGAGGTAGGTGGGGAAAACTAAACTGAATGCTGGGAGAAAAGGAGACAGAGTCAGGGAGAAGCCATAGAGCTGCTGCTGGAGACAAATGTGCTGAAACTTTGCTGGTAGGCCATGACCTCGTGGTGATGTACAGATTAATGGAGATGGCTTAAATTAGGATATAAGTTAGACAAAAAGAAGCTAGAGCTAATGGGCTAAGTGGTGATTTAAATAATATAGTTTCTGTGTGGTTATTTTGGTTCTGGGTGTCAAGGATGAACAAGCAGCCTCCCTCAACATTTTTATGTCATGTTCAGGGAATACCTGTGGAAGGCCTCCTCTTTTCTGAAGGAAAACAGAGAAGTGGATCTTGGGAAGAAGGGAGAGTGGAGGGTGGTTGGAAAGAGATAGGGAAAAGAAACTGTTGTCAGGATGTAATGTATTAGAGAAGAATATTTCTTTAACTTTTAAAGTAATAAAAGTGGCCTGAAACATTTCGTTTATCTTTCATTGGGTTTACTCATCTGTGAAGTTGTTTTTTGGTCTAAGATTTGGGAAAGGTAGATATGTATTTATAAAGAATGTTCTTTTGGCTGAGCATTCATCAGGAAGACAATTCAACTCAAATATCTTTCCCCTAAGCTACTTCTTTAAAGATGAGGAAATAGCCTCATCTTTATTTGAACCTCAGGGAAAGGTATTTCTGATCCTAGCAATGAAAATAATATATGAAAATGCTTCATTTTATCTAAGATATCTTAATGTGATGGTTCCAGAAGTACTCCGATGAAAACAAGCAGTTTTAATCATTTTTAATTTTTTCATACATTATTTTGATCATATCCTTTCCTTTTCCCCAAGACCTCCCAGATACTCCCAACCTCCATAACCACCCAACTTCATATTCCTTCTCTCTTTCTCTCTCTCTCTCTCTCTCTCTCTCTCTCTCTCTCTCTCTCTCTCTCTCTCTCCTCTCTCTCTCTCAGAATACCAAGAAAAATAATCAAGAAAACAAAAATTAAAAAGACAGAAAACACCAAACCGTATGAAAAAAACATATAAAAGACAAGGAGTCCATTTTGTGTTGGTCAGCTTCTCCTGATCATGAGCGTGATGATATGTTCAGTGTTACTCCATTGTAGAAAACTGATTACTTTCCACTTTTACCTCCGAATTTTCTACCTGATGTTCTCAACCTCAAAACTATTTCTACCACATATCCCTTATTCCACTCCTCTTAACTGATTTTTTTTATCCCAGCTAGTATACAAACTTAAAAAAGAAGTCTGTCCTCTACCCTCCACTCCCAATGTGTGATTGCTTCTCCTTCCTTCCTGAATATTGTTCTTTTGTGTGTACATGCCTGGATGTCTGTCTATGTGCATGTATGAGTGTGTGAGAACGAGAATGTGTATGTCCATGTTTGTGCATGTGTGTAGAGGTCAGAGTGTAGTTTTCAACCCTTTCCCTGCTTATCATGGCAGGGTCTCTCCCTGAACCTGGAGCTCCCTGACAGGTTAGACTGGTTTTCAGCAGCCTGAGAGCTCTGACTAGCTCCACCTCCCCAAGGCTTAGATTACAAATACTCCTCACCTGGTCCATATGGGTGGTAAAGATCCAAACTGAGAGCCTCACGCTTTTGTGGCAAGCATTTTACTGACTAAGTCATCTCCCCAAAAGCACCATTCCTAAGAAAATAACCTAAAGCATGCATGTCTCTACCTTTCCAATCTGTTGCCCATTTGCCAGAGACAACAGCCCTTATACCCCGATCAACAATAAATCCAAAATGTCACATTGCCAATGTTTCTGAGAAGACTTAGGTATCACCATACCCAATTTTCTCTAGTGTTTGTTGTAATTCATTCACCTCCAACTGAACAGTTTTTGTACAACACTCGATAGGCGCTTTCATTGGACTCTGTTTTTTCCCTTTCTTCATTTTTAAAAGCTGTCCTTATTTCCTCTTTATTTTGGGCTTAGAGGGTCTTAGTTGCCTGGAGTAGGTGAAGGTTTTCTTCTTACTTTATTCTTTTCATGGATTACTTCATTCACTCTCTGGTTTCAGTAATCGTCTACGTATTGATGACTCACAGGGCCTGTCCAAGCCTTTTCCCCAATACTTGTGTCATCTCCCCAATAAAGTCCTTCTCTGTATTGACTCAGAGACACTTGAAACGTAACACACCCCAAACTGAACTCAATACTCCATTCCCCACCCCACTTTCCAAGGCTGTCCTTCCTCTCCATCATCCACCCTGTGGTCCTAGTCCAGGAATCTTTAGGTCATCCTTTCCTCTTGCTTTCCCCACTTCTAACCACACCTAATCACTTGCTAAGAGTCTGTTGGGGGTGGATTTTTTTTTTTATTTTTCTTCCTTTCTTTTATTTTTTTTCTTTTTTTTCTTTTGCCCGCCATCTTTTTTTTTTCCTTTCTTTTATTTTTTGGATTTTTTTTTTAAAAAAAAACTTTCTAAATGTTGTTTGAGTTTATCCCTTTGTTTCTATTCCCACATGATTGTCATGGTCATATCCTTTATTATTTCTAACTGCTTTATTTCAATGATCTGTTTGGCCTTCTCTTCATATACTTCTGATTAATCCACAACACTTTCTAAGTTGTTTGTCTTTGTATGCTTACTTCACGGCTGAAAATTTCTTGCTGCATCTTTGTTGCCTTTGGATCAGCTTGAGCCACCTAAGAAAGCTGACTTCTTTCTTCTCCAGGCCTATCACCTCTGGCTCTTGAACCACGCTATATGCTAGAGTCTTTAAAATCTGCTCACCATGTCCTCGAGAACCCTTCCATTTTTATCCCTGAATTGTTGCTGGTGTCTCTTTTTTGGCCTACTTTCATTCTGTCCCCCAGAGCATCTACTGTTCTTTCAAATTCAGATCAAATACTTTTGCCGCTATGTTTCTGCAGAACTTTTTAAGTCACCGAATGTTTTTAAAATTCATTTATAGGTTTTTCTCCATCCGACTATAAATTTTTCCTTGGAAATGTCTGTGCTTTGCTCATCTGTGTATTTGTAACATCTTTTACAGATCCTTCCAGTGAGAAGACACTCAAAAAAATATTCATTACCTGGTGCCCAGTGTGTGATTCTTACTCTGCTTATTTTACTATTAAATTGGTTTTGCTAAAATCCATACCTTAATGAATAATTATTCCAAATCTTATAAAGGACTCTGTTGACTTAGAAAATATGTCAAACAGTTCTTGGTATTGTATCTCAACTCGTTACAAACCATTCTCACACAGAGCTCACTTACACCCCAGTAGCCACACACATCTTCCGTACCTACTTCCTAGTCCTCAAATGCCTTCTGTGCATTTCTACTCCCCTGTTAGGTACCACACGGGACATGCTCTCCGAGGCAGATAACCTCTCCCCCTTTTCATTTTATACAAACTTGTGCATCTTTCATGATTCAGGCTAGATACACACTCCTCCATAGTGATCCTTGATTCATCTTTCAGTGCCGTTCTGCCTTTCCCTTGTCATCGCATTGCTTTGATATGCTTATCAGGGTTTGTTGCATTCAACATTTTTTATTTATTATAGGGCAAGGGGATTTCAACAATAGATGAAACTTTGTCGTTATATAACTCCACTGTGACTTGTCAATAATGCTTCGAGATGGGGACCGAAGTCTCAAAAGTGTTTGCTGAATAAATAACAGTATTCCCCCCACCATTGCTCAGGACCATTATCCTTCTTGATTTTTTTTCTCTCAAATTTGGTATGATAACTTACACAATCCTTGATTTAACTTGTGTGTAATTATAGGGATATTTAAGTTTAAAGGGCATTTTTCTCATATTAACCATTTGTTACTACCATTAATTTTTAGTTCTGTGCTTCCATGCCTGGTACTCTTTACTCCTGAGAAAGCATCAGTTTTTAGCTTCCCACTGAAATCACCTTTCTGTGTATTAAGCTAAAACCATGTCTTTCAAGGTCATGATTTTAAAAAAAGAACATAGAACAGTCAGCCTGGATGATAGTAAATCTCAAGGGATTGAGCTTCTTGTTTTGTTTTGTAGTAGATTGTTTGGTTTGGTTTGGTTTGGATCAATAAAAATGTGGCTTTTAAAAATAAAGAATATAACAGAGGCAGGAGGACTGAGCTTTGGCTCAGTGGCAGAGCTCTTGCCTAGCATGTGCAAGGCCCTAGCACTGCGAGCAAACAGGCAGAGGAGAAAGAAAGGGAGAAACAGGAGGGCAGAGGTAAAGAGAGAAAGAGGGAGGAAGAGAAGTGTGAAGAGAGAGAAGGAGGGAGAGAAGGAAGGGGGAGGAAGGAGAGAGAAAGTTACTTCTTACATATCACAAACTGTGAAGGAAACACATGGCCACCAAATGTGATGCAACAGAACCCCAGGTTCTTACTGTCCTAAACCACAGGTCCCTTTTACAAGCTACCCTCACTGACACTTTTTGTCGTTATTATTGGTGGTGTGTATGTATGTGTTTTGCATGTGCGAGAGTGCAGGTGCACACACACAACAGTATACCTATAGAATCAGAAGACAATCACCCTACAGAAACCAGTGCTCTCCTTCCACCCTGTTTTAAGGCAGCGTTTCTCTCCTTTCTGGTATGTTTATACAGATACTCCAGACAAGATAGGCCAATTCTCCTGTCTCCACCTTTCCACTCCATGTACAAGGCCTTGCCTCGAGATCCATGGCTGTGTTGATGGCTGCGTTTATTTTTTCTTTCTCTGTCTCAGCCATTGGAAACACAGCTCCAATTCACAGCAGCAGTAAGGTATTTGGGTGCTAACATCATTGTTAGTACTTGTTTTATTTTTCTCAAATGACAAAAATAGGCAATTTTCAAAAGAATTAATTCAGCAGCCGAATTAAAGTTTGTTCTCGCAGCCCATGCCTCCCCTCAACTTCTTTTCAAACTTGCTACACCTCAGCACTCACTTCTGTTCTCTCTGCAAGAGGCAACCACTTTAACAAATGAAATTATACATTTAAACCAGATGAGGTTGGCTTGGTGATTGGCCCTGTGCAGAGTCTACAATTTGGGTCAGACTTATGAAAAATTTGGTGAATTTGGCAATGTCTTTGAGGAGTTGTCTTAAAGCTCCCGAGAGAGAGAGAGAGAGAGAGAGAGAGAGAGAGAGAGAGAGAGAGAGAGAGAGAGAGACCTTCAAGATCTCAGACATTCCTTCTTTTGTGGGCTCTCAGAAAAGGCCACCCTCAGCTGGCGTAGGAGAGAAGGCTCATTTTCAAACTATTTAAGCCATGTTGTGACCAGAGGTTGAAGTCTGGTGCAAAAATCATGAAAACCAAAGAAAGAATTTGCTCTGATACTGCAATACATTCTACATATTGGTTCTACAGTGAGGAGACTTGATTACATGGGTTAGGGAGATAATATCCCTACCTTTAAAGTGTAATTACATGGAAGAGTTTAAATCATCTGTATGCTATTAGACAATTATCACTTCTGAAATGTGGGAGAAAAATAAATCTGCTAGTTTGTGGGGGAAGACAGTGATCTAGCGGTATTTATCAAAGAAAAGGAATCTGTAGGTTCCAAAGAGGGGCGCCCTCTGAACTCTTCCTCTTGTGCTCCAGCAGGAATGAGGCTTCAATTAAGATCTAAGTACTACGGTCTAAGAATTTTTCCATCCCAAGGTTTGTAAGGAATCATAAAACAGCTTGACAGAAAGCTTCGTTCTCTCACCCAGAAACCTCCACTGAAAAATTAAACAGCTGAAACCATGGCTGAGTATGATTAATGAAGATACATTATAATAATTTATTATGCTGTTTTTCCTCCATTTTTTCTCATCTGTCTCCTCTATTAATTCTCCCGCTACACTGGAGACTGCGAAAAATGCAGATGTTAAGAGCATAAAGATATCAAAGAGTTAGTTTTGGCTGACTTGGCAGTGACCACATTACAGATCTCAGATTTTCCCTCCTTTCATGTGGCTTTTTTGTTGGTTGGACAATAAATCTACTATATGAAGTTACTACATATTTGATCCACATTGCAGTGGATAAAAATGGAGTCATCGGGATGGGGGCTGAGAATTTTGAGATCAAACTCAATGGGTAAAGGATCCTAGAATTTAAATGGAATGTTCAAGTATGATAAACACATTGTTTAAGACATGTAGAAAGTTCTTCAGTAACAGAAAATTATTCTGAAGATATTAATTTAGGAAGTCACATAAAGTAACTACGTAATGCTGGTTTTATTCCTCTGAATATGTCTTTACCTTTGTTGTGGATTCCGTCTGCAACATTAAAGACATCTTGTGACTCCAGCGTCTGGATGTTGCTTTACAGATCTCCAGTAATGGAACGTGGTAAATTGCTCATAGAGAGTCCAGATTTGCCCACACACTGATACGATGGTGAGCTGCTCTTTTCATGTGTCAAGATTATTGCC
Source organism: Myodes glareolus (assembly GCF_982192425.1). Taxonomy (NCBI): domain Eukaryota; kingdom Metazoa; phylum Chordata; class Mammalia; order Rodentia; family Cricetidae; genus Myodes; species Myodes glareolus. The sequence goes on from NC_142040.1 coordinate 53,822,952, forward strand.
TAGCAAATGGGAACCCCTTCATTTTGTGTTATATTCATAATGTGTGTTTAGAGCAATGATTCTCAACTTTGCATGTTATAATTGCCCAAGGAACTTTGGAAAATTCTAATGTCCAGGTGTTTCAGCACCCGCTCACTTGAGAATGTTAGTGCACTTCCTTGGGCTGTTGAGGTAATTTCAATATGCAATCACAATTGATAATTAAACTGTTTCAGTGAAAGGGGCAAGAGTTGTAGAGGAAAGCTGTTCTTTAGTCGTCAAATGCATCTTCAGTATTTCATTCATTCAAATATAGTTGACCAATAAAAATAAAATATCCACTACTTGACAGAGTGTCCAATATAGCAGTAATGAGGTCAACTAATAAAAGTATTCATGGACAACACTGTGTATAAATGTTAACTACAAAAGGCTCTGTTTTAAGTGAGGTGCTATGGTTGAAGGTTAAATTGTTTTCTGTATTTATAAAGATGAGAGAACCAAATAGACACTTCATCCACCTATAAGTGAGTCTTTTTTAACACTTTGTATTCCCTTCAAAGTGATTACTTCATTTCCATTTAATATTACATACATAGTACCTTTCACAGTACACCTGTATCTGTACATGCTGTTTTTTCTTACTTACTCTGACACACAATTTTCTTCACCGTACTAGTCTAGAACTTGTTTTCTGAAATTAATATTATAAGTAGATTGTGTTGCATTGGTTTGTTGAGAGTTTTTAAATCAAATACACAACATTGAAAGAATTTTAAATAAGTGTTTGTGGGGGGGGAGGAAAGGAAGAAGGGAGGGAGGAAAGGGCAGAGAGAGAGAGAGACAGAGACAGAGACAGAGACAGAGAGAGTATTTAAAAGCAAGCACAAAAATAAAACCATCTTTGGTTGAGTTTGTTCTTTGGCCCATGGCATCTCGTAGCAGGCATTTTCCAGACGATGTCAGAAAACTGGTCTTGTGGGTGGTCTGCCATACTGTATTTTGAATCTAAGGTCCTGGCTTCTCAGCCCTCATCCCCATCATGCCAATAGACTGTACAGTCCATCAACGCCTAATTGCTTCCTACTAGTTTGAACCCACAATCTTTTCTGGTCTGGTACCAGGATCAACTTCAAAAAACATCGAGGAAAGAATGTCTGGAATTGGGAACCTAAATATGTGTACTTGGGGGTGGGTAGGAGGGGTTGCCTGGTCAGAAGAATGCTCACTATCCACAATGTGTTTGCAGTAGACAGCTCTGAGGAGCAGCAAAGTCTTGCTAACCTCATGGCAACCATCATTGTCTTCCCAAGCTTCATTCAGTCTTCATTGCTTTGTGTTTTACAACTACTCTTAGCAAAAATTTGGAGTAAAAACGAGTTCATTAAGAAGCAGTGGTCATTTTATCGATTAACTGTCTGAACTCCTAACCACACTGTCTGAAACTGTTCTTGTGCCTCACACTTCCAGAGCTGAATCTATGAACAAGCCTCAACTACTTGTTGAAAACCCAAACCAAGGACGGGAAAATTATGTTTTAATGCAGTGAAGACACAGCTTTTAAAAGTGGTGAATACAACATTCATGGTGTTTTCCTTGGTCCAGCAAATTTATATTCATGTAGAACATGCCATAAAAAATGGCTAGTTGAAATTAGGGACTATAAATGGCCTTAAATTGTTTTATTAAAAGGAAAACAATCTTCACAAGTTTAACTTCCTAATCATCACTACTGCCAGAACACCCACAGAAGCAAATGCCATGCAAATCTGTTTAGCAGGCAGAAACAGAAAATTAGCCATTGTAGAGGGCAGCTTTTTCCTTTTCTACATTTTGGTTACCAGCAGAGAAGCTGACCGAATTTCTTCTGATAGATGAAATTATGGAAATTGTGCTTAATGTTGTAGGTGTCATGACATATCTCAGCACTCAGGAGGTAGAGGCAAGATCAGGTGTTCAAGACCAACCTTGGCTTCATAGAAAGTTCAAAGCCAGCTGAGGCTACATGAATAGCAGACAGAAAAGAAGCAAGCACTTTGCAGGAATGTGAATGGATGTCGAAGAAAGATGCTATACCTTACCCAGAGCTAAGTTCTAGTCTGTTCCAGTTCCGAGTATACTTGAGCATCATCTAGGGAAGTTCATTTAAACTGTTTCTTTCTGGCTTATGTATTTTTTTAAAAAATTATCTTAGTTCTGATTATGTGTCGGTCTGTATCTTTGTGTGGTCATGTGCACATGAGTGCACAGGAGGCCAGAGGCCTCTGATCCCTTGAAGCTGAAGTTACAGGTGGTTCTGAGGCACCAAACGTGGGTACTGGGAAAGCACTCAGGTCTTCTGCAAGAGCAATGCCAGCTCTTCACAATACAGCCATAATAGAGCTGTGTGTTTGCTTGTTTAGTTTTGTGTGGTCTTGTTGTCATTACTTTAATTGTTTATTTGATTGGCTTTTTTGTTTTTTGTTGTTTGACTGTTTGCTTGTTTTGAGATAGGGTGTTATGTAACCAAAAATGGTTTCAAGCTCACAGTGATCCTCCTGCTTCAGCCCCACAAGTGCTAGAATTACAGGCTTAAGCTGCCGTTCCAACGTCTAAACTATTCCTTTTAAGGGGAATCTTCCATCAAAGTCAAGGAACATGGGTAACTAATAACTCATACTTAGTACTTAATTGCATAAATGTTGCCAGTTTCAAGATGTTAAAGAGTAGGACATATAGAAAAGAAAGAATCCATGAAGAATCCATGTCACAGATCCTTAATATTTGCATATATCCGAAATCTGGGGTCATCCTTTATCTACTGGTTTCTAATAAAAGACCTTGCCCAAGGAAATAAGAGCTAAAAGTCATCCATCGTTGTCCCAACCTCTCTGTGATCACCCAATGTGGCGATCTGTCAGGTAACCCAAATTCATGAACTTTCTTGCCCTGTCTTAGATCGTTTTTCTCATTTCATCTTTGGAGATTGAAATATATACACCTTCTCGACTTGTGAGTACTTTTGATTTTTCTGTGGTTGACCAAAGTCATTGATTCACTCTTGATCGAATGTACTGCACCCCCTTATACAAGTTTTTGATTAAAAGAAAAGATCTTGTTACACACTCTGGATGAAGAGGAGAGTCTTCCTAACTGAGCAGTTTTAAGTTAGAACGTCTCGCTTGACATTTTGCCAGAAAATCTAGTTTTGAAAACCACAGTTTTTGAAAATTAAATACAATACTGCAATTGATTAGCCATGAAACCAAATTTGAGCCGCCAACGATATTCCAGTTTTCTCTAAAAGAGCTTTCTGTTAAGGAAACTGTAGGGGACAATTTCTTCAGTTTTCTTCAGACAGGACCAGGCTAGCCTCCACCTCACTTCAGACAGGACCACATGTAGTCCAGGCTAGCCTCTACCTCACTTATGATAACCTTAACTTCTGATCTTTCTGTCTCCAGCTTTCAAATTCTAAGATTGCAGGCATGCCCAGCTGGGGAGAATGCTTTCTTAAAATCTTTTACGGTTTGCATCTGTTGGTTCTACAAAGCAGTTTGACATTTTCATGTACGTATATATTTTGGTCCTACTCACCTGCATTACTCTTCCTTGTGCCTTTTCACTGCCACAGATCCCCTTCCTCCCAGTCCCCTCCTGCTTTCGTATCTTTTGTGGGCATCAGCTTGGGACTCACTTAGTTTAATCAGGGTTGCTTACTAAAGCATGAGCAACTTAGCTCTCCTCCTGCAGTGACTCTTTACTGCATATACACACTCAGAGAGCCTCCTCATGCTAGAATTTCCTATGAACTATTTGCTCGCAGCTGTCCAAGTCTTCCCAAACTGTCATCATTTTTTGGCTATAGTAATATTTTTCTTTCTTGGCGTATTTTTTATTCTTTATTTTATTTATTTTCTTTATTTTATTTGAAGTCAAAAACCTTATCATTTGCTCTTGGAGTATAACAGAAATTCACCTCTCCTAGTACTTGTACACTTCATTTTTACATTTGGATCTCTGATACTGAAATGGATAGACTATTTTAATGATTGTATTAAGATTGTTCTTTGGCCTTCCTCTAGATTTTCTGGTGTATATTTGTAATTATCTCCTTTCCTCACACCATTCCTCTCTCAGATTTAATAATGAATTGAGATGGAAAGTCTTTGTAGTAACACCGAGGTGGCATTGGCCTCCCATCCTTGCCATAAGGAACTCTCTTTTCAGACCCCCCAACAACAGCCCTCCTAACATGGCTGCCCTGCTGACAACAGTCTTTCCCACCTTCTGCTCTGTGACACAGGTCATTTGGGGGCAGTGGCTGAGACAGCTGCAGCATCCATAAGCCAAGTCCTATTTTCCAGCGTCAAATCTTTCTGTAATGGGGGTTTCAAGCTGAGCTTCTCACTGTTTGTACGAAAGCAACACGTAGCTGACCCAAAGGCATTCTAATAACAGATCCTGAGAGGGACAACTGGCCAAAATCATCAGCGGGTGTTCATCTTGTTCCTGAGTTTAAAGAGAGAAAAGCAAATCACACCTTCTCTGCGGTGCCATAAGTTGCTTTCTTTGGTCAATTATGAAGTGTGCACTGGATTTTAATATGTTGCTTTTAGACGTTGGGGATTGAGATATTTTACAATCAGCCAATCATCTGATTTACTTCCAGTATAATCATTTAATTAAGGTGCATAAATTTAATGAAGGCAACATGGAAAATATTAATATTAATATGTAGCAGTTAATGAATGCCAGTATTGCCCTGGGAATCCAACAGAGTACAAATTAAGCCTCCAGGTTAGTCTAACACATATCAGCCAACACTAGTTTTAAGCTAATATTACTCCTAATAAAGACCCAGGGTGTGTCTTTATAGGTTCTGTGGGATGGAGCTTGGGTACCAGATTTGGTTGCTCTCCTTCATCAAACCCCTTTTTCATTCATCTATTTTAGTAGTCTCTGGCTTAACAAATGTGCCAAGATGGTACTGGCATCTTCCTGTCAAACAGCACATAATAGCTGGATAAATAACCCTGTCTTCACTATCTTCACATAACCCTCAGAAAAACCAATCTTATAATAGGAGCTGGTGAAAGGAAAGACTGTGTCTTACCCCAGAAACCTCTTCATGTGAGGAAAAGCTGTAGGCTGCTGTACTTTTCTGAGCCACAGTGTTTGAGCAATGGGTTGGTTCTGAGTTCTGTAAAGATTTCACTGGCCATTTATGCCATGGGGATTAAACCAGCAACGGTTCTATCTGTCCTCTAGTCCTGTTCCACATGTGTGTCTAACACAATCGGAAACATTAAAAGCTTCATTTTATTTGCATATAATCTTCTTCCCCATCACATAAAATGTATTCCGTAAATCCAGGGAGCACTATTGTTTTGTGCATATCTATGATGTCAATCCTTAGACAGACAGGAGATCCACCTGGCACCTGAATCTGACTCTGACACTTTTGTCTTGAAAGTTCCTCTCAGATGAAGAGAAAGAAGTGTTTGTCTATCAATCCCAGCAGCCTAGAACCCAACTGAACCAGTTACTCTGTGTCGTCAACATTTGTTGGGAATGTGTCATGGTCAAATACAGTTCTTTGCAAGCCATAGTAGATTCTGGAAGCCAAGTAATATTTTATATCCTATGGTTTTGGCAGGTCGCTTTGCCAGTAATTAAATATGCCACATAGATCACAACTGTTTTTGTTTATTTTCAGTATATTCATATAGGGCACTTCTCTCTCTCTCTCTCTCTCTCTCTCTCTCTCCCTCTCTCTCTCTGTGTGTGTGTGTGTGTGTGTGTGTGTGTGTGTGTGTATACAGATAAGCATTCAAGAGAAGGCAGGCAAGGGTGCCTGGTGTCTTTCCCTATTTTTTTACTTTGAAGCAGGGTCTTACATTGAACTGAAAGCTTGCTGTTTAGGCGAAGCTGGTATACCAGTAAGCGCTTGTGACCTACCTGGTCCCACCCTGAAATACTAGGGTTACAGGTATGTGTAGCCATGCCTGGCTTTTCACAGGGATGCTGAGGATTTGAACTCGGTCCTCATGCTTATGAAACAAGCATTCTTACCCATTGAGCCCTCGCCCCGGTCCCTTCTTAAGACCAGAATATAGTCTCTTCCTTTATTCATGTCCATAGGCTCATAAATCTATTGGAATTTTAAAAAGATCTTCAAAGATACTCTGCAAATGCCTTTCTGCTAATAGAATTAACTTTTTTTCATACCTCAGAAAATTTTTTTCTTCATAAAAATCAGAACACTTTGATGTCTGATTAATTTTTGAGAACTAGCTTGCTTTCAATAAAGCAACTATCTGAAGTGGTTAAAGTAGAACATTAGGGCACAACAGTATATAGCCATTTCAGAAAAGGCTTAGTTTCAAAATAGCTTAAGAAATATTTGTCTAGACATGTCTTCCTTGCTTCATGTGAAATGAACAGCTTACAAAGAAATCTGTGAAGAGTTTCAAACACAAACTGAAACTGGTGAATAACTTCATAAGGATGCATTTCATTCTTGGTTTACCAAATATGATTTTGGAAAATATTTCCAGCAGGCAAGATGGTTTCTATAATGGAGAACGCCATATTATGTAATAATAATAATATTGGCGCTCTGACTGGGAGCTGTGGATGTTCTTTAAGACATTGACTGCACAAGCCGTGGCTTTCGGATTGAAGAGCTAAGATCAGCAAGTATCGTCTAGGTTCAGTGAGTGAAAATATTTCCTAATACCAAAAATATTCTAAGTCAAAGACAGGCTCCAAGTGATCCCCCTACTGGCAAGATGAACCACCCATCGGAACAAGCTGATCAAACAGTATTGGCCCATGCGAAGTAGGTGCACACCTGCTGAAGAGCAGACTCCTCACTGAAACTTCACACACTAGCTCAGGTATTTTTGAAGTGTTTTCTGATTTGGTCCTTAGATAAATGGATATGATCTTCCAGATATTGACAGTCAGGAAGCTCAGTATAAGAGATTCGGGAACATATAGCCAAAGTGGAATTTGAGCTCAAGTTTTATGACTCCCTGACCCATGTTCTTTTCATTAAGTTTTATGATACCATGAGTTTGACCAACCATCTGCAAGGCGAAAATCTTTTTTCAAAATCCCTTAACTGACAAATATCACCCCAGGGGAGGTGCTCTATACATATGCAGCCAGCACTGAACTCTGGATTATGAGAGGAAAAGAGGAAGTACATAAAATTGGAAGGAGAATGTTGTGGAGCTCTGCTTAGAGGGGCTAAGAGAGGAGTGGGGGAAGAATATGATCTAAATATAATGTAGCCACATATTAAATTACAGAAGAATTTAAAAGTAAAACTTAAAAAATCACTGAGGGTTGTCTTGCTTGGCCAACCCTTTTCCTTCAGTAGCTTCATACAGAAATGCTTACATTTTTCTCTACCTCTTACAGATCTTATGGCTGTATAACAGATTACCCATGTAAGAAAACCACTGTACAAAACAGTCGTTCATTAGCTTTACAGAGTCTGTAAGTCATGGAGAATGTAGGCTAGGTACATCAGGGTTAGAATGACCTCTACACATGGTTTCTGGGGTGTCAACTGGAAGACTGAGAAGAGAGACTGGGAATCTGCTGCATTCGTGTCCATGTTTGATGCCAGGTATTGAATTAGACCCTCGTTGACGCTATCAGGCAGACATTTCCAGGTGGTATGAGCTTTCTTGTTCTCTGAGTTTAAGGGCAAGATTGTTGGCTGAGGATTCATAATCATGGGCTACCACAGCATCGTGAACCTACTTTTGGAATTCACACATTGCTTCTTATCAGCTGTGAAACATTAAGGCAAGTCCGTCTGTAGGGAAGTAGAATTAAACTTTCGGGAGTGAGTAGTAGAATGGTGAAGAATTTATGTAGATAGATGTTTTAAGACTGCCGCAGTTCCCCTTTCTGATTTGGAATGGTCCACTTTCAACAGTCTCCCAGCAGTACATGGCCAACACAAAACAAACTCAATGGTAGTTTTGGAGGCTTTTGTCTTATAATGCTTTGAGTTTTTGTTGGTTTGTTTGTTTGGATGGTTGGTTGGTTGGTTGGGCTTTTATTTTGCTCTTGTTTTTGTTTTGCTTATATACTATGACTTCCAGTTTGGTGTTCTTATGGTTTTTTTTTTGTATATGTGTGAATGTGTGTATCTCTGCATCTATATGTATTTCTTGTACTTTTTCTTTGGCTTTTTTTTTATCCTGATTGTTTGTTTGCTTGCTTGTTTTTGTTTTGTCTTATCCTAATTTTTCTGATTTATTTTTATTTAATTTTACTTTATAATTATTATTCTTTTAGATGCTTATTTCTTTTCTAATAAGACAGAGAAAAAAAGGTATGGGTTTAGGTAGTTGGAGAGGTAGGGAGAAGCTAGGAGGAGCTGAGAGGAAAAACCATCATCAGAATATATTGCATGAAAAAAAAACTATTTTCAGTATAATTGCTAAATAAGTCAAATAAAAACAAAGTCACCTGTGTGATTCTTTCTTGTCTTGATTTACTGTTTTAGAGCTAGGAAACATCTTGCTACCTAGACCAGGTCATCCTCACACTTGGATTCTTTGCCTCGGCCTCTCAAGTTATAATAAAACATCCTTCCAACTTTGTTTTGAAAAAAGCATCTTACTTAGTTTCTTTTAGATGTTTATCTTCTAGAACTCCCTTCAGAAATAACTGTTTCTGAATTTCCATAACTTAGCCTTTTTCAGGCCCATCCAGCCTATGACAGCGCTGACTATGTCTGTAGAACGTTGCTGGTTTGTGTGTATGAGTCCCAGTGGTATCTATTTGCTGTCTTAGGCTGCCCATCACATTCAGATTATTCAAATCAGTTTGACTATGATTTAAGTTTTATGTATTTTGACAATCTATTGTCATATTTTGACAAGATGTCAAAATATCTGTAAGTCTGAGCCTCTCTCAACTATTGATAGGATCAAGGGTGTTCTTATTAATCCTTACTCTTTACTTAAAAAAAAAGCATGTATTTGTAGCAGAAAATCAGGTTTCTCAAAGGAATTAATTTGTCATTTTTCCCAGTAATCACATTTCAGATATGGTTTGTCCATCAAGGTAGTGAAAAATGTGTCCACTAGAACTTTCTTTGAGAAGAGCAGTATCTGTGAATAACAGATACCAACACAAAAGGTAGATGTGTGGTCACAGGCAGTGAACAAGAACCTGAAGAAAGGGTGGCATGAAAAATGGAGTGTTGGAAAGAGGCTGCTCATTTGTCTCTGCCATCCAGAACCAAAATAACCACACAGAAACTATATTAATTAAATTACTGCTTGGCCCATTAGCTCTAGTTTCTTATTGGTTAATTCTTACATATCTACAGAGAGAGAACATAAAGTGGGTGGGTGAAGAGGGATGGATGTTCTGGGGAGTCTGGGGGAGGGGGGAAATATGATCAAAATGTGAGAAAAAAATAAATAAAAATACAAAAAATTAAAGAATATTGCTGTTCATTTAATTTCATGCTTTCATTATTACATTCATGGAAGAGAAGGATTATTTTTTATTTTGAGAAAGAATGAACTTCCAAGGGACTTTACTTGGGGTAAAACTTTATGTTGCAGAGCGGAATCATGAAATGTGCGATTTTAGGTGTCAGTGAGCCTCTGAGAAAGGCGCTCATCACTTCCTTGCCTCTTTAGCTGGAAATGGAATTACTGACTAAAGACTGCGGCATTCTTTCCTCAGAGAAATTCTCAGTGGGTTTCTCCTTCTGCTGCAATTGGATGTAACTGAGTGTTCATTCAGCAAGTGTCAGCTTATAGCAGCTTATTGATATCTGTTTAATACAGAAGAAGACAGAAAGCCGCAAATATTCTTCAACAGCTAGGTCACTTTGCTGGCCTCCAGATTGATGAAGCTTTAACATACCTTATTGCTTTTTAAGATCTTGTATATTAAAACCCTTTTTTTAAAAAATAGAGTGGGAATATAGTCAGGGACTTGCTTTGACTGAGCATTTGCCAGGACCTCATAAAACATACAATCCTCATATAGTTCAATGTTTCTGGACATTTTCTCATAGTTTGTGAACTCTAATCTGTACTCCTGGCTCAGATTTCAGCAATGATGTCTTATAGTTTATTCTGACAATAAACATTTTCCCAACAAGATTTCAGAAACCCTAATGAGGTTTTTGTCTAGTTTTGTTATGAAAGGGCACGACTGTGGTTTTCCTAGCTTCCAATGCCATCTTTTTATTTTTATTTTACTGAGATATACATTTTTCTCTGCTCCCCTCCCTCTCCCCTCCTCTTCAACCCTTTCTCGAGGTCCCCATGTTCCTAATTTACTTAGGAGATCTTATCTTTTTCTACTTTTCATGTAGATTAGATCCATGTATGTCTCTCTTAGGGTCCTCATTGCTGTCTAGGTTCTGAAATTGTGATTTGTAGGCTGGTTTTCTTTGCTTTGTGTCTAAAAACCACTAATGAGTGAGTACATATGATATTTGTCTTTCTGGGCCTGGATTACCTCACTCAATATGATGTTTTCTAGATCCATCCATTTGCCTACAAATTTCAAGATATCATTATTTTTTTCTGCTGTGTAGTACTCCATTGTGTAAATGTACCACATTTTCCTTACCCATTCTTTGGTTGAGGGGCATTTAGGTTGTTTCCAGGTTCTGGCTATTAAAAAAATGAGGTACAAACCTAAACAGAGAACTCTCAACAGAGGAATCTAAAATGGCTGAAAGACACTTAAGGAAATGCTCAACATTCTTAGCCATCAGAAAAATACAAATCTAAACAACTCTGAGATTCCATCTTACACCTGTCAGAATGGCCAAGATCAAAAACACTGATGACAACTTATGCTGGAGAGGTTGTGGGGATAAGGGAACACTCCTGCATTGCTGGTAGGAATGCAAACTGGTACAGTTCCTTTAGATATCAGTGTGGCAATTTCTCAGAAAACTAGGAAACAACCTTCCTCAAGACCCAGCAATACCACTTTTGAATATATACCCAAAGGATGCTCAATCATACCACAAGGACATGTGTTCAACTACATTCATAGCACCATAGTTTGTCATAGCCAATGATGCCTTTATAATCTGTTAAATTTCTTTCAGATTTAACATCCCTTGTTGCTAGTCCAATATGGGTGTATTTAAGGGTTGTCTGGCTCAAGATAGGGGACATACAGACATCTCCATGCTAAGCACTATGAGAAAGGTAAAAAGTAAACTTCTTTCATGCAATGAAATTTCCCATTTCTTTGTGGTCTTATAAGTGTGCCATGAATCTTTCATTATCGTGAGGATGGAGGTATGCACAGGAGAAGATAGAAAAATAAATAAACAAATAAAATAAAAATGTTCCAGATAGTTGTACATCCTCTAGGCAAGAGTGAAACAGGAAAATTTGGTGGGATTGATAGGCTAGGAGAAGATTCTGTTTTAATATATAGTTATTAGAGGTTTCATTGAGAAGGTGACATTTGGACAAAAACCTTAAAGGAAATTTTAGGACTGAGTCATGTATAAGGAGAAGACACGAGGCAGGGTAAGCAACAAGAACAAATAGTTTTGAGAAATGAGAAAGTTTCTGGTTTGTTTTAAGTACAGAAAATAGTTCAGTGTTAGCAGACAGAACAAGAGAGAAAGAAGTAAGAGAAGATGCCAGAGAGCTTAGATGAAAGAAAGGACACATAGTACAAGGCCTTGAGCATTTGACTCTTTTAGTCAGAGTGAATTGAGAAATTATGAATTCTCAATAGAAGTTCAACCTGATCTAAATGAGTATTCTTCAAAGGATCTGTGTTAAGATTAAATCATAGGAAGATGTGTTAGTCACTTTTGTACTACTGTAGAAAATATACATAACAATTTCAGAACTGAATAATTTATTTTAGTTCATGGCTTCAGAGATTCAGCCTTTAATCACTGTTTATTCTGTGCCTAAGGGAGGGCAGGGTACCATGGTGGTGGGACAATGTGGCAGAAGAGCTACTCATGGTGGACAGGGAGCAGAGAAAAGCAACAACAGGAAGGGGTCAGGGCATGATGCAATCTCCAAGGGTCAGTTCCCAGCTACCTCCTTCCTTCCACCAGGCCCCAACCATCTGCAGTTCCAGCCGCTCTCAGTAGTCTATTCAATTTTCCAAACAATAAGTGGATTAAGCCATGAGGGTCCAAGACCTCATGATGCCTTTCTGAAAACCCTGTCACAGATCCACCTGAATGTGTTTTGCTGTTCTCCTAAGAACTTGTCAATCAAAATTGATAACCTATATTAACCATTATAGAAAGTTAGTGCAGCTCCTAGAAAATTATAACTTGGACTTAGGTTCTAGTAGAAATGCTGACAATAGAGAGAATATTAGGATTGTGGGCTTGCACTGAAGAAGGCTCGATGAGATTTGCTGAAGTAGGAATTGCAGGACATGAAGGGAAAATAAGAATCATGAGGATGGGGGTAGTGGAAAGGGCAAAACATGCACCGTGGCATGCTTAGAAGAAAGACAATAGAAAATGAGAACTCAAGACTGGAGGGAAAACCTGGTATTCGTCAACATAGATGCACTGTCCTGTTTCCTGTTTCCAGAAAAGTGGGGAAGTATAAGCACACCACACGTCATCACTCAGACCTCTCCAACCTTGGGCTTGTAAGTGTGGGCCAGGGGGATGCCTTTGCAGAGTGCAGAAAAGAGAGAAAGGCAAGAACAGAGTTTATTCCCACCCCCAACAGACTGCCACTCTCCTAACATAAGAGAACATTGCTTGCTAGCATGATGGAGTAACAACGGCTTCTCATTCTTACCAGGCTAGCTGATGTTTTATCTCCAATTTGGCTCTCTTGACTTTATACATTCTATTCAACTCTTTCAGTTGGTGCTTAAGAATATGTTACCTGTTTAATTCCAGGAACCATAGATCTGGTGTTTAAAAAGCTAGTTGGAGTCCGGCATGATAGCACAAGCTTTAATCTGAAGGCAGAGACAGGTGGATCTCTGTAAGTCTGAGATCAGCCTTGTCTATATAGCAAGTTTCAATACAGGCGGGGCTACACAGACAAACTCTCTCTAAAAGGGGCAAGGGGTAGTTACACTTAAATCCTGAGGCCAAGTTGATCGTTAGTGGTGATCATGTTGTATTGGTGTCAAGATCTCATTAACAGTTTAATGCTATACCCATTTAGCAGAGCAATAGAAGCAGTTTCTGCCCTGTGACCTATGACCTGTCTCGCCACAGGTTCTTGCCCCAGATATGTTGCCAGGTACAGGTTTCAACTTGGAGAAAAGGAATTAAATCCAACCAGAGAGAGCTTGGTTACTCCTATGACATATATACCACTGATTCACCAATGGGCTTGTATTACCAAGCGTGTCATTATTGTAGCCTTTGGAGTTCACAGCTGGGTAAGACTGACCTTTACTTTTATCCTCTAATAACATGCATAGCATATTCTAGCAGTTTGACCTCTGTGTTCTGTGCTCAAGTATGTGGTGTCTTCAGTAATAGTATCTTAATGTCTAATTCAGGAGGAGAACCAAGAACAGGAAACAGCTTACAATGTTTGTGACTCTACTGGGACCTCACTAGTAAACAACTCTGAAATAAGTAATCCATTCCTGACACTGAGATTTATGTTTGTTTGCCTATGATATAAAATCTATCACAAAAGTCAAACACACACATACTGTATATATATATATATATATATATATATATATATATATATAACCTTATGATATATGAGCAGATATAAAGAGGTACTGAAGACAATTCTAATTTAATTAGAATGATTGTTTTCTCATTTTGAAAATCCATACTACATAAAGAGAAAAGTATATACATGTATTTAACATAATAATGTTTGAGCCTTCCCATGTAGTATTAAAAAGTTCTTTAGAAGTAATTAATTAATTAATTAATTGTAAAACATTATAAAGGCTACATAGTCATACTGCCTTAAAATGGTTATATCAGTAAGTCATTAAATACCAGTTTTTACTTGGTTTTAAATGTTAACCGTAAATTAATTTATTTCTAAAATTTATAAAAAATTTGTAAATTTACTTACTTCCATTTACTATAGTTTCATGTTAATAAATGTATATACTAAATAAATCAAGTATATCAGATAAATAAAAACTAACACAAGCCAATTGGCAAACCCTAAAAATTTATACATTGTTAAATAACACTTCTGTATCTCTTTCAAACCCTTGATAATTGTCAGGTGAGCAGAAAAGTTGATTATCTAATTTCCAATAGCTTTTAAAGCTACACACTGGTACCTAGAGCCCACAAGTGCTAACTGGGGTTAGAGGAGAAAGGTTAAGAACAAACAGGCAAAAGTTGTCAGGACCTGTAGAGCCAAAATACATCATTCCAGGCTGTTTTCAGTAATTCTTTCCTATTAGAATAGATTCTTTTGGTTGAAGTCACATGACTAAATGCAGAAAGGTACCTCAAGACTTTGGAATGACAGTCCAAATATTAACAGTTACCAGTGTGTCTCCCTAGGCCGCCTTGCTAAAGGTTCCATCTAGGAATGGTGCATACTCAGGCAGCCCCAGGGTTTGGCAGCTAAGACTCTCTGGATCCAGAGTCTTCAGCACCTGGAGGATAATCCTTAGATCTACAAGCTCTCTCATGCAGCATTGAGTCTCCTCCTCATCATGAAATACTATCCAATTACTGAGCGCTGCTCAGGGAGGGCCTGGAGAAATGCTAGAAGGAAACACAGCCGAGAGCCGCTGTGGCTTGACGACTCTCCAGCTACTTTGAAAATATTTTGGCAAAAACAAGGTTTGAAGCAAAACTGTTTCCTTTGGTAGCATACCCAAAACTGCAGGTTTTACATTTTCAGGACTGTGATTTGGACCAAAGACGATGCATGGGGGTGGTGTTTTAAGGAGAAAGAGAGACCCTAAAGAAGAGTAGCTACAACTGCAGGAGATGCAGCAACGAGGGCAGAAAGAAATAAGGGAATCCAAGCAAGGTCGGCATTCTCTCCTCACTCCTTGTTTTCTTTGCTGAGGAATTTGCCCCATCAAAGCCATGTTCTCATCTGCCCTGTGATGTCCTATAAAAGGTCTCCAGGGAAGACAAGGCTAGGATGCACTATTGCTTGCTATGGGATAATGAGTAGCAATAGTTGTGGGTCACGGCGTGTGGGTGCTTTGTTTCAGACTAGCTCATACATTAGCAGCCATGACAGAGAATGACTGGATTTTACAGCTCCTAGCTGGTTCTTGAAGAATATACTATGTACTTCTAACTACAGTCATACACAAGCTCCCACTGTTGCTTAATAGCCACTCTATGGTGCAGTCTTGGAAATACTGTTTTCTCTACCCAGAATGTTCTGCCACCAACCTCCACCATCCTTTTCTCTAGAGAGCCTTTCCTTGTCCTCCGAATGGTATGCACTTCTCAGTGCATTGTCTTAGTCACTGTCTCAGTGGCTGTCTACTCATATACTTTACAATGATCTAAATTCTGAGAGCTCAACTCTTGTCACATCCCCAGACTCATGGTTTGAGTAAGAATGTTCCCCATAGGCTTGTATATTTGAATGCTTAGCTACCAAGGAGTGGAACTGTTTGAAAAGATTAGGAGATGTGACTATTGGAGTAGGTGTGGTCTCGTTAGAGGAAGTGTGTTACTAGGGGTGACACATGAAGCCCAGTCTCTCTGTCTCTCTCTGTCTCTGTCTCTGTCTCTGTCTCTGTCTCTCTCTCTCTCTCTCTGTGTGTGTGTGTGTGTGTGTGTATGTGTGTGTGCCTATGGGTCAGAATGTGGCTCTCAGTTACTGCCCCAGTTCCTGCCTGCATGCCACCAAGCTCCCAGGCATGATGATAATGTACTAAACCTCAGAAACTTTAAGCAAGCACCTAATTAAGGGGTTTCTCTTGTGAGAGCTACCTTGGTCATGGTGTTTCATCACAGCGGTGGAACAGTGACGAAAACCCCTTCCTTATTATTTCGCCTTTGAAATCCATTCATTCTGTCTCTGTGTCCCTCTGACTCTCATTCTACTCTCCGTGTCTCTATCTCTCTATGCTTCTCTTTTTCACTCCCCACCCTCTCTGTCCTGTTTCCTTCAGTAACTAGCCTGCAACCAAAAAGGGCTGTAGGAAACATACTCTAAACTAGTACTACAGGATACTTCCAAGATTAACATCCTCTCATTATTATCTGCCTCAGTTAGGGTTTCTATTGCTGCAGTGAAACACCATGACTGAAAAGCAAGCTGGGAAGGAAAGAGTTTGTTTGACTTATGCTATATTGCTGTTCATCCCCGAAGGAAGTCAGGACAGATATTCAAACAGAGCAGAAACCTGGGGGCAGGAACTGATACAAAGGCCTTGGAGGGGTGCTGCTTATTGACTTGCTTCCCATGGCTTGCTCAGTCTGCTTTCTTATAGAACCCAGGACCTATAGGTTTGGCACCATCCACAATGGGCTAGGCGCTCCCCCATCAATCACTAATTAAGAAAATACCTTATGGAGGCATTTTCTCAGTTGAGCTTCCCTCCTTTCAGATAACTCTAGTTTGTGTAAAGTTGACCCAAGACTAGCCAACACATTATCTGTGTGCAAGAAGAGTTACAATCAGTTCTTCAGGGTCATACATTAGTTGAAAACACAACTAAGACGGAGCCTTTGTAATATTAACTCAGGGTTTAGTCTTTCTCCGTTGTCACTCTGTGCAAGGCATTAGAAGACAGTGAGGGCCTGTGAAAATATCAGTTCTTTCTACGCAACCCAAGTTCTCTGTGCAAGAGTTCGGAATCAGTTGGAGAATAGACTACTTTCTGGATCATTTCCAAATAATTGCTCTTACAATATCAAAAGTTGGGGCTCTACTCAAACTTCTCTTTGATTCAAGGAACTTCATCTATGTTAGTGTAATAAAAAAAACATGGATAATATGATCTCTCAACTCTCATCAGTAAAACTTCTTTTTATAGTAGGTAGTGTTTAATAGAGACCACAATAAGCCAAGGAAGAGAGAACAAGAGGTTGCAGTTGCTCAGCCCTAAATAGGACTCTATATTATAAGCCCTTCTCCCAAGGCTGAGGTATCATCTCAGGAGATGGGCAAAAATGTTGTAAGAGCAAGAGGTGGTAGATGTCTACAAAGAAACAGTATTTCCCAGTAACAGCAGGGCAATGCACACATGAGCTCACAGCAGTTGAGACAGCATGCACAAGACCTGAGCAAGCTCAAACTAGACAAAATCCCATCATGGAGAAGGGAGATGGACAGCAAGCTCCACCCCTAGCTATGGAGCTATTGACAGCTGGAAGATGCTAGGAGGGCTGAATCAATTCCCTTTCAGGCTGAGACTCCTAGTGAGTTGACTAATCTCCAGCAGAAGGCCATATGTTTCAAAATATATGGGCCATTGACTTTGTTTTTTTAATAAAAGGACATGAAGTTGTACAGGTAGGGAAGGGGGTGGATCTGGGAGGATCTAGTGGATACGATCAAAGCACATGGCACCAAATTCTCAAGGGACTAATCTAAAAGTGAGGGAAAGAAATCAAATCAAATCTACCTATCTTTAATTTAAAATCTCTGTGATGATTGACCATCTTTCCTCTCCAAGAGTTGTCTTCAAACTTAGCTGTCACTGTAACTGTGTTAAGCGTGACAAAGACTCCTCTCATGGGTATGTTGATGCCGTTCTCAAAGTGTGAGGTGATTTCCCTCTTCCTCTCGCTTCCTATCATAACTTCCATCATGGATGATCCTACGAGAGCCCTCAACAAATTCATGGGCTTTCCCAGACTTGGGGGCTATGGAAACAAACCAACTTTACTGTAAATAACCTAATATTGGTCATTTTTTTTTGTAGCAGCATAAAACGGACTGCGGTGGTTAGTCTGTGAAACCCATGTTGTTCACCAAACATTGGGTATAAATTCTGCGCAACAGACTAGAACTGTAAGTGTTAGATGGTAGAAGAGGTTATATCGAGCAATTTTTAAAACTATCCTTGTTAAATACAGAATAAACACTCATTAGCTAAATCCGAATGTGACCTTGCTGGCACAGTTAATAACAAGCTTAGACTGATTTCATGCTCAAGGTTCAGAACAATCCTTCACGAAGCTGGAGAAGAAATCTTCCCCAGGCATAGACTGACCTTTTGACTTAACTTTACAGAGTAAGAGACTTTTCCAGGATCCCTGAGGTCTCTAACAACTAACTGAGATGACCTTGATTTGTAGCGGGATTTCTTTGTCTCTACATTCTTGAATTGAGGGTTGATGGATTCTCTCATGCAGAGAGCACTCCCTGACATTGTTAACTGTTTAGAAGCCTTGGCCTTCGCTCTCTGTAATCACATAGCAGAGTGATCACATAGTTTCCTAGCACTTAAAGCGACTGCTGTCATTTTCCCTCGTGAGTGTTGCGGTGGCAGCGGTGTGCTGGTGGTGGTGGTAGTGGTGGTAGCTTTTATGTCCCTAGGGACTGAGCCTCTGGCTTCTCACACACAGATAAGTCCACAGCCACTGTGCCATATCTCCAGTACCTCTTTGTTTTGATGGGCAAAAATGTCTCCAGACATTGACAAGTGTTCTGCAAGAGAAACTCCTACTTCCTTGTCTTGAGAGATAAACACCTCCAGGACTGGAGCTGGAATGGCCTTTCTTGCTTCTAAAGGCAGTCTCCTAAGGAGCCTGAGGCTGGTGTCTTGGTTTTGTTTTGTTGCTTTTTTCCTCTTGTCAGTATGAAGGCTTTCTTTACTTTCTACACACACCCGCTAAGGAGACTGTTTGACCATACGGTCACTCCACTCCTAATATTTTGAGGGAATTCTATTCCTTCCCACAACAGCAATTCTGACTTCCAATCTCATAAAAAGGGTCTATCAGTTTTCCTCTCGTTTCCTGACCATTCCCAACACTAGCTATTTGTTCTCTTCTTGTTAACAGCTGTTCTCACAGGTGTAAGGGAACGCCACAATTTCATTTTAACTCATTTTTTCCTGACAAGTAGTAGTCTTCAATATGTGTAATATACCCTTTGGCCATTTGAGTGTCTTATTTAATTTTTATTATTTGTTTGGGGATTTAGATGTATTCTGATCATTTCACACTCTCCCCCACTCCTTCCAGACACCCACCCAATTCTGTGTCCTCTTCTTTGGGTGACATCCACCATGTGTTGCTCCTATTCTCCTGTGCGTGTGACCATTCACTGGAGTGCGGTCAAACTGTTGCGAGCCACCCCCTTCAAGAAAACTGCCCCCCCACTTCTGCCTGAAGCCATCATTGCCAGCAGCTCCCTAACTAAGGGTGGGACTTCGCACCTACCTCCTTGCTGCATGTTGGCATTTTGTCTGGTTTGAGGTTGTGCAAGACTTGTGCACACTGTCACAACTGTTACGAGTTCATACACACAACTGCCCTGTCACATCTGAGAAAAACACTAGGTCACAGGAAGGAGCAACAAGAGAACAGTGTTTCCTGGCTCATTTTGAAGCAACTGAAGTAGGTGCAGTATAAGCTCAGCTTTGCAGACAGCTATTGAGGAGCGCAGGTCCTCTCAACTGGGCTCCTCTTGTTGCTCACACTCATCTCAATTTTCTCATCAAAGAGTTTTCACACTTTGCAGAGAAAACTACCGAAGGGATTCGTAATTCTACCCTCAGGCATCTCACTGTCACAGGGCCTAGCATCTCACTGTCACAGTGCTTCCTGGTCCGGTCCTTTCGGTCATTCTTCTTGTTTGGAGCACTTTAACCCTTCCAGCTCCACTGTCCTCAGAATAAAGGAAACAAAAAAAGCTAAAGTGTCACTTTCTGAGCAACCAGAGCACCCAATACTTGCCCATCGAAAAAGTGGTCAGAAGTAGAGAAAACCCAGGCTTAAAAACCATCTGCAATCAAACGCTTCCAAGTAAAATTACCAATTTGCCACAAGGCATCGCACAGCGAGGCTCACTGGCAAGTGTGCCAGAAGTCTCTCTTTCTGTTGTTCTCTTTATCTTCGAAAGCGTGTTCCACAAAGTATCGATCTTTTCGTTCCTTGAGGCTTACAAACGTGGCCCCATCAGGACAGCTGCCAGTCTCAGTCACCACAAATAATGAACCCCACCATGAAGTATCTGAGATATGCGAAGGTTAAAAGATCATGAAAACGAGACCATATGTCCAAACATACCACGTGTGCTTTGGCAAAGGAAATGTACATGTTAAGACAAATCTTAGCCAGCCTGTCAGGGAACTAGACCAAAATCAAGACGAAAAATAATTCTTTTCATAGAAGTTGGGTATTTCCCCTGCACTACCCTGAGGTTAGCTGAGATGGTGGACGCCAGCCTCGCCATAAGGACCTGGCAAAGCCGTTTACCTTGATGACAGAAAAAAGTAGAAAGGGTGGGAAGGCCTGTGTTTGGGGAACTAAACCACTTTGGTCTAAATTTTGCATCCACACATGGCTGTCAACATCTCAGCACGCTAACAATATACTTTTAGCATCTCTGTGTTTCAATATTTCCATCTGTAAAATAAAAAAAAATGATCATTTTCTGGATTCCTTTGGGGATGAAACAAAAGAAAGTGAAAGTGTTTGGAATTTCTCCTGGCACACAATCAGAGTTATTGTTCTTATGACGAACAAAGATGTACATCCAGTTTCCCTGGAAATGCTCACTTCATAAGTTGCTGGAAGAAAGTACAGGGTCTCAAAAGATGTTTTCGGTTTTGCCAGGAGGCCTCACCACCAAGGTCAGGCTGTCCCTCCGATAGACATGAGGGAGAAGATGTATACCTGAAGCTGGTTGTCTACAAGCCTGTGTGTTTCTTGGGTGGGCCATCTGCACTGGTGGATTTATCTCACCGATGGGAAACAGCTAAAGAATTCTTCCTGACTCTCAGCCCAGGGTGAGCTGTAAACCCTGGAGACACTGCCATGTTTAGGCAACAGCGTTATGGGATGTACCCAGTTACCTATGTTACTCGGTGTTTCCACTTATGTTGTTGAGTGAGTATATTGGAATAATGTCAGAAACAAGAAAAAATTACTTTATTTCATCTTGTTTTGTTTGATGCAGAAACTTGCTAAATAGCCCAGGCTGGCTCCAAACTAGTGGTAATGATTTTATCACAGCCTCCTAAATACTACGGATTACAAGCCAACAACACCCTTTCCGGCTCAAGAAATTAATTGTAAGGCAACCAGAATATGAGATAGCTATGTCACTTTTCCTTGACAATTGACTGCCTAATGTTAAGCATAATAGCATAGGCCAAAATTATTAGTACTGACGTATTAGTATCATTATTCAATTAACAACAGAACATAATTCTTACATCAGAAAATTAAAATTCATCTCATTTTTAGCTAAGTAAAGAAATATTAGTTTATCTGAGCCTCGGGTGGGGGTTTTTCATCGTCTAAACCAGTCAAGGTTTACAAAAACGCATAAGCAATAATGTAAGAAATGTTTCCAACCAAATCTTTGGGGGGTTCTGCCTTTAATATGGGGTCTCAGATTCCATCTGCAAGCCTCTAGCATAGAGATTGATGGGCACCGTCAAGCAGCTAATCACTTGGCAGTTGTCCCCATCTAGGGAGCTGGGGGGATGCTCCGTGGTTAGAGTCTGAGTGCTAATTTCCAGCGTCAACCTTGGACCGCCACATGCTCAGTGTTCGTGTACACACCTACATGCTTTTCACTTGTTTAATTATTAGTTTATGTATTTGATTATTTTGGCTGCATGTATGTCTGTGCACCTCTTCCATGTTTGGTGCCCATGGAGGCTGCCAAAGGATCCTCTGGAACGGGAATTAGAGATGACTGTCAGCTGCCATACAGTTACTGGGAATTGAATCTGTGTCCTCTGTAAGAGCAACCAGTGCTCTTTACTGTTGAGCCATCTTCCCTGCCCTCAACCTATACTTGTTTAAAGACCTGTGAGATATTTCATTCAGTTCTCCACGCTCTTGATTAGAAGCTATTTTGTTTTGTCTTCACACTATCTCCTTGAATTTTAAAATCAGAGTACATCATTAACATGAGTTAGAAAAAAATTATTTGATTTATGTAGCAGTCTCTGTCTTCACTGTTAAGAGCTGAATATAAAGATAAAATGTTCAAGGATATCATTGGTAGGCACTCAAAATTATTTGGAGCTCGCAAGTTCCCACAAGCATTAGTTACATTTTGCCCAGTTCTAACCCTCATACCTGAGATAACAACTGAAAAGAGAAAAGCAATTTTAGCCCACATTTTCAGAGCTCATGATGATTTATTATGCTACACTGCATATATAACCATACAAGATTTGAAGAGCTGTCAGCCAGAGGTGGGGTGACTTACTCTTAGGTTTTTTAAGTGTGTGGGCCTCTGCTGACTACATACGGGAAGTCTAATGCATTTGCAGTAATGCTTGGTGCATAGTAGCTATCCGGTGCATTTGTCATTCACTATCAGAAAGACATGGTTGAAAAACTGAGCCTCTAGAGTGCGTGGTACTGTTTTCTAGATCTAGGCTAGAGACAGGCATTACATTACATTTTCAAATGAGCTATACAAACATAATACCTTAATTAAGATCAGAAATACATATGCATAGTATAACAAAATTGACTTTAAATTTGTATCGATAAAGCAAGATCCATACCAATGCAAACTATCCATCTCTATAGCATATCCCCCTTTAAATGTAAAGAAACATTTACAAACAATATTTGGAAATATGGGCATAGTTTTTCTGCAAACTGCTTACTGCTATTTATAGGGTGAAATATTCCTTTGTGGGAGTGTTTTGGAAGGGTGTTCAATGCAACCTTCCAGGAGGTGTTGGTCCATGAAATCATATTGGTCTGGAATAAATCCACAGGTTCTCATCTTCTGTGAAAACAAAAGAAGAACTTCTTTTCCAAAGCAACATATCCTTAGACTCAAATTTCGGAATCAAGATACCTTTATGTCGGTTTAACTTAGCAGTCCATACAATGAAATGTCTCTCTGTACTTAGCTGCTTCATAGTCAACAAATTCAAAGATACACAATAATCCACCTAATCCAGACTCTCTGCGAATTTTTCACTTTTATGTGGCTTACATTTTTATTCCTTTTAATCTATGACGACTATATGTTCTCTGTCTCTTTACAGACTTTACCCTTTTTTTCAAAGCATTAGCTTTATTTTATGACTATACTCTTTATCCTCTCTTTTCAGCCTACGTACATTTATCCAACACTATGACTCATCTGGATTTGTCTTTATTGTATATCTGTAATTATTTTTTGACCAGGAGTGCTTTTTACAATGGTAAGCGCTTCCTAAAGCTTAAGCTATGCCATTATTATGGTAAATATGGTACTTCCTGCTTACCCTGCCCAGTCCAGCATGGTGGAGCCGCCTGAGCCTCAAAGCACAGGTAAGAAGAATATTGATCCACTTTAAGGGGACCATTTAGAGTAAACCTTTCTTTTTATTGGTCCCTTTGCCTTTGTTGTTAGAAATAAATTCCAGGGTGTTTCGTCAAGACAAATTTACTTATCAGACACTCAGGACATGGGAAGAGGGCAGACATTCTCAGGTAATGAAAACAAGGGCACCCAAAGCCTGGTGGTTGTCTGCACTTAAGAAAACAAAAGTAAAATGCTAATTACCACAAACTATCGCAGCACAATTTGCTGAGTCACTGGACTGAGATAATATTTAATGACATGTTTATTTCCAGAGGACTGTTGATTGTTAATATAGAGACGTTCCAATTCAAAGTAGGAGATTGTTGTTCACTGATAGAGTCAAAGCTTTGGCTGTGTCAAAATGCAATTGGCTCAAACAGAAAGGAAGCCTGATGAAGAAAAGCAATACTTAAGGGAGCGCGGAACTCCATCAGGGACCCTTAGATGAAAGGAACGATACTGAGGACATTGCAAAGGAGTTTGAAACTTCAGCTCTTCAACCCACTGTGTGGTTTGGGCTCACGGCTAAATGTTTCTGATCTTCAGTTCTCTCATCTGGGAAATAAAAATGAAAAGGGATGTCCTTGTATCATTGTTAGTCATTGTCGAGAGGCAAAGTGAGATCATGTCTGGGAAAACACTGTGAAATTATCAGCTGCTTTTCTGACCAAAAAAAAATGTGCTCTGTCTTTGGAACGACCCCAGAGTCCTTAGAATGTTAAGACACCTAAAAACTGAGCTTAGCTGTCTTGGTCCAAAGAAATTTGGATTTTCTGCAAGTAACTCGCAAACTTAGCGCTTACCCTGGAAACAAAATCTAATTTTCAGGTCGTTGGTGGCCAGAGGTGTTTCCTCTTTCCAAATAGCTATAAGCAACATCTGCTCCTAAAAATCATTCTAGCGTCTCAGACATCACGTCTGCAGCTTTTTTATTTTCTGGGTTTGTTGTCGTCACTTGATCGATTGATTTAGATGTTGGCTTCCCAATCTCCCTGCTGGTGAATCTGCCTTGTCCAAATCACAGGCTTGGTAATTACTATCCTGTTTAGTTTTCTTGTGGGAGGATAAACTAGACCTTCTAAGCTCCAATATTTTATTAACCAGTGCTACTCTAGCCTCTTAACAATATAATTGTTGAGGTTTTAAAGACCAGATTCTGCCATGTGGTCTAAATCATACGATAGCATCAAAATTGACTTCACAAATGCTATTCTTTATTGGTTCACAGTATCTTAAGAGTGCATGCCTCTTCTCTAGTCAAATATTTTGTACAATGCCAAATGTAAAATAGAATCGGTTGAGACTGCCGTGGTTGGGGTAAGAGCTATAGGATGCACGCATCACACTGCCCATTTGTTCAGATGAGTCAAAGATTCCCTCTGGGGTGTCTAAAAACGATTCGAGACAGCCCAGCTTCCCCTCTGTGGTGCTTTAGTTCCATCTGTAATGACCAGTCATGATGGCGGTCATCATTTTTTATCTTTTGATGATTTCCTTGCAAGCTCTCATTGTTGATACTGAGAACTAACCAGACTATGCCCTGTTCCACGTAAGTATTTGAATCAGTGATCATATTCCTCTGAAAACATTTTCTTACGAGCTCATCATCCCTGACTGTTTCTTCATTTTCTTCATGATATGAGAATGGGTGGACCTAATTGCTTGATTGTCCTGGTTGGAAATGACTTTAGTTTGTCCCTCTCAGAATGCATTTGTGCCCCCCAGAACTGTAAGCAGCAATTCCTACACTGACTGCCAAGCATCAAAGCTCTCCTTTAGAACCTTCTGTCCCATTAATGTAGCCTCTAAATGCATTGACCCTGGGGAGATGTGTAGCTCTTAATCAACTAATCCTCAATCATCATTGAGCACACCACTCTAGAACCACAGCACCATGTTATGAACTTGGTAAATTGTTTTCATTGCTTTGTGTGGTCATTCTCCTTTGCCTTGGCACATGGAGTCAGCTCCACAGTTCTATTAGAGAGATTCTCCAGGTCCTTTTCATTTATAGGCCCTGGTTTGTGGGATCTGGTGGATCAATGTCTCTATATTTGTTTGCTCTTTATTCTGCCCATCATGAAGAAACCCTCTTCTTCATAATTCTTGTGGATCATATTAATATAAGGTACATGAGAGGGTGGTTGGTTACTTAGTATTCAAACTACGTAATAATGGGTTCTCTTTCATACATAACATGACAAACTTCCCTCAAACTGCATTTTTGAGGTCATCAGAGAATTCTCTAGAAGCCAGAGAGAATAGGAATTATGGTGAGCTGGTTTATATCCCTGCCCTCAAATCTCCTCCCAAACCAGAATCTTTATCTGTAATTAAAGGAATGAATTTTTAGGCATTAGGCTGTATGTCTAAATTTTCATACTTCCCTAGAAATTTTCTCAAGTTTGTGGATTTCAGCCAGATACTCTACCTTCCTTGAACATATTTTCATGTGGTTTCATAATATTTATCCAACATTATTTTCCATTAGTTCTCTAATTTTAATTGTTGGTAACCATTTCAGTGTGCCGCTATTACATGGTGCAGAACTGATTTATTCACATCAGCGTCTGAGACCATGACCCACTTTTATTTGCTGCGTGGTCAGCTCCGGTATTCATGGCAGGTTTTCTGAATATTTCTGACGAAGCTGTTAAGCACATGTAATTCTGAAAACACATTCCCATTCAGTAAGACTTACACAGGACGGTAAGCCCAACATGGCAGAAGGTTTCCAAAAAATTCCATAAACATTAAGCGTATTTATGTCACGGCATTAAGTTTGGTCCATTTGAAACGTACTGTATTGTAGTATAAGAGGCATTTTGTTTGCTTGTGTTTACCTTCCCAGGAGTAAATGCGTTTTGGTTAACCACAATGGCAAACTTAGTCAAGACATTTATGTCAACAAACCCTACTGCTCAACAAAGTCACATTCTTAGTTTCTAGGACAGCAGACTGGATTCTAAGTAATAAGGTGTTTACAAGGTGTGCTGTAAATCTGGGTCTATAAACATGTCTACTTTCTGTTAACCCCGCCGCTGTGCATGAGGCACAATCAGTTCTCTCTTTGGTTTTATGGTAGCCAGTATGTTGGGTTGCCAGTCATGATCACTGTTGATTCTACTGTTCCTAACGCCTCCTGCCAAGCTCTTGACCCAAGTCATGCTCCCTGGTGATGTCATAACGCCACTAAGAATTTGCTCATTCACCAGACCTGCTGGGATAGCCCAAAAGTCACATACCTTCGCTGTTAGTCATGCGCTCCTTGGAGAATAACACCTTGAAAAAGGCAGAGGCACTCCCTTGCTCTCCTTTCCCCGATTTCAAAGCTAATACATTTTTAAATCTTTAATAATGAGCTTATGGATATAGTAAGATGATTATTACATTTATGGAAATAATTTTAATGCAACTTTTTCTCCAAAGTTAAGAGTACTAATTTTGTTGCTTGGACAAAAACATGATATTTTCTGATTTATAAACAAAATTTATTTTTAATTTGACACACATTTACCAAACACAGTACCTGGTAATTAAAACTCTCACCATAGTTACTGATGCCAAACATCTGGATGAAAAAGGAGAAAGTAATAACAGATCGAGATATTTTATTGCATGATGCTTTTGGGGGAAACATATCAGTTTTAAGCTTTAAACCTCTTACCCAAAGATTAGGCATTTATGTAGCCACACCTTGTTTTTTGCTTACTTTACATCTTGAGTCTTCCAAAATGTTTACAGAGTATTGTTCCAGAGTATAAAATGAGCAACTCATTTAACAACAATTTCAAATAACAATACATACATTTTTTTTAAGTCCATTCACCAGATTTACCAAGATAGATCAGATCAGGATTATAAGGCACAAGTATTAATCATTTGATAAAGATATAGATCCAAACAATATACTTTATGACCACAATGGAAATAAGTTAGAAATGAAAATCAGAAAAAGATCTGAAAAGTTGCCTAATGTTTAGAACCTAAATAATAATATCCTTTAATTCAAGAGCCAAAGGGAAAGCTAGGTAGTAATTTTAATGAAAATAAGAGCTATGATTGCAAATGTTTAGTGAAACAACCAGCATGTATGCCTATAATATTAAATGCATTGAGCAGGATATGAGAAGACCTTGAATGGTCACCTTGATAAAGGTGAAAAGGTTATAGTGTATGTGTATGTGTGTATTTGTGTATATTTGTATGTGTATATATATATATATATATATATATACAGATAGAACTATTCCAGAACCTTTTCCAAATGATTTTCTTTTCACTTTTAACAAGAAAATATCTATAATATATGTATATTGTATATAACATAATAGAATATTTTTCATATCTTCTACCATAAATGAAAATAACTCTAAAGAGATTACAGATCAAAATGAAAAACCTACAACTGTAAAACTTGTAAACAAAACAAAGGAATAATCCTGTGTCTTTGAATTAAGCAAACCACTTTTAGAAACAGCCAGCAGCAATCATCCATCAACTCCATAAACATGATCACTGAAAGACAGCATTAAACCGTCGTTCACAGTACATTGAGGAGACCCACTGGTTTGAGAAGCAGTGCCATAACTGGTGCATAATTCTGAGCAAATTCTAAGGCTCAATTGTTTAGATACTTATTGGTAATCTAAACCCAAATTTTCTTTTTGGGTTCTAGGACGGGATGAGGCTGTTTTTGTTTGCATTAACCAAAATCATCTTGTGATGAACATTACTCTTTGCTTTTCTCTGTCCTGTTACAATTGGAGGATTTCTACCCCACATCAGAGTCTTTATCCTTGAACACAGAAGAGTTCTTCCGAATGATTAGCCATTATATGTTCAAGAGCAGACTTTGTGTAAAATAAAAGCAACAAACACACTACTTCTAAAAACCTATTCATCAGAACACTTCACAAGGACCTTTGGTGGTATTTATTGACAACGACAAAAGTGTTTCCCACATTGTCTTTTCCATTGCAGTGGCCTTGGTAAGCATTGTGACTAAGCAGCTCAGGGCCTCCGGTATAATCATCATCAAATCTGCATAATATTTTCCTTTAAGATATCAGCATCTTTAAATCGTGTTTTAAAAAAACAAACAAAAAAAAAACCCAGGCTTTCCAGCTTTGAAAGAATTCTACTTTTAGTATTTATGAGGGACACCCTGCACTCCACTTTCTCCACCAGGCCTTGGGGAGGTAGAGAACCACAGAAAGGCCAGGGCAGCAGCTGCACATCTTACAGTATAACTTAGAGCACTCCAGGCAAGGTCTTTTGGTTTGAAGTGTTTCTCACCCTGTTCTATCCCCAGACTCTTGTTCCTTTCAGCCGGTTCTGGTGAACATGCTCAAGCTGTCTGATGAAAGCCCAAGTCTAAGGCTGTTTTAGTCTGAACACACTCAGATGTGAGAAGATGTGATGGGAGGGTACAGTGGTGGCTTGATCTCTTCTAAATGTCTGTAAACAGCACCTATCCCCCTCCACACACACACACACTCTTTTTCAGCTTTGTTCTCTGAGCTTCTAGGCCTGCTTGCATGCACCTTGCCTCCAGCTTGTTTTTATTGTTTATTTGGTTGCTTATTCTGTTTTGCTTTTGCTTTCATCCATGCCTATCTATCTATCTATCTATCTATCTATCTATCTATCTATCTATCATCTATCTATCTATCATCTATCCATCTATCCATCTATCTATCTATCTATCTATCTATCTATCATCCATCTATCTATCTATCTAATTGGGAGATATGCAAATTGCTTTCTACTTCTAAAGAAAATAGCTTTTCTCTCTCTAATTTGTACCTCCCTGATATTCTTAGGTGGGAAACCAGGCTCATTAACTTATTGAAATTATAATGAAATAAAAATGTCCCTGATTACATTTCAGAAGATCTCTTGGGTGGAGCTGAGAGCCTGAGTTTATGCTGGAAGCGACCTCAATGACTGACAAGTTTCTACTCTTCCTTCTGGGAACTCGTTAGTAACACCAGAGATGAAAGACTTACAAGTGCATCACGGCATCGCCAACAGAGCAAAACAGCAACAGCTACCAGCACAGTTACGGAGCCACAAGTCCAGTGAGCTGAGGGAGAACAGTGAACAATACCACCGCCCCCGTGACTGGGCTAAACATGGTTCTAGATATATGCATGCCTGCTTTCCATTAACTTTCAGAGGTTACAGGAGAAATGTATCCTCCCTTGAGATCTTAGAAAGGCATCTTCTCCCTTTTGCAGCATATTCCTGAGACTTTACAGGTCTGCTCAATTCATTCTAGTGTAACTTCAAACCAAAAATACTTTAATATACAGAGCTCCCTGTGGGAGTCAACTATCTTATCCAAAGACTGCTGAGCAAAGCAGAGATTCTCATTATATGTAAGAGACACTGTTATACTTGTTTCAATAAATTTAAAGATATTTAATGGAGACTGACCAGATGCTTACCACACCTGTTTACTCTCTTTGGCAACATGGATAAATGAGGTCTCCCAGATGTTTAGATTCTAGGTTAAACATCCAGTCCCTACTCAGAATAAACAGAGATAAACAAAAATGTTGTTATATATATTTTTTGTCTTCTCTTAGTCTTCTGGCCAGATTACACCAAAGAAACCTAAAGAAGTTGCATGTTGAAGGTCACATGACTACAGTGTAGGGGACCATATATAAGAAATAGTTCTCCATTGGCTTAAACACTGAGATTTATTTATTTTAACATTAGAACTATTCAGTCCTAAATAATAATGTTATTTTGACAAAGATAAAGCACACATCATATTGGGGTAAAAGAAGGGGTTCTAATCACTTTGTACTCTCGAGCCTAGTTAGCAGTCTCTGGTGATTTAACCAAAAGAGGTTAATCCTCTCTCGAACAATTTCAAGGGCCAAGGAAGAAGCTAGGGTTTACATTACACTAGGTCAAACTTTGGGATTGTAGGTTGGGATAGGACAAACATTAGTCTTAAGAATTGGGATCCAAGTTTGATTCCATCACAGGCCATTTGTTTACCATGTTTGTGCAAATTGTGTATCTCTTCAGTCCTTGGTTTTCTATCCATAAACTGAAAATAAAAAAATAGTAGTACCAACCCAGGCCAGTAACTTCTAACAGCTCAGCATAGTGCACAACACAATGTCAATGCTAAGTGAACATCACTACTATTCCTCAATGTGCTAGTTTATATGATAAATGACCCTGTAGGTTCATTGCTTGAACAATTGGTCCCCAGTTGGTAGGAATGTTCAAGGAGGATATGGGATGCTGTAGAATAATCCCCTTGAATACTGTAAAGATTTGTCACTGAAGCTGGGCAGTGGTGGTGCACACCTTTAATCAGGAGGCAGAGGCAGGCAAATATCTGTAAGTTCGAGGTCAGCCTGGTCTACAAGAGCTAGTTCCAGGATAGGCTCCAAAGTTACAGAGAAACCCTGTCTTGAAAAACAAAAAACAAAAAGAAAGGAAGGAAGGAAGGAAGGAAGGAAGGAAGGAAGGAAGGAAGGAAGGAGCTAGAAAAGCAGTAAGAAAACTGCATGTTGATTACTAAGTGGAAGGAGCAGATGTGAAATGCCGACTATCTATATAAATAGATGTTTGGAACAAACAAATTGCTGGAGAAAGGATCAGGGATTGGCCAGGACTGGGATTCTGAAGAAACGTAGCAGAGTATAGAAGATTTTAAACACCATCCAACTATCCCACGTGATGCAATCATGGTAGACACATGACACTGTACATTTGTTAAAACCCACAGAATGTTCATCACCCCAGTGTGATCCAGGGATAGCCATGGATCAGTGTAAGCTCACCGCTCCAATGCAGGACTTTGATAGTAAGGACGGCTGTGCAAATACAGCATAGAGAATTATGGAAACCCTCTATATCTATGCCTTGATTTTTCTATGAACCTAAAGTTTTTCTAAATAATAAAGTCTTTGTAATAAAAATCATCAAGAACAATGCATCAAACATCCTACACTGAGCTCCTACTATGTGACAGGAACCATTGCAGATACATACTGTAGGGAGAGAGGAAGTAAAGAAATTGAAGAAGCAAGATGGAAAGTTTACAAGGTTTAAACCCTCAGTGCCTAGATTAGAGATGAGAAAACAAGGCACAGAAAAAATAAACCAAGTATCCAACTTCACTGCATTTCCAACCCAGGATAGGTAGCATTTACTTGTGGCATGCGATTTGGAATTTTATTTGGTAACCTCTAAAACATTAAATTACGAAGAGGATACAACCAATATCTTACACAGTGGGTTAAAAGGTAAAAAGGCTGGAGGGGCCAGAAAGATTACAGACGTGAGGAAAGCAGAAAACAGCACATGGACTTAGGGACCTACTACGGGGTTAAGGAGGTAAGGGAGAGAAAATTGTGGTCGGACAAGCATGCGTGTAAGCCCTGCCCAAAATAATTCAAATTCGTATTAAAAGCCAAATCAAACTAAAACAAAACAAAAATCGGAAGCTCAAACCTGCTGAGCAAAGTCAGTCTTCGCCAAATGTGTTCTCTGTCTTACACTGAATTCCTTAATGATTGGGCCACCGATCAATTAAGCAATACATAGTTGGCAAACACTTGCTTGGGACAACTCACAGAGGAGTGAAACCCTGATATGTGAGCCTGAGATTAGGGGTAATAAAAACCCTGTAAGCTCTTTCAGGAAACAAAGGCGGGGGTTATCTGGAAGCATAAGAGGGGACTTGTTTGTTGTTTTTTTTTCCCCCAACATTCACCAAGTATCCATTAAGGCATCTAAGAATATCCTTGCCCAAGAAGACATATCCAGACAGAACCCTTGTCCTGACTAGTGGATACACAGGGGTGCTCCTGATCACCTGATAAGTTATGGACATTTCAGAGTAGGGAGGGAGGGAGGAATTTTCCCCAGTTCCCAGTCCACAAGAAAAGTGTTCTGACTGCAACATATCCCATTTTAGCAATTTCATCAAAATCCAGGAACAACCTCCTGTGGCTTGGCTGTTTACTTGGAGGAAGGAGGCATAGGAAGATTCTTCCCCACTCTTGGGAGCAAGCAGAGCAGGAGAGAGCAAAGGAATGAATTGTGCTATAAAGAGAAGTAAAGAGAACCCGGACTGGGGGAAATGGTCTCTGTACCTTTCCCTGTGCATCTTGGGTGAGAGGTCTACCCCGGAGCTGCACCCCCAGCCCCACTGTTACATCCTTCCTTTAGCCCCATTGCTTTTCTCTTTCCTGTCACCTGCTTTCTCTGCGCCTCCTGCTCCATTAACCCCACAGCGCTCAGAAGCATGAGCACCAGAAGTAGGCTGTAAAGGAAGAGGGGAATTAGCTTGCTAGGCAAACAAGGGAAATTGTTAGGGGCAAGGAGTGTACCTTCTGCTGCTCAATTTCCTCCTGGAGTTGGTTAGTGTACATGGTGGGCACCTGCCTTCCCATCTTTGGTCCTCGCCAGTCATGTTTCTCTGACTTAAAGTGTGACTCCTCTCCCTTTCCGCTTTTGTGAAAGTTAGAGTGAGCATAGCATAGAATTACCTTCAACAAACAAATTTACTGGGCAACAATGAAACTAATTCCTATTTAGTATTCTATATATGTAGAATTTAACCCACTCATCAAGACTCTTTTTCTTAGAGCAATTGATAAAGAAAGTATAGTGTGTTTTGTTGTGTGTATGTGTGTGTCTGTGTATCTGTGTTTATGTATGTGTGTCTGTGTGTGACAGGGTGCTGCTTTGTTCTTTAATTTCTTCTGCCGCTCTAACTCTATAGCCTTTGGAGACAGGGAAAAGATGGGGAAGGGAGAAGAGAGGCAGTGACAGTACTCTAGTGATTCCTTGTGTACATTGTGGGGCGGGGGGTTAAGAAAAGAGAAAGTAAGAATCAAACTGGAGGTTTGAATGATGAATGAATGCTCCCATAGTCTTGGGCATTTGAACACTTGGTCCCCAGGTGGCAATGTTCTTTGAGAAGGTTTGGGGTGGCATACTTCCTTGCTGGAGGAAGTATGTCACTAGGGGTGGCCCGTGAGGGGGGAAAAAGGTCCCACGCCATTTCCAGTTTGCTGTCTTTGCTTCGAGCTTGCAGTTAAAACGCAAACTCTCATCTCCCTTCTCAGGCGCCCTGTCCACAGCTTGCTGCCATCCTTCCTCTGCCATGAAGAATTAACTCTCTGGAGCCACGAGGCCAAATGAACCCTTTCTCCTCTAAGTCGCTTTGGTCATGGTGTTCTATCACAGTAATAGAAAAGCAGCAAATACACAGACTTCATATAGTTTGAGTTAAAGACAGAGTTCCCAGCCAAGAAGAGTCTGAGGAAACATGACGAATGAGAGTAACGTGGTCTCCTGGACCACTTCCTACAACAGGAAGGACAGCCACTGGGAAGGAACTAAGGAAGGAGACCTTGAACACAAGCATCAGTTAGCACCAGTGTGTCAGCAGTGGTTCATTATCTGTAACAAATGTGTCTTCCTAACACATAATAGGAATCACTTACAGGTGGAGTTCAGTGAGACATTGGTATTTTGCAATCTGACACTATCTTTAAAAAAATTGCAAGCCAGAATGTGGTGATGCACACCTTTAATCCCAGCACTTAGGAGGCAGAGGCAGGCTGGCCTCGAACTCACAGAGTGGGTATATACTGGTGAAGCATAGCTGCCTAAAAGTCTTAGGACAACAAAGTCAGTATATCCTGTTGCTACATAGTTGATAGCATTAAGATCATACGCACCAGATACAGAATTAGCTGGCCGGTCTGCTGGGTTCTGTGATATGGAAGCAGAGTAAGTTTAAGGAGAGATTCCAGGTACCTATACCTACTGCAAAATAACAAGGAATATTTTATCTCTATTACTGAAAGAATACAAATTCTGTTAGTTCTCTTGTGGTTTGTAATGCCATGAGGAAAGCTGAAGTTTCAGTTAGAAATCATTAAAATAAAAAGTGTTAATTTTTCCCATTTGGGTTCATAAACATCACGTCCACTTCTGTCGCCACCACCATTCTGCCTCCAGCCCCGAAGCTAAGATCCCTGGACTGAAGGAAATACTTGGACTCACACCTCCTCTAAGGCATATAGTTACTTGGAGTCTATGAAACCCATGGTCTTAGAGCCTCTGAGAATGAAGAAACTTTTGCACAAATATTATAAGTAGCGAATGCTCCATGTAGGCAAATGCCATACATGGTGTGTCTCTCTGCGACATGCGCAGCCTCACCTTTGCCTGGTGTCTGCTCCTCACCTCATCTGGTGACTTAGGCTCCCTGGATGAAGAATTGGAGATGAATCTGTGTTCACTGCCTCTTTGTTATGTGCAACACAGATCTCAGGCTCCCTACAATTTTGTCTGTGTTTGCCTCCTGGATGGAGTAACAAGTCCAATAAACAGGAGCTGGCAGGAGCCTTAGATGGCAGAGCTTCCTCCATGACTTCCCCACCCACCCGTTCTCCAGCAGTGAAAACCACCGCCCAGTCAAACTGTGTTTCTAAAGAACTTACTTGTAGAAATACCATCAACCTGTGCTTCGTTTACACCTTATCAATCATAAATACTTCAATATGCCTCTAAGAAGTGGCTTCTAAATTTCTTTCTGATGCCATATCCTCTTACCAAGTACTAGGAAAAAGAAAATCTATACATCTATGCTATACCAACCAAAAAACATACATAGCACCCAGGCCCAAAATGCTTACGGACTAGCAGTTTGGCAGTGCCAAGTAAAATTCTGTAGGTAAACACTCAGGGGTATTCCCATAACAGTTCTGAGTCTTTACACACACTTACCTGTTGACGGTATCTGTCAGGGCCTCCCTCCCAGCAGGGCAGTGCCAGCCCCACAAATCAGAATTTCTATTTACTGAGAACCGAGCCTGGCAACCCAGCAACCACAAGTAATCTAAAAACATTTACCTGTCTAAACCGATCTTCCTCTTGACAAACCAGCAGGGGTATTGCCAAACGTGGAAACATTCAATCTGCAGCGATTAAAGTCTGATGGAACCTCCTCAAGCCATCCTTAATTTTGTTCTATTATGAGCAACTTTGCATAAGCAATTTAATATCATCAAATCTGAATTAGACTGGATGAATTCTTGGGAGCTGGTTCACACAAGTCTAGTTGATCCTGACCAAATACTTCAGACTAGTTACTAATGCCTGCGAACACCATCAAGTTAAAATATAGATATGGGGGGGGTTATAAAAGTAAAAGTTATTTCTTTTCCCCTCTTCAAATAGAAGTATGCCTGGGCTTGCCAAGCATCAGTGTACTTGGAAAATCTCACTGTTTTTGCTGCCTTCACCCTAAAATATGAAAATAACATCTCTGGGTGGCTTTTCTTACTTTTCTGTGATCCAGTCTGGCGGTAGGGGAGGGGGGTAAAAGAACACAACATCAACAAAATTAATTAGCTCCTCTTGGCAAGCTTTCCGCCAGTGGCAGAAGCATCCTTCTGCATGGCTTGTTCTGCCTGTCTTCTTTGTAACGGTTTCAGAGCTGGGACGTACGCACGTAAAGCAAACGAGAGACATGAAATCAGTTTGGCTAATATCAGCCCCCACCCCAAAAAGAACCCTTTTCACTGCTCCCAAAAGTAACAGAGAAGCACTCTACTTGCCAGTGTTCACAAGATTGGAATTATCCACGCTCTGGGAAGCCATGTAGGAATTTACAAGGAACATAGACAAGGTACAAAGGAAGAGGCAAAGCCAAGGGCTGCAAGAAACAGCCTAAAGGCTGTGCCTTCAAATCCCTCGAGCCTTTGGGAGCTTTGGGAACCCTGGCCAACAGCAGACTGCAGAGATGTGAGCGCTTGGGCAGATTATTTTCCTCTTCTTCCAAAAGAAAGAAAAGAAGCTTAAAATATGCCTTTTTAAATGAGCTTTCTTTTATAGTTCATCTTAGAGCCAAGAGTCCTTATCTCATTGACCAAACCAAACGTGATTGACAGCCCCATACCTTCTTTGAAATTTTCCAAGTTCAAAGCATGTTTTCTAAAAATCATTATCCTCTGTCATGCTTTCAGTTCATTCAAAATAGAAGGATCTTACATGGTCAGAAAAGGGTAAGAAAGGAGATAATCTAAAAATAAGGAATAGATAATTTTAGTAAGTTTAGTTCATGCCTTCCTAGTGGGCTTGAGCTGTCACCTGAGGAGGAAGTCCCAACTGAGGGACTGCCAAGGTCAAATCAGTCTGTGGCTGTTTGTGGTGATTCCCTTGATTGTCAAATGCTGTGGGAGGGCTCAGCCCACTATGGGCAGTACTCAGCAAGATGCCCTAGGCTACATTCAAAAAAATAGCTAAGCATAAGTGTTGGGGAAGGCCAGCAAAGACATATCTATATGGTTTCTTCTTCAAGTTCCTGCTTCAGTGCCTGCCCGGGGGTCCCCTCAGTTACGAACTGTGACCTAGAAGCCAAAATAAGCCCTTTCCTCCCTGCTGCATTGGGTCGAGGTGTTTGTGACCTCAACAGATAGGCTACTAAAACAGTTAGTCAGGTTCCTGTCACTGTGCTAAAATACCTGAGGAAAACAATCTTAAACGTGGACAAGCTCATTTGAACTCATGATTTCAGGGGCTCTGTCTGTATTCTGTTGGCTTTGTTGTTTCGGGGACACTAGTGAGACAGAACTTAAGAAACATGTGACAGAGCGTAAGTAGGCAGTTTAGCGTCAAGAGAGTAAAGTGGGGGAAAGGGTGATTGAGATCCTAATACTTCCTGCAAAGACCAGTCGCAACTGACCTCTGACAAGGCTCCACCTCGGATAGATTCCGCCAGCACCCAGAGCACCCCAGGCTCAAAACTTTGCATTTAACATACAAAATTTGTGGATCACCTGCCATCTAAACAGTTAATGATGGGAGTCACAAAATAATCCCACACCAGTTCAGAATTATGAATAATAAAAGGGTTATTTATTTAAGGGGAAAACTTACAGATCACTATCCTAGATCACAGTACTCTGCGTGAACAGGAACAGAGTCTAACAGCCAAAGCAGGAGCAGGAAGAACCGCTTTTACAATATAAGAGACCATGCCCAAGTGGGCTGGTATCTTAAAGGCTATTGGGTGAAGGAGCTGAATGTGCTCCCACAGCAAACAGTAATGCCTCAGCTTTCCTTTATGTCCTTCTCTGTTTGCTCTAGACATCTCACTAGCCCTTCTGCTTCTGGAGATCTGTTTGATAGACTTCATGCAGAACCTCCCACCACTTCATTTGTCTGGTCCTTGACCTGATACTCAGCTTTGCTTTTAGTCTCCATGCGATTCAGTTTTCTTTCTGGAAAAGAGAGTTTTGACCACACTGAAGCTCACTGTTCATACTGGTTGCCTTGTTCCATCCCAATTTATGCTTGCTTACCCAACGTAATTAATATTAGCACCTGCTTTCGGTCACGAAGTGTACATTTGAATGATAGATTGTATGAAACCTTGCCTAGAAGATCAACAACCAGGATGATGAAGTGTGTACAGTTAGCGTTCCTTACCACATCAGGGTTCTGAGTGTATTTTTATTAAAGTCTGTTCTCTGCTTATGTGTGTATAAAGTTCCTAATTGAAAGTTCAATTCAAGGCAAACGCAGCCATTATACTTTAATTACAAATCTGTTCCAAACTAGAGCCTCCGGCAGCTGTGCTCGTCCTTCTTGAGAACAAATGTGCCCCCTGTATCCCAAAGATTCATGATGTTTTATCTGCAACTCGGTAAGCAATAGGTTTCATTCCTGGAAAGAGCAGCGGAGTGTCCAAGAGGTAAATAAAATATTTCATTTGATGCCACCCTGAAATGTTCCAAAATTAAAATGCAGATTCCTGCCCTGTGGAGGAGGAGGGAGAAATAGCTTTTTTATTCACGACTAAGGGATGCAATGCCACAAGCGGGGGGGGGGGGGGGGGGGGGACAGAAACTAAAATAAA
Source organism: Myodes glareolus (assembly GCF_982192425.1). Classification (NCBI taxonomy): domain Eukaryota; kingdom Metazoa; phylum Chordata; class Mammalia; order Rodentia; family Cricetidae; genus Myodes; species Myodes glareolus. The sequence goes on from NC_142040.1 coordinate 53,861,265, forward strand.
ACCTAAGCACAGTTTTTGGCTTTCTGTCCATTTGTGTCTTTCAGAAGACATTTGAATCTGGCTGAGTGTTTTGAGAACCCGATGACTTATTATTATAGCTCGCACGAGATGGAAACTCACTATTCACCAAACCCTCCGGGTTTCAGTTCACAAGGCAGTTCTGTCTCACGGAAAAGCAGTTCCATGTTCAAACGTTTCTCTCAGCCCAGCACTTGTAAACAAGGGCCCCAAAGTTGCTATTCTGATGAGTATCTTTCTGTTTTGTAAGATACAACTTGGAGACTCGTCAGCCTTGTGCAGACCGCTAAGAAAAACAGACGCAAGCTTTGGAGACTCAGCAATTAGCATTCAGTGTTACACTGGACATCAGAACAACTTCATCCAGTCCTGCCTCATCAGTGTTAAATGGGGTAAATCTGTGGCATCAACCTAGCAGGAACACAGTCTGTGAGGGAATGGGTACAGGACGCTGTCGCCCACACTTCTGCCATTTATTAATGTGCTGCCTCGGGCCTGTTTCCTAACTGCTCTTGGCTTCAGTTTTTCTTTTCCTTTTTTCACTTTTTTTATTGTTTTTATCGTGCTATATATTTTTCACCACTCCCCTCCCTTCCTCTCCCCTCCTCTTCTACCCTCTCCCATGACCCCCATGCTCCCAATTTACTCAGGAGATGTTGTCTTTTTCTCCTTCCTATGTAGATTCATGCATGTCTCTCTTAGGGTCCTTTTTGTTGTCTAGTTTCTCTGGGGTTGTGGCTTGAAGGATGGCTTTTCTTTGCTTATGTCTAAAAGCACTTATGAGTGAATACATATTATATTTGTCTTTCTGGGTCTGGGTTAACTCACTCATTATGGTTTGTTTCTAGATATATCTATTTGTCTGCAAATTTCAATATGTCATTATCTTTTACTGCTGCGTAATACTCCATTGAGTAAAATTCTACCTAAAGCAAGAAGACGACAAAAGGAGATCAAGGGGAGACAAATTGAAAAAGAAGAAATCGAGCTCTCACTATGTGCTGATGATATGATAGTTTACATAACTGACTTCAAAAATTCTACCAAAGAACTCCTACAACTAATAAACACCTTCAGTAATATAGCAGGATACAAGATTAACTCAAAAATATCAGTAGCCTTCCTTTATACAGATGATAAGCAAGCCAAGAGAGAAATCAGAGAAACATCACCCTTCATAATAGCCATTTGTAACATAAAATACCTTGAAGTAACGCTAACCAAACAAATGGAAAGCCTGTATGCCAAGAACTTTAAAACTTTGAAGAAAGAAATTGAAGAAGACACCAGAAAATGTTCTTGGGTAGTTAGAATTAACATAGTAAAAATGGCAATCTTATAAAAAGCAATCTACAGATTCAAAGCAATATCCATCAAAACCCCAGCACAATTCTTCACAGACCTCGGAAGAACAGAACTCAACTTCATATGGAAAAGCAAAAAACCCGGGATAGCCAAAGCAATCCTGTACAACAAAAGCACTTCTGGAGGCATCACAGTCTGTACTTCAGTTTTTTAATATCCAAAATGAGTGATAACAGTCTCTGCCCCATAGAACCGTGGGAAGCAGAAGGTCTTGTCTGTTATAAGGCATGTATGGCACATTATAGAAACGCAGACATCACCATCAAACACCCGAGTGTTTCACTGTTTGCTTTCTCCCTCTGCTTTTCCTGTAGCCTGGGTGGATGGACACCCTTATTTTGAGCTTTTCTTGCCCTTTTAAATCATGCGTCCTAGTGATTTTTTCATGCATTTCCTTTTTTAAAGTAAGACATCATTTTCAGTAACTAGCCAATCCACGTCCCACAACAGCCATTGGCTGTCTTGGTTCCTTTTCCTGTTGATACAATCAAGTTCTTGGCAAGAAACAGCCTAATGCAGAAAAGGGTTTGTTTCGGTTCTCAGTTTGAGTGGATACAGTCAACCATGGAGGGAAGTGCTTGGTGGCAGGAAGCTCCATGGCGGCAGAAGTGTGTTGCTCTCTTAAATCATGGTGGAACAGGAAACAGCTAACAGGCAGGAAGTGGGCTAGATATAAAACTTCAAGGCTTACCCCCAACCCCAGTGACCCACTTCCTCCACCAAGGCTCCCTAAGTTTCCTCAGCCCTCAAAGTCAGTGCCACCAGCTGGGGACCAAGTGTTTAAACCCATGAATGTCTTGGGAGACATTTATTTCACATTCCAACTACATCAATGATAATGGCGACATCAAATGTCACATACATTTGAGCCTTATGCATGGTTTGTTAGATATTTTTAACATTTGCCTTAGATACCTCTTAGGAGAGAGAATATTATCTAGCTCTGAAGGCAACTGTCACAGTAGTTTTTATTCTGTCACTGGTCTTGCAGTTCTTGACTCTCAGCCAACCAGAAACATAAATCAAATCCCAGGCGTGAGGGGCTTCTAACCTTTCCCACATCCCCTTAATTTTCTCTCTCTTTCTAGTCTCCTCAGAAAGACGCTGAAATAAATCAAATGACTGAGTGGCCACACTTGTCCATACACCACAGATGTCATAGAAGGACTACAATATAAAAAGAAGTCTGTATTCACCACAAGATCCTTTTTTTAACCTTGCACTAGAGCGAATGTTTTAAAAAATAATTTGGGGCTACAAAATAAACGTTGTGGGGAAATCACAATTGCAGAGTTATACAATAACAGATCAAGGCAGAGCGTGGCTCCCCGACATCACCTGGGAGTCAGAACCCCACAGTTTTAACCACTTACTGCTCATGGAGATTTCACTGGGGAGGGGTGTCTCTGATTTGAATCTCCATGGTCGTTTCACTTCCATCCCAGTCATGCTTCAGTTCCCACCTCTGCCGTTCGGTGTTCCCACCTTTGCTACTGGGTGTTCAACTTCTGCCATTAGGTGTTCCACCTCTGCCATTGGGTGTTCAACCTCTGCCATTGGGTGTTCCCACCTCTGCCGTTGGGTGTTCAACCTCTGCCGTTGGGTGTTCCCACCTCTGCCATTGGGTATTCCTACCTCTGGCATTGGCTATTCCTACCTCTGCTGTTGGGTGTTTCCACCTCTGCCATTGGGTGTTCCCACCTCTGTCATTGGGTGTTCCCACCTCTGCCACTGGGTGTTCCCACCTCTGCCATTAGGTGTTTCCACCTCTGCCATTAGGTGCTCCCACCATTGCTACTGGGTGTTCCCACCTTTGTTGGGTGTTAGATATCAGTAAAACTTTAACTTGGAGACAGTGACCTAAAGGCTTTTAACAAATTACTTTGGAGAGATGATGCACTAGGAAATTTTCAGGAATGCTTATGACCTAGACAGCTCTTCACTCAGGATACTTTGCATTTCTTCTGGAGAAATCTTGTCGTAAAACAGACAGTTGCTCAGAACTCAGCGTTGCCAACTTTGGATCTAGCTTTGGCATGGCCAACACATCCTGACACCCTTGGTTTCTGGAGTGTGGTAGAGCACACGTGGAGAAGTCAGCGGATGGGAAAGAACTTGGTATTAGTTCAGGTCCTCCGAGGGGGAGGGGGACGGAGGAAACGCACCCAGTAAGAAAGGAAGGCCCTAGTGGAGAAAGGTGTGAAGAAACTAGAGAAGTGAGAAGCCAGCCAGACCCTATGAATGAGAATAATAAGAATAATTAGGCAAAAAGAATGGAGATGAGGTTCCAAAGTGCAGTGCAGGTCTTAGAAAATATCTACCAGTGGGAGCTGGGGCATGGCTCAATTGGTAAAGTGCCTGCTCTGTAAGAATGAAGACCTGAGATCTGATCCCCAGAATTCAAGTAAAAGGACAAGCTAGTGGTGTGGGCCTATAACCCAAATCCCAGATGAACAGAGACCAGCAGCTCCCTGGAGCTTATTGACCAGCTAGCGTAGCCAAACTAATGAGCTGTAGACTCAGTGACAGTACCTGTCCCCAAAAGCAAAGGTGTCTGAGGACTGGGAAAATGACTAGGTCAGCAGTTAAAGCACTTGCCACACAAGTGTGAGGAGAGTTCTAATCCCCAGAGCACATGTAAATTCTAGTAGGTATGGCAGCCCGTCTGTGAGCCCAGCCTTACAATAGATTCCCAGGATCAAGCGGACCAATGAGGACGGAGGGATTGGCAAGCTCTAGGCTTCATTGAGAGATCCTGACCAATGAAGAAGACAGAAGAGTAATGGAGGTAAATGCCTAACATTACCTCCGACCCCCATATATACATACATGCACATGTGTACCTATACATTCGCACATATGTGCCCACACTCACCACACAAAGGCACTTGACAAGGTTTTAATATATAAAAATGGAGAGCATCAAGGAAGAAACCCGAAGCTAGCCTCTGGCTTACACACACACATGCACACTACTATGTGAATACACACACACACAAACACACACACATACCACATAAGCACAACACATGTTTCAACCAGCCACTGGGAAATCCTAGAGTATAAGTGTCTCACCACTTGGGTCCTCCAACTTTCTAGAATGAGCGTGTCTCATTACTTACTCTGCATGAGACCTTGGGGATCACACAGAGACTTGGAAGGATAGCCCAGGTGAATATCCAGAGGAATGTCGGTGGGCGCTCAGTCATTCTTGTACAACAAAGACGAGGGGGGAGTTTTCTATATAGGCACACTTATTTCCTGATTATTTATCTAGATCGTGTAACTCTCTAAAGTCATAATTAGTGAAAGTTATAATATATAACGGTGGAATTTTTAAAACTGAAAACTGGGGCTTGGAAAATAACTCCAGTCTGCTAAAGTGCTTGCTGCACAGGCACGAGGAATTGAGTTCAATCCCCAGCACCCACATTATTAAAACAACCAGGAATTCTGACACACACTTGAAATACCGATGCTGTGGGGAAACAGGAGAATCTCAGAGACTCACTAAGCAGCCACTTCATCAGGGAGACCCAGGACCCAGTTAAAAGTCCTTGCTTTAACAAACAAGGTGTGTTGGTGCAGGAGAATTGTCTGTATTCTGTCAGTCATGTTTTAAATAAACACTGATTGGTCAGGCAGGAGGTGTAGGTGGGAAAACCAGACAGGAAGGGGAAATGATGCAAGGAGAGCAGGAGAATTCTGGGAGGAGGAAGTTGATTACTCCCACTCCTGCCCAGAGCACCAAAGCAGCAGGATGTGAGCTGACCAACTGAAAAAGGTACTGAGCCACATGGCTAACATAGATCAGAAAAATGGGTTAATCAAGACATGAGAGTTAGCCAGTAAGAAGCCTGACCTAATGGGCCAATCAGCATTATAACTTATAGAGATCTCAGTGTGATTTTTCTGTAGGACTAAACAGCTGGGGGAACTGAGCAGGACAAAAACCCAAACAAGCAGGTTCCCCTCATGTTACAGTGTGTGGTTTCTGAGGAACTACACCAGGAGGTTAATCTCAATCTCTGTGCCTCTTTATAAACAAGCACACACATGCATATGCCAATATGAGTACACATGCACACACACAGAGGGGGAGATACGTGAAAAGAAGGAATCATGTTATTCATAAACTTTTATGGTTTTGATTTTAAATATTTCATAAGGACATGATTTAATGGCTTGGTTCCCAGCTAGTGGTCCTACTGGTAGCTGATGAAAACTCTTAGGAAGTTAGGTAGAGAAGGAGGAAGTTAGGTTGTTGTGAGTATTTGCCTATGAAGATATTGAGACCCTGGTCTCTTCCTGTCTATCTGTTGACTTTCAAACCACCATACAGTATACAGTTTTGCTCCACAGCAAGTTTGCCACCATGGGCCCCAAAACAATGGTGCCCACTGATCATGAACTAAATATCATGAACCAAATACATTTTTCTTCAAGTTGATTATTTTATTCATTTGTCCTTGCTGCAGAAGACTAACACAGGGAAAACACCACCAGTTCTTAAAAACTGGAGAGCAGGCTCCTTCTCTCCTTCCTGGCTTAGCTGAATAAGTCTATCTCTTGAGTAGCTTCTGGGGGATACGGTCCTAAAGAAAAGAATATTAGGGGCCAATCACTTTCCACCATCATCAATTCTTTCCTGCCCCATCCATTAAACATCCAGTCAAGTTTTTACAAAACTGACTGGAATGACATAGTTCACATGGATAAAAAGCTTAGTAAATAATAACACCAATCACTCAAGTAACACACCTGCAATGATCAATGGCTTGTGATTAACTAGTGTGTTTATGAACACTTCCAGAAAGCCAGGAACCACTTATCACCAAAAGGAAAAGCAAGACTTCAAGATATGGTGCACACACACAAGCCCCTTTTGACGGAAGAGGTCTCTAGGGCACCTGATCCCATAAAGATGAGCTGGTGACAGAGAACCTTCAACAAAGTGCCTAGAAAACCCAGAGTGCGGCAAGAAGGTACCGATATAGGAAATGGGTTTGTTAGAGTAACAAGGAAGGACATGAGACTGAAGAGAAAGTTCCAGAAGACAAGTGTCACGTTGTGTTTACCCTGGACAAGAAGATCTGTTAAGGCATCTTAAGAGTTAGTTAGAAGGATGAGCTCACATGTGGGATGGGCATTGGCTACCCAGAGCACCCAGGATTGTTTCTGTCTTATTACGGACAGGAATTTAAGAATAAAAATCCAGGGACTAAAGTCTCCTTGGAAGCAGGTTTCCATGTCTTTCTCCAGATTCCAGAGCATTTCCCTACAAATCAAGGTATGTTAAGCTGCAAGACTGAAATTATTAACTACAAATATCGAATTATCTTTCCTATCTTTTGTGAGTAAAGCAAGTTCTGTCTTGTTAAGTGGTGTCTCTTGCAAACCTAAGAGAAAAAAATAAATAACTTTAGGATTATCTAATCTTGTGATTAAAAAAAGTAATTTGTATGGGGCTATAGAGATGGTTCAGTGGTTAAGAGCACTGACTGCTCTTCCAGAAGACCCATCTTCAATTACCAATACCTACAAGGTAGCTCACAACTGTCTGGTAATTAATTTTTTTAGAAAATTTTTAACTTACTTTTCTCCTTTGAATTGTCTTGATAATTTTTCCAAGAATTAGTTGGCCCTAGGCGGGGGGGGTATTTCTGAATCTTTTAGTCAGTTTCATTGTTCTGTTTATTGATATTGATGCCAGTAACACTGTCTTGAATAACCCCAGCACTGTGTCAAGTCACAAAGTCTTGTAGAAAATCTTTCAATTTTGTTCTTTTTTTTCAGCCTTGTATGGTTATATTCTACATCCTCTGTATCTCCATATACATTTTGGAATTTGATTCTCTATTTCTATAAGCATGCCTGCTGGGGATTTGATGGAGATTGTTTTAAATGTATACAAAAATAGCATAAATTATTAATAATTATATTCTTAATTCATAACCACAACAGATTTCTCCCCAGCTTGGCATTTATTATGGCTTTTAATGTACAGATCTTGTACATCTCTTATCAGATTTATCCTCCAATTTCCATACTTTATCGTAGTGCAAATTGTATTTCTTTCTACTTTATTTGTTTCTAGTACAAAGAAATAAAATTGGCTCGTGAGTGTTGTCTTCATATCTTTAAATCTTGCTAAAAGTATGACAGATTTATTAATATTAGTATTTATTAATAAGAAAACCTTTTTTTATTTGCCCTGTCATTACTGTCCCTTTCTTCACTAGTGAAGGGATTATCTGACAAAATCAATCACCAATAGCTCCCCAAGTACCAGCCAGTTAGATGCTGATATAGAGCTACACATATGAAACAGACATTTGCTTCAGCATTTCAGCTGATGAGAGAGCCACAGACAGTACGAATTTCCCTGCCTTTACTTTCTCTTTACAACACCATTGTGTCCCTCACTGATAACTACTTAGCAATTTCTCTTCTAGTCTCTACCCTCCAAGTTGACCCTCTTTTATGTACTTGACCCTTTTGCAATAATTAGATGTTTTAACGAAAGTCCCTCCTTCCCCTTTAATAACTCTGCTTATTTTCCAGCCATGCCTGTGAGTTGTGTGTTACTCATTGATAAACAAACAGGACAAACTGCCTTGTTCCCATAAAGAGGCTGGTATCTATTAATCCATAGCCAAGGTACGGAAGGAAGCTGTCAGAGCTTGTGGCAGTATTTCTTATTAAAAGTAATACGCTAAAAATAATTACTTAACTATAAATAACTCACAGATTTATTCTATAAGGCAAAGTCACACTCATAATTACCTGCCCTTTGACCAGCATTTATCAGTACTGGCCTTTGTACAGTGACTTAAAAGTTCACAGTGACTTCAAACCTTAGCATCTCACAAAGCTGGAGTAACAGCGGTTGCTCACAGGTAACCTCTCCAAGAGACAGTTAAAAGGGTGCAAAATGTGACAAACACTTCCATGCATTGATCTGTTGTCTCAAGAAAAGAAAGAGCATTGTGTTCGATTACGAAACAGGTAGGTGGGGTGGCCCATGTTGTCACAGATTCTTCATGACCATAAAAATTAAGCTGAGGTAATAAAGTATACAGTATATAGATCACGTGTGATTTGCTCAGGACTGGTTCTCATTCTCTGACTGTAGCATATTTTTCTGTAGTTCTTTCCTTTCCGGATGCCTTGGAAAGCCTTCTATAGGGGAATAGAGATTGAGTTTCATGTACGCGCTCACTCTCAACCTGCATACTTCTCGTCCTTGGTGGGAAGAAAGTATCCAGTTGCCTAGCTTGTTTTTTATTCATCTTTAGATCTCCATGTTTAAAATAAACAATTCAGCTTTGCCCTCATTTTCTGTTTATTCTATGCCTTGGGAAATGACTGCTCAGTGGGTTGCTTTTGAGGCGACAGAAACACTCTGGCTCCAAGGACTTGCACATTACATATGGAATTATTTTGAAGACATCTTACAAGCTCCTCTTCTCTTAAAACAAACAGTTCTAAATCATCTGTCACGCTGCAAAATCTCAAGAGCTTCAATAAGTGCAAACATTCTCGATTTATGGAAAGACTCTAGTTCAATATTTTCTTTTTGCGTTTATCCCCCCAGCACTAGGGTGTTCTTCCCCCTGACAGTTTCCAAGATGTGAGGGACTTTTAGTTCTTTGTTCAAAACACAAATAAAATAGCTTTTTGGAAGTAGTAATTTTTGTTAATCAACAACTGAGCTCTAGGCCTCTAGTTAACTCTTTTTTCAGATGAGTTTGTAAACAACTGACTACAAGTATATGAAAGCGCCTTTCGCTTGAGAGGGGCTCTTTTGTTTGTTATGTTTATTGTTGTCTCTCTTTAAAATATCAGAATCTTTTTTATTATTCTTTGTCCTCCCCTCAGTCATCCCATTTTATTCTTTTTCCTTGGGGATGGTCATCTCTTATCTCTTGGTTGCAGCAATACATTCTAGGAAAGTGCCCATGGGGGGAAAAATCGTACATAATCTTTTCTTTGATCTCCTAGAGACCAAATTGAAGCGAATTCACTAAGCAAATTCACAGCAGTCTTTCAAATATGATGGAAATAAAATTAACAATGGCCTCTTAGGTTGCTTTAAGAAGCAATAAAGACAACGGTTTAAAAGGCATTTGGGAGGACTGTCCCAAAGTCTGCAGGCTAGACTTTGCATTACATTGGTTTTGCAGGGATGAAGACTGCGTGTGAGGTTGTTTATTATATATGATAAATATGTATGTAATAAATAAATATGTAGCTACCACTGAGCTACATCTCTAGTAATAGAGAGATGAGAGGTGTCGCAAGCAGGGTTTAACAGTACTGAAAATAATCACTATGATATTGGTCACGGTGACTCTATGGCATCACACATTTCAAAACACACAGAGCTTGCAAATCAAAGAAAGAATACTAATATAAACCATGGACTTTAGTTGATAATAATATACCAATACCTGCTTCTCAGCTGTGATGGGGCGTGCCGTCCGCTAATAATGGGGGAAGTGGGAGGTCCTGGGTGGAGAAGGAAATGTGAAGAGAGGGGAGGCACGGAGCCTTGCAAATGCTTTATAAATTTAAATCAGCTTCAGACATAAAGTGTGCAGATTAAATTTTTAAGACTCGTTTTTCTAAGTAATTCAGAGACTTTTGTAGTAGTCCTCACTTAAGTGGAAAATTATGGTAGCTAACCACCATTTGGTGTGAATGGGTGGGTCACAGTGACCCTCTACTCAGAAGTCTCCTGCAGAAGAGAAGCACCATGTTCTATGAGACTGGGGCTTCTGAAGGGGAAAGCGAGACTCAGCAAAAGCCACTTAGTCACATGTAGGTTGTCTTCAAAGTCGGGTAATCAGCTGTCACTGGATCTCTGTAACAGAAACAGCCTCCGTTTTCTATCTGTGATGACTTCAGCATTTCTGGACAGCGGACAGATAGAGAACACAGAACTTATTGATATCTGCAGATAATGGAAAGTTAGTGACCTTGGTACTGAGAGGTGGCAAAACAGCTTCAGCGTCTGCCGAGGGCGCGGGCTACTTAGGTTTGCATCTCTGTTAGAAAGACATGTTAGTCTCTCTCCAGCATGAAGGTAACAATTATTTCACAGAGCCAAGAGTGGCTGTGATGTTTGAAAGGAGGTCACACAGATACTTAGAGAGGCCTCAACAAAATATGAGCCATAATTGCTCCTATTGTCACTGTCCTAGTCCATCTTTAACGTTAGAATGCTTACTTTTAAAAAATGGACATTAAATGTAGTTTTCAGAATATCTGGTCAAAGACTGGGGGCTTCAGGGCTCTGTGAGGCAAGGGAAGGACAGCTGGAGAAAGCGAAGAACAAGCTAATCATTCTCCTAGCAGCATGGCACCTGTGCATCGCACGCTCTACACTTTGTGACTTCAGGAATTCTCACACAAGCTCAAAGTTGAAACACGAAGGGGATGGCTTTTCCCAGGGGTGTATGACATCACAACTCGTAACCAGAGTTCAGCCTCAGAACTTTAGTCTTTGCTCAGAGTCATATGGGGAACCCCCGAGGTGGCATGCAATGCTGGGCCATGTGTGATGTGCACTGGCTCACCCAACCTTTGCCCTAGAACCCTTAGCAGGTCTTCCTGTGGTCAGGGTTTGATAAGCATCAGCTTAACGAACAGACTATTGACCAAACTGGAAAGTGAATGAGTACATAAATTAGGACGAACAAACTATACCCAAATGCAGAGTGTTAGACACAAACTGAAAATAGACTTTATTTTATACTACAGTTGTATTTCCTAAGGACTGTAGGGAAATATCATGACTTTTTTTTCCAAGACAGGGTTTCTCTGTAGCTTTAGAGCCTGTCCTAAAACTAGCTCTCGTATACCAGGTTGGCCTCAAACTCACAGAGATCTGCCTGTCTCTGCCTCCCAAGTGCTGGGATTAAAGGCGTGCACTACCACTGCCTGGCTGGAAATAGCATGCTTTATGTGCTTCATGAAACCTCCCCACTATAAACCTGATAATTTGGTAAGAAAGATTTTTCTTTAAAATGTGAATTGTTTTGTCATTTCTTGGTAGGTTGTGATTTCAACTGGTTGAAATCCTTTGTCCCCCCAAACTGAAATGCCTCTTTAGGGAACAAGAACTCTTTAAAGTCTCACATAAATTTGGCTTTATGAAACGAACATAAATCACCTGCCTTTCCTATAGCATTTTCTCTCATCCATGAAGGTGACTACCATAGTTGAAGCTTCTATTACTGGGATAAAACACCATGAATGTAAGCAACTTACATTGTTGCTTACATTGTTCCAACTTACATTGGAAGGAATTTATTTCAGCTTATAGTTTCATATCACCATCCATCCCTGAGGAAAATCAGGACAGAAACTCAAACAGGACTAGAACTTAGAAGCAGGAGCTGATGTAGCGAACATAATGTTCTTCTGAAATATGGCCTTTTAGGAAGTGTTACCAAAAGATGGGGAAAGACAAGCCGAGTTGGGTCTCCATTTGTTTTTCTGGTATTTTTTAACATTTATTTTATTTTTCGGGTGTGTGTGTGTGTGTGTGTGTGTGTGTGTGTGTGTGTGTGTGTTGAAGCTGAAGTTACAGGCAGTTGTGAACTGCCCAATATGGGTGTTGGGAATTGATCTCCAGTCCTTTGCAAGAGCAGCAAGTGCACTTAACCACATCAAGCATCAATTAAGAAAATGTAACGCAGGCTTGCCCACAGGCCAAACCAGTAGGGACGCTTTCTCAACGGAGGTTTCCTCTTCCAAAGTGACTCTGACTTAGGTCAAGTTGCCGTAAAACTAGCCAGTACAGTGACCCTTTGGCTCAAGTGATCACGTTTGTTGTTTGTTTGCTTATCTTTCTGACCAAGTCTGTTGCAGGTGCCTGCTCATTCTCTTCTTTGTCTCGGAGATCCTTATGTCACCTCACACCTGGGTCTGCCTCGGGTGTGTGTCCCTGATTAGAGCTGTCCATCCAATTGCTTGAGGTATTTAAAATGATTGTTGGAGAGAGGACATTAACACAAACCAAGAGGACAAGATTAGGCACAGACCTGATGAGGAAAGTCTTTATACAACACGCTAGATTTTATCTTAGGAAAGATGACAGGCCACTGAAGTGGTTCATCAGGGCAATGACATGATCTGATTAGTGTTCTAGGCAATTCATTTGGTAATAATGCAGATGGTGAGTCAGAGATAATAAAAGCAAGATTTGTGTAGCTGTCATTGAATACATAGGAGGTGCCTACCATGTAGCAGGCACTCTTTAAACCTAAGAGAAGAGTGGGCAAGACAAGCCAGAATTCCTGTCTTGCAATGTTTACACTAAAATGAAAGATGTTAAACAAAATTTATTTTAATGTACCCAAGAGCCAATAGTTCAGAAATAATAGCATACACTAAAATACAAAGCCTACTAATGGAAACAGTGTGCAAGTGAAGGATTAAATGAGATAAGCATGGTTCTATGTCTTTGATTCATTGATATTTATTCAGATGAAATGTGAAGTCTAGCAACAAATAGTGTTTTCTGAATTAAGTGTTGCTCTCCTGTATTTATTCTTTTGCTGCAACCTTTATTTGGAGTTTCTGCTTTGTTCTCTGGTCACTTTATTCTACATCCCAACCTCATGCCTTTGATACACTCAGCCTGGGTCATCTAGGAGTGGTGCTCTAGTCCAAATGGACCAATTATGTAAAGCAAGCACCAGATCTCTAAATCTGATGAAACAAACCCACTTTTGCTGCTTCTTACTAGATAGCCATAATGTTCTGCTTTTTTTCTATAGTGTCTCAGGAGCCAGATCCTCCAAAGATTGACAGGGTTTTCAAATACCTACGAAACTGAATGCCCCTTACTAATGCTCTACTCAAATACATACTATGGTGACAAGAAGGGTGGGGTCCACATCCTAAGTTAGAATTACTTTAAAGATAGCCAGTGATGAGTCACGTGTTTATTTTATAAGGAAAATATGGATTCCATAGGGTTTATTTACTTTTGAAAAGAAATAAAGAAGCATTATATATATATATATATATATATATATATATATATATATATATATATAAAATCTTTCTTTGGAATACCCCATGCTAATGATCTATTTGGGTACCATCTGACAGTGACTTGAGAAACCCGGTTTTGCAGGAGTTTGTAGGAAGCAGGTATGGCCATTTCTAGTTCACTCCGGTGATTATCCAGCTTTCCATTACTGGATTCCTGGCTTTCTTCATTCTCTTCCAAATACCTGTTTAGGGTTCATCTTATTGTTCATTAACAACTCTCTCAGAAAGTAGGTGGGAAACAATGGTGAACAGGCTTACATCATCCAATGCATTTGTACTTTTCAGACTCATAAAAATCTTTTTGAAAGGGAAGGGTTCTGAAATAACTGTAAAATGAAGTTCTAAGACCTGTAGGAAGTATAATAGAATATCCTGACCTTAGCACATAGCTGCTCACTGATTTGACTGCTTTGATTGTAAGCAACACTCTTTGGCTCTCTAAGGAAAGCACTATGTGCTATAAAACACATAAGAATTTTGAATACACAGCTACCTCACCATATAGACAGGTTTCAGAGCTACAGATTCAACCCCCGAGGGGTTGGAAATGTAGGTAGGTCTACAATGCCTCCATCTGTATCAAACGTGTAAGGATTTCTCTCATTGTTGTCTAAACAATAGAGAATATTAACTATTTCTGTAGCATTTACACTGTGTTCGATATTGTATATGATTTAAACAAGAAGATGACAGATTATATGTAAATAATACCTCATTTTATGTACAAAGCTTGGGCATATTCTCACTTTGGTAATGAGAATGAGTCTGAAACCAATCCCCCACAAATACTGAAAGACAACTATATATACTTTTTCTAAGTATTAAGGATTGGCCGATAATAAAGAAAAAAAGTGGATCACTGATCCAGGCTATACTGGGTTCTCCCTGGTGTATTTATTCTTTGTGATGGAGTGGATCACTGATCCAGGCTGTACTAGATTCTCCCTGATGTATTTATTCATTGTGATGAACTTCCAGATCTAGGCTTCCAGTTGATCAGAGTTCATACAGCAAACTGATGAGCGCAAGAATTGAGCACTGTGGACAATTTCTCTTTCCAGTGTGATTTCCAGGGTTCAGTTTATTTTTTGGCTTCTTCCTTGAAAGTCTTTATTGTATGGATTCCTGTCCTCTTTCTCTCTCACATCAGGCAGCTTGGAACTTTGTTTTCCCCCAAAATCTCTGTAGTCAACACACACACTTGCGATGACAAAGTGCTCCCAACTGATCCTCTTATGCAGAAGAAGTACCTCACATTGTAGAAGTCAGAGAAGTGGAAAGATGCCTGCTACACCCCATATTCAGAGCTCCCTGAAGGCCCTGAGTGAAAATACATTGTGCATCTCTTTTTTTTGAAAATTGTGGAAGTCCACAGTAGTGGTTCCGTTTCACCTTGAGTAAAGGTCAGAAAGTTCAGGCCTAGTCTTGTTCCTTCAAGGTTATTGACCAGAGATTTAAGTTAAGAAGTGGCTACTAACAAAGACATGGTTACTTGGTGTTTTGGGTTTTAATATGATAATCACTTTGTTTGTTCCTTATTATCATGATAAAAAAGAAGTCCTTTGCTTTCTTCCCCTCTTTTGGATTGGGTCTTTTAAAAATCATAAGAAATAAACATGGGGACATTCAGTATTCTCTGAATTGCCCTCCCAGTACTGTCCTTTGTCCCTGAATCTCTTTTGTATCTCTGTTTATTCTGTCTAACATTTCTAATCCACACACCTCTACCCTAGACTGTACAAAACCATTGAGGCTGGGTGCCAACAGATGGCCCCCAACATGGGGCTAAAACAGGAAATTGCAACACCTTTCACACATCAAAACAGGACTTGCCTTGATAACACATGACAACATCTCTTGGAGAAGCAGACTGTGCTCCTGATGGACTGGATTCGATGGGAAAAACCATGGCCCTGGCTCCCAGATTGCTGAGCCTCCCTTTTCCATCAATACCATTTGTGTCCAAGAGAAGGTGATGACAATGGAGATCGTAGAAACGTCTTGCTTGATACACACCATGGCGTGAGCATACTTGCTCCTTTGGCTTGACTGAATAAACAGACTCCAGCAACCAAGGAAACTATTTTGCTTCCAGAGTCAATAAGGATGGAGCCTTACAGTCTGGGATAAGATGGGGTTGGCTATTCATCTGAAGGCCCTTCCTTCTGGCTGCTCAACCTATAAACAGGCCTCCCTGCAGCCCTCTTATCTTCAGTTTGTAGTGAGCATTCTCAAGCTAAGAGAAACACTGCTCCTCCTTTCTCCAGGCACCTTCTTCTGTTTCCATTGTCTCTAATCAGCTGTGATAAGGTCCTAAGGTTGTGATTTTAGACAGCAGTGGGCTCGGATATTCCCTCTGCACCCAGGCCAGAGGTTATCCAAACAGCCAATGGGCAAAGACAAGTATTGCTCAAATGAGAAATGAGAAACATTAATGATTCAAATCCATACTTCCCTAGCCATTGGAGAGCAGTGTTGATTGATCTCACATCACAGAAATGGCTGATATGGGGAAAGGAAACCTTACAGAATGTGCCTGGTTTATTTGTTCACTTTCCTGATCACGTACATTTCGAGACAGCATTCTTTCCTCTACCCCCAAGTCCTCTACTTCTCCAGCTTTCCCATCATGCTCAGTGGAGGCTGAGAGCTAATGGGAATCACCATCATTAGCTTTCTACCAACAAAGGCATCACTGGCCTGCATTCAGCCCCCACGCTCTTCATGTCTGAAGTTACACTGAGTTTAATTCCATCCACCTGCATCCCTACCTCTTTCCTCCACAGATACTTTGTTTCTGCTGTTACTTGCTCTCTAAGAAGTAGCACTTTATGATATGACTCTAGTGTTCCAGACTCTCAGTACCACATCTGGAAAACAGAACATAACATCTATTCCCTATAGATTCTTCCATAGCCTCTGTCTGGGACCCCATTCCTCCTCAATCCCCTCTTGCACATCCGCCACCCTATTGGGTATAGTACAAACCACAGTTGTAAATTTAGTACCTGCTTTTGCCAAGTGCCTACTTGTTAGCTAATAGACACAATGTTCTTCTGAAAGTGTTACCAGAAAATGGAAAAATGCAAGCAGTTATGAAGACGCAGTGCAATCGGTAATGAAAGGTCCCCAGACTAGCTTACAAAAGATACAGCTTTAATAAAACAGAAGGAAAAACCTACACCAGGATCCCAACCGTCCGGAACGTTGGATCCAGGCCAGAGAGAGAGAGAGAGAGAGAGAGAGAGAGAGAGAGAGAGAGAGGAAATGCACCCTCCAGGATTATAGGTAAACTTTTGCCTTAGGGCAACACGCCCCACAGACAAAATGTGATTGGCTGAACTCCCCTATCACAGTTAGGTCTTGCTTTGTTTTCTCTGTTGCTTTTTTAAAGATTTATTTGTGTGTGTGTGTGTGTGTGTGTGTGTGTGTGTGTGTGTGTGTGTGTGTGCGCGCGCGCGCGCGCGCGCGTGTGCACACACACACGTGGGAGCATTTGCAATCTCTTATGGGTGTCTGAAGAGGATACCTTCCTAAGAAGCCATAGTGACAGTTAAGTCACCGTAGAAGCATCACTATTTCAAATTCTTTACTTGAGTTTCCACGAAGATGGAGCTAGATATGTTATTAATTCTATGTCAGATAAGATAACAAACTGTGTCTGGGTGTAGGAGATACTGCCAGTGTTCTGTTTCTCATTTCCAGCCTCTGTGTACTTTTGCTCACAGCTATTCCTTTCTTCAATATGTACAGAATGTTCCTGAGCCTCACTCTCTGTTTCGGATAGCTGACACAAGCTAGAGTCAATTTACTAGAGGGAAACTTCAAGCAAGAAAAAAAAAAAAAAGTCCTGCTAGACTGGCCAGTGGGAAAGCCTGTGGTCATTTTCTTGATTGATGTGGTGGGTTCAGGTCACTATGGAGGAGATTCCCACCCCTGGGCTGGAGGTCCTGGGTGCTATAAGACAGCAGACTGAAAAATTCATGAGGGGTAAGCCAGTAAGCAGGACTCTTTCATGGCCTCTGCTTCAGCTCCTACCTCCAGGTTCCAGCTCTGTTTGAATTTTTGCCCTGACTTTCCTTAGTGATGGACCATAATGTGGAAGGGTAAGATGAAATAAACCCTTTTCTCACTAAATTGCTTTTAGCTACTTAAGAGTCTTCTTTTTAAGAAGTAATATTATCTACTTAATCTTTGTGTATTTCATACACACATACGATGTATTTGGTCATATTCACCCCCTTCTTCCTCACTACAATGCCTCCAAAATAAGACTCTCTTTTTAAAGGAGCTATGCTCTCCTTTGATGATACAAACCATGGATAGTCAGTTAGACACAGTTTTAAATGTATATATTGTATATAATCTATTAAAATGTAAATAATATAAAAATGTTATATAATTACACATACATAACACTTTTCTCTTCCTGAGAGAGTTCAGTCTCTTTTAGTCACTAGGGCTGCTATACCTGACACCCCTATTACTGCTGTATCTCCCAGGGACGTCTATGGTTCTAAGTTTAACCTTGGGTCCAGAACTCTGTCTTAGCACGGTGTGCCGCTCCTGCACCGTGATGCCTCTGACGCCTCTGATAATAGAAAATGTTAGTCCCTTCGTGACTGGGTTTGGCAGTCTTCTCTTTCAAACACGGTTAGAAGCTCTGCTGACTCATAAATTAGGCCAGGCTTTGGGAGGCACGCCTTTCTCTTTGATAGCTTCTTGGCATCTGAATGCCAGGTGGAGCATCCACTGAAGTAGCAGCTGCCAGAAAACACAGAAGGTAAGTCAGAACACAGCGCAGAGTTCAGAAAGGAAGGGCAGTAAACATAAAGCATCCTGATATTTTTTATTATTGATTTGAGCACGATGGGCAGGGATGCAATCCAGCAGGTTTTGCTGTATTCTTTCCTGTTGCTGTCAGAAATGTCTACATTTGCAAGTCCCGCCCACTACCCTCAGATCTAATCTCCCGCCTCCACACGTCCCAAGGGTATTTCTTTTCTCTCTTTTATTTTTCCTTAAGGTTATTTCCATCATTTCTGCCCAATAGTAAACTGCATTCCAGTTCTCTAAGTCAGAGGGATGTTTTAACACGCACCCTGACATCAAGACTGCTGTGCTACTTCTGTTCTTGCCTGGAGAGTGGATGTCTTCAGAGATTAGCATAAAACATCTCAAAAATCTTATAAGCATGGAGCAATGAGGACAGGTGATGACTGGAAATGATTTCTGAGCATCTTGCATAGGCAAGAATAATTCTCACCCAAGAAATGAGCACTTCTCATAGCTTTCTGAAGAGGAAACAGGCTCAGATTAAAAAAAAAAAATTAAATGGAAAAGAAAACCATCCCAACGGTGAACACTGATGTATTTTTACTTTTTCTAGGAAGATGTTAAAATTGAACAAACTGGTGATGTCCCATGATAAAGAGCTTCCATGACCTGCCTCAAATTTGCAAATCACACTACTTTCATACAACTTCAAGATCTCCACCATCGACTCTCTACGATAATTCAAGGTAAAACACTTTAGCTGAATGGGCATTGTCCTTATGTGGTACACCATGGCATGATTCTTTTAATTGACATTCTAAAATCAGTGGAAGTAAATTGTTTATTTTACAAAAATTAAAGTAAAAAAAACTGGGAAAGATTATGTATTATTCATATAGAAGTTTGAGAAAATATTTATACCTTAAGAAAACCTACTAAAAAGTCAATGTAAAACCAAAGGATTATGAAATTGTTGGCAATAAAATAGTCCTTAAATTTTTGTTTTTCTTTGGCTCTTCTGACATGAGACAGATATTTTGAGGTTTTCTTTAACAAGCATGCTTGTGTTTAGAGAAGGAGAGAGTCATTCTCCATCTCCAAAGCCAGCTTTAATTCTTAATTGGACTGGGACTACAAAAAGGCAATTTGCATCATATGTCTGTAGAGAACAGCAGAAGCAAACATTTAGGAAGATTTATAAGATCTTATTCTATTGAAATTGTGATATACCAAAAGGCCAATTTACTCTTTTTCTTGGGACATTTTTTATGGATGATTTGTCCTTTTTCTTCAGATGTCTCATTTGCCCAGTGGTCTTCAGATTCCTTAACTGGATGCCTTTATGCTCCTGAAAAGACAGAAACAAAATCCCTTTCCAACCCTAATTTGGCAACCCTTTTGGCAAGTTATATCTGAACAAATGAGAAGTATTTGTTAGGTTTTTAGGTTAGTTTAGATTAAATGGCACTGCTGCTTAAGTAACTGTCATCTCTTCTAATTAAAAGGTCTCTCTTGTTCAAATCGAATCTTGATTAATTTTGATGGTATCCATAGTTTTTCTTCTCTTTTGGAACAAAAGCAAAACCCCTTCCCCAACATAGCACATGTTCTGGTTTCCATTCTGAGGTCAACACATCTTTAAAGTTTATCAGGCTGATTTAAATCTGCAGTATTTTCTATTATCCAATGTCTTTTGGCAGTTGCTGTTCATTTCTCATTAGCATTTAGAAAATTCAATGTTAGTAAAGCATTATGCAGTCTATTTCTGGGGACCTTTATTACCCCTTCTCTTTGTTTAGCATATCCTTTAGTGATCGACTTGATCATTCTATGACTGCCTGCCCTGTAAGATTGTGTGGTATATCTGTAATGTGTTTTATATTACAATAAGCAAAAATCTGTTTTATTTTCTTAGAGACATATGCTGGATCTTTGTCTATCTTTATTTGTACAGTTATACCCATGATGGTCATAACTTTTAGCAAATGTATGATTATCAAATAAGCCTTTCCCAAACTCAAAGGAGTTATCCATGAAAAACTTGAATAGGTATCAATAGTATGATGTATATATTTTAGTTTCCCAAATTTTACAAAATGGAACATATCCATCTGCAATACTTCATTCCCTTGAGTACTTTTTGGGTTATTTCCTACAGGTTTGGTTGTATAAAAAACAAGTAGGACATTTCCGCATAATTTCCTTGGTTTATTGCCATGTGATGGAAGTCTTTTATTAAACATTTGCTCTTAACATGTTTTTTAATGAAATTCTGATGCCTCTACTCCAGAATATTTCCAATCAATAGTTGATCAATTTTCAATTTCTGCTTTACCTTGTGCTGGAAGGCCTGACAGATCCATATGGGATCAGATATGTAATATATATATGGGATAATTCCTATTCCAGACTATTTTTATAGCTGAATAAATAATAAAGTCAATTTTGTATCATCTGGTATAAATTCAGTGATTTCAATATGCAAAACAACTCTTTATGCATATTGTAAATCAGTAACTATGTTGACAGATTCTGTAAAATCCATTAGTACCATAAGAATAACATATAATTCTGACTTTTGGGCAGAATAATAAGGGCTTAGATTCACTTTACTTAAATTTTCTGATTTGTATCTGGCCTTTCCTGACTTTTTTTTGCATCAGTATAGAATGTAGGGGCTCCAGATATTGGTGTTTCCCATACAATGTGGGGGAAGGATCCAGTTAGTTTTCTTTATAAGTTGAATTCTCTTTATTTTGGGATATTTGTTGTTAATCTGTCCCCAAAAAATTTACAGCAAACTCTTTGCCAGGGTTCACTTTCTGCCCATAATTTCTCAATTTCATCATTATTAAAAGTTACTATGATTTCTACTGGGTCTCTTCCTCCTAATTGACGAAGTCTCAATATTTCTTTTAGAATTATCTTGGAGACATCTTCCACATAAATTTTTAAATTTTTACTCAGTTTCTGTGGCAAAAAGATCCATTCTGAGATAATAGCTTCCTTCTGCTTTAAAATTCCTGTAGGGGAATGCTGAGAGGGTCATATGACCAGAATGCAGTTCAGCTTTGACTCCACATGATCCACAGGGGCATTCTGTAGTGTCTCTTCCACCAAAGCCAATTCTCTCTCAGCTTCAGCTGATAATTTCCTGGGACTTCATAAGTCCTTGTCATCATCTAAGGTTTTGAACAGATTTCTCAATTCATCAGGTTTTACCCCAATAATGGGCCATAGATAGGAAATGTCTCCTAGCAATTTTTGAAAGTCATTGAGAGTCTACAATGAAACTTTCCTAATTTGCACCTTCTAGAGTCTAAATTTTTGCAAACCTATTTTATAACCTAAATAATTGACAGAATCTCCTCTTTGTGTTTTTTTTTTTCCAGGAGCAATTTGTAAGCCCCAATAAGGTAAAATTTTTCTTTACTTCTTCAAACATTCTTTCTGAAGTATCTACATTTGAGTCAGCTAATAATATGTCTTCCATGTAATGGTAAAGTATAGATTGAGGAAATTGCTTACGTATTATTTCCAATAGCTGATGTACAAAATATTGGCACAGGTGGGGCTTTTTAACATTCCCTATGGGAGAATCTTCTGTTAATATCTCTTAGCAAGTTGAGAATTGTTATAAGTATGTATTGTGAAGGCAAACTTTTCTCTGTCTTTTTCTTGTAAAGGTATGATGAAGAAACAATCTTTTAAATCATCAACTGTAAGAGATCATACTTTAAGCAAAGGAATGTCAGACTGTAAAGAGCCCATTGGCTGAATCACCTTACTAAGAGCTCTTAAATCTGTTACCATTATCCATTTTCCAGATTTCTTTTTAATAACAAATATAGGAGGATTCCAATGGCTGGGTAGTTCTTCAGTATGCTGAGTATTTAGCTGCTCCTGTACCAGCTGTTCTAAGGCCTGGAGCTTCTCTGTTGTTAAAGGCCATTGCTTAACCCAAGCATGTTAAATTGTTAAAATCAACCATTTTAAAGGTAGGGCTGTTGGTGCCTTTGAACAGGCTGCTGTGCCCTGTTCTTGTACAACCTGAATGATCAGCAACTGTTCTTTATAATCCCTTCTAACAGTTTTCCCCAGAAACATATGTTAATATATGGTTTGTTTCTGAGATTGGAGGAATATTAATCTGAGTATTCCATTGCTGTAACAAATCACGTCTCTACAAATTCATTGCTATGCTAGCCACATACGACTTTAATTTTCCTCTCTGTCCTTCTGGCTCTACACATTCAACCCATCCTATGCTATGTTTTATGCCAAATCAAGTCCCTAAAAACTGAACATTTACCTCCTGAAGAGGCCAATTTAGATGCCAAGATTGTGGTGCAATTATTGTTACATCTGTGAAGGGTCCCTAAAATATTGCCTGTTACAGCCCATTAAGGTGAACTGAAACCAAGGCTGTGTGTATTTGCTCAAAGCTCAATTATATTTTGATACCTTTCAGGATAAAATTAGTACACACCTTCTAGGATTTAAAATAGCACTTGTTATCAAATAATTTTTAAAATAATTAAGGACATAAGTATCTAACATCACACAGGAATAAAATTATCTAGGTGCAATTTGGCATGTTCAGGGTGGTATGCCCACAGCACATTAGACCTGCATAAGTTTAAACTAGAAGGGGATGTAACACTGAGATGGGGATTGTTGAGCATGGGGTCCCATCCCTAATCTCCAAAAGATATTTGCAATTATTATCTACTAGGAATATCAATTTTCCCCAATAGAGGTCACGGGGTATATCAACTACACTCTAGGGAAGGTCCCATGCCCAAATATACAAAATGTATTCCATGGGTTTGTTTTTTATTTTTTTGTTTGTTGTTATTGTTTTATGAATTTTTGTTTCATTCTGTCTTGACTGTTTTTGTCTTATTGGCTTTTTGTTTGTTTTGATTTTCATCTTTATGGGGTTTTTTGAGGTGGAGAGAGAGAGAGAGAGAGAGAGAGAGAGAGAGAGAGAGAGAGAGAGAGAGAGAGAGAGAACACTAAGTTTAGTGGAAAAGAGGTAGCAAGAATCTGGGAGGAGTTGCGGGAGGGGGACAGCATGATCCAATTATATTATATGAAAACTATTTTAAGTTAAAAAAAATACTACTCGGAAGGTCCACCTTTGTATTCTTTCAGACCAAAGCATCAAAAGAACATCCAGCATAACATGCAGCATGTGTGTGTGTTTGTGTGTGCATGTGCTCAGTCACATGTGCACATGTATTTCACAGTAGAAACAACCCTCCTCCCAAAGAAAACAGAGGCTGGGAAAGAAAAAAGAAGAGACTGGAGCTGAGGTTATAATGAGAAAAGACAGTGCAAAAATAACATTGTGGCTTCTGTGGGATCCCATATTTATCCTCTCAGATTCTTCCAGAGCAAACACAGTCCATTTATAAATGAAAGGGGGACTTTGCTGTCAACCTGGAAGCTCCACCTGAGATCCTGGGAGGAAAGACCCCACCCTGGAACTTTTGGTGTCTTACCTCATTGCCTGGAGCAAACACCTCCGCCCCTGAAAATCGGTCTTGGTGTGCTCATCTTCGCAGTACAGAAGAGGAAATGTCAGTACTAGCGCCTTCTTCAGAGGGTTGCTTCAGTATCATTGTTCTTCCAACTCCAACAGTTCCATCTGACAGATTAGGCTGGACTCAAAGACTGAGTTTTCATTCACTTGTGATGGAGAACAAAGACTCTACCTGCACTATGAACAAGTCACCTGAGGACTGCAGAGGTAAAAAGGGGAAGTCAATAGGTAGGAAGGAGATGTGCCCCGACCCTAACCTCCAGAGGTATATCAAGAATACAGTAAAAAGACAAGGTTAAATAATCCTGTCTTTGCAATAGGATCTTATGAACAAATTCCAAAACCTTCGGACACCAAGGCTTCCACGTTTATAGAGTTGATACTTGTTCCTCCTTTCAGAGAAAGATATTTATGACAAAATTAGAACAATTGTGAGAGATGACCTAACACAGGACCAGGCTCGTAGTGCACACTGAAGAATATTCAAACACAGTTTTCAGTCCCGCCAATCGCTCTGAACATCTCCGCTCTCGGATCTATCCCGGGCCCTCCCTCTCTGCATTGCAGGGCACTTGATCCGGTAGGCAGGTCACCTTCCCTAGGCTCCCATGTTCCCAAGGTTCGAGCTGGTTTTCACCCTCTTGGGAAGTGCTATGTTAGCTTGGAAGAAGATGGTTCAGGGAGATTCCAAATCATGTTTCCTACCCCTCAACTTTTGGTGGTCACTCGGACAGCCTCTGAAGATTCCACTACCTAGCAAACATGCTGCCACGACCCCAGTTTCGGTCAGGTGATCTTGGTCCTCTACGCACAGTTAATATCAGTACCTCCTTCCAAGTGAGCTCTGGAATGGTTCCCCTTTGGGCTAGCTTACTGGTACCAGTGTCATGAGGGTCCACTCTCTGCTTCACTAACTCTGCGGCTAGTTCCCTGCATCGAAGTCCTTGCTGTAAACACTCAAGATGAATTTGGTTCCTTCTCTTTGGACCCTGACTGATAAAGCTCTTTCTCCTTTTTTTTACAGGAACAGTTGAGGAAGCAAAATCTGAGAGTGGTGATTCTCATCCTTCCTAATGCTGCGACCCTTTAAATACAGTTCCTCATGTTGTGGCAGCCTGCAACCATAAAATTATTTTCATTGTTACTTCACAACTGTAACTTTGCTACTGTTATGAATCATAATACAAATATCTGTATTTTCCAATGAGCTTAGGCAAACCCTGTGAAAAGGTCTTTTAGCCCCCTGAAGGGGGTTATGACCCACAGATTAGACCCAATGCTTTAGATTACTTAATCCCAGCAAGCCTTGCACTCTAGTCTTTAGCTTTTAGTATAGTTAGCCCTGGTTTGGACAAACCCATTACACTCTCCCTCTAAGTGATAATTATGATCTATGATCTACCGCTGCCAAAATTGGTGGCTTGAAAGATTGCCAGCAAACAAGAGCTTGTCAACTAAGCTGTCTGAAGGCCTAGAGACGACAGAGAGAGACTTTCCAAAGGGCAAAATAACTGATAAGCAGCAGGCTAGAAGTGTCCTGATGTCCAGAGGAGGTAGACACAGTTATTAGTATGAAGTTGCCAGTGAGAAGCCACTTGAATGGCCTCCCATGCCCTTCACTAAGTCGTCATGGTAAATGGCATCTCCAGGGAGCTGTCCCTAAACACCCAGTCCAGAAAAGTGTCATTGCCCCCAGTGCTGCTTTCTTCTGTGCACCCTGACACGTGAATGCTGATTTCATATTGTATTTATTCTTTTGTCATCTGTCACTGGTTGGCACGCAGGAACTCAAGGGTCCTGTGTCACACATCATCGACAGCCAAGAATCTAGTCCTGCACGTAACAAATAGTGGGCGCTCAGGGCTCTGGACTTCTTGAACAAGAGAATCTGAGCGCACAGACACTTCCTGCCTCAGTCAAGAACGTCTGTTACTGACTTTTTATAAATCCCAAGTCAGCCACAAAGAAGCCTTTCCCACATTCAGACAGAAAATGTATAATCAGGTCTTTTTTTTTTTCAAACGATGGGATAGTGCCACTTATAGGGAATAATTTTTTTCAACTTCTTTTTTACCTTTAAATAACTTTAGTGAGAGAAAATTCTCATGCTAGAACAACCACCCTTTTGCACAGGTCAGTGGATTCTTAGTACACTCATGAATGGTGAAAACCTTCACCAGCATCCCCTTCCATCTTCCAGAACGCAGCCCCACAGTGACCCGCAGCCCCTCCTTTCCAGCCCTCGGAGTATTGGGTACCCACTCACTCTCTTCCTATGCTGAACGATTGACTACTTGGCACATTTTCTACAAGTGAAGTCATTGTGCAGCCTTTTATAGCTACCTCTGTGAACTCAACAGGGTTCTGAAGGCTAATCCCCATTACAGCGTGTGTCAGCATTTCTTTTTATTGCCAAATAGTATTCTATTGCATAAATACAAATTATTTCATCAGTCGCTAGACAATTGGGCTGTTTCCATGTGTCAGCTACCATGAATAATGCTACCACGAACATCTGTGAACAATGTCTTGTGCAGACATGTATATTCTCGACGGCTGCCCCAGCTCCAGTAAAGTATGATGGCCAAGTGGGAGCATGTATACACTGCATGTAGAATGTGATGTTCTGTTGTTTGCTTGTTGCGCTTCATCTTGGTTTGTTACTGCAGCTCTCCCTGGGTTTGTTTTTGTTCATTTTCATTTTGTTTGCTTTTGTTTGTGTTTCTGGAATATCTTCCTGGAGCTTGTCATTTGCCTTGCATCTCCATTTGCCCAATACCCTACTAGCCTCTAACTTGAAGTGTTAAGGTTAGCCATGAAGCACAATTTGCCTTCTCACTGTTGATCAGACTGTTAGCAACAAGTTTCTTAGGCCTCAGTTCCTGACTTACCCTTTCTCATGGACATCCATGACCCGAAGAAAGAAAAACAAAGGAAAGGGAAGACAGAAAAGAAAATAGCAGCTGATGGCTCAGGAGGTAGAGACACTTGCTCCCGAGTTAAACAGCCTGGGTAGAGGGTGGAGGAGAGAACTGACTCCCACAGGTTGTCCTCTGATCTCCTACACACGCCATGGTACATGTGTGCACCGCATGTGCATATACACATAAGTAAATGCTTAGTTTCTTTCAGTTTTTAAGAAAACATTCGTTGTTTAGTTGTGGGTTGAATTTTACCCAAAGTACCTTTAAATCTAGATTTGTTTGAGTTGGTAACATAGTGTGTAACCCTGAAGGGAAGTTATTTGACCTTGTGGTCTAGCTCACCCCAATGTAACTGTGCTGATGCTGAATCGCGCATTCCAGGGGGAGCCTTTAATCCTGGACTGATAAATAATAAGTAAAATTAGCCCTGCTAATCCCTGCTTGCTGCAGGCTCAGGCGACACATTCCTGTTACTCAAGTCATGCCCTTTTCAATACTACTACACTTAGGATCAACGTCAGTGGGTTCCCTCCAGGACTGGGCTAACGGACCCTCTTGGTAGGATGGAAAAATCTGTGAGTCAGGAAGGCAGGGTTTCAGTTCCAGCTCTGACTCTCATTGATGGCTCTGTGACTTTGGCCATTTCACCTCTCATGTCCTGCCGCCTTCGTTTCTAAATGAAGTTTGAGGCTTTTGATTGCATCTGAAACTATCTCAAACTTTGAGATCATACACAACCTGGAAAAGAAATAGATGTCGGGGGTTTTGGAGGAGGAGCAGGGAGGCTTTGCCAAAATGACAATGAAAACATTTTTTATTAAAACCTGGTAAGAACTGGAATCCTGAAGCTGGATTCCCAGTAAACCCCCAGGTTCATGGTTTTAATTCCTTACCCACAGTGTGAGAGTTTGAATAAGATCATCTCTGACTTTCCCTCTGTTTGGGGGTTTCCCAGACAGGCATGCTTCTGTGGCTATAGAAGCTCTGTGTGCCTGGAATATACTTTGGACAAATTTTCACATTTTGAAACTAGACAGCCACATGGTGGTACACAGAATTTTAGCAAGCAAGGTATGAAACCTCTCAGCCATTGGTAACAGCTTTTCTCCCTAGCATATTCAAGAAAAAGAAAGCTTGTCGTTTTGTTATTTATGATGTGACAGATAATTTACAATTAAGGAGGTTAGTTAATACACTTATGTCAGTGGCTGTGGCTGCTGGGTCGGGCTTCCTATTTAATCTCTAATGGGAAGTTATACTGATGAACTCTTTATTTTATTTTTTTATATTTTCAGATTGCCCCCAACCCCCAGACCTTGATCTGAAATACCTCTAAAATTGATTAAAGAGATTTTAATGGTACTTTATTGCAAAATATATTAATCAAAATGATATTAAGAATAAAAAGTGCTTAGAAGCTGTGTTTCAAGTTGCTACTGTCCTTCCAAAAGGGCAAACAGTGCTGGGAAAGGGGAGGAAAGAGAGGGGCTGGCTTGGTTTCATATTTTTAAAAGATAAATGAGTGAATAGCTTCGCTTGCCTTAAAGGCTGCCATGAGGGGAACAATATAGCAGGGTACAAGAGCCTGAGACAAAAGGGATGTCTGGCAGGTGTGAGCCGGCCTCCCTTCCCTTCGCCATTCCACAGAAATTCTCCTAGACAGCCTTCAAGATCACCCTGAATCCTGAAACTTCAGAGCCCTCTCCACGCTATGTGACACTTAATAATTGCAATTAATAATTTATAATAAAAGGAAGGATCTAAACGTTAGTTAAAGGAGAATCCTTTATAGGGCAATACTGAATTTCATTAAAAGAACTCTCTCTAAAATTCACTATGTCTCTCCTGCTTTGCTGGACAGAGTCTGATCCCTCTGTGCCTCACAAGCCCTCAGGCTGTTCTCTTTACTTCTGCTAGCATCTAAAAGGATGGACGCATGACCATGCAGAGTCAAGATGCAGCATACCTTACGGGGCGGGGAAGGGGGGTATTTTGAAGCTTTAAGCTCTGAGAACACATTGTACATAGAAGTGATGCGTGTTTGCCTTTCCCGGCTCTGGACCTTTCCCCTCTCCTTCTAGGACGATGATGTTCCAAATATGTGGGTGGAGGTCAATATTCTCTGTGGGGCATATCTACACCTACAAAAGCTGCTGCTGGGCCTCTGGGTTTTAGCACGGATTTGGCAGGTTTGTCATGTTTCCAGTGTCCTCCTACACGCCAGCTATAGCTCAGATTATTGACATTATCTCTATTCCATTATCTCCATTATCTCCCTGGAGATTATCTCCATCACAGATACATGCTGCACTAGTTGTTTTTAATAGTAACTAAAAGTGTCCAGGAAGGTTCTAATAGATGATAGATAGATAGATCTTGATTTATGATGATGACATGATATATTTAGTTTGCTTATTTATAAACTCCCTTTGATCATTAAAGACTAGAATAGCTTTTATCAAAATACATGATAAATTTAAAAGACAGAAACCGGAGCCAAGGAAGGAGATGCCTGCCACCAGAGTCCATGTGCTGGTGGTAACTAGGCCTCTTATTTCATTGTGAGCCCTCTGGCAGCCAGCACCGTAATTCTCATCAGAAGAAGATATATACCAAAAGTATTCTAGAAATTATCTCTGGGAAAACAATAAAGCTATATTTAGCTTTATTTAGAATTTAGCACTAAATTCTAAATAAACTACGCAATGATGTATGCACAAAAGTTTACAGTGGGTTTCAGATTTAAGGCTTCATGACAGCTCACAGCCAAATGCTCAAAACATAAGATTAAAGAACACCTTTGAGTCCAGGAGATATTTAAAATGTTGAGGCCAAATCTGGAATATTGCTGATTCACAAGAAGTGGGGTGCTTCGAGAAGGGGGCATCACTTCTCATTGCTCACATATTGGCTGCTGGAAGCTCATATAAAACTTATACATTCAGAGGCTGGGGTATATGTCTCGGGGGTGGGGGACTTGACTAGCAAGCACTGGGCTCTAGGTTAATTCATTACTACTGTCTGAACCATTCACACTTTCAGATGAAGGCACTATCTAAATCACACTTTTAGACATGAGGAACTGTATAAAGGTCACAGCATTAGGAAGGTTGAGAATCACTAATATAGAGGGTCAGGAGAACTCTCTATATCAGGCTGGGCTTCTACCATATGGACTTTTCTTTCCTGCTTGCCAATTCCCTATTAACCAACTCGGAGACTCAATATTAATTATAAATGTTCAGCCAATAGCTCAGGCTTATTGCTAGCAAACTGTTACAACTTAAATTAGCCCATTTATATCCATCTACATTCTGCCATATGGTATTACCTCTCTTTTATCTTGTACCTCCTGTTTCCTCTCCATGTCTTGCTGGTGACTCTTCTGGCTCCACCCATCTTCTTCCCAGAGTTTTTAGTCTGATTTTCCCACCTAACCTTATCCTGTCCAACTATTGACCAGTCAGCTTCTTTATTAAACCAATCACAGCATAATTTACACAGTGTACAGAAGGATCATTCCACACAACGAATGAATGTGAAGCTTTGGAAATCAGAGAAACAAGCACCCATGCATTAGGAATCCCCCTCTTGCTCCACCCTCTATTGAAACCATACCATCTCCACAGGGAATCTGATTATACCTATGGGAGCCCTGTATTACTATAATCACATTAAGTTGACTGTATTTAACAAAACTAGATACACTACGGCATCAGACGTGGTTTTGCCTTGCTTTGTTTTTATCTGGGCTTTCTACATACTTTTCCACCCAAGACACATGTGCCGCTTGAGCAGGGCTTCTCTGGACCCTCTATATCAGTGGGTCTCAACCTTTCTAATGCTCTGACCCTTTAATACACTTCCTCATGTTGTGGTGACCCCCAGTCACCACATATAAATTTAAAATTTACATTCATTGCTACTTCATAACTGTAATTTTGCTACTCTATTTTTTTTCCAAGGCAGGGTTTCTCTGTGTACCAGTCCTGAATGTTGTGGAACTAGCTCTTGTAGACCAGGTCGACCTAGAACTCACAGAGATTGGCCTGTCTCTGCCTCTTGAGTGCTGGGATTAGTGTTCTCTAATTTTGCTACTCTTATGAATCATAATGTAAATATCTGTGCTTTCCAGTGCTCTTAGATGACTCCTGTGAAAGGGTCATTCCACCCCAGGGGTCACGACCCACAGGTTGAGGAAACACTGCTTAGTAAGCAGTAACTCTAGCTTATTGCTCAATATCCTTCCGTCATAACCAGGTAGTCAATATTTTTTTTTCTTCCCTCCAGATAAGAGTGAAAGAAATACATCTTCCTCATCCCTTCTGTCTAGAATAGCACCTGGTTTAAAAATTCCATTCCCAAGCCTACTCGATAATTATTAGATATAAATGTAATACTATTTTTCAATGTTTCTTTGTGACTATTTCATAAATGACCTTTTTATTGGTCAGGAGTAAGTTTATGCAGTATTATGCTAGATATAATAAATATGAGACCATTTAATCTATAAAACCACCCAGAGACAAATATGAGCAAAGTACAGATAGATATATATACTTAAACAGCATAGAAAGTTTGTTATCTTGTACGCTTACTAAAACCTTAATCTACAAAGCCTATGAAAATAGGCTTGTTAGCACCTTTTGGCTCATGGGAAGACTGAGACATTGTGCTAAAAGGTAAATTCCCAGGATGGGCTACTAGTGAATAATAAAGCCAAAGTTAAACTTCAGATAGCCTGGTCATGACAAATGATGTAGGTTCTATAATCAAACCGCCTTAGGGGTCTTAATAATTTCACCCCCTCCGCCAAGCATGGTGGCTCACACCTTTAGTCCCAGCACTTGTGAGCAGAAGTAGGTGGATCTTTGAGTTCGAGGCCAGCCAGGTCTACAAAGCAAGTTCCAGGATAGTCAAGACTACACAGAGAAGCCTTCTCTTAAAATATAACACAAAATAATAATAATAATTTCACCCCCTCACAGAATCCCCATCTCAGGAAATACTTTACTTTTGGTATTCATTCTAATCTGCATCTCTCCTCTCTCTCTCTCTCTCTCTCTCTCTCTCTCTCTCTGTGTGTGTGTGTGTGTGTGTGTGTGTGTGTCTGTGTGTGTGTGTGTCTCTATGTGTCTGTGTGTCTATGTCTGTGTGTGTGTGTGTGTGTGTGTGTGTGTGTGGCCATGAGCACTTGTGAGCTCACCAATTAGCAGACATGTTGGTCCATAAGCTCCAGCAATCACCTGTCTCTGCCCTCCTCCTCTCCTCCATCCCTAGCACTAGGGCTACAGACATGTAACCACCAACACTGGCTTTTCATGAGTGCTGGGCACGGAAACCCAAGGCCTCAATTCTGCACAACAAGCTCACCCTCTGAGCCATTTCCCTGGGCCCTAATCTGCCTTTCTTTGATAAGAAGCTGTAGTTGAATATTGCTTCATTGATTTTTTTTTATATTGGAGGGCATAATTAAAA
Source organism: Myodes glareolus (assembly GCF_982192425.1). Taxonomy (NCBI): domain Eukaryota; kingdom Metazoa; phylum Chordata; class Mammalia; order Rodentia; family Cricetidae; genus Myodes; species Myodes glareolus. The sequence goes on from NC_142040.1 coordinate 53,893,443, forward strand.
TAAGGGGAAGACATGGAGACAGGAACAAGAAATAGACCTACAGACCTGGTTAGTTCTACTGACAAAAATGTCCCCCATAGAGAGTCAGAAGCAACACCACCATCCCTGTCATCGTCAGCATTGTCTGGTCCTCCATCCAGATATCTTCAGGGGAAAGGGTGGGTCCGTACTGCCGTCAAGACAACAGAAGTAAACCAGGACTATCAAGAAAACCCAAGATATAAAAACAGTTTATCTATTTTCTAATTTTAGCATCAGCCTAGTTTTAGTTTCTGAGTCATGATAACTGCTATCTGTTGTCACAAAATAGTTTCATACAGCATATTGTGTATAATGCATTCATTTTCTTAATACTCCAATAATTTGTACAATTGTTTCTTCTGTGCCCTTCATGGCTCGCCTAGGGAGAGGATGCCTATCCCAATGGCTTTGCAAATGTTCAAATATTTTTGGTAAGTCTCCTTCGCATTGCCTTTAGAATCAGCTAATGGATTCTTGTTTTTTAAAAAAATCAATTTTGAACATACCCTGTTAATCTTCTTATTCTATTTAGTCAGCTCTTTGCATGTAGAGACAGTCAATGAATACTTTCTGAATTCAACATAATGCAATTAAATTCCCAAGCTCTAAATTACCCTCAGGATGAGAATTCGTCACCACTAAGTACTCCGGAGGCTGGACAAAACTCAAGAAGAAAAGAAGATGATCAGAAAGAAGCCTTTTAAGCAAATTCTATATTTTATATATATTTGGCATTAGCAATGCTTATGCTAGGTCTGACTATAAATATAAATTAGAAGAACAAGAACACCAAAACTTCAAGTATGAATACATGTTCATTTTAAATTTAAAAATTATTTCATTTTCCTTTCACTGCACCTACCATGCCTCAGGTAAGAATTCCTTAAACATGTTACCAAATGATGCCATTTTTGGAATGTGTGTACAACTTTCAAAAGTGATGATTTTGAAAGGGATGACACAGATTTAGATGAGTGTACATTTTGTAATGTTTGTCTTCAGGAATCCACCACTTTACAGTCATGCTTCTATTTTAGCTATTTTTTGTGACTATAAGTCATGGCATGCATCCTATGAGAGACATGATTTTAAAAATACGAGAAATAAACAGATGACACTCGGGGTCAGGGCGTGCGGCCAGCTAGCTACCTGGGGAGTAGTCTCCAAGTCTGGGCCCTGATCTCGTTCCGTGAAATACAGCAACAACGGCGTGATAAACACTATGGACCTTTGCCCTGATGGGTCCTTAGAGCCTGGGACGGTGCGTTGTCGTTCCAGTCTTATGGAGTCATCAAATCCTGGAGGTTTCAGTAATTTACCTCCATAGACAGTGGAACCAGGGGGCCCGTTGAACTTTCAGACCGGAGCACGGAGAGGGGGACCTGCATCAATACACATATATTTCTGTCAACTCCATAACCAACTCAAACAGCCACACCCTCAACACAAACTGTCCGTAACCCAAGGGCTAATTAAACACAAACAGCGTTGTTATCACTCACGGCTGGATGGAGTGGTGTATGCAAAAGGTGTTCTGAGCGAGAGGGTCCTATCAATAATGAGGCTTTCTATGAAAGGAACTTTCTGGAACGTGTTGATGGAAGAACGGGAGCGAGAAGGGAGAAGGCTGTAGTGGCAGCTGGGAGCTCTAGGCCATTCGAGATTTATGTTGAAGGCCCTTTTACCAACTCCTTCCCAGGCTGGGCTGAGTGGCTGCAACGTTCTCTGTGGCTGAGCAGGGATGGGACTGCGAAGGAGGTGGGGACAGTGGCCAGCCAGCGCTGGTTCCTTCTCCTGCTGGAGAGGAGAAGCGTGCAGCCCGTCGTAAAAAGAAAACATTGTAAAGTGCCTGTTTATGTGCTGAAGTAATTTCTAATTAGTGGAGGCAGGGAACGTGGTCCGCTGCGGTTAAAAGGAGGGGGCTGTGCACCAGGACAGTGGCCACGCTGTTCCTTCTCTCCAGCCTCCTCCTGGGACTGACTGCGGAGTCACCTCGCCTCCTCCCCGAGGGAGCTGCCAGCTATAGGATTTGGGTTAAATTCCCCATTCATTCATCCTGAGCATCTGGCATTCATTCTCCTGCCCTTTAATATTTGGGCTAATTAATAGCATCCCTTTGAGGCTGAAAATTATTCCGAAGACGCTGATGCTTTTAGCTGAGGGTGATGGGAGGCACACACAGAGATGAAGTGATTTCCCTCCAGGGGCTGGAATCCCTAAGTGTGGGTAGAAGCTAATCATGGCCTATCTCCACTCAACCCCACACCCTCCCAGACCACACCCGCGAGCGCGTGGGGTGCTCTGAGGATAAACGACTGTTTATTCAGCTTGGGGGACAACTCGGATTAGGTGTTAAAGAAATACAAAGCATCACTAATACAGACGAGGCCTTTATTTTCTCATAACCACGCTCATATTCCTGAACCCTCAGCTCACTGGGTACAGCTACGGCCTGGCGATCTCTCCATGGAATTCTGTCCCAAGAACAGGCTTCTGGAGCCGGGATGAATTACGACCGCTTCGTTTTGTTCCTTTTCTTTTTTTCTGGAAAAAAAGAAAACTACAATACGCTCCTTGTAAAACAAATCTTAAATAATCAAGACAAAAAGTAGAAAAGAATTAAAATATATATATAACCATGTCCCTCCACCAAAATTTAGTCTACGCCCACCTCTGGTGTCCCCCAGCCAAATTCACCGACACTGCCTGATTCCGTCTAAGAAATCAAACAAGTAAATGACCAATTTGTGAGAAGGTGAAAAGCCGCGCGGCTCGCGGTTGCGCGATGTGGCCCTGTTCTTTGAGGTCCCCACCCTTTCGGCTTCCTCATCCATTGAACTCTAGCGCCTACCTCAGATAGCTACCATGACATTTAAATAAGATGCTTGCTGTGTTCAGTTGAAGGGAGGATAGTCACTGTTTCGAGGAATATGAATGTGTATTGCTAAATTTTACAAAATACGGCCATTCTAAGCATGTCTCTTACCCAGTGCCCGCTTTCGCCCAACCTTCTGCCATGGCTCAGTATCTTTCCATAGTAGCTTGCAAATACAGGTTGATGCTCAGAACACTAACAACCAGCTCGACCTCCTTCCTAAGAGGGCACAAAAGAGTGTGCTGGACAGTAAGAGTGCATGCCAAACGAAAACAGCAGAGGGCAGGGGTTGTGAGTGCTGAGGAAGACAGGAAGATTTGCCCTGTCAAGGACATCAGTTCATATTGACCTCTTTATCCTAGCCTTCTTCACGCTTCTAAATAAAATAGTTGGACAGAAATAGAAAGAAACAGCAGGGGCGTGGGGCCAGCTGAACATCAACAGAGCCCCTTCTGCCCTTTTAGGTGCTTTATCATTTTAGCGGTGCTTTAAGAGGCTCGCATGTATATTTTTGTCACAGATTTCTTGCTTAATTGCTCTGTGTCGGGGGGGCTCTCTGTGTATGGCTTTTCTGATCTGGTGTCAATCAAGTCTTACTTTGACCCAGCGCATGACTGAGCTGGTTGAACTGCTCTATGTGTGACTTCTGTTGAAGTTGTTCTCACTTGGGGAGGTTGTTTTTTTAAATCTCACAGGGTTGCTTAACTTAGTGCATATTTAACAGATTAAAAAGCACATGGTGTTTAGCGTTTTGTAGATTTATTACTTGAATTGAAACTGAGATTCACCACTAGCTTTTTTTCTTTTTAAAGAGAACAGAAAAAGAGGTACTTAGTCGGAAAGGTCATGGAATAAACTAGGCTGGTAAATATTTTGACAATAGTCAACAAAGGACTTGGGCCTGAGACCTTAAACTGGGTAATAAACAAAGGGAAACCCTATTTCACAAGAAGCCAAGTCTTTAAATTGCTGGACACTGCGCTACACCCTGTGGGCAGACAGTAAATAAAGTCATTTCTCCTTTAATGAAATCCCAGGATCTGGGACTAATGCCAACATTGTAGACTAATAGTGGCTCTCAAGGTACTGAGTTATATATATCCTATGGATTTTGCAAAAACTGTTTTATATGTGTTATCTAGCTTCCTTAATTTTTACCTTTATACACTTATAAGTCATTTTTAGTCTTGCCTTAGGTAGTTAATATATTGGTTCTGTGAAACTACTCAGTATAAATTTAAGATGGAGCCTTAAATTTATCCTTTCCTTCTTTACTGACTTTTGAGCTATTTTCACCCACTTTAGGTGGATAAAATAGCAAAGCAGATTGGCTGATATGTTGATTCAGGAACATTTATTTGCGGCTATTAACTTACCATCCCTGAGGTCACTAATAGAAGAAATAGGGAATTGCCAGCAGCTTAATTGTTTCCACTGGACAGGGTCTTGCTGTTTGTCCAATAGCAGCATCTGCAGTCTTTCAAGATAGCGAAACTCAGTCCCTTGACGCTGTTCATATTTTCTTTTCTCACTACCTTGTGAACAGCTAGTGTGTTGTTGCGCAATGCGTGAGAGCACCCTGGAACTGAGATCTCTGAAGTTAGAGAGTTATCTTGGAGGACATTTGAAAACGGCTGTGGTATCTCAGAAGAAAGTGTCTTTTTTATCTCTGAGGGGCCTCCTTTAGTCCTGGGAGAAATCCCTGTCAAGCAGATGGAAGGCAGCGTGGAATGAGCAGCTCCTTGGGAACCCTGTGAGCGTGGAACATTAAGAACTTGGCTCCAGCTTGTCGAGTGAGCCATTAACAAGTCCAGAAGTTCAAAAGGGCTAATAGTGTTTTATATGTGCATTCCCTTATGTTGAAAAACCACTTGAAACACAAGCTACATCCTCTCACAAATACATGCGTAAGGGTCAAGAAAACCAAAAAGATTGGCTGTCGTTTACGTTTACATTGCCCTTAGCCGACTGTAGGATGCTTTCACCCCAGGTGCGGGATGCACTCACTGGCTGACGTGATTTCACAAGGTATTGATAAGGGCTTGGTAACCATTACCAAGCTTCGGTAACATGGTTGTGTCATGCAAGTCGTCAGAGCTTAGATCGGAAAACTTCTGGAAGCAGCTGTAAGTACACCATGAAGCTAAATCAAGATGGGTTGCTAAGATCCTAGGAGGAGGCCTGGCCGTGTGTATACATCATCACGTGACTTTTATTTGCAAAGGTATGATGCTTCCATATTCTTGTCCTTGGACATGGTCTCCAAATTATATAAACATCCCTCTCTGAAGAATCCGAATCTGTTCTGGCTCAGAAAAAACTCACGTTGTGCTTTTGTTCCCTCCAAGCCTGCAGTGTAGTTCTATTGTCTATCACAGCCTTAGCTTTGTTACTATCTTAGAAGGTTAAAATAGACCGAGTCCACGCTCAGCATGGCAAAGTCGTGATAATTGCCTGCCGCGGCTGGTTTGGGGCTGCAATGCCTGACCTGTGTAAGGTGGAGCAGAAAGCTGAATCAACCACAGCTTTGAAAAGGGAGATGCGGATTCGTCCAGAAGGACATCAGATCACGCACGTTCCTCGTTAAGACGATCCTTAACAGAACAATGTGGGCAGAGGCAGTTGGAGCCATTGGGAGATTAGCAGAACTAATAGGGAAAAGATGAAGCAGCTACCTTGAAACTAGCAGAGCACAGAGGGATGCCGCCCAGGGCTCCCCGCCTTCGCTGTCAGTCCCCAACATCCTGAGAGTGTTCCACAAGGGCCAGAGGTTCCCATCACAGAAAACCGAGCAAAAGTCAGAAGGAAAAAGGCATCTTTAGTCTTATGTTTGTCGAACTGAGGACCCGCTTCCATGAGAGGTTGATGGCTGCCCAGAGTTATTGTCAGAGCAAGAATTATCAAAGGGGGTTGGGGAGTCAAAGCTGTATCACTCCATAACCATCTGACTCAGTCAGAAAAATGCAAATGAGAACAAAACCAACCTGTAGTGACCAAAATCAGAAAATGACTGAAGAAGGTCTGATGAGAAAGGAGCCACAGGAGAACCTTGGTTCCTCATTAGCCCTGTTCATCAAACAACACCTGAGAACTGTGGTTCACTGTATGTTAACTAACACTCTATTAAAAATAAATAAGGGTAACCAAAATACTCCTATAAATAAAATGTCAATTAAATGCAAACTGTTACTCTGTGGAGACATGCATAGACTCTCAAGTTGATTCAAGGAGGCAAGACTTTTTCCCGTGGGATATAAAAGTGTTTCCCATAATACTCAGTACCACAGCCTGTCTCTCATTATCAGTGACGAAGAATGCTGTTGGCAGACCTAGGGGTATTATCAGGGAAACAATAATATTATTACTAGAAAAACTGGCCATTGTTTTCAGCAAAATCTATCACCGGCCACAAAGTCACATTGCCTTTCCCTGTACCCTCTGAGACCGTCGGCCATCTGTCACAGGGTTGTTCTTCCTCCAATGTGACCCCATGATTTTAGGAACCGTGTGTTCCAGTTCTCAGTGCTGTGCTTCAGCGTAACCACGCCCGAGGAAATTAAATGTGGAGCTATCTTCTTCCATGTTGTCCTGAAACTTTTAGAGTAAGGACTTTACTGACTTATTAAAAAAAAAAAAATTGTAGAACCCACTCCTATGGATAACCCCACACCCAAGTGCTTAACTGCAGCACTGATTGGACTTAGTGCATATGCGTATAGAAGTTGTGGGAGAGAGAAGAAGGGGGTGGATATAATCAAAGTGTGTACATGCATAAAATTATCAAAGAATAAATAAATAAAGTGAAATTTTAAAAGTATATGTGCAAATTCGCATAAAGGAAATGGATGGCTGGGGCAAAGTGATGTCTTTCTGAAGATAACCTTCATATTTTTCTTTTGTGTTGTCCCGTAGCTGAGATCATGTTTTAAACCCAATTTTATATACTTTTTCCTCATGTCAGATCTACTTTCTAACATAGGCTTGATAATTAGCTCACCTTTATTTCTTAATTAACTTTTTAATTTTTAAAACAATCTTAATCTATATACCAATCCCAGTTTCCTCTCCCTCCCATCCTCCCCCTCCCCCTCCCATCTTCTCTCCACCTAAACCCCCATCTACTCCTCAGAGGGGTTGAGGGCTTCCATGGGGAGCCAACAAAGCCTGTCACATGGCTTGAGATAGGACCAAGGCCCTTTCCCCTGTACCTAGGCTAAGCAAGGTATCCTACTTAGGGAATGGGCTCCAAAGAGCCAGTTCAAGCACTAGAGATAAATACTGGCTCCCCTGCCAGTGGCCCCACAAACTGCCCAAGCAGCACAACTGTCACTCACATTGATTAGAGAGGAAGGCCCATGCAGGTGCCCTCTCCACTGTTGCTTAGATTTTTAACTGGAGTCATCATTGTGGATTCCTGGGACTTTCCCTCCTGCCTGGTTTCTTGTTAACTTCAAAATGGCTCACTCTTTCAAGGTATCTCTTTCCTTGCTCTCCCACTCTGTCTTTCCCCCAACTCAACCTTCCCAATCCCTCATGTTCTCCTCCCTGCTCCCTTTCTCTCCTCCCCACTCCCCTACCACCCTCCCCACCCCCACATTGCAATTTATTAAGGGGATCTTGTCTACTTCCCGTTCTCGGGGATCCTTGTAAGTTCCCCTTAGTGTTCTCCTTGTTCCAGTCTTCTCTGGAGTTGTGGACTGTAGGCTGGTTATCCTTTGCTTTGTGTCTAATATTCACTTATGAGTGAGTACGTACCGTGCTTGTCTTTGTGTGTCTGGGTCACCTCACTCAGGATAGTTTCTTCTAGTTCTGTCCATTTGCCAGCAAATTTCAAGCTGTCATTATTTTTTACCGCTGAGTAGTACTCCATTGTATAAATGTATCACATTTTCCTTATCCATTCTTCAGTCGGGAGGCGTCTAGGTTGTTTCCAGTTCTGGCTATTACAAATAATGCTGCTACAAACATAGTTGAGCAAATGTTCTTCCAGTATGATTGAGCATCTTTTGGGTATATGCCCAAGAGTAGTATTGCTGGGTCTTGAGGTAGATTGATTCCCAGTTTTCTGAGAAACCACCATACTGATTTCCAAAGTGGCTGTACAAGTTTGCACTGCCATTAGCAATGGGGGAGTGTTCCCCTTACCCCACATCCTCTCCAGCCATCAATGTTTTTGATCTTAGCTATCCTGACAGATCTTAGATGGTAACTCAGAGTTGTTTTGGCTTGGTAAGGATGTTGAGCAGTTCCTTAAGTGCTTTTCAGCCATTTTAGATTCCTCTGTTAAGAATTTTCAGTTTAGATATGTACCCCATTTTTAACTGAATTATTGATATTTTGATATCTAGTTTCTAGAGTTCTTTGTATATATTGGAAATCAGTCCTCTGTCAGACGTGGTGTTGGTGAAGACCTTTTTCATTCTGTAAGTTGCCATTTTATCTTGTTGACCATGTCCTTCGCCTTACAGAAGCTTTTCAGTTTCAGAAGGTCCGATTTATTAACTGTCAATCTCCCTGTCTGTGCTACTGGTGTTATATTCAGAAAGTAATCTCCTGTGCCAATGCGTTCAAGTGTATTTCCCACTTTCTCTTCTATGAGGTTCAGTATGACTGGATTTATGTCTCTGATCCATTTGAACTTGAGTTTTGTGAATGGGGATAAATATGGATCTATTGGCCTTCTTCTACATGTTGACATCCTGTTGTGCCAGCACCAATTGTTGAATATGCTTTATTTTTCCATTTTATATTTTTAGGTTTTTTGTCAAAAATCAGATGTTCATAGGTGTGTACATTAATATCAGGGTCTTCTATTAGATTCCATTGGTCCACCTGTCTGTTTTTGTCCCAGTGACAAACTGTTTTCATTACTATAGCTCAATAGTAGAGCTTGAAGTCAGGGATAATGATGCCTCCAGAAGTTCCTCTATTGTACAGGATTGTTTTGGCTATCCTGGGTTTTTGGTTTTTCTATATTAAGTTGAGTTTTGTTTTGTTCTTTCAAGATCTGTGAAGAATTGTGCTGAGATTTTGATAGGGATTGCATTAAATCTGTAGATTGCTTTTGGTAAGATTGTCATCTTCTATATTGATTCTACCTATCCAAGTATTTCCACTTTCTGGTATCTTCTTCAATTTCTTTATTTAAAGACTTAAATAAAGTTCTTGTCATACAGGTCTTTCACTTTTTAGTTAGAATTACCACAAGGTATTTTATGTTGTTTGTGGCTACTGTGAAGGTTGATATTTCTCTGATTTCTTTCTCAGCCCGTTTATCACCTGTATATAGGAGGGTTACTGGTTTGTTTTTTGTTGTTGTTGTTGTTGTTGTTGTTGTTAATCTTGTTTACTGTCAAATTACTAAAGGTGTTTATCAGCTGTGGAAGTTCTCTGGCAGGGTTTGTCAGGTCGCTTATGTAAGTTATCATATCGTCTGAAAATAGCGAAAGCTTGATCTCTTCCTTTCCGGTTTGTATCCCTTTGGTCTCCTCTTGTTGTCTTATTGCTCTAGCTAGAAATTTGAGTATTATATTAAATAGACATGGAGAGTGGAGAGCCTTGTCTTATTCCTGATTTTAGTGAATTCCTTTGAGTTTCTTTCCATTTAGTTTAATGTTGGCTGTTGGCTTGTTGTATATTGCTTTTATTATGTTTAGGTGTGTTCCTTGTATCCCTGATCTCTCCACGACCTTTATCGTGAAGAGTTATTGGATTTTGTCAAAGTATTATTCCACATCTAATGAGGATTTTTTTTTCATTTAGTTGTTTATACGGTGGCAGATTTTCATATGTTGAACCATTCCTACATCTCTAGGATGAAGCATACTTGATCATGGTGGATGATTTTTCAGACATGTTCTTGGATTCAGTTTGTCAGTATTTTATTGAGTACCAATGTTCATGAGGGAGATTGGTCTGTAATTCTCATACTTAGTTGCATCTTTGCGTGGTTTGGGTACCAGGGTAACTGTCACCTCGTAAAAAATATTTGGCAATGTCCTTTCTGTTTCTATTGTGTGGAACAATTTGAGAAGTATTGGTATTAGCTCTTCTTTGAAATTCTGGTAGAATTCTGTGCTGAAACCATCTTGCTCTGCGTTTTTGTTTGGTTTTTTGTTGTTGTTGTTGTTGTTGTTGTTGTTGTTTTGTTTTGTTTTGTTTTTGGCCGGGGGGGTGGAACTTTTGATAACTGCTTTTATTTCCTTAGGTGTTGTAGGTCTACTTAAACACCTGTTCTTGATTTAAATTTGGTATGTGTACCTATTCATAAAATTGTCCATTTTCTTTAAATTTTCCAATCTTATGGAGTACAGGTTTTTTAAGTAAGACCTGATAATTCTTTGGATTTCCTCCGTGTCTGTTGTTATGTCCTCTTCTCCCTTCCGATTTTGTTAATTTGGATATTCTCTCTCTGCCTTTTGATTAGTTTGGATAAAGGTTTTTCTATAGTGTTGATTTTCTCAAAGAATCAATTCTTTGACTCACTTAATTTCATCATTTTCTGACATCTACTCTTCCTGGATGAGTTTGCTTTTTTATTTATTTATTTTGTTCTAGAGCTTTCAGGTCTACTGTTAAGTCGCTAGCGTGAGATTTCTCCAGGTTCTTTATGTAGGCATTTAGTGCTATGAACTTTCCTCTTATCACTGCTTTCAAAGTGTCCCATAAGTTTGGGTATGTTGTGTATTCATTTTCATTGAATTCTAGGAAGTCTTTGATTTCTTTCTTTGTTTCTTCCTAGCCCCAAGGGTGATTCCATTGAGCACTGTTCAATTTCTGTGTGTTTGTGGGCTTCCTGCAATAGTGATGCTGTTGATTTCTAACTTTAAGCCATGGTGATCTGAAAAGACACAGGGAGTTATTCCAAGTTTATTTGTATCCTTTGAGCTTTGCTTTGTTACTGAATATGTGGTCAGTTTTTGAGAAGGTTCCATGAGGTGCTGAGAGGAAAGTATATTCTTTTGTGTTTGGATGAATATTCTATTGATGCCTGTTAAGTCCATTTGAGCCATAACTTCTGTTAGTTCCTTTATTTCTCTGTTAGTTTTCTGTCTGGTTGACCTGTCCAGTGGTTAGACTGGGGTGTTGAAGTCTCCCACTATTAGTGTGGAGTTTGTTGTGTGATTTAAGCTTTAGTAATGTTTCTTTTACAACTTGTGGGTGCCCTTGTATTTGGGACATAGTTGTTCAGAATTGAGACTTCATCTTGATCAATTTTTCCTGTGATGAATATGAAAAGTCCTTCTTCATCTGTTTTGATTAACATTAGTTTGAAGTTCATTTTATTAGATATTAAGATAGCTACACTTGCTTGTTTCTTAAGTCAATTTGATTGGAAAATCTTTTCCCAACCCTTTACTCTGAGGGTTTGAAGTTGAGGTATGTTTCTTGTATGCAGCAAAAGGATTAACCCTGGTTTTGTATCAATTCTGCTAGCCTGTATCTTTTTAAAGGTGAATTTAAACCTTTGATATTAAGAGATATTAATGACCAGTGATTGTTAGTACCTGTTATTTTTGGTTTTGGTGGTGGTGGTGATGTTGTGTGTGTATTTTCCTTCTTTGGGTTTTGTTGGTGTGGGATTATCTATTGCAGGAGGGGGCTGTGGCTTAAATGGTTGCTCTTTCTCCAGGTGCAGGTGGGCCTCTGCTTCTGGTGAAGGCTGATAAGGCTCTGAAGCTCCTCCAGGTGTAGGCAAGGTCAAGGCTCCAGGGGTAGCAGATTCTGTGGGGAATGGTTAGGGGTGTGGGGAGGGTGCTGAGTGCACTGCCTCCAGGGGCTAGGGCCTAAAGAGTAGGATCCTTCAGCCGGGGATTCTGACTCACCTCTCCAGACATATAAGAGCCAAGGTTCTGGTGCTCACAAACACCGTGGGAGATGTTTCAGGGTGTGGGGAGGCTGCTCCCATGTCTCTGGGCCTTTGCTTGGGTGGGGGTACAGCATGGCATGTGCCTCCAGACTCTAGGGCTTAGAGGGTAGGGCGCTCCAGCCAGGAACCTCAGGCACTCACCTCTCCATGTAGGTGCAAAACCAAGGCTTTAGAGATCACAGCCGCCTTGGGTGGGGGTGGGAGTGGTTGAGGTGTAGGGAGGCTGATCCCAGATCTCTGGAGCTCCGGTGGGTGGGACTGGAGCAATGGGATGTGCCTCGGGGAACTGTGGCCTAGAGAGCAGCTTCATCTTTATTTTAATACAACATTTAAAGCATTGCACATATAGCTAGCAAATATCATAGTGAGTTACTATGGTTTGGATGTTAAGTGTCTTCCAAAGGTGTCTATGTTAAACGCTTAATCCCATAGTGCTACTGTCAGAATATGGAACCTTAGGAGATAGAGTGTGAGTCTGTCTCAAATTAAAAAAAAAAAAAAGGTAAAAATGAACATTAGGGGTGGAACTGTTTCTATCAAGTATGTGCAAGGCCTTGAATTCAATTCCTAGTTCTGAAAATTGAGGAGGTTGGCACTGTAAAGCTGTAATGATTAAGATCAAATTATGTTGATACCAAAATAGAATAGGCAGCCCAGGATAAGCCCAAACACAACTGGAAAGGGTAGAGAATTATCCAGACCTCCTTGATGTGCACCCAGAGAGGATAGGGAAGTATCTGAGTATGTTTTATGTTTTGAGAACTCCCTGTATGAGCACTATATCTACACCCTCCCTACACACACCTCTCTTGTTCCTTTGAACACCTCAGATTCCCCCCTTGCCTAAATTCGTGGTCTTTTTTTCACTTAGTATTGTTCTATGAAAAGAAAATGCAGGATCAAAATGACCATCGAAAAGCGCTGGTGAGTAAGCGATGCCCTGGCTCCAGGGAAGAGGCCGCAGGGGTAAAGCATTGTCTGTGCAATCATGGGACCTGAGATTGATTACCCAGAACTCGTATAAAGCAGGGCAGGACCACACGTCTTCAGTTCCGATGCTCCTGCGGTGCTGACAGGAGAGCATCCTCAGAAGGTAGAGGGTCAGGTAGCCTGCTGTTTGTAGAGACCAACGACATCAACAAAACGGAGACCTTGTCTCAGACAAAGCAAAATCAGGATCAGTACTCAAGGCTGCCCTCTGACCTCCACATAGACGAGATGACACTTGTGCGCCTGCGCTCACGCACACTTATGCTCACACATCATATACACACACACATACACACACAAGCAGATATCCTAAGAAGGATTTTGACCTGCATCTCCCACAGTGTACAGCTGCTCAAAATGGAGCACAGATCTATGAAAAAGCCCAAAACTATAAAACTTCTAAACGGAAAATATTTTACCAGGCAGTGATTGCTCAAGTCACTTAAGCATAATTTCAGCAAGATATATAAAATATCTATCTAAACACATATATGTGTGTGTGTGTGTGTTATATATGCATTATATATGGCATTTGAAACTTTAAAATAGACCAAAGTGCTTCTTAAAATAATGAAGAAAATTAAAGGGAAAACTATAAACTGGGCAAAAGTATTTATAAGTATTTGTACTTGGTAAATGACTTGCATTCCATTATTCATTCTATCATTTTTAATTTTAGGGAGGGTCTGCGTGTGCTATGGCACATGGATGGAGGTCAGATGTCAAGCTGTGGGTGGTTGCTGGCTCTTTCCTTCCACCAGTTGGTGCCCAGGAATCAAACTGAAATCGTTCAGGACTGATGACTTTAGCCACTGAACCATCTCATCAATTCCATGAAGAGGTCTGAATTCAATAATAAGTCAACTTCCTAAAAGATGTGGGGAAAATTGAACACTGACATTAAAAGAAGAAGCAAGTGACCAATAAAACCTAGTTAAAGATTTTTGACACCACTGATCACCAGAAATACAAAATAAAGTGTCATAGGAACCTACTAAAATGGCTAAAGTTAGAACCACGGACAATGACAAGTGCTGGCAGGGTAGAGAGCAACTCCTGTTCTCAAAAGCTTGGAAACAGAACTCTGCTTTGGAAAACTGTTTATCAGTTTTGGATCATATTTTCCCAAATCACATCCACCCTCCCAAGGAACTTTTAAGCTAATGTCACTGAAGCCGTATTCATAAGAACCCAAACCAAAAAGTGCCCAAATATCACAAGCTGCTATGTGAATAAACCAACTGGTAAAGATGTTCATCAACTTGTTTACCAGCAATAAAAAGAAATGAATTATTAATACATATGGCAATATGATTAGGTCTCAAACTTACATAAAATATACCCAATCGTCTGATTCGTTTATCTGAAATTCTGGAATCGGCAAGATTGTGGTGGTCTAAAACAAAGTGCAGCTGAGGATGTGTCAAGTGCACTGACCAAGGAACCAAGGTGCTTTGTAGTGATGAAAACAGTTGATGTCTTGCTTATAGTTGTAGATTATATAATTTTATATGATTGTATTATATGTATGTAGATTATATAATATTATAATATATAATATATAATATTATATAATAATGATTATGGTTGTAGGTTATATAATTTTATATAATTGCCAAAATTTATCTCACATTATTTACTTACACTTAGTTCTACTAAGGAATCCTGTCATTTGTAAGTTATACCCTTTATTGGCAGAGGGGGGATGATTAATCTTAATTATCAATGCGATCTTATTAAGAAACGTCTAGGTGATATAATATGCAAAAAGTGAGAGACCCTGGAACACTCAACTCTAAACAGGATGTCTCCATCAAATCCCTCCCCTCAGGGAACCTTGTGGAAGAGAAGGAGGAAAGAACGTAGGAGCCAGAAGGGATGGAGGACATCAAGGAAATAAGACCTCTTAAACAAACAGGACTGACAGACATATGAACTCACAGGGACTGGGGCAACATGCACAGGGCCCACAAAGGTCTGTACCAGATGGGGTCCAAGAGCTGAGAAGAGGAGTGGACACATGGTCCATCCGTTTCCCAGAAGATATCTCCAATTGACAGCCACTTACAGTTAATTTTATTTTTTCCAAGGGAGTCTCCCTGGGGAAACAAGCTACTCTCAGGGGTAGACTCCATGCCCTGCAGAAAATGGTCAGCAGAAAACAGATTTGTTGGAATCTTCGACGGCTCCTTGTCTCACAGTGTAATATCAGGACTTTTACTTTTTAAATTTTTTTTCAATATTATCTTTTTTAATTTTTATTTGTTTTTTCTATTTTATATCCTACAAGTCCTTTGCATACATATTATGGCTTCCAGTTTTACACTTTTATGAAATTCCTGAGTATGTGGACAAGTGGGTTCTTGCATCGAGATCAGATTCTTGGGCCTTTTCTTGTGCTCTTTTCTTTCCATTCCAATATGTTAACTTTTGTTTTACCTTACGACATTTTGTTCTATTTTATTATCCCTTGGGAGCCTGTTTGTTTTCTAATGAAAGACAGAAAGTAGATCTGGATGGGAGGAGAGGAGGGAGGATAGAGGGAGGGGAAACACAGTCAGGATATAGTATATGAAAAGATCTATTTTCAATAAAAGAAAAAAGGAGAAATGTCTAGGAGATAAAGCAGAACACTCTGTGTGTATGACAGGGTCTCCGTGGCATATTAGCCACTTCAGCAGACCATGCAGCAGCGGCCGAACTGTGGCAAGTGGGGCCTGGCTGGAGGCTTTATCTCTCCCTGGGCCTTCCTGTCTACCATCCAGTGATCTGTTCTGGAACACTCTCCAGCGAAGATTAACTCAGACCTTTGAAACTGTCAGCCCAGAAATCTATCCTCTTAGGAGTTTATGCTAGACCTTCTATCACAGTGCAGATAAAGCCGACGAACACAGAGAGTGAGGAAGCCTGCTTTTCAGAGCAACAATAGCGGCTACACCATTGGAGCAGGATTCAAAGGGGTGGCTTCTGCTTTTTATCTTGAATATTTCAAAATTATTTGAAACTTATTTCAGCAAACATGCTGTCCTTTGTGTGACCAAAAATCAAATCAATGGTTTTGCAGAGTAAAATTTTAAGTTCTCGGTTCTGATGGGGCAGTGTGTCAAAAGTTCGATCAGTTATTTGTCACAGAGGTGTTGAAGAAGTTGTGGGAGGAGAGAGGGAAGGAGAGCTTCCCCAGAACTCTGCCACCTCCTTTCCATGATCAGAACACAAACATGATCAGACCATGACTACAAATGTGGGCACTGTCAGAGTGCATGGTGTTATTTATTTAAACGTTCTTCAATTCTAGAATTTATAGGTTCCGTTCAAATCGTATTTGGTAGCCAGGTGCCATGCACCCAACCTTACATGCACCTAACCTTTGGTGCACCCAGCCTTACCTTAGTTCAAAGAGGAAGTCTAAGTCAACACTAAAATATTTAGAACTACTGTATTCAACTCTGCTAAGCTTAGAGATGTGGCTATTAACCAAAACCCTCAGCTTCCAGTTCTACTAATGATCCCTCCAGAAGGAAAATAGCTAAGTTCCTTTTCAAAACCCTAGCCTAGCAGAAGTTAATCCTTAACCCAACCTGTGAGTTTTTTAAGGTCAGAATGAAATCAAACCACTCAAAATACACAGGGAGTACAAGATCCAGGCCCGCTGATGCTGGAGATGAATCAAGGCTGTTTATGAAAGCCTGGGTCAGGAAACCAAACTCACAGCTTTATTTGACTGCCTCCATCATTTTTAGGAGGGAGTCCTTAAGTCCTAACTATCTGTACCTACAACTCAAAGATGTTTGTGCCGAAACCAGTGTGTCTCAGAACACGACTTCAGACAGCAGGTAAAAAGTAAAGCACTTACAACAAATAGAGGTGTGGCATCATCACATACTCACCGAGAGACACAGCCACATACACATATACTTGCACATACACACACACTCAGACACAGAGACACACCCACATACACATATACTCACACACACACTCAGAGACATACACACCGAGAGACACACTCACACACAGAGACACACCCACATACACATATACTCACACATACACACACTCACACAGAGACATACACACCGAGAGACACACTCACACACAGAGACACACCCACATACACATATACTTGCACATACACGCACACTCACACAGACATACACACACACTCAGACATATACTCACATGCACACACAGAGAGAGAATATACTCACATACACAAACACAGAGACATACACATGGACACACCCACATACACATATACTCACACATACACACACACTCACACAGACATATACACACACATACAAACACAGAGACACACACACAGAGACTATACTCACATACACACACACACACACACATACACACAGAGACCTACATATGAAGACACACCAACATACACATATACCCACACATACACACACATTCACACAGATATATACACACAGAGAGACATATACACACTCACACACACACACAGTCACAGAGGCACATTCCAGCAGCCCTCCTCTGCACCTAAGGCTCATGGTTTATCCTCAGAGAACCACTGGTATCCATAGAAGCCTGAGTGAATTACTAAAAACCAATGTTTTACTTCATAAACGGCTATCTAGACTACTGAAATAAAAGTTAGCCTTAATTTAGAACTGGTCCCATCTTTTTTTAATTTCTGGGTCTGACACCTAGCAAAAAGATTGTTAATGACTCGAGTAAGCTAGAGGTGTTTGGAACTGCCTAGGGGAAAATCTCTACAGAGGCCAAGAACGCCTGCTTAAGACAGTTTTTGTCTCGGACCTTTTACTCCAAGGGCCATTTGTTACCTGTTGCCCTGAGTCCCTACTTAGTCTGTGGGATCGAATCACACAGAAGAAAACTCTGCATCGTGAAGCTCCACGTAGCTCGCTTGTCTCAAGGCAGATGAAGTGATGAACCGTTTTTCTTTTCTCATAGAGAAAGAAAATTGCCTCTATACCCGTGATTTCAGAAGTAATGATTTAATGGCACTTGATTCTTACAGTTCAAACAGCATGAAGCCAGATTTCACCACGGAACTTTTCCTGTGTGTTCAAGAGAACACATAAACCTGCATGGAGACATAAAACTCCCTGGATGAGTTCTCCAAAAGGTTTGCCGATTCCCACCTCTCTCATGTCCCCGCGTAGCGTGCCCCGCCCCCCATGTTCTGGACCTCTTCCTAAACAGAAAAATGGTAACTAAAAGTGGAAAGAACACTAATATATGTGCAGGAAATAAAAAGGTACATGAGTAAAGATAAAGACATCGTGACTAGAAATGAAACAGAGAGGCAAGGCGACAAATCAGGCAAGACAGCTTCACTCCCAGACACCGAGCATCTTGCAGTGCCTCTTTCTCCCTGCATCCAGGTGGTGGCGCTAGTGCTCTTTCTGCCTTCCCCTGCGGGCGGCGTTCAGCTTGTACTCCCTAAAACAACAGGCTCTCCTTAGGAAAAGGTGAGGGACACTTGACTGCTTGGAGCTGGTTCTGTTGAAACAAACCTTCTAAAAACACCGTTCAGATATTGGGCAGAGCTTCGGCAGTGTTTTTACAATGGTCTTAAAGATGAGTGAACTGGACAATGTTTATCCGAAACTCTACAGACTGTAGCCACTGTCACATAGGTCGGTCCTATAGTTCATAAGGACTTGTCTAGCCTCAAGGTTTTTGCAAATTTCCCCATTTTGCTATTCTACACAGCACCAGATTTTAGACTGCAAAGAGGCCTGCTGACTGGCCCAGGTCATCTGTCCAGGTTGGTGGCAAAGTTATCTGTCTTCTGTTGAACAAAGCCATCAAATGATAAAGACACAGCTGCATGGTTGTGCCAAATTTCCCGCAACATCTTTTATTTGGTTAAGCTACAGAATTCTCTAACCATGTTACAGGGGATTTGGAGTACATAATTCGCAAGTATACAGTTTCTTATGTGTTTATAGCCCTCAAAACACAAACAGAAATGAATCTACGTTGCAAATAGAACATCTCATGAACTGAAGAGGTCCTAGAGAGTAATTGCTTATATTGTTCATCACTCTAATGTATCTGCATCATAATTCATAAATAAGTGACGCTTGAATCCTTCCTTCTCTTTTATGTTCCTCAATAAAGTCAAATATTACCAAGGACCCTGTGATGGCACATACAAAACATTAGTGATGTATTGGCATCTGGTTCCCCTATCACAAAATGACTGGGAGTCAAAGCCACACATCTTCCTGCATCCCTCGCTTCTGCTTCCATAAAACAGATTAATTCAGTTGGGTTAATCTCTACATCCCATCCATTCTATTTAGATCCATGATTCTGTTGAAAATAGCTATGTGAGTTAGTGTTCCTCCACCTGAAATTCCTTCTGGCGAGAGTCGAATTCACGAGCTCCTCATTGTAAAAGCTAAACTACACATGAGAACACACCAGGGCCAGGGAGATGGCTTGGTAGGGAAGTGCTTGCTACACAAATGTGGAAACCTGAGATTAGATCACCAGCACCCACATAAAGCGTTCAGTGTGGCAGTGTGCCTGTCATGCTGTCGTTAGGAGGTGGAGACAGGAGGGTTCCGGGAACTCATAGCCAGCCAGCCTGATCCTCAAGCTCCATGTACAGTAAGAGTTCAAAAAATCAGATACAGAATGATTGACAAGACATCAGCCCTCTGGCCTCTACATAGACATTCAATACCCTCCCCCCCTACACACACACAGGAATATACACAAACCACCACCACCCCACAGACACACACAGGAACATAGTCACATACAAACAGCACCTACACACACATACACACACTCACAACAAAGTTGTTAGTTTTTAAGCTGCCCAGAGAAGTTTGTCACCTTTGACTCTCTCTCTGTGCCTCTTCCCACAGTATTTCCAGGCCACTATAACACATTGCTGTAATAATAGACAGACCTAAGGCTTCACCAATAGCGCCCATGGGGCTTCTGTATTTATTTTATTTCATACCAACCATCTTAGCGATTCTCTGAAACCCTACTACCAACTCTTCAGGCAAGAGAAAAAAAAACATGGATTGTGGTAGGCCGTTGTGGGTGTGAATGTCATAAGAGGGCCTACCGCTCAGTCTAGTGTGATCAGAACTCAGGGAAAGTGACAAGATGCATAGATTGACAAGAAAGGAGACTTGTGTTCTTGGGTCTTGAGCACCACCTACCCCTGTGCTATTAATGCAAGCTGCCTTCCACAGGTGCGCCCTTGCTATGGAAGAGAGTGTCTCTGCAAAGGATGTGGGCCGTTGACCAAACAGATCTCACTCATCAAAGGCGTGTCCGTCCTGGGTACTTGAGTAACACCTTATTCTTGACCACACATCGACATCCTCTTGCTAAGTGGCTTTGTGCTCCCTAAACCATTAGATCACTCCCTCACATTACTTACTGTTCATCCTACCCATTTCTTCCCATCTAGTGAAAATTGAAACACGTGAAAAGATTATTAGAAATCCATGTTTAGCCAAAATACAATCCAGCCCCAAGAAGGTTAGCTATTTATCTGAAAATACGACCAAGCAAATGGACACAAACCAGGCAAGCCCATCAACGGCTATCTGAATTTATCATACCTCCTCTCTAACGAACATTGTAACAAAAAAAGGTTGTTTTCAAATTCTTAAACACACATTGATAAAGCCGAGCGGGAGAGATAAGAGATACTGTTATCACTTGGCTAATGGGTTCACCCCAGGTTTCTCAGAAAGCATACACCAACGCTGTCTTCGTCCAACTTCCCTTTCGGTCCCCTTTCCACGTTTTATAAAACAAACCACTTTCCGTTCAGATAAACGCTATGGGTGGAAGGTTTGCAGGCCTCTGGCCATTTCCAGTTCTCTGTAACCCTAATAGGAGAGTTGGTGACTACAGCGATGAAACGGGTTGTGGCCAAGAGAGTTTGGTTTTATAAGACTATAGACATGCAAGTGAGGCTAGGCGACTTGTTCCTGCTGCTACCATTCCGAAGGATTTACTCTCTCCGGGACCACTCTGGTTAGAATGGGAGAAATAAGTGAGGCAGATTACCATATTCTGCACCGCAGGGGCGGCACCGGAATGTTCTCTCCCCTCAGGTCGATTTCCCATTCAAATTCAAACCCTCGCACCCGTCTCCTCGCACCTGGTGGCGCGCAGTGGATAAAGCAGTCTGTTAAAATGATTTCCAGAATTTTGGTAGAGTACAGAGCCTGTCACGTGGCCTTCCCACTTCTCCCCACCACTCTGTCCCTGCCCTGTGTTGGGGCTTCCGGGACCCTTGAGAGAAGTACAGCTCAGTTTGAACATCCACATTGCTCATGTATGATGGCTCCCACCTCTAAGCCTAGAACTCAGGAGGCTGCATCTACAGTACCTTGAGCACAGGACATTTAAGCACTGCCTGACCGCCCCACTCCCCTCCGACCGATAAATGAGCTATTTGGCAGGATCTGAGGAGGAAAAAAAATGAAAGCAGAAAATACTAAGGTGATAAATCTCCTTGAAAAACTCCTCTGTAGTTTTGAGCAATATCCAGATAGTCCATTCCCAGGAGAAGCCGTTATGAGGACGGTGTGCGGTGGATGTGTGGACATCTGGGAGAACCTTGTCTAAGCAGATCTTGTCACACCGTCTTCCCTCACACTTTCCCTATCTCTGCTGAGTTCAGGCTCGCTCTTCAGCCAAGTATTCAAAATGGCCGTTCTAGGGGGAGGGAAGGACCTGAGGCAGGCAGGAGTGGTGGTAGGGGAAAGTGCAGCCGGATGGAACATACGTAAAGTATACATTTTTGTGCTGGTTTGGTTTGGTTTTGGTTTTTTCAAGACAGGGTTCACTCTGTAGCTTTGGAGCCTGTTCTATACTAGCTCTTATAGACCAGGCTGGCCTTGAACTCACAGAGATCCACCTGCCTCTGCCTCCTGAGTGCAGGGATTAAAGGTGTGCGCCACCACCGCCCAGCTAAGAATAAATTAAAAAAAAAAAAAATTAAAGGGCATTCTAAATATTCACTGGTCTCCACCATGGAAAGACTTCACAGAGTCCCCTGCAAGTTAAGCTCACCCTCTCCCTGGGGGTTTGATTGGCAGACCCCTGATCATGAGTGCTCCCTTCATAGTCTGTCTGCTTCTGCCCTCCTCCATAGCCTTTCTCAGTTCACCGAAACTCTTCTTCCAGGAAGCTCCTTAGACGACAGACCCCCAGCATCCACGTGAATGCTGAGCAGCCCTGTACCTCACCTGTGCTGCCATCACTCGGGGGGGGGTGGGGGGAGACAAAGGACGCCCCATGGCCAACTGCCTAGCTAGACTAGTAAACCTGTCAGATTTGGGGTCAAGTGAGAAAGAACCTGTCTGGAACAAGGTAGTGATAAAGACATCTAAGGTCAGCCTCTGGCTTTGACATACAAACACAGACACATGTATGTGAACTTGTGTGTGGGTACACACACACACGTGAAAATACACACAGGCGCATGTGCACACACACACACACACACACACACACACACAAGAGTGGAATTTCAAGCTCTGTATCAGACTTCCAATTGCAAGCTGCGTTTTAGCAAGATCCTGGGAGAATTGTATCTAAGTTAAAGTTTGAAAGGCCCCGCGATGATTGTGCTCTAAGCTTCTTTAGAACTCTCTCCACTGCCTTGAGGCTTCTCCTGGTTTACTGCATGGAATTATTCCAGTTTTTAAATGTGGCATTACATTTTACATTGATGCATTCACAGTTTCTTCGCCTCTTTGAAAGCAAATGTGTGAGTCAATTAATAAATAGAGCTAGTACATCTGTATTTAAGAACTTAAAATCTGAATTTTTCATATGCTGGAAAAGATTTAAAAAGGGTATATCCCCGTGACATTTAAACTGCCCTTTAGAGAAAGAAAGAAGAGCGTCCACCCTCCGATCCACTAGCAGAAGCATTTGTGCTAAGCAAAGAAGGCCCATGGTAGGAAAGTGGGGGATATCAGGACCTAGGGACCAGACCCACGGTAGGAAAGGGGGGTGGTATCAGGACCTAAGTGCGAGTCCCAGCAAATCCTTGACAAACAGCCCATTCACTGACAGTGTTCAGTGACTCAGCGGGACAGCCTCTACCCTCCAGATTCATGTTCTCTGACGTCATAGGAGTTGTAACCTCCAGAGGAAGAAACAGGAAGCAACAGAGAAGACCTATGTTCCTTAATGTCTTAGAGGAAGTGAGAAGGATTGGATGTCAAAGACAGTCTTTAAGTAGCTAGATATGGGAGTGAGGGATGGGAGGGTCATACGGCAGAGGTAGCAACACTCAGGACAAATCACCTTCCATCTGTGTGTCTGTGTGTTTGTGGATGTATCTGTCTGTGTCTATTTCTCTCTGTCCCTTGTGTCTGTCTGTTTGTTTGTCTGTCTCCCTGTCCCTGTCTCTGTTTCTCTCTGTGTGTGTTTGTCTGTCTGTCTGTCTGTCTTTGTGTCTGTCTCTCTCTCTGTCTCTGTGTCTGTCTCTCTCTCTGTCTCTATGTCTTTGTCTGTCTCTCTGTCTCTGTCGATCACTGTCTCTGTCTCTCTCCGTGTATCTGCCTCTGTGTGTGTGTGTTTATGAGTGTGTTCATCAATGTCTGTATGTGTATGTGCCTCTATCAACTTTAAATTTCAAACATTCAGAAAAGCTGTAAGGATCATATCACCTGTCATTAACCTGTTGTCACTATCTCCTTTATCTTGAATGTCTGTTTTCTGTTTCTCTTCCTCCCTCTCTTCCCTTTCCCCTTCTCTGTAACTATGGCTACCTGTCTATGTGCCCGTAACTATCTGATTACTTTTAACCATTTGAAAGTAAGCTGCATGTGTCTTATCTCTTTATCTCAGTATTTCAGTGTGCAGATTTTTCTGAGATAGGGTCTAACCGCACATTCCAGGCTGCTTTTAAAGTCACAATCTTCCTGTTTCCGTCTCCAGAACATTGTTGAACTACAGGTGGGTTCCACCAGACCCAGCTTCAGTGTGTATTTGTTTCCATAATCATGCTTTCTATAGTTTGAAACTTGCTAACCTCCAGAGCTTTCTTGCGGTGACTCCACCTAACCTGGTGCATTTTCAAGATTAAGTTAAGTGCATGCCCTTGATTAATAAGTTCAACTTGTTCTCCTGTTCTGTTCCTTCAGCATTTTCAGTGTGATTTTTCTCTTGTGAGTGACAAATTCAGCGTTGCACCATGGTTTTCCCCCACCAGCTCTTGGCTCCACAGTGTTCCCATCACTCCCTCCAGCAGACTGCTCCTGCTGACCAGGCTGTGATAATGCAGAGCCAGGGGTGGTCCCTGAAAGTTCTCACTTCATGGAGTCAGTGGAAGTGCCCAGTCTGCAGTCTATTCCATCACCCTTAGAGAAAACTCAGAAAGTATATTTGAAAGCCTAAAGTCAGTTTTATTATGTGCTAACTGTGTTCAAGCCCTCTTATAAACCTACACTCATACACACAAAATGGGACTTAGGACAAGTAAGAATTCTCCCCACCACCCTCCCTACTACACAGTGTATAAAATGACCTGTATTAAGTCAAGACTATAAGCAAACCATTAACACATGTCTGTTTCTGATTTTCACAAGTGAATGTGTATGTATGATATGACTGTCTACATGTGTGAACGTGTGTAGGCACACATCTCCACTGTGTACACACATGTGTGCATGTGGAGGCTGGAGGGTAATGTCAGGTGTCATCCTTGACTGATCTCTGGTTTTAAGGTTGCAGCAGAGTTTCTCACGTGAACACAGAGTGTGCCAATTTGGGTAGTCTAACTATCCAGATTTCTTGGGACATCTTCTTCTTTACCTTCAAAGGGCTGGGATTAAAGGCAAGCTGACACACCTACCCAGAGTTTACAAGAGGTCTGGGGATCTGAACTCGGGTCCTCACATTTCTCCAGCAAGCACTTTAACCCACTGAACCATCTTCCCGACCCCTACTACTTGCTTTAACAAGGCTTAGCTCTTAAATGTATTTCTCAGAAACATCTCTGCTTGCTTCTTGAGGATCACCTGTAATGATACATCATCACAGAAGTACGGAAAATGTAATACCAGCAGACACACTGCAAGAAGTTCCCAAGGAAGTCCCTTGGCCTCCTCTTCTGTTCTATGTCCCCATGCTTCCATGGGATCACCCTCCAAGTAAGTGACTTGTATGTGGCCTTAAGGTCTGTGTCTCTCTCAGTGAACCCTCGCCACACCATCTTCAAAAGCAAGGCAACTTGCTCACCTTAGGTCACTGCTGCTGACTGAAAAAAAAAGAATCTATCAATAGAAAGTAAATACATAAAACCTGGTTTTTAAAAAAAAGCTACCATGCTAGCTCTTCTGAGTCCAAAGATCAGGTAACCATTTTTCCACAGAATGTACCTTAAATCAACATTAAGGAACTGATCAAATCAGTGAATAAAGCAGATATTATATTTTATTTAATACAATACATAGGAAGATTCAGCTATGAAAATCAAAGACAGAAGGGAGGGAAGGGAGAATCTTCTAACAGACATCTATGAACAACAAACTATGTCAAAGGTACTTGAATAGCTAATTCGGGAATATTGTTTCCTAATTCCCCCCTTTTTATTAAATTTTCATGTTGGTAACCTACATTTGGGGATTGGTTGTTAAATCTGCTATATCCACATTGCATGAAGTCTTCTAGAAAATTATTTGTGGGGCTGCCATAATGCTAAGTCCACAGCTCAGATGTCACAGTGCTTCTCACTTGGATGACTCGTGTATGTGTGCGTTTGTGTGTGTGTGTGTGTGTGTATCTGTATGTGTGCTGGTGTGTCTGTGTTTATGAGTGTGTGTGTGTGTGTCTGTATCTGTGTGTGTCTATCTGTCTGTCTGTGTTTGTGTATATCTGGTTGTGTTTGTGTCTGTCTATATGTGCCTGTGTGTGTGCCTGTGTCTGTATATGCCTATGTGTGTCTGCCTGTGTGTGTCTGCGTCTGTGTTTGTGTCTGTGTGTATCTGTGTGTGTTTGTGTGTGGTGTGTGTGTCTGTGTTTGTGTCTGTCTCTGTGTGTATACAGGCCAGAGGTTGTCACCAGGTGTCTTTCTCAATCACTGTCTACATTACTTTTTGAGACAGGATCTCTCAGTGAACCTGGATGGAGCTCATCCACTCTGCTGTACTTGCTGGCCAGTCTCTGTCTCCCCAGCAATGTGATTCCAGCCATACCACAGAAAGCCCAGCCTTTTGCGTGGATGCTGAGATCAAACTCTGGTCCTCAGGCTGTACTGGCTGGGCCATGTCCCCAGCCCAGTCTTCAATGTACACATTTTAAATAAACATGTTAGACATCCACAAGAACTTTACAAGAAGGTGTTGATTTTCAACTATTAAAAAAAAAATAGTCAAAGGGTGAATCCTTCTAATGGGGACTTTTCCAGTCTGTCAAAGTTTCCTTCAATAGAAATCAAAAGAAATCAGTCCTTTCCTCAGGTTGCCAGGTCAGGATTCAAGTTTGTCTCTTCTAGTTCATAGTTCTGCTGCAATGGACAATGGACTTTACCCCTCTTAATTGCAATACATTTTGTAATCTGAAAAATAATAGCAACTACTTCTAGGACAGTTATTGTAGAGATTAAATCATAAATTATGCAAAGAATAAGCATGAGCCTGGATCACTGTAAACAGATGATTAGTAAATATGCCATATCAACACCCTTTCTCTCTGCAAACCACTTGAATTTACTTATTGTCTCTGGAACATCCATCTGTTTTATTTCTTTATAAAGTTTGCACCCCAGCATCTGAAACAGTGTTCCTCAGCCCTGTTGGCTTCATTCCTATAAGCAAAAAGGTTTACCCCTTTTTTGTGATCTGCTACCATCAACATCGCTAAAAATATTCTTAGCCAATGAAGTATTTAATTTGAATTTTCATTTTTGCTTTCCCTTGTATAGCTGGCAGAATGGAATTTATATTTCTTCTCCACCAGGCCTCTAGAGCCCGGCAGTTCCACCCCGTATTGTGATAGCCAATACTGCACCCTTCTTCCTGTCCTCAGAGGGACACAGATGAGCCAGTCACCTCAACATCATTTTCAAAATGCCCCTAAAGACAGTAGAAGAGTAAGAATGGTATCACAAACAGGATACCCTTGGGATGGAGGGTGCATGCCTGACTCTCTCTGACTTCATATGAAGCATCTTCCACTAGTCAGCCCTTCCACTCACTTGAAACAAATCCTTCATTGTTTCCTCTTCCTCATTAAAACTCCCATTAGCTTAAAACCAAGATCTCAATGAGCTTTTTTTTTTTTTAAAGAATAAAGACTACGTCAAGTGAACCCATGTCTAGAGTAAGAAATGAGTGCTGACTGGAGGACTGGCTCCTTCTCTTTCTAGTTACTGCTTCTTCCTTCCCACTCCCCCTAGTTTAGTAATAAAAGCATGGAAGAATGTACCAGGAGCATCCAGTGTCCTCCTAGATCTCCGCTAAACTCTTGAGCTAATTATCTCTAAGGCTACATTCTCCAAGGTGGAATTCCAGGGTGACTGGCTCATGTGTATGCGAGTTTGGAGTGGAGGAAAGTGGGGTGTTTGCCTGGATGTGGACAATTGCTCCTTACATCGCTCTTTGGAAAGTATGAATTATTTTTTGCATATTAAGCAGTCTTAGAGTAGACCCTATCTATACAGAGAAAATTTCAAACCTGATACATGTATTGGTGAGACATATAATGGTCCTTTGCAATTCTCTAAGTGTCTTTTTTACAGTGGTAGCTTGTGTAAGGGGAAGACATAATTTAAAATGAAATGTAGACATATTAAATGGTTATGGAGCTTCAACGCAGAGTCTTATGCTATTGACATCTTTGAGAAATAAAGTTTAATCCAGGATGATTGGAGAAGATGAATCAGAGGTGAAAGAACACCAAATAAATACTTCTGCTGTCTAAAATGAAATTGCTTTTGGGTATTCCTCCATCTATGAAGAAGCAGGAGACAAGATTAATGCTTGTTTGACATTCTAGCCATTAGGTATAAAGTTTAGTCTTCTGTGAGGAAAGGGGATCACTTATAACTTCAAAAATTGGGGACAAAGAGCTTTCAGCTAAGGAAGGAAAAGCTTAGACAAAATATTAGAAAAAAGAATGATTTTATGAACAAGACTAACAAAGTATTCACGTGGGCGCCCAGAAGAGGTCAAAGGAGCTGCTATGTAAAAAACAAAGGGGGGGGTCTCATTAAGATATAACAGGAGTAAAACCAATGGCTTGAACATGCAAATAGAGATAAGATCTGTTTCAGATTCTCTGAAAATGGGACCAGAAACTGCACCACTTTATAACAAACCACATTCAAAGTCATAGGTAAGAGGAGTAAACCCTGGAAGACTGTCATAGTTAGCTTCAGCTATGGACAAACCTAGAGTCTCCAGGGAAGAACGAACATCAGTGAAGAATTAGCCCCCATCAAATTGGCCTATGGGCATGTCTGTGGGGGTATCTCCTCGAATGCTGATTGATGTAAGAGGACTCAGCCTGCTGTGAGCAGTACGACCCCTATGTGGATGGACCTGGGCTGTTTAAAGCAGAAAGCTGAATATGAGTCCACGAAGTCAGTGAACAGTGTTCCTCATGTTCTCCCCTTCAGTTCCCACCTCCGTGATCCTGCCTTGGCTTTCCTCAGAGATAGACCACAACCCAAAATATGAAGGAAACACTTTGCTGTCCAAGTTGTTTTGTTTGAGCGTTCGTCGCAGCAACAGAATATAAACTAGAACGAGGACACTCCTCCTCAGGATGAATCCTGACATCTCAAGGCTTTTGGAAATAGGCTAGGATAAGCATGTTACAGAAGAGTGGGAAGGATCAAAGTGGGCACGGAGATCTAAAACTTCAAGCACGTGAACACATTTTGAATTCCTTGAAGCCTTGTAGGAAAGCAATAGTTTGTGAATTGAGAGATCACTTCACAAAAAGATCAAAGATCAGACATGCACAACACACCTGGAACTCACTCTGTAGACCAGGCTGGTCTCCAACTCACAGAGAACTGCCTGACTCTGCCTCCCAAGTGCTGGGATTAAAGGAGGATGCCACCAAGCCCAGCTAGCAGGTCTGCTTTTCAATTGAAATAAAAATCTTCAAGAAAGACAATTGAAATACCAGTTTATAATCATACAATGACACTATTTCTGTCATAGGTCCTTTAAAGTTAGCAGAACTTTTTCCTTATACTTTTGAAAGAAAACCATTAAACTTGGATCCTGTCCTTGAGCCAGTGTGTGTGTGTGTGTGTGTGTGTGTGCGTGTGTGTGTGTGTGTGTGTGTGTGTATGGTATGTGTGTGTGAGAGAGACAGAGAGACAGAGAGACAGAGAGAGACAGAGACAGAGACAGAGAGAGTATCTTGTGATTTGGAGCTTTAAATTTAATCTTTTAATTTAATCCTTCAAGCATGCTATGCATTAGCCAAATGATTCCTTCTAAAACAAAAATTCAGTCATTAGTCATTTGTGTGGAGACAGCAGCTAACATGCTATTTGGCTTTGTTTGACTGAACAATCATTTTCACATTGCTCTCCAGTAGCTTTGCAAAATAGTTGTATACGATGGCCCTTCTGTCTTAGACATGCCTTACCCCATTGGCAGAGAGAGTGACTGGCTTTATCTGGCTGGCTAGACCATGACATGTCCCTTTCTCCCTTCTCTATACAGCGCCTTTCTACTCTCAAAGAGAATGAGCATCCCTGAGTTCAAAAAACCGTTTAGAATTTGAAGAAATCTCAATGTTCTAGTTAGCCTGGTTGTATTACAAATCATTTCAAAATTTAGTGACTTAAAACTATAACCATTTCTTCTTTCTTACAGGTTCTACAGCTCTGGAATTCTATTAGTTAGGCCACACATGCTCAGAGCCTTCCAGAAGGCTTACGAACTCTGGAAGATCTACTTCCATGAGTAACTTGCTCACTTTAGTGTAAAATAGTGCTGACCTTTGCCTTGGGTTCCAATTCCTCTTTATATTGAAGTCTACACAGGTCTTCTTCAATATCCCCAGAGCATCATAGCCAGATCTCACCAGAGCAAGTGACCCAAGACTTTAGAATCATCTCTGCTATATTCTATTGGTCACACCAGGCCATCTCTGATTCAGTGAGAAGAGCTATGAGAACCACACGAATAGCAAGAAGCAAAGAGTAATGGGGTTCACATCAGTAGCTAGCCACCATTTTCAACGGTGGACAAGATACCAATTTTATATTTCTGAATAGCTATTCATTGAACCCAAACTTGCCATAGTACCTAAGTCATTTGATCTTCTACAGTTTTGTGTAAACACTCAAGGTCTTTCTTCCTAGTCTTAGAGATCTTGTCATTGCTCTGGCTGTTAATGTTGTAAGTACCTACATTTACATCTGCAAGGGCATTATTTGGTGGTTATAGACCCCATAGCACGATAGTTAGCCCCTGGTGGATTTATTTGTTGAATAAACATTTCTTAGATGCTTGCTGCATCCTGGGGATACAATAATAAAGTAGACAAACAAAATCTTTAGTCAAATAAGAAAATCACAGTGAAGGAAAACAGCCACAGGAGGCAAATAAATAGGGAAATGTCCTATCACTACAAGTTCTAGAATGAGGATGAAGGATGTGGCAGTGTACATTTCTAGATAAACAGTGCCCTAAGTTCAAAATCCAGCACCATGACTTAAGGAAAGGGGTGAAGGAAGGAATGGAGGGGAAGGAGGAGGGCGATAAGACTTAAATGCAGGATAGGTGGGAAAGAGCTAGGAATTATGGTTTATTTGGGCTGAGGAGCTGAGTGCATTTTCTCTAAGAAGATGGTGGCCAAATCCTGTGGGAACAGAATGTGTTTGATGAGAGAGCATTCTAGTCAGAATGAGCAGTCAATGGAAGATCATGAAGGGAGTACAAGCTCGGGGCTTGTTCAGAACGAAAAAGATCCAAAGAGTGAGGAGAGTTGTCAAGAGTGAGGGATGATGTCACATGGACAGGAGCCAGGCTTATGTGCATCTGTCAACCAGGCAATTAGTCTTCTCCTAAGATGGACTGGAAACATTCCAGGGTCCTTTACCTGATGATAAACGTTCATCTTTTCCCCTCCATTTTTTTCTCTGGTTTCTTGAAGTGAAGTTCATATTGGACTCTTGTAGCTTTTTCCTTGCACACAGGTTCCATTCCCTAACCTCTAGAAGGCAGATTAGGTCATATGACTCAGTACTCAATAGTAGACTATGAATAGACTGACAAGGACAGAAGTCTCTGTCAATGCAAGACCTTAAACTCGCTCTTCTGTTATAGCAACCAAGGTCACATGGCCAAATGACAGTCAGATGTCACGATGCTGAAAACCTTCTTCAGCCTTGGCTCTTGAATACAAACCAAGTTCAAGAAACAAAACTGTTTTTGTCTGACTCATCGAGATGTTGGGCTGTTCATAGAACGCTCCCTAGCTTCCTCTGATTAATATGCCGCCAAAATATTCTTTGTTGAAAAATGAGTTCTAAACTCACTGGCTGCCCGTCCGTGCAAATCACGTTTAAATCCCCTGATGATTGCTCCTCCAATAGAAATTCAATCGATATTTCTTCTGATCTTTGATTTCTCGAAATATTTTCTTTGTTCTCATTTCTCTTCCCAACTTGAGTTACTAGGAGACACGAAGCCTTGTCACCACTTGCTAATAAATCAAGAAACTCACATAAAGTTCATGTGTTCTTGTTCAGAAAGAAGAATGCAGTTCATCGTTTCTAGTTTTGAAGGCAGAGTGGTGTCTTGCTCACTAACTGCGGCTGCATACTGGCTGGAGGAAGGATTTCACAAAGGGAGCAGGTCATAGAGACACCAACTCCACTTCTGTACTCCAAACAACTCATAACCCCCAAGGGAAGACGTGACCTTGCTTAGCTTTTCCGTTTCCCTTCTCAATCCATCTGTGAGGACCCACATGTAGTTTTTGCTAACTCTCCCTAAGCTCGTCACACTCATCATATCTGTCTGCAAACCCCAGGAATAAAGAAAATCTTCTCCCTCTCTGCTCTATGGGAAGCTTCTGCCAGGAGGAGGTTGTAAATGGGAGTTCCACGCGAGACAAGTAAGCTTAGCAAAACTTAATTTCTTTCAAATGTCCTTCTTGAATCACACCACTTCTTCTAGGCACAGCGTTCCCTAAGCCATTTCCAATTCCTCTGATCAAACAGGCTCACTAATACCTGGGGGCTTGGGTCCTCCAAGAGAGCTGCTTTTCTCAACTGTCTGTTAAAGCTCCTAGGCCCTTTATACTTAGTGAGACTCGCATGTCATATGGTATACATTTTCACCCTCTGAACCATGTCTCAGACATCTTACTGGAACAACTTACCTCAATCACATGTGATGTTTTCAAACATATTTTCCGTTTTTGAGAATTCAGAGTCTCACATTGTAACACAACTGTTTAAAAAGTTATGTTTCTATGAAACAGACATAAAACAAGAGTGTTACTTAGAGTGTTAATGTCCGAAGACTAAAGGATACTGAAGGGATGGTAAGTAAGCAAGAAAAACTTCAACGATTAAAATGCTCAGGCAGCGTTAACCAAGAACCACTCATAAATACCAAACACACGAGCAGCTTTTGGTGTTCCTATTACTGTGTGTTTATAGGAAACCATATCAGACTCATTTACTCTCGTCAAAACAAATATTGTAATGGCTTCTGTCTATCAGAGCCCTAAGAAGAGAGCCAAGATGGGCCTGGTCTCTCTGCTTGGACCAGTTAGCTCTTCTGTGTTGCGTGGCCAAAATGCAGGAACATGAGGCCCTATTTATCACATAAAAAGCAGCAGGTGTGCAGCACAGACGCCATGTGCAGCACAGGTAGTTTGCGCATTTGCTCTTTATCCTAAAATTGAACTTGACTGAGAGCGTGAGTCGGTAGAGTAAGAGATGAACACAACAGGTAAATCTCTCAAAGTCATTTGTTCTCTCTTGAAGAAGGAAAGAGATGCGGCCAACATTCTCGTGGATCATCAAGGCTGGGACCCTTCATGTCTTAGTGTGAAGCATTGTCACAGAAGATGACCCACTTAGTTCTCTCTCTCTCTCTCTCTCTCTCTCTCTCTCTCTCTCTCTCTCTGTTTCCTGGCGATTATTTTTAGAAAATCTCAAGTCAACTTCCTTCCAGATCGCAGGGGGTAGCAACATCATCTGACATGGTGTGGCAAAGTGTCATGGCAGGACTGACATTAGAACATGACAGATGCTCACGTTTGAAAAGTGTTGAGGAACAAGGAGGATATGGTTTGAGGTTAGCTGGCCTAGCAGCTTGTCCTTAGGGGCCATCCCAAGTGAAAATACAAAACATAAAAAAGACCCAAAATAGCTTGGGTCTGCCAAGCTAGTCCTCACACCCCACCAAGTACAGTCCAAAAGGAGATGGCGGCTGACTGGCTTGCTCTCTGACCCGTATCCCTGGCTGTCCATTCAGGCCTCCTGCTATGACGAATCATTGTTTCAATCTTCCAGCCTTTGCTTTTCCAGCATCTCCACAGGAAGATGTCCAGGCTCCAAATAGTTTCCACTTCGCCACCTGGATCTCAGTGGGACATTCTCCCACGCCAAGCTCCAGAGGTTATGGTAAAGACTGCATTAGGGACAGTTGCCTGCCCGCTAGCCAGTGGCCTCTGCTCTGACCTGAACTCACAGAGGGCATAGTCACTCAACAGCTTAATCAATGAACCCCTTTGGCTTCAGAGTGGCAGGGGCCAAGAGCTCCGTCAAAGGAGCCTATGTGCTTTCAGCAACTCAGAAGATTCCGGTTGTCTTCGGCGGGCCTGAGAGATTAAAATAAACAAATAAGAAAATGTCAGGTTGCCCTCACATTTCTTCAGAGACCTGGTGCCAGCCAGGGCCACTGCCGACAAGCTGTTCCCTAAGAGACTGTGGGGGTGCCCATGAGGCCAAGCCATGCAACCGGAGCTCTCCCTGCTGCTAAGTGCCTGCCCCTCTCTCCTCACCCCACTCCGTTTCAAATAATTCATAAAATACCCATTGCTGTACAATTACAACTGCATGAAAAGTCCTCTGAGCCATCTCTCCTGGCACAAAACGCAGCTCAGTTGAGACAGCCATTGGCAGCCCTTGAGGGCATCAACACTTTTCAGAGTGTTTGGAACCAAACCTGGCCTGCAAAGTCCAGCGGTTGTTTGTAGTCGTAACTGTCAAGCGTTGTGGATTTGCCTGTGTGGCAGCAAATGCCAGACCTAGACACGAGTGGAATCTCCATGATGGCAGTTCTGGGTAAACACACAACCTCTCTGCATGCCGTCGGTTTTCATACCTTTGTGGGGCTTTTGGAAAAGCTGGTAAACATATCTGACAGACAGATTGCAGAAGACACTGAGTGACTATCCAACCTCAGGGCTCTCCTTACAGAACCCTGGGGCAGATGTTTTAGGTCTCTCTTTCAGATGTCTAGATCTTCTGGATTGCAACAGGGAATAGAAAGGTTTTTAATGCTCATTGCTTAGATTTCAATGCCAGCATTCGGCTTTTCAACTCTGAATATAATAGCATTTACAGATCTCTTTGGAGTGGAGTAAGAAGAAAAATAAGTGTGCTTTGGCACCAGCTCTGCCATGTGCCCGCACTGAACTTGTGTGAGTTCCCAGATACACCATTGGGGGTGGGAAGTGGCTACATCAGGGCATCCCTACCAACGAAGAAAACTCTCCACTGTGCTAATAGAGGCTCTTGGAGGTCACCAGTCAGTTCCTATCTGCAAAATGCAACTGCCACTTCTCAGCTCTCAACCTCCTTGATGCCCTGCCTACTTTTCTTCTCAATTCTATGAAAAGCAGAGAAGACCCTGTGCCTCCACTCCAGTCACACAGTACCTACCTCCACCCATGTTCGCTAGCATCCTGAACAAACACACTCCCCATGAATACGGCCGGAACCTCGGCTCCCTATTCTACTCTCTTCATTCTCTCTGGGCACACCCTTCCAAGGCTACAAAGCTCGCCCCTGTGGAGGGCCGCAACCACATTCTCCATTGCTTCAAGGGACAGAGGTAGAGATTGACCTCTGTGACCTCAAGGTGTGGTGGTACACGCCTTTAGTCCCAAGGCTTGGGAGGCAGAGGCAGATCTCTGTGAGTTCAACATGTTGTAGCACACGCCTTTAATAACTTTCCACTGCTGCTGTCCCTGCCTACTCCCGAGGCATCATCTGGGTTGATGGGCAGCGGACCAATCCAAGAGTGACATGTCCGAAGCGAGGACTGTTTCCTATATAAGGGATGGGTTCCCCTCATTCTGGGTCTCCGCTTTGGAAGCTTATGCTCTCTCTCTCAAGACGCATTAAAGCTTTTTCTGCAGAAGGATCCTAAGTGCCCCGCATCGTTCTTGCGGGCGAGAGGGTAGCGCGGGACACGCCACTATGAGAAAGACTTCAAAGTAGTTTTTGCTGGCCCTGCCTCCCTCCAACTTCACGTCTGGCACCCTGAATGTCGTGTGGGGCTCTTTCCTTCTCCCCTCCCTCTGCCACTGTGCTGGTTAAACTTCTGCTCTTCTCACCAAGCAGATTACTCAGACTTAGGGTAACATAGCTCTTTTCCCTCTGTCTTCTGCTCCATGTCGTGTGTTACACTCTGATGCATCACCCCTCAACGCTTGTGTTCCATTATCCTACACGACAAGAACCAATGGCCACACTAAACAAGGTCCGAACTAGTTTAAAGTTGAAATCACTTCACAATCTGACTACTGGTTGTCCATTGTTAAGCTAAATGAAACTACCCCAATACAATCTGTAAATATCCCCCCCAATTAATTTTTATGGATTTTTTTCATGCTGCCCCACCATCTGGACTCTCCCACTCAACCTGCCGTGATGTGGGTAGTACCTGAGTGTATTCTCCACCTCCCTCCCCACTTTTGGGAATCCTCCTATGGAAACCTTGTCCCCAATATAAAGATAGTGAAAGGCAACAGGACCTTTAAGAAGTGGGGCCTAGTGGACAGTGTTCTGGTCATGGGGGTTCTACCCCATGAGGGACTGATATTCTCTTACGGGTCTGGAATGCTTCTTAAGAGAATGGGCTTTGACAAGCCAGCCTGACCTTCCTTGGCTTGCTCCCCTCTTCCTCCACAACTGCTCCCAACTCTTGTCATTCGATGTTCCCACACCTTGGAATTCTGCCATCAAGGACAACACCAGATGTGGCCTCTCTACCTTGAACCAGAACTCTGAGCTGAAGTAAACCTTTTTCTTTACAATGTAGCCTGTCTGTGGTATTGTTCATAGTAAGAGAACAAGGACCCAAGCAATGACTGCCTGTGGTGGACCGGATGTGCATAACCTCCTGCAGTGCGTGTGTTGACATACTAATCCCCGTATGCTGCTGTCGGGAATTAGGACCTCTGGTGGTAGTTGAGTGGAACCCACAGATAGAATTGGCATTGATGAACTACCCCTCTGGCTCTCCCTGACTCTCTCTCTCTCTCCAGGTATGCCCACAGATTCATGGGAGAAAATGGAAGAGACAGCTATTTGAAAGCCTGACAAAAAAGGCCCTTTCCTAGAACATGACCAAGCTGAGATGTTGAGATGAGAATTTCACTTTCTTAGGATGCACAGGCTATGGCATTTTGTGGTAGCCTGAGCCACTAAGGAACACAGTCATTGTATATACCCACCATTTATCCAGCGTCTGACATATCTCAGAAATTCCAAAGTACTGTTCAAATGAAAGGATGAATATGTGAAGAGGATGGTTCAAAACTGACTTTGCTCAAATAAAGACAATGGGTTCCACCATGGACAGGACCCTCCAGTCTAGTTACCCCAAACGCTGACCTTCTCTGGAACCCTGATACCCCTCCCCAGTTTCACCTTAGCCTAGGTAGTGCAAGCTCATGCCTCCTGTTAAGCTGAAGGTGGAACTGGTGAGCCACAGGTCAGATGTTGTACACACCCTTTTTTTGCTAATTTTACAATGTTTTTCAAAATATCAGTAAGTGGCTATCATTTAAAAATTGGATAATATATACACGTGTGTGTGAGAGAGAAAGACAGACAGCAACAGAAAGACAGTGTGTGTGTGTGTGTGTGTGTGTGTGTGTGTGTGTGTGTGTTGTATTGTGTTTGGCACAAAGTCTTGCTTTGTAACTCAGGCTGGTCTGAAACTATCTATGTTGTCCAGGCAGGCCTTGAACTCAAAATCTACCTGCCTCAGCTTCTCAAGTGCCAGGATTGCAGGCAAATTTCACCGCACTTGACTTTCCAGTAATTATTTTTTTTTATTGATTTTTTATTAAGTTCTACATTTTTCTCTGCTCCCCTCCCTGCCTCTCCCCTGCCCCCTCCAGTCCTCCCCCAAGACTTCCACTAATTCATGAAGAGAAAGTCATGGACCAGGAGTGGCATCAGCATCTTGGAACTTTTCAGAAGTGTAAGCCCTTGATCCATGCTTGACTTACTAAATCAGAAAGTGCACAGGTGGGACTCGGTCATCTGTGTTGTAACAAGCCTCTTAGATGATGCCATTGTGTGAATAAAAATTGGCAATAATTGCATGATGACATCACCAACCTCTTGAGAGTAGAGCCCATATTACTTTCTGGGTTGTACTTTTTCCAAGCCAGGTGTATACTATTTAATATAGAACCACCGAAGATAAATGGGGGATATTTGGATTTGGAGGGTTTTTCTTACAATGGATTTTAATGAATAGAGAGGGAAAAGAACAAAATTAATTTTCCCATTGGGCAATGGATTTGTTTATCTTACTCATTTGAAGTCAGAGTCAATAATATTTTTTAAAAAGCTTGACAAAAGCTTGGCATCTAAGTGAAGGAGACAAATGCTCCCTTGAACATACACATCTTGGAGATCATAATGCTGAAATTAGCCTTCAATATGAACATTCTGTTTGCACATTTTACAGATGATAAAACCAAGATCCAGGGTGGCAAGCTGATCTACCAGGAATCACCCATATGCTTTACCTCACATTAATGATAGAAAAAGGTTTGTTGGGTCAAACCCAGAACTGCCTGTTGTTTGGGTACCTGTCACACGTAGGCCATTAGTTACAGAGTAAATGGGAAGCGCCCACTCTACTTATAGTATCTCCTGATTGCCTTACTGTTGGGCATTCTTTCCTCTCGTCCCTCCCCTCTACTGGTTTCTTAAATTTCAGAACAAATTTCCATTTTTAAATGAGGGCCTCCATGGTCTTCCCTCTTTCTGTTTGTTCTATTTATTTATTTATTTATTTCATTTAGATTGGGTCTCGTGTATCTGAAGTTAACACCAAACTGGCCTCAAACTTGATCTGTAGCTGAGGATGGCATTGAATTTCTGGTCTTCCTCCCTCCACCTCCCCAAGAGAATGAAAAGCACTCACCACCACACTCTGTTCTAGCCATTTTACAGCTCAGACTCGGTTTCAAGTTTGTTAGAAAAGCCCTCTTTCTTCTGAGCTGTATCCTCAGACCTTCCTCCATGGCCCCCGATCTCCCAATGCCCATTTCTGACTTCTCAGGTGGGCATTTCATGACAGGAACACAGAGATGAGGATGGGCTGTGGTCGGTGACCAGTTCCCCCTCTTTGGGAGGAAGATGAGTCTTGCTTGTAGGTGGCCATGCTCGGCTCGAGGCTGCCTATCACCACACCTGGTTCTCGTTTGCAACACCAAAAGCATTTCATGCTTATTAAGCCTCATCTGTTCTCAATTTCTAAACCCCAAGTTTGGCTTGGTTTGTTTTTAATAAGTGGTTACAACAGAGTCCACCTTTGCAGTGTGATGCTGTCTCCAAACCCCAGCTATTGGCGTCTTGTAGATTTAGATTAATATGGCTACTTTAGGATTTTAGTGCCATGAGGGACATAAATCCTGACGTTTCTGACTTCCTCATGCAACATGGATTTATTTCCAACACATGTATCAGAAAACGGTGGTAGTCATGTTTAAAGAATATCATGTACAGCCCTTATAAAGATAAGGGCATGGTTTTCCTATCTCTGCTGCCTAATTTTTTTATTTAAAAAGTCTTAAACTTTATGCAGAATTAGTTTGGGGGATAAAATCAATATAATCCTTCATTGTTACTCAATCTCTATTTCTCGGTATTTTGAAATTGGTCTCACTTGGGGTTTTGACAGCCAGTAGTGGCATTTTGTCACTCCCGTTGGCCAAGAAAGCAGATTTAAGACATTCGTCTTTTTTTAAAGATGAGAGAGTCAAGAGTCTGTTTGTTCCAAGTTAAATATAATCAAAAGTCACAAGTTTTAAAAAAAAGATATGTAACTTATAGTTAAGTTTTAACAAGACTTTCCAAGTTCCTTTATAATGCATTTTTAAATATTAATTGCCTGGTATTAAACACATATAACCATCCATGTATTACCCAGGGATATTTTCCTTCTGTTTCTGGGCAGGATACCTTAATTTTAGCATATTAAATTCTTTGATGTTGGCTGGGTGTCACAGGTTTGAGCCAGCATGGCAACAGTGAACAACCATCCCAATGCTCTTCCTTTAAATTAAAGACCAACTTGAATTGAGGGACATGTTTATTTTTCTTCTAAAATGGGTATAATGATGCTTCCAATTTCGCCGACCTTCTAGAGAAACAGTCCTCGGATGAGAGACCAACTACACTCTAAACCCTCTTCCTGTGTGATTTCAAAACAAATCCCCTTTCATGGGCTTTCTTCAAAGCCCAAGGACATGATTCTGTGTTTCACAGCTCCGCCATTCCCAAGCATCTGCCCACTCTATTGCTCTAGTCCCATTGACTCTTAGCTCTTTGTGTAGTAGGCGTTCTTTCTTACTACTTCACCACTGTTTCCTTAAGACCTGGAAGAGGGCCTGGTGCACGCTAAATACTAGATTTAATTCTTGGGTGACAGGGTGAATAAGGGAATGAATGAATGGGTGCCAAAATGATGGATAGCTACATCATAAATAAACCTATCATGATCTGTCTTCAAAAAAAATCTAGATTTTTTTTATGGGAATGATAGAAAAGCAGGTCAATTATAATCCTAAATTTCTGTTATTGCTAAGAAAATCTCACGGGGCTTCATGAGTTCTTGCCCTGACTTCACTGATTGATGAACTGTGATGTGGAAGTATAAATTGAAATACACCCTTCCATCTCCAAATTGTTTTTGATCATTGAGTTTTAACACAATAGGAAACCAAAACAAAGCCTTTCCTTGATTGCATTGCTTTTCTTTTCCCTGGAATAAACAATTCTCTTGTCCTTTTAGCCGCTTGCTTCCTGTGTATCTATTATTATACACATGAAGTTCTTCCACAATTCAGAAACGTTCCTATGAATAAGTATAATCCCTTTATTTAGCGTTTCTTCTTGAAAAATTCCCTCCAAGGGCCTCTGACATACTCCAATGTATATTTCCTGTTGCAAAGCTAACCCCCGAAAATGACCTGTTGGTGTCCTTGGAATTTGCTTCACTTTCCATTAGATTGGATCCCTATTCCTTGTCTTGAATTCATCCTTTTCCTTAGTAGTTCCTACACACTGACGGGGCACATCCTCTTGCAGCTTTCTTTAAAAGGTGTGTGGGCAGTGTATTTTAAATTCTTGAGTGACCGGAAAAGTTTGAGGGGTGATTCACAAGGTCGTAGTTACAAAGAGTGCTGACTCAGGGCAGAAGCCTGTGCTGTGGGGCTATGCTCACATTCTCTGTGATCCTGGAAAAGCCACAGCACTTCCTGGGACACCGGAGTTTCTCTTTATGGGTTGGATAGGCATACAACGCTGACCACTCAGCACTATCAATAGCAGGGGCTGTAGGAACCGGGTGCAGTAGGGTCGACTAATGTGCAAGCAGTATGTGTGCTGTTAAACAATTTCTTCTAATTCATAAGAGATGGCTATTAAATCATTGGAGGCTTGAAGTTGGTCTTAGTGGAAGTATTTACACTACAGAAATCAGTAAGTCAGTGAAGACGTGCCCTTCTCTGTACAAAGAGTTAGTTTATACATAGAATGCCAATTACAGATGAAAGCCATTGTTCGTAGCTTATTATTGTGTCCTACTTCATGTGCATATGGCTGGTGGATAGTTCAAATGTAACATTATTCGTCAATGGGTTCATTGTGTTCATTACTTTCCTGTTGCTGTGCAGAGATACCATGACCAAGGCAACTTACAGAGTTTAATTGGTGCGTATTTACAGCTTCAGAGAGTTCGTCCATGATCATTGTGGCAGGGAGTGCAGTGGCAGGCAAGCAGACAGGTATGGGCTGGAGCAGACATCTGATCCATAAGCATGTGAAAGAGAGAGAAAGGAACTGGGGCCTCGCATGAGTTTAGAAACCTCCAAGCCCAACCCAAGAAATGCACCTTCGCCAACAAGGTCATACCTCCTCATCCTTCTCCCAAAAGTTCCACCAACCAGGGACCAAGCATTCAAATATATGAGCCTATCTGGGGCATCTTCATTCAAACCACCACAATCATGAACTTCTTGAGACGTAAGACTCTGTAATTACACCCAACTTTCCCCAGTGCCAACCGCATTGATCCAGCTGATACTCAACTCCAAACTGTTTGAACGTATGACTAGAAATCATGCTTGTTTTTATGGGATCGGGTCAAGCAATGGGAGGGTGCTAGCACTAGCTTAAAATGGTTAACACTGTTACATCAGATTCTTTTTGAAAGAAGTTCCCCGTTTGGTGTATTAAAGATCGATGACCCTTCTCTGAGAGATTTCTACCAGCCAGGTTTCACTCTATGTACTGTAAGAACTTCACTCTGAGAATACCTACAATACACAGATAGGAATTATTTTCCTCGTGCTACAGATAAGAAAAAGAGGATGCAATGCGCCCCCATCACAGAGTGAAATTCAAACACAACAAATTCCTTCTGCTTAACCCCATCCTTACCTTACAAGGGAGAAAATTATCTGTGGATATACAGTAAGAATGAAAATCACGGAATAAAGTTGCTCCATTTAAGGCATGAGGAAGGACTAGAGGCTGTAGCAAACTCAGCATGTGTGGGCCCGTCTAAAGGCAATACCTTTCTGATAGGAGAAACTGCATCTACAGAAGCTAGGGCCCTGGGTTCTTTTTTAAGAGATTCTGGGATTCTGAAACCAAATGGTTGCAACCACTTCTGATCGAAATAGCAAGACTGTAGAGACAAATCATCTATAAGTGGGCCATCTGCCTACAGGCGCTGTGAAACCTCCTTCCTAAGACACATTTTGAGCACGCGGAGGGCAGCAGGAGGGGTCACTAGAAGAGAATAGATATAAGACTTTGTTCCGATCCCCTCTCAGCTTTGTCCTCCCTGCAGATGCAAGGAGGGCAGCAGAGGAGGAGGAGGACAGGCAAGGATCCACTGCTGGTGCACATTCCTTCTTCTCCAGGCA
Source organism: Myodes glareolus (assembly GCF_982192425.1). Classification (NCBI taxonomy): domain Eukaryota; kingdom Metazoa; phylum Chordata; class Mammalia; order Rodentia; family Cricetidae; genus Myodes; species Myodes glareolus. The sequence goes on from NC_142040.1 coordinate 53,935,598, forward strand.
TCCGCGGGGAGGGCACATTCCTCCTCGTCAAGAGAGCAGAGTTGTTGACTTAAAAGATTCTTAGGATATTCTATTCAACACCCCAGAGGGTTTAACTCTCTTTGGAAATAATATAGCTGTGTCATGCCTTAGGCTGGAAGGGCTCTCTATGAGAGTAAGTTTTGGGGGCCGGAGAGATGGCTCATCTGTCAAAGGCCAGCTAGGCTCACAACCAAACAAACAACAGAGTGGGTGAAACAATCACCCTGACACAAGAGCCCTAGGTAAAGATTCCCCAGGCCTGACAAGTATCTTCAGGCTCCTCCATGATTCCCACTTCCTTTTGCCAGAGAAAGCGCTGGTCACACTAACTCATAAGTTACTGCTCTCTCGGTCTCTCTCTTATACTCTCTCTCTTTCTCTCCCCCCTACTCTCTCTCTCTTTCTCTCTTTCTCCCTCTCGCATAAATTTTAGTTTCTGTAGAAAACTGGAAGACTGAATTATGTCATAGAGCGAACTTGCAGTTCATTCTCAATGAGGTTTTAAGATATCAGCAAAGTGCTCAAAATTACCTCTCAGCTGTGCACCTCCCCGCTCAGGTGCATCTCCGGGTCGATATCAAACCAGCTGATTTTAATATGTAGTGAAGCTCCCTCGAATCTCCTCTGTACTGCTTCTTGTTCAGTTACCAAAGTAAAATTTCTTCAATGTACGCCTGAATTGTTTTATTTGTTAGTTCTAGATATGGAAGGTAATAATGGGCATGTTCTTGTCAAAGGGAAGAATAAATATGCTTTTCCAAGTGAAAATCAGGAGCATACGGAAGCCCTCTGCAAAGCGTGGAGTCCTTCCCACATTTCATTCTAGGGCAGCAAAACAATTTTTCCCCTTAATCATTAGCATTAAATACAAGTTTTCTTTGAGATTTTTTTTCATTCAATTATAGAATTTTTGTATTCATTTTTCACAGCCCTTCCCTCCTTGCCCTGTTCCTCCTCCTCCTCACTCAGCCCCATTGTCCCATTGCATAGCATGAAGGAGGTGGGGGAACGAAAGACAACCTAGGGATGAGACAGCCGTGAGCCAGGATCTCATTTGCAACCTGCTGACTTTTCTGCATTAATGGTGTTAGGGAGCTATCCTTAGGAAGTCGCTTTGGTCACAGATACACCTTTACAAAGACCTTCCTTCCGAAGGAACTCCTCAGCATCACTTTTTGATGAGCTTCATGTTCAAGGCCTGGTTATTGCTCCCTTTGTGTGGCTTTGGGCTGTAAAATGATTCCCCGTGAATGAGGCAGCTGCTGCCCTCAAGGGAACCCAGCACTGTGGGTTCGCGTTTGCCTCCGTCTCTTCCCCCACACAGCAGCTTATATTTTACATGGACTGACTAGGTGCAAGCACACATCGGAAGCAAATTAAACAAGTTAAAGGCAAACTCTGTACAGGCAAAAGTGCTGCAGGAAGACAAAATGGAGTTCTCTGTCATGGTACATACGTATAATCCCAGCAGTCAAGGGGTTGAAGCAGGAAGACAGCAAGCTGGCAGTCACCTCCGACTATGTAGAGTGTGGGGTGACAGCTGACAGTGACCTGGGGGGAGGGAGAGCTTTTAGGTTAGTCTGAAGCCCGGTAAGTGTATTAGTCTGTTCAAGCTGCTGCGACATCACAGGCTGAATGGCCTCAACAGCAGAAAAGAATCCTCGCACAGTTCTGGGGGTCACAAGTACCAGAGCAATTGTGTCAGCTGTTTTGGTCCTGGTGAAGGCCCTCTTTCTAACTAGAAGAAGACTGCCTTCCTGTGCCCTGTGCTCTATTGGCTTTTCTTTGTTACCCTCATGAGGAGAGAGAAAGGAGGGGGAGAAGGAGGGAGGGGGAAAGAGAGAGAGAAAGGAGAGAGAGAGAGAGAGATCATTGTCCTGGCATCTCTTCTAACAGAGACACTAATCTTATTACAATGTTGCTTCTTATGACTTTATTTAACCTTAAATATTCCTTTAAGAGCCTCATCTGCAAAACAGATACAATATGACTCACAGCTTCAACATACAAATCTGGGAAAGAAACAAACATTTATCCCCTTGGGTTATAGCCAAGGAGTGTGAGGGAGAGGGGTTCTGAGAGAAAATGAGGCGAAAAGTCTGTGTGTATGAGAGTGTGCACGTGAGTGTGTATGTGTGTGTGCGTGAGAGAGAGAGAGAGAGAGAGAGAGAGAGAGAATCTGTCTGTGTGTGTTTCTGTTTGTCTATGTGTGTGGTTGTAAGTTATGCTTATAAATTCACGCAAGAAAACATTAATTATTCCTATAAAAGTTATTTACTAAATACCCCTCTGAGGCAAGTATGTAGATACCTCAGTACACAAAACAGACAAGTGACCGCTCTCGGGAAGTCAATGCTCTGGCAAACAGAAGCATACAGTAACACAGCAGTGGACGACTGAGTCAAGGTCGTGGACTGTGTAAAAGTAGCCAGCACTGTGGAAATAAAAAGAAAGCAGAGCAGGCCGGTGTTGGGGGAGGGGGCGGAAGAGGAGAGTGGAGAGAGGAGAGACAGAGCCTGGGCAGGGACACAGGCTGATGAGAAGAGACCTGTGCTGAAGGCGTGAGATGGGAGTGTCAGAAAAGCATTCCAGGCAGAGATGAAATAAAGCAGAGAGCTAAAAGACAGGAAAACCTTTGCTGTCCAAGGTGAAGAAGGCTAATGTGGACTGAGGTGGAGGGGGCTTCTGAGTGGCCACCATGGTGACTCCACAGAGAAGCCCAGTGGCTATTCCGCATGCATCGTGAGGCGTTGAGAGTTTGAACACAGGAATATGACATCTTAAAGATGTGCCCAGCTAATGTGTGGGGCTCAGCACCTGAGTAGTCACGGTGTTCATTGCAGTGATCCAGGGGAGACTGCGTGCTACTGGGGCTGGGGAACGGGGCCGTGAAACCATGGCCGGTTCTGAATGGTCGTTAATGTAGAGCTGAAACAGTTTACTGACAGACAGAGGAAGAAGCAGGGGAAGCAAATAAAGAAAATAGGTGTTTGTAACCTTGACTGATCCTTTCAAGGTCGTTGGAGCACGTCTCTCTTCTCTGCCCTGGCACACTGGTAGAAAGAACTTTAGGAAGTAAGAAACTCAGAAGCAAGACTCGGGATCTCAGGAGATGCAGTCTCTGTGGTTAAAGGGCAACACCCAAGACACTTTACGTTGGTTTATTGGCACCTAACTAGTGACATAGGCAATTCTGGTCACTCAGAAGAGATGCAAGCCCCCTCTCCTTCCATCCTTTCCTTAGTTAATTATCCAGCTGCCTACATCACTCACGATGTAGGTTTTATTGATGGTGGTGTGGATTGTCCATCCTTTCCCTGTGTATCTCCTCTTGATATACAATAAGTATTCGGTAAGTACGTATAAGTACCAAAAAGAGAAAGAAAAGGAAGGAGGAAGAGGGGAGACAGACAGGAAACTCAAACTCTCCAGGGTTTTATGTGTTATATACATTTACACCAATATTTGCGTCAAGCAATGGAACAATAATAAGAAAAGACTTCTCAGACTTTTTCAAACTAATTTTAACTTTCTTGTATTCACCCCCACCAACGGCACATTATTTTCTGGCTACAGATTTAAAACCCAGCCACTAGAAGGGGAAAATTTTTTTTTTAAAGTTTTGCTACAAGTCAGAGCAACTCTTACAGAGACTTTTTTCTAAATGAATATTTAACAAATAAGTCCAGTGAAAGCATTCTTCTAAGTAATGTTGAACTGAGGCTCATTATTCTGAAATCCTTCCCAGACAGAGGAAAGCATGCTCCATGCTTGTGTGAACTGGAGAACTGAACACTGGGGGCAGAAGGTCAGGAGGCTGTAAGCTGGCCTTTCTAAGCCCTGGTTCCCATGAATGCAAAGCCAGCAGAGCCAGCAGACACCGAGATAGTTTCCTGTTAGTAAGTGAGAAATCCCATTGTAAGCCTTGGGCAGTTCGGACAGGCATTAATAATATGGAGACCCACATTCGGAAACAACAATAGAACATTATCTCAGAACTTAGTTGAAGTTGCCTGTTTTCGGTACCTAGAGAAATGGGGAGGGAAACTAGGTGCAGCTGTCTTCTCCAAGAAGGAAGCAAATCATTGGAACTCATCTGTCACCGGGGTCTCTGTGCTCAGAGTCTTCTGTTTCCCACTCTAAATTCACTTTTCTCCCTTCTGCCCCTTCCCGTCCGCTCTTCCCAGGGGGAACCTTACGAGGCGGTCTGCAGCAAGGAGGTCTTGGTAGAAGGGAGACTGTTTGTGTCCCTGCTCCCCTCACACCAGATCACAGGACACAAGCCGCACCCTCCCAGGCAGCACACAGACACAGCCCCCCTTGGGTCCAGTGAAGAGAGTACAGCCCTCGATGTTGTGCTATTGCCCAGCAGCTGCCCTGACTCCATCCCCAGCTTGCACATCGTCCCTGTCTTGCTGGTTGGGAGCCTCTGTAAGAGAATACACGAGGTCTGGTAGTTTACAAAGGACGGAGGCTTGTTTGTCTTAACTCTGGAATCTAGAGATGAGGGTCTTCCTGCTGTGTCATCCCATGGAAAGAGGCAGAAGGATAAAAGAGCAGCAGAGGAAAGGAAAGAAAGAGGGAGAAACAAGCCCAAGGTAATCTCGGAAGAGCCCACTCCTAAGAATACTAAGCCCCTCTCATGAGATCACTAATCCTCAAGAACAGAGCCCAGAAAACCTAACTACCTCTTAAGGCAGTGGTTCTCAACCTGTGGACCACTACCCTTTTGGGGGTCGAATGACTCTTTCTCAGTGATCACATATCAGACATCCTGCCTATCAGATACTTACATTATGATCCATAACAGTACCAAAACTACAGTTATGACGTAACAACAAAAATAATTTTGTGGTTGGGGGTCTCCACAGCGTGAGGAACTGTGTTAAAGGGTCAGAGCATTAGGAAGGTTGAAAACCCACTGTCTTAAGGGCGACTTCTCAATGCTTACATTAGTAATTAAGTTTCTCATGAACCTTAGGAATGCCTCCAAAGCTTGGTTGCTCCTGTGCGAAACTGTCCTCTAGTCTCCTGGTTTGAGCGCTGCATCTGGTTCATGCTGGGACCAATCCAGCCACATAACGAGCAAAAGGGCAGAACCCAAACTCCATCTGTTCATATCAAGAGCAAGCCTCCTCCCTGGCTAACAGTTCAGGCCGCCAGTCAGGACAGCTGTCTACCTCCTAGAGGAAACATAGTTTCCTTGTTTTCAATCTCGCTTAGCCAATCCATCCCGTAACATTTGTGGAGACCATCAGAAACCGCTCTGGGCGCTAGAAACATAGCAATGTACAGAATATCAAGTCACTCCCATCAGGGGAAGGCATGCCTCCCTTCCTCCTCAGGACTCAGGAAGCTCGTTCTGAAATGGGGGCCAGCATGTAAGTCATTCTTGGCATCAACAGAAGTGGAAAGACAGGACAGAGGCAGAAATGGCTACAAGGAGAAGGTGGGTTGTGGTGTAACTTCAAGGAGACTCTCCACTGACCAAGCAGGGAGCCCGGAAGCTCTGGTGAGTGTTCAGACTTGAACACACCTGGGTTGGAGTGAGGGCCATCACACATTCCAAAGGGGTGACTTGCCTCAGACTCCACCATGAAAGCAATCCCTGAAGGGAGCTCACAGCTGACAGCTGTCTCCACTGACACCTCTGATATCTTGAGGGGGTATATTCTTCACCCTGGAGAAATCAGTGTCCCCCATGGAACAGGAAGGAGAAACAGATAAGCACTCAAAAATCTCAAGTCAGACATGCAGAGAAGCAGAAGCATTAGAGAACCTGATCAAATCCTTGGAGGCTTGAAGGCCCTTCACAGACAAGACTGACACATGGATTTGATGACGAAAGGAGGCATTAGTGAGACAAAGGAAGTATGAGTTTTAACACTGTGGGCCGAGGGAGTGACCAAGAAGTGAGTACGCACTGCATAGAGTCTAAGGCTAAAACATCCAGAGATGAAGGTAGAAAAGTGAACAAGACTATAGCAGGGAGACGCTGAATGCTGTGTCAAAGAACTGAAGCTTTGGACTACAGGCAAAAGCAATCTACTGCAGAAGAACACAATGCCTCCTACAGGTGTGGTTTGTCCCTCAGAGGGCTTGTGTGGGCAGTAAAGGCCTTGTCAGGGAATTGCAAGATCTCCTTGGCCAATTTATGCTTGTTCCCTCTTCTCCTCTCCTTTGATAGGTACCCTTTTTGCGAAAAGAAAAATCTGCCACAATGTGGAGCTGCTCCTAGGCTCCCTGTCTTCAGTGGGGGAGGTACAGAGACGCCTCAGTCCATACAACTGGGAGCTGGGAGCTGGGTCCATCCAGCTGGGAACTTCATCCAGAAGGAACCATTTTCCTCTGTTCAACTTCTCAGGTATAAATCAGTCCCACTGAAGATAGCTAAAAGACCCTGACCTTCCCTAGTCTCCCCCTCGGCTGTACTGGCCACGCCCAATAAATTCCACTCTTGTCTGGACTATGCTCGAACTGGAAGGTTAACAGAGAAATCCAAAGGATGTCAGGGTCCTACAGTAACAGCTGTCAAAATGGTTAACGTAGGAAAAAGGGCCTTGAGCTGCGACAAAAATAACCATGGCAGCAAAGGAGACAGCGGAGCATGCCCATGCCTGATGCGGATTTCATTCTTTGAAAAACATTCCTGTCCCATCAGGTTGGCTGTGGAAGGTCATTACTCTAGGATGCTGTCTCCTTTCGAGTATGCTGAGATGACGCCTGGAAAACGTGCCGGCATTTGATTCTGCTGCTCAGGCTTGAGGCGAGCTGAAACAGTCTTCTTCAAAACCTGACGTTTACCAGAAGTAAGACAAAGACCTCGGGTTTGTTTTAGACTATTAAAGTGTCAAGCACTCGGTGCTGTAAAACAGGACCACCCCCCATCCACCCGCCCGCCCCCGCCCTTGCCCCCACACCTGCCTCCTATTTCCCAGACGCGTGCCCTTGGGCTTTCCCCACTGGCCACAGAAAGTTAAAGATAAAACTTCATGGGAACAGTTCGCTCTCTTCTTGGGAGGAAAATGAGAACACCGAAGAGAAAGGAGAGCAGTTTTGGCCAAGGAGAGGCCCCAGGAGGGGTCAGGGGTGAGAAAGAACTCAATTTGTCCAAGCCGTTGCTGTGGACTGACGATACCCGGCCCCACAGTGCATTTGGCTGATTTCCCAGGGGCATCTATGCTCCGGATTCCTGGTCATCTATCAAGAGCTGCAACTTGGGGTGTTCCCCATGCACCCTTCCCCTCGAGAAGCATTCTTGCCCTTGGATGCTTTCTTAGCTTCTTTGAGAGAGAGGCCTTAAAAATCTATGCAGTGCGCTTGGCTCAGAACGTCAACACACCCTGAGCGCCCTGTTCTTTCTGTATCTGACGATCTACAGGAACGAGTCTTCTCATCTGTTCCTTCGCTCCTGAAGCCTTGGAGGATTGTGTTTGTTCCGGATTGTAAGCTTAGAGGACTTAAAGAAGTGGAATCGGCCAGTGCATTCAAAACCACAATCCAAGGTGATTATTGCTAAGAGATTTGGAAGCCGGTGCATTGAGAACATTTTTCAGCAGTTTCGTCCTCCGCTGAATTAAGGACTCATCTCAGTGGTTTGCAGAGCTCAGTTCTTTCCAAGGAGACTATTTTACTCTGTCCTTTCACGTGGACACACCCAGAAAGCCTGTGTCTTACCTCATTGTATTCATTCTCTTTCTCTTATAATCATAATCTTGAATAAGACTTGAATCGTAGTCTGCACCTCAGTCGTAATTTTTCTGCACCTCAGAAAAATTACTGGATGGTTTCCCTAAAGCACCAAGACATCTCACGTTAGACTTGTGGGGTTCCGGTCAAGAGGTCTTCACAGCGAATCTTACACACACTGCTGAAGAGGTAAACTCAACCGCCAGCCTCCCAAACAGACGGTTCTTGGAAAACAGGAAGGAGAGGCAGCTTGGTGTTCTTTCAGTTAACTGTCTGAAGGCATAAACACAGGAACCCCACTTCCTTATCAATTCAGTAATCTTCAGAGACTGTGCAGGAAAAAAGCGGGGGCCCTAATGATGTTAATGCAGCCGGGCAACAAGGTTGCGGAGGACAAAAGCAGCGCCCATCTCCGAGAACAATTCTGGAGAAACTTCCAGGAGTTGGCATTTTGTTGTAAACAGCTGGCTTCCAATGCCCCAGAGACCGATGGGCTGGAAGAAGGAATGACCTCGTCAGCCTTCAACTTGACCATTGCCCGCTACCATTGCCCGCTACCATTGCCCGCTACCATTGCCCGCTCTTCCCACGTCAAACAAAAGTGCCCCGAGCCTTTGGTGAGTTCATTTCCCATTCCTGTCACCGAACCCCCCAGATGTTTAGATGTCAGTGCCTCTCTACAGGGCCCCCAGCCCTGCTCACCAGGAAAATGGAGAGCAAACAGATCTTTATCTGCATGGCCAGAGGAACACAGTGCTCCTGGGCCCGAAGCTGGGCTGAGGCTATGCCAGGCTTTTCCGATGCCTCCTGGCAGGAGGCCATGGCTCAGCCCTCCCCCAGGCCTGGCACCCTGAAAGAGCTCATTCACTGCACAGGGTGAGCTCTTTTCTCTCAGGTGGCTACTCACCAATGGCAGACCCAATCACACGCAAGAATGACGATTCTGCCTTGGGTACTGAATCTTCCTTCATGAGGCTTTGAGGTTTCTTTTCTTTCCTCTTTCTTTTTTGTTAAAAAAACAAAACAAAACTGAAACTCACCGGACACAATGCTGATACAAATGATGGGATGGTTCCTTTAAGTGAAGACCAAAAGGAAAACAAGAAAGCTGCAGAAAGTAACTCAGAAGCTCTGGCTTCCGTACTTCCCCCTACACTCACATATATACACGCATGCCTTTGCACACATGTATACTCGTGTGCTTGCACACTTACACACTCTTTCACATATACACACTCACTGACTTCCATACCTTTCTCCTACACCCTTGTACACACACAAGCACACACACATGCATCCAGTCACAACACTGGATTCCATACCTATGCTTCCACATAAGCACGCATGCACACTCATACGTGTAGACAAATACTGACTCCCTCCTACTCCCACACCTTCACACACGCGTGCATGCATAATGTACACAGGCACAAACACATGCACACATAATGTACACACACTGGCTTATGTACCTTCTCCTGTACTCACACATTGCACACATATACTCTCACACAAACACACATACTCACATACACTGACTTCACAACTCCCTCTGATGTCCCCCCAACAGTTGCATGCACTGGCTTCCATACTTTCTTCTATACCCATACCTACACACACACACACACACACACACACACACACATACATGTGTATATTCACATATATTGACTCCATATTTCCCTCCTACAGCCTACTACACACATACATTCACACACACTGGTTTTCATTCCTCCTTCCTCCATGTAAGCACACACACACACACACACACACACACACACACACACACAAGAATGTACTACAGACGGGCAATAATTCTCAAAGCCAAGAATCTATGTCGCTTTCTTCTAGTGTGGGAAAAGCCATAAACTGTCCTGGGGACCTCTGTGGACATTCTCTCCCTTCCTGGCTAGATTCCTGCAGCCTGAGCTAAAAGCTAAAAGGAGGCATTTTCCTTCTTCCTACTTTATCTAGAGTAATTTCTTGATGAAGCTGTGTTGGGTCCTCCCCTGAGGCCTCTGAATTTTATCTACTTGCATTTTTCTCCGAGTGACTGCATAGTTTATGAGTCCTAGCATGAACATGAACACGTGGGTTCCTGTCGAAAACAACAGGGAAGGTTTTTCTCCTGCTGGGGTTCCCTCTTCGGCGTATGAAGGTATTGTTTGTTTTATCTTGGGAGCATTGGGGAACTCCAAATGGAAACCCTCATAGGTGTCTGGGCCCTCACCCAGCAATATGGGGACACAGTCTGAACCTCACACTGTCCCGCACCTACTCCCATGCCCCCAGGAGAGGCAGACGATAGAGCAGAGAGGGAGGCAGCGCACCCACACGATAGTGGTAACAGGATTGAGAACACAGTGGGTCAAGGTTGCAACTCTTGTGTCCAGCCTCTCTTCCCACCAGACTCACTACATAACATAAACTCCAGAATGGCAACCACAGCACATTAGACCTCAATATGAAGCCCATTTCAAAGCCCAGGGGATGGGGGAGGCTTGCACAGCTAAAACTGGTGGCCCTGTGTAATATTAGTTTTGTTTCCCTCTACTGCAGAATTTATTTGAGCATAAAAATCAGAACATTTGAATGACTCAGCTGGCAAAGGTACTTGCTGTTAGCTATGAGAATCTGGACTTGATCCCCTGGACTCACATGGTGGAAGGAACCAACTCCTACAAGCTGTCCTCTGACCTGCACACATTGTCATTGCCTGCACATGTGCATACATGCATAATACAAACACAATGAATAAATGCTTAAGAATACATGGGTTTTCTCAAAAACATGTATAGGTTTAGCGAAACAGATGGACATGCGTAAGAACAGTTTGCTGTGCGTAACTAGATCTTGTGTTGTTAGGCTCCTTGTTCAGATGAAGGACTACTGGGGCAAAGGTAGAAACATCCTCGGGACTCTTGATGGATGCTAACAGATTGCTTTCTCAACGACATGACTTCCATAGCCACTAGGAAATCCCAACAAGACACATAGAGCACAGCTCTGTAATTCCTGCTGCTCCTCACAGCTTATTGCTATACCCATAGATCAGAGCATTGCTCAGCCCACATCAGAGAAGTTCCTTCTTGCAGTAGAGGATGGAGATCCACAACAGGACAACGTAACAGGCAGAGAGTGGGACTATCACACCTCTTTCCCCGGGCGCAGGGATCTATGCCAAAGAAGAGGCGGAAAGATTAGAGCCAGGGATGCTGGACAACTCCCGGGAAGCAGCATCTTCCAAACACGGGCTGGTGCACACGTGAGCTCCCAGAGACTGTGACAGCCGGGACAGGACCTGCACTAATCCAATCCAGACAAAATCTCAGCCCGGAGAAAGGCAGGTGGGCACACGCTCCCACCCCTTGTCCCACCCCTAATCAAGAAGCTATTTGCAATTGGTAACTGCTGGAAAATAACTGCAATGGGTATAGCGGTCACACTTCAGGGCGAACCCTCACACTCAGAATTAATGGCCAACAAACAGAGTCCATGGGATTTTGTTAACGTTGTGTGCTTTTCTGGTGTTTGTTTGGTTGGCTTTGTTTGTTTACTTGTCTTTTTGAGAGAGAGAAAGAAGTGAAGTTGGAAGAGTATCTGGAAAAAATTCAGGAGAGGGGAAATAGTGTTATCAAAATGTATTATATAAAATGTTTTAAAAAATAAAGAGGGAAAGTTTTCCGTATTTTATCTGAAAATAAGCATCTAAAATGAAAAATTATTTTACTTTAGGCTAAAATATTACTTTATATACTTTTTGTATGTCTGAAATACTTTGCAGCTTATAAAGAATTTCTAAAATGTTAGGTATGTTGTTTAATAGTGTCATGCATGGGGCAGTTTTTTAAAATGTGACCTTTGGAGTTGATCTTAATGGAAAGGTCCATATTCACAAAGAAAAAAGAGAGAATGATAGTTTTCAACTTGGCAAATATAGATTTAAAGTATGCAGCATATTATATGTTCACAAATATGAAATAGTGCAAAATTAATAACACCTATATTAAATTTTTTAATTGAATGCAATTTACTTCCTTTTTCTTTTAGCGGTCACTTTAAATTTTTTATTTTTTCTTCTTTTTTGACGGGGTCTCTTACTTTGAACTCCTTGTGTAACCAAGGATGACCTTGTACTGACCCTCAGGCTCCACCTCCTGAGTTCTGACATTATGGGCAAATATCACCAGCCCCAGTTTATGCAGTGCTGGGAATATAACCCAGGGCTTTGCCCATGCTAGACAAATACTCTACCAACTGAGCCGCGACCCTAGTCCCAAGACTGACTTTAATATGACCCATCATACCCTCCTGCCAGGTGTGTCATATCCTTGAACTTATTAGCACATGAGACAGCATTCTGAAGAGAACACCATTAGCACATGCTGTACAATCAGCAATTAATGAATAGAATCTCATGAAACTCAGAATTTTCTGCACAGCAAAAGACACCATCATTCTGACAAAGCAGCAGCCTACAGAATGGGAAAAGATTTTTAGCAGCTACACATCTGATAGGGGGCTATTATCTAATACATTTACAGAACTCAAGAAACTGGGTTTCAAATAATCCAATTTAAAAAATGAGGTACAGATATAAAGAGAATTCTCAATAGAGAAATCTCAAACGGCAGAGAAACCCGTAAAGAAATGCTCAGCATTCTTAGCCATCAGGGAGAGGCGAATGAAAACTACTTTGAGATCCCATCTTATACCTGTCAGAATGGTTGAGATCAGTAACGCAAGTGACACCTCATGTTGGTGTGGATATGGAGTAAGGGGAATGCTCTTCCATTGCTGCTGGGAGTGGAAACTTGTCCAGCCGCTTTGGAAACCTAACTACGTTTTCATTCAGAGGTGGTTACCAATCAGAGACAGCTTCTGAGTTAGGGGTGGGGGCATGTGTCCACTTCTCTTCTCTGCTCTAGGGCTGGATCTGGTGAGGTCCTGTGCATGCTGCCCCGGTCTGTGTGAGTTCCCTGGGAACTGGTCCTGTTGTGCTTAGAAGCTTGCCTCCTTGGTGTTCTCCATCCCTCTGTACGTTCAGTCTTAATCAGATTCGATCTCTTTGCAGTTAAAGCCAGCAAAGGCAGAGAGGCATGGCTGCTCTCGATACTGCAAATTAGTGTCAGTCAAGGACCCAGTAGTATCTTCATACCACTGTCTCCAAGGCTCCAAGAACAATGAGCAGGATGGGGTGGGAAGAATGGAAGAGCCTGCAGATACAAAGAAGAGCTGCGAGATGCTATCCTTTGGCATGGCGTAACCAGGGCAATCATGGTGTCATGACAACGGTGACTGCCAGCAGCCCCTGCACAAGACTGGTCCTGTTGATAGCCAACAAGGAGTTGATCAAGGAGCAGCCCAGTGGCCCCTACTCCTTCCTACTAAAATGCAAACCATTGATGGAGTCCGTGGGAGGGGCAGATGTTCGCAGAAGCCACGGATGAACTCATCGAGTTCTAACAAACAGTAGCGCATGGGCACACACAAGCCCTGGCGAAGCACAGAGCGTCACAAAGCAAAGCAGAGAAGTGAATGTGGGAGGAGTTCTTGTGGAAGGGAGTCGTGGGGGTGAAGAAAATAGGAAAGGATGACGGTCATGATAATCCGAATGAGGGTCTGTGTGTGCACGCATCTGTCCGAGAACATTTCCCTTTAAAAGAAAAGCTTCCTAGAGTGTTGATGAAACCGGGTAGACAGTGAGATTCTGTTTTGTGATGCGAGCTGGAAACGGTTGGCAGGCAGAAGAGAACCAAACTAAATCTGTGAGTTTAGTCTTGCTTCTTTCCCCTTCTGCTCTACAAGTGTTATCAGGCAGCTTTCAAAATGGACAAAGTGGCATGGGCTACACTCTCACATTCAAGTAGCTGACTGCCTCTGCACCCTCTGGTTGTCTTGAAGGTCATCCCACCCTTGGGACACACCTTGCTGGAACTGTTCTATGGACACAAGCTTTGCTGACATCAGTCTAACTTCCTTGTGAGCTCATCCCTTTGTGGGATAATAGTGGCGTCAGTCCTCAGCCTCTGAACTTGCAAATCTTCTATAAAACATCGTGATAGTGTTGATGGATATTGCTTAATGTGTCTGTAGGAAATTCAGGAGGAAATCTGTAAAAGTTCATGCAATCATTCTCAAGAAAGTGCAGGTGCTGACAGATATTTTGTGTGTGGATGTACTACAGGAACCTCATTCTACTGAACTTAAAATTTTATTTTTGTAATTAAGAAAAAAGACACTAGTGTTGATGTCTATAGACTCTTAGGTTAAAATATTCACAAGGAATATTAAATTGTCATGTGAAGTTGGAAGGCATAGGGGACGATGCCATCAATGACGTGATGAATCTGCACACTCAGAAGGAGATGTTGGCTCCTTGTCCCTCTCTCCCTCCAACCACAGCTTTGCTCTCCTCTGAAAAGACTTCATTCCCAGGCAGAATGAAGAAGCCAATGACATCACAACACTGCAAATTCTCCTGGTGCTCAAAAGGTCAGGAATAGACAGTTGCTCCACCAACATTCACATTGTTCTTCATTACCCCAAAGAGCCCCAGGGCCCCTCTAATACCTGTGGACCATCTCTCTATCCAGAAAGTGGGACACTTTGCTTATCCACTAATAGCAGGGGGAGCATGATCCTTTCATCTGTCCCATCTAATATAGACGCAAGGAGAAAGTAGACGGTCCCTAAAGTGATATCAGATAGCCCAGGCTAGCCTTGAACTTGAAGCTTGAATCATCTTGCCTCAGCCTTGAGACTCATCATTTATTTAAAAAAATATTTTAATCTATGCATTTATATTTTACATGTATGATTATCTGTCTGCACGCAGGCACATACATCACATATGTATCTGGTGCCCTCAGAGACCAGAAAAGGGCATCTGATACCTTAAAACAGCAGTTGTAGATGGTTGTGAGCCTCCATAGGGGGCTAGGAACTGAATCTGGGTCCTCTGCAAGAGCAGCAAGTACTCTCAACAGTGGCTCCAACCCTCCAGTCCCAGAAGACCATGTGGTCCTGCACACATGGCACTGAAGATCACTGGAAACCTACGGTTTGCCACTGAAGTTTTTCCTAATGGGAACTTCAGAGACTGAGTACAATACAGCACAGGGTGGACGTTCTTACAGAGGCATCACTAAACGTCAGTGCACACTGGAAATGTTTGGAGGGCTTGCTAAAGGACACATTGCCGGCCTAGTAAGTTTGCACAGGGCACTAAAGATGCATGTTTCTTGCAAGTTTCTCGGACAATGCTGATGTTGTAGGGATCATAATTTGAGAACTAATATCAAAGGGATTCATGACAGCTCATTAGATAATATCACTAAAGTGACTACTAGGAATTTGAGTCTCAATTCAGTACCTTTATTTCATGATGGAGTCTATTCCATTTGTACGTTGTAGCCAGTGGTATTCCCAAGTATAAGCTACCTGAAGTCTATCAATATATCCTGATTAGTTATCAAGGATTTGTTGTTCAAAGAGACTTAACCAATGGCCACGAGGAGAACAGTGAGCTTCAGTGTCAAAGACGTGTTCTCTAACCGAGGCAGAAGTCAGCAGCAAGTGACTCATCCTGACCTGGCCTCACTGTCCTCCCATCTTCTGCAAAACAGTGCAATTCACAGCCAAGTCAAGTGCGCCCCTATTAGAAAGAAGCCAGCAAAGCAGACAGAAAAGACATCAACTTTAAACTCACTCTGCTTTCATCTCCCAAACAACATGTTCTTTTTCTCTGGTTCTTTTGGTGTTTCTAACGGAAGTGAAATTCTTCTCTGGCGTCCAAGAAAGATTTATGACTGAAACAGAACAGATTTTACCTGGCAGTGAGCGCAGACGGGACTTGTTCTCTCATACGAGGCCCAATTGCTCTTTATTTTGCAGATACTAATATTAGGCCCGGTTAATTATCACACATTCCTTTTATTAGGTGAGGAGCTACATTCTTGAAACCACTCTCAGGAAAATAATCCTTTCCTTCCAGACCACCCTGAGCTGTAGACTTGGGGTTTCGGCAGTGGTAACATTGCTGGGCCATGTGGCAGATGTTTGGGCAGCCTGAAGACATCTGCTGAGCCGTAGACTTGGGGTTTCGGCAGTGGTAACATGGTTGAGCCATGTGGCAGACTTTTGGACAGCCGAAAGACATCTGCTCTTCAGCCTCAAGCCCTTGGAAGTGGTTGGGGAACTTCCTCTTGTTTTGTTCAGTTGGCCCAAGGTCATTCCCACTACAAACACCATGAAAGTGTTGGTACCACCAGAGTACCAGTCTTCATTGCTTCTCTCCCTCTGCACAGAGCCACCTGGGAGGGCAAAGCTGACAAAATAGGATGCATTCAATAAATTTTACTGGAAGGCACTGATTCAGGCAAGTTAAAGCCAGCTGAGTTTTGTACAAAATACTAAATTGTTATAATACACTAAATTTCATTCAAAATGTATCTCATTTTAATAGATATTCTATAGGTTGATTGCTAGCAAATTAATAACTAATTTGCCATAGAAACATTGTGGTCATATTGTGAGCCTGTTCCCCAATGCCTTTTTAACTCCCACTGTGCCTGGAAGATAGTACTACACCAAGAACAACAGGAAACCTCTCAGTTTTTCTACTTTGCTTTTAGAACAAAGTCACCCAAGTTACAGATCCGAACTTCAGAGTGTAGTGGCTCAGGCCTCTGTTCATTGATTCTCATCCAGCCATGGTGGGCGTTTGGCAGGACTCCCAACAAAAAGAAAGGGGGGGGGAGAGGGTACCAGAGGTAGCATGGAGACTCCAGGGGAGACGGCAAGTGAGGGAATGGCAGAAAGCCAGGTCTCCGGTGACTGTGGGAAATAGTGTCAGGTGCTCACACATTCCATGATGGTTCCAGTCCCTGCTGGGTGACAATGGTGGACAAGGACGAGGTGAGGAGACAGGAGGAAGCACAGGAGGTCTGCCTTCAGAAGCAGTGGTGCTGGTGGCGATGAGCAAAGCCTCTGGCTTGGTCCCGATCCACCAAAAGAAAAAAGAACAACTTGAGACTCTTAAAATAGCAAGTGGGAAAAGGGCAATTGGGGTTCTAGCCCTCCTAGGAGCTCAGGCCCATGTGCTCCCTTGGAAGTGAATTCTTCATTAGGAAATTCCCTCTGCTTCTATTATGGATTCAGAAAGGGAAAGAGGAAAACGAAGAGAAGAGAGGAAAGGAGGGAAGGAAAGGGGAGAGAAGAGGGAAGGGGAGGAGAGGAGAGGAGAGGAGAGGAGAGGAGAGGAGAGGTGAGGAGAGGAGAGGAGAGAAGAGGAGAAGGGAGGAGGAGAGGAAGAGAGGAAAAGAGGAGACAGGAGAAGGGGAGAGAAGGGGAAAGGAGGAAAGGAGAGAAAAGGAGAGGAAAGGAAAGGAGAGAAGGGGACAGGGGAGGAGGGAGAGGTGAGGGGAAGGGAGGGAAAAGAGACAGAAAGTTTCCCACATCATGATCACAGTAAAACAGAAAGACAAATAATATATGGCCAACAAATCCCTACAGGATCAGTTTCACCAAAGAAACTGAGCCAATCTGTACATCAGTCTGAGACCTAAAAGATGGCACCATGTTTGAAAACCACCCGAGTCTAGTGCCTGATACTCTGCCAACCCTAGACTCTAACTAAACCACAACTAGCAACTGTTTAATCAGCTCCTACTTTATGCCGTGCCCAAACTTAGGTGTGTAATATTGGTGCAACCTACAGATCGTGAACAGTGTAGATCAGAAAGAAAACTCCTTCCCCTGCATGGAGCCTCTGGGAGCTCACTTTCCTCTTACTCATCGAACCTAGCTAAGATGTGCTTCAGCTGATCAGGCCTCAGAAGGAGCTCCTGAGTGCTGAACTCTTGGAATCCCCCTCTCATCCTCACCCCCAAACCAGGCAGAGAGCTCTCCTGCTCTAGAACGCCATGCCAGTCTCAGCCTCAGGCTGAGAACAGGACTGAGATGCCTGTCCCTAACTGACTTCTGACCTCCAAAGAGAAGAAGAAAAGGAAGATGAGAGAGAGGAGGGAGAGAGAGGGGGAGGGATTCTAATTCAAATTGCTTCCCTCCCTCCTTCCATTCGTCCTTCCCTCCCCTCCCTTCCTCCCTCGCTTTCATCTCTTTCTTTTCTTTCCCCTTTTTTCTTCATTTTCATTCTTTCGTCCTTTGCTTTCCTTTCTCCTCGGTTTTCCTTCCTTCCCTCCTTCAAAAATGTCTGAAAATCATGTGCATTCTCTCAAGCAGCTCAGAGAGGGACACTATACGCAGCAATCCCAGCATGCAGAGGGTCGCATACTCTCAGCTTGCAGACACTGGAAGTCTGGCATTCCCGGCATACTACTTGGGAAGGAATCCTTACAGACAGTGGTGGATGGCTCCGGCTCCGACTCCGGCCTCTTAAGCTCCGTTTACATTTCATAGTTTTTACTGAATTTTCTTCAACTGCATCTCCAAACATACTTCTCTGGTCCATAAACTGTTTCGGTGAAACTTGGATCACATTTGATTTGATTCCTGTAACTGCGAGAATCTGAGACAGCCATTCATTTCGAAGCAAGCCTCTCTATTTGAAAACCTTCCTATGCCAAGTCTCTGTCAGGGTCCTCAATCACAGCACCCTGGTGCCCTCTGCTAATCATGGTGGCCTGCATCTTCCAAAAATAGCAACTGCTGAGACCCTGCTTGCGGCTTCTTGGTTTCATTACTCCTTAATAAACCCTTGTTCATTGAACAAGCCAACATGAATCTCCTACAGCTGAATCTGAGATGAAGGCTAGTATCACTGGAGAGTCCCAGCCTTCCCTGACTATTCTTTTTAATAATGCTTTCCTCATTTTTTAATATTATTTGGGAAGTTATAATCACACCATTTCTACCTTCCCTTTTCTCCCTCTAAACCCTTCCATGTCCCTTCCCCCTCCCCATCGTGATCTTGCACATTTGTGGTCTCTTTATGTTGTTACATTTGTGTGTATGCATGCACGCGTGTGCGTGCGTTCGTGCGTGCGTGCGTGTGTGTGTGTGTATGTGTGTGTGTGTGTGTGTGTGTGTGTGTGGTCCTAAATATGTAAATACAACCTGCTTAGTTTGTATAATGGTACTTTTATGTGTGTTTTCAGGGCTAACCATTTGGTATTGGATAACCGATTGGTGTGCTCTCCCCTAGAGAAGATTATGTCTCCTGTTCTCAGCATTTCTTAGTTGCCTGTAGCTCTTCATGTAGACCTGAGGCCTCTCGAGCTTCCCCGATCCATGCAAGCCTGCTTTTGGCAACAACTTTGTTCAGCCCGTGTTTAGGCAGCCATGTTGGTGGGACTTCCTGGGTGTAGCTTCTAAGAGATACAATGTCACAGCTAACCCAAAGTTCTTCTGGTGCTTACTAGACTTAGCAATAACATCGTGTGTGTGTGTGTGTGTGTGTGTGTGTGTGTGTGTGTGTGTGTGTAGCTGTACGCACATACAGTGCGTGTAAAGATCAAAGTACACCCTCAAATGTTGGTCCTGCTTCCGCTGCTTTGTACCCCCATCTTGCCATTGCTAGAATTATTTGTGCAGGCCGCTGTACCCAGGCTTTTGTGGGGGTTGTAAAACCAAATTTAGGTTGTATGCTTGCAAGCCAACTGCTTTACAAACCCCCAACCTTGACGTTTACTTGGTGCTGAGTGAGTGTGGAATTTCATGAAGGGAGCATCAAGGCTATGTTCGAATGCTCTTGTCTTGTAGTATTATGCCATCTGCTAACGATTTTGAGCCCGGCCACTCTCAGAATCCTGAGGAATTGCTCACAGGCCCACTGCTTCCTAGAGTTCCACTTCAGAAATGATGGAGATGTAACCAGGATGCAGTTGCACCTGTGGGAACACCTAACACAGGGTGTTGCCCCAGGAGGAAAGGAAATGGCTACTTTGTCTCCTTCAGAGTAAGGAGGCATACAAAAGCCCTGGGAGCTACCTTCAAGATGCAGTCTTTCTCTTAGGCATGGAGCCAAGGTGAAGAACATTCTGTGAATCATTACTCCTTGTCAGCTTGGCCAAAGCACGGCTGTGGGCTAGAGGACTGTTTTCTGTTTTTTTGGTTTGTATCTGGGTGGGCACAGGCTCCGCAAATCTCATGACACTAGCAACCAGTTTGCGATCCTGGGTGGTTTCTCTGGAGCAGAAACTCTCTAACCTGTCCGTACAAACTTCCAGCAAAGTCTGTTTCTTCTCAAACTTAATCAGTCGGCCTTTGTAACCAGCCTCTCAGTTGGTTGAAAAAGAATTCTCTATATCTCTCTTCAGAACTCATAAGGTGGCTGCGGTGAGCAGATTTTTCATGAGCGCCTTGGGCCAAATTGTAATCGTTCGTCAGTGAGCGAGTGCGGGTGAATTCCTCTGAGCTCTCCCCTCCTGCCCTGGACTCAGGAGTCCAACAGTGACATTAGTGCCTCCTGCTTCTCTTCCGGAAGATAACATCTTCAAACAGTAACCTTGTTTAACTTAAACAAGCCTTCTGCCCTCAGCAAAGGGAAAAGTTCAGTAGGAAATCCGCATTTGCTGTTGGGCCGGGCAGATAGGGACTACGGATGACTCTAATTCTCAAGGCTGCTTACAAAGCCAGAGCCAAGTTTTCACAGAGGTGGAGTAATCGCTAACAACTCCATTCCCTTGGGTCAGTAACGAGTGTTGGTGTTTTGTTTCCTGTGACGACTTGGAAAATATGAACAGCTTTCGCTCCTCTCTAACAGAGCCCTCCAGCAAGCTGGACTAGTGGGGACTACCTTGATTCAAAAAAAAAAAAAACTTGAAACCAAATCATTCTACAACACTTTTCAGGTATTTGTCTGGCTAATCCACATCAAAAAATGCTCATATATAAAATAAGATAAACATATATAATATAAACGATATAGGTATAATATATATTGCATACATCACCCAAGCACGAGTATTTGCCTGAACCAACTCACCCTTACTATATGCTATTAATTTTGGTTTATTTATCCCATTCCATCCTATTAAATCATAGTCCTGTCCTATAAAGGCATCAGTGTTGAGTTAGGGGTGTGTGGTTCGGTGGTTGAAAGCCTGTCTGACATGTGCCAGGCCCTGAATTCAGCCAGAACAACCACAACAAAAGCCACAGCTTGTGACTCACAGAATTCATGTTCTTATCCATGACCTAACATACAAAAAACACTCTGGAGGGGGAAAAGGGTATATGTATCACAGATCCTACAAATCACCCACTTCTGGGAAATCAAATACAACTAAGGATGTCATTTTTGTCAAAAAAAAAATTCTCATTAAGTAAACTCTATTTATGAGGTAAAAATTTATGAGTGCCTGCATGGTGCATTATGTTGCGTCTGGCATGTCGTATATTCCTCCCAGGGCAGACAGGAGAAGAGAGTGGATGCAGGAAGGGGGATGAACTCGGGAAAGCTCTCAGGAAAGGGTGGTCAATGCCTCCATGTCTGAGGCTTTGGTCCCATTCCCATATGGAAGTGGGGCACGTCCAGGCTGAAGGTTTCCTCGGCCCACCCAGGGATCCTAGCTGTCCCTTTCCATTCCTTGTGGCCAAGGCAGGAACAGAAATTGCTCTGGACAAGTGAAAAAGGCTAAGTCAGAACCTTTGGGCGGCCAGTGTGGATGAGGCCCCACCTCCTTCCCTCTGTGACCCTACTCCACATGCTGGAATGTTCTTCACATTTCTCTTCTGCTTTCCCTCTACTTGAGCGCCCCCCCCCCCCCCGCCCCGGGACTATAGAAGAGGAGAGCCCTTACCAGGACTCCCATCAGAATTCTCACATAGATCTTTCCGGTTGTTTCTGAAATAGACAGCCTCTCTCCAGCCAGAAACAAACATCACAGAGGAAAGCAGCTGAGGGCCGTGACCATGAGCTGTGCAGACAATAGTCTGGAGTAAGAGATTAAAACCCTGAGAGAGAAGGACCACCCAGAGAGACGCTGGTGAGACTGGGGATGGAGTGGAGAAACCCTAGGCAGGGCTGTTGTGTCTTTTGTCCCACTTATCCCTAAACCTCAGTGGATTCCCTTCCCTTCCCTCGGACTAGTTGTTCTTGCATTCAGAGAGCCAGTAAATTCCCTTTTTGCCTTTTGCTTAATTCCAGCTGGGTTTCTGTAAATTGGAAAAAAAAAAACCAAAAAACTCATGACTAATACAACCCTTAATTGTTCCTAAACCAGATAGTCATGTCCTATAAATTTACATGTTTTGTTTTATAACTCAAAGGTGGGGTCTTACATTTGCTGCTGGGGAATAGGTCTTGTTTATCCTGACTCCTGGTTCTAGAGTGCCTGGTCACCGATTTGCACACACCGTTGTCAGTCGTGGGGAGAAAACATGACTTTAGTCAATTTTTGGAAACAGCTAGTTTCTCCATGGCAAGGAAGAGAATTGCAGTGACCAGATCTCATTCAGAAAAAAAATAGATTTTTAAATTTTAAGAAACTGACTCACATTCTTTTGAGTAAATTACCAATCCTTTGGAGAACTTCAGGCCTTCTTCTCCAGAATATGAACTGACTAAAAGAGGGACTGATTGAGACCTCAGGAAGAGCAAAAGACAGCTCCAAATCTAAGTGACATTGTCTGGTTAATCCTGGCCCATTCCCTGGGGCTATATCCCTGATGTCAACAGGGCTATAGGTGCCTCTTCTGAAAACAAGCAGGTTTCGCACTGTCAGCCACGGCTGGGCTCAAGAATCCAGCCATTAGCCTCAGCACAAACTCACTGCACGCTGTCAGGAAACCAAAACAAATCCGGCCTGAGTAACTATTCAAAATATTCTTGTAAAAGAGGAAAGAAACACGCCAATGATCAGAATGCTGGCATAGACCTCCTGCACAGTTCAGAACTTAGGCCAAGGGTTTTCTTCTATAAAGAGAAATGAACAAGGCTGAAAAGACTTGGGGATGTGGAAGGGCGGTGGGGGTCGAGTCGGGTGGTAGCTAAGATGATCAGAGCATGCTCATCCAGCAGCCAGATGATTGGGGGGGGGGCGGGGACTGACTTTTCATGCTTCTTCTGACTGAAGCAGGTCAAAGTTCAGAAACCTGGGGCTCAGAGAGAACTCTCAGGATGATGATCAAGTGTCATGCTCTAATTCATCAGAGAACACACAGGTTGGTTCATTATGGCCAAAGAGAGCTTGGAGCGTCTGTCTGTGTCCCCGTTCTCAGCGAACAGACAGCATGCACGACTCTTAACCTAAGCCATAAGGGGCAGGGTGCTCCTTACCCAAGAACTTCTTCACAGTACAGAAGAGGGGCAGGCTTGTTGTAAATCGGAGCGGCGGGCTGCGTTCCCAGCACCCGGCTAGATTGACCCAAAATAATTACACGGAAACTGTATTCATTTAAACACTGCCTGGCCCATTAGTTCTAGCCTCTTATTGGCTAACTCTCACATCTGCTTTTAACCCGTTTCTAATCATCTGGATCGCCACTTGTCTGTGGCTTACCGACATGAGTTTAACCAGCGTCCGTCTCGGAGAGGAGTTTCCTGGCGTTTGCCTGACTCTGCTTCTTTCTCCCAGCATTCCGTTCCGTCTACTCCACCTATCTAAATCCTGCCCTATCAAAAAGCCAAGGCAGTTTCTTTATTAACCAATGAAAATAACACATAGACAGATGACCCTCCTACATCACAGACTCCTAAAACAACCTTGTTTTTTGAAATCACAGGGCTCTCCAAACCTCGCTTGTGGCTCCAGGAGCTGTCCGCATCTGTGTGCCTCCCTGGGTCGCATGGGAATTCCCAGGTTGGAGAGCCTTGAGGTCACACGGATAGTAGGAATGGCACCTTGTACTCTTGATCTGCCTCCCTGGGAGTGACACGCCATGTTGGAAACTGCAGATGCATTCAGTGTCGAAACGCATCCTTGACATTTGCTAGTTACTCCCAGCTCCATGCAAAGAAACAAGTCCATCAGTTCAAGTGCAGCCGTCTGGATAGTGCTGCAGCCTTAAAATTTTATCTCAGTGGGGTCTCTAAATCTCAGTCCCATATCCTGCTCTGACTTCTTCCTCCTTTCCACTGCCCATTGGCATTTCAGTGGTAAGCTTCCCTTCCTTGGCACAGGTCTCTGTGTATCATAACTAAGTTCTCTTTTCCTTATTACCTGTAACATGAGGGGGCCGGCTTGTTTGTGTTTTTCTGTCCTGCCCTGTCCACCAGCTGTTTAGTCCCAGAAAAGAATCACACTGAGATCTCTATAAATTATAAAGCTGATTGGCCCATTAGGTCAGGCTACTTATTAGCTAACTCTCACATCTTGATTAACCCATTTTTTCTGATCTATTTTAGCCATGTGGCACAGTACCTTTTTCAGTGGGGCAGCTGACATCCTGCTGCTTTGGTGGTCTGGGCAGGAGTGGGAGGAATCAACTTCCTCTTCCCCAGAATTCTCCTGCTCTCCTTGCATCATTTCCACTTCCTATCTGGTTTTCCCGCCTATACCTCCTGCCTGGCCAATCAGCGTTTATTTAAAACATGATTGACAGAATAGAGACAATTCTCCCGCACCAGTTACCTATACTGAAACTCTGTCATTTAAATGGTATTGATAAACAGGTACTTATATCACCTCCTCCAAGGCTTCGAGAACATTTTGAAAGAGGGAACCAAAAGCATGTAAGAGCCAGATGACAGGGAGCAAGACTATGAAACACCACCTTCTGCACGGCACAGCCTCCTCATTCATAGCTCCCAGCAGCTGCAATAGGCTGCACCTGACCTGCAGAGACCTCCTCTCAATAATCAGTAATGGATTGGGGGGGGGCTCAAGCAGCTGTGCCCCTCCCTATGGGAACTATCGGCTATCGGAGCATATCCAGGGAGGGGAATCGTCTTGCACTGTGTACTCACTGAAGAGTCCACCAGACTCCAGGAAATAGTTCCACACCCTGGTCATATAGACTATCCTGGTTAAACTCAGTGGGACACACACATAGACACACAGACACACACACAAAGGCATGAACATACATAGCAAAGGGAGTTGTAGAAAGGGAGAGAGATCATAAGGGTGGAAGTAAGATAAAAAGAAGGATGGCTGGGAATAATCAGAATGTATTTTATAACTATATACAGCTTTGAAAAAATTAACATATATTTTAATTTTTTTAAATTTTGAAATCATAATAATTACATCATTCCCCCCTTTTCGTTTCCTCCTCCAGATCCCCCCATGTACCTCCACCCAGTTGTCTTTGAAACTTATGATTTGTGACATTCTTTTCTTTCATTGTTGTTATGTACATGTTTATGTAAACATATATTCTCAAATACATAAATATGACTTTCTCAGTCCATATAACATTACTTGTATGTCTGTTTTCAGGGCTAACCACTGATATTGAATAGCTGGCTGGCGGGTTCTTCCCTGGGGAAGACGATTTCTCTAGCATTCCTTTTAAGTGCCTCTAATTCTTTGCCTAGAGTTAAACGCATTCGGCTAGAACATGTTTATGCACAAAAGTCTAAAGAACAGGAAAAAAACTCTCAGAGTAAAAAAGTGCAACGCAAAAGTAAAGACAAATAAACAAAAAACAAACAAAGACTAGTCCTGAAGGACTGAGGATGAAGCTCAAAGGCGTTCATGCCAGTTTGGACTAGCGGAGGGAGGCAAGCAGGGGCTGAAAGGTTAGAGAATCAATTCTCTCACCAAACTCTATTTTTTGGTAAAAATATTGTTAAATCTATAAACACAAAAGTTTCCATTTAGAATATAAAAGTCAATCATTGCTTTTTTGCATTTCTAGTCTAATAATGCTTTCCTCTTTTCTGCTTTCCTCTAAAAACGAATGAATCCTTTGGGCTCAACAGAAGATATTCACACAGAGAAGTTCAACTACAAAATCACCTTGCTGTATTTCAGAATTTCTATCCCCTTCACATTAGTACTGAAATAAAAACTGAAGCTAACTGAGTGCCCAAATGACTTGCTAATACTCTGATTATATGTATTCAAAAATGTGAACTATTTGCTGGTATAAAGTCACTAAGGATGGAAGACAGAGTTCTAAAAGACAGCACCAGGAATATACTTTCAACCTAACAGGACCCACAGTGAAAATATCACCTGCCTGGAACTTACTTCTGTGAGAGAATTTAGTCCTTTGCCGGGGCCCCATGGACAGATCCTAAAGCAACTGCCCATGAGCCTCATCTTTTAGCATCTGTATCCTTGCATCCCCTTTCCTCCTTAGATTTTGGTGTTGCCTAAACCCAGCTTCTATGGAGCGTTGCTGTGTCTCTCCCGTAGTTAAGTTGGGAAAGACTCTGTCTCCCCAAGGACTTGCTCCCTCTCTGACTCTGAAGAAGGAAGTGGGCATGTTATAAAATCTAGATGGCAAGGACGTGAAGGTAACCTCTGGTCAACAGCAAGGATGAAGCTAAGGGCACTCAGTTTCACAGTCACTGGGAAATACTCTCTGCCAACAACGTGAGTAAGCCTGGAAGAGGATCCTCTCCCATCAAGATGAGAGTGCAGCCCAGCTGCTACACTGATTGTTGTATCCTGAATCCAGAGTCTGTGGACAAGTTTTGATCAGACTTCTACACCTCCGAAATCACGAGATACAAACATATGTTGTTTTAAGACACCGTGTTTGTGGCAATTTTTGCATAGTAATGAGTACTAATGCATATCGTAAAAGAACACACTGTCCAGACATGTGTGCTTGTTCTTATCCCTGTGACGTAGTATGCTGGATCAGGTCTCAGCCGAGCCAATTGCTCAGCTGAACTGAGATCCAGGCAAATCCCATGGAGCAGTTGCGTGTCCAGTGATGCCCTTGGCTTCTCTGCACCTAAGTTTCCTCACCTGTTAAATGAGGGGTTTGTGACTGGAAATACCAAGGAACTTGTCTGGTCAAGAGGACTTGGGTTCTCTGCTTCCAAAGAAAAATGATACCCTTGATAGCGAGAGGGAATTAGCCTGCAAGTGACAGAGGAGAAATGAACACGTACTGAAGATTCACACAAACTTCTGTCCTGGAGAGAGAGTAGAGGCCACACATGGGAACAGCCCTTAGAATCCAGTGAAACAGCCACAGGTCTCTATTTGCCTATCATCCACGTGATCAAGGGGATACCAGCACTTCCAAGCTTCTTTTGTAGACAACATTCTCAAAAAACCTTTTGTTGGAGGAGGTCTAACTCAAGTTTTGGGGTTTTGGGGTTTTTTTTTTCTAGTGAAATTTTTAAAAAGCTACCCTCAGTCCAATTCTGAGAAAATGAGCATGGAATCCCACTTCACACACACACCCCTTCCCTAATGACAGGCATGGCTTCATTATTAGACCGCTGTCCTGACTTCTGGCTGGCAGGAAGAGCAGAGCCAATGTTCTTAGAAGTAAGACGGAGCAGCACACTCCTGTGAAGTAGCTTTGTGGGTCTCCTTTTCCTGATGCTACATAAAGAAAGGCTTTCAATGGAGCTGTGGTAAGAAGGTTGTAAGATTTCAAAGTCGGTGGGAGACATAAATGACAGCATAAATTCTCAAACCATAGTGCGCTGAATGTTGGAAATAGAGACGTGTTCTTTGCAGTGTGAGAGAGAAAAAAACTCCTGCTCATTAGGGCCTTAGAATGAATCTACTCTTACAAGCCTAATCCATGAATAAACTAAGAAACAGAACTTTGCTGAAAAATTCCTCATGGATTTACAAGTTGCTATAAGTCCCTGAGGAGCAGGATTTGACCTATAAAGCCGCCTGGGGTACACAGGTCTGTACAGTGCAGAGTGAATTTGGGACCTGACATCTCTCCACAACAAAGAGTCTACTGATACCAAATCTGGCTTTCTGTCCCCTGTGTTAAATAGCACTTAGTGTGGATTTAAGAGTAACTTGATGGCTGATGGCTTAAGAAAAGGAAATTTTAAGAGACTGCTGGAAATGAAGAAACAGGAAAGGCAATCTCAAGTTCTTAAAACCCTGGGACTTACAAATCATTGAACTGAATTTCTCCTCATCTTAAATTTATAATTATTCGTAACTACTCTACAAATATCCAAATTATTAATTACTTAGAAATACAAACACAAAAGATATATATATATATATATATATATATATATATATATATGCCTTTTTTCCTCTTGTCAAATAAAAGAAAAAGTGTCAAAACGGCCAGTCAATAAAAGAGTTTAGCAAATGTGCATTTAATGTCATCTCCCATTCTCTTCTTCAGTAGGAAGCCTGGGTCAACTCTTTGTCAACTCTTGGATTTTGTGATTAACTCAATTAAACGCTGAATGCATTGTTTAGGTTCAACTTGTCAAAGCACAATAGCAAAACTTAGCTTCCTTCCACCTTTAAAAAGGTCAGGATTGGGTTCATTATCATTTTGGTCATAGCGAAAAATATTTTCCCTATCAACACTGTATTGAACTGTTATCTAAAGTGCTTTTGTTTTATGCTTTAATTACAGTGGGATATTTTTTCAAGCAGTTCTCAAATGCGAGCACATAACATTCACAGGTTCAGCTGCCTCAATGGGGTGCATAATTTAGAGAACAGCTTCCCTCCCCACGTGACCAAGAAGTGTCACAGCCCCATACTAATTTATTTTCAGAAGACAGCAAGTTTCAAGATCAGAAGCATTTGGCTGGACTTGACTGAACTATTTGCTTGTTTTAGTCAAACGTGTATGACCCACTGTGACGCCTGAGAGCTCTCTCCCAATAAAATAAAATTACCATCGATCATGTGTCTACATTCACCCTGTCCTTTCTGTGTTGATCAGAAGGTAGTGAGAAAATAGAGGAGCGTACTAAAAGTCTGATTGTTGTGGTTTAGAGCTGCACAGAGGAAAAGCACAT
Organism: Myodes glareolus; assembly: GCF_982192425.1. Lineage (NCBI taxonomy): Eukaryota > Metazoa > Chordata > Mammalia > Rodentia > Cricetidae > Myodes > Myodes glareolus. The sequence continues at coordinate 53,964,141 of NC_142040.1, forward strand.
GGAACTGACTGGAAACGCCAGACAACCAGAGGCATGTCCCACTCTCCTTCCTTAGGAATTCCACAATGCTGACAGGAACACGAAGTCGCCAAACTAAACATACCACATTTTGATTCGATGTCAAATGCAAACAAAATCAGATAAGCAAGAAAGTTATTTGAGATGAAAAGGTTTGTGGTCATTCCTTAAGGACCCTAAAAATGGCCTTTGTGTACCCCAAACTAAGCTAGCCACCCGAGCAAGTGGAGTGATGAGCACAGGGGACCGGGAAAGACTCAGCGACTGTAGCTCTAGTCCAACCTAGGGAGATGAAAACCGAGGCACATGATTCTACAGAGGACTTGGAGATGAAGTGGGCTTCCCCTCGCTGGGGATGCTAATAAGAGGCGTGTAAGGACACCTCAACAGCTTATGCAATGAAACCAGGCGGAATTCAGTGATGAATGTTAGCTGAGTGGCAGTGTTGGGAGAGAACCAAGCATGAATATTCTGCATGCTTTCTGCTCCTGAGCAGAAAAATTTTAATTTGCCAAAATGCCTTTGCAACCTGAGTACGATTTGAACCTCACACTGCCTTTCAAAGTAGAACAGGGCTGCCCACGGGTGACTAATTGGATTCCTTGCACACAGCCTTAATTCCAGGGATTATGTGGAGACATGTGAGAATGCTCTCACTACCTCCCACTCACTAAGATGCCCACCTTTGAGACAATCATAGAAGCAACAAGCAGTAAGAACATGGAAAACCCGGAGTTCCTGTGTGTTGTTTGAGAGACTGAGAAAGGTTCAGCCTCTACAGACCACAGAGTGGAGTTGTCCTGAAAATGTCTGAAGTAGAATTGCACTGTGACCCTACAGCAATCCTATTGTTGAGAATATATCCCGAGAACTAAAGCGAAAGAGTCTGAGAGCTGTGAGTGCACCTGTCTTCACAATAGCATCATTCATGGCAACCCAGAGACGGACTAGCTCAGATACCAAGCAAAAGATAGCGTGAGAAGAATTGGGGGTTTATATGTGTACATATATGTATTTGTATATATGTGAGGATTAATCACTTTGGAAAGAGTACAGTCTGTCAGTTACTGCAACATGGATTAATTTTGTGAGCATTGTGGTAGTTTAAGTCGGGCATAAAAGAACAGTGCAGCATGATTCCACTTAGGTAGATATTTAAAGGAGAGAAAATTGGCCGGGATATCTCTTGTGGGTGACTCAAGATGACATCTTGCTTCCTGCTGAGAAGCAGCCCCAGATTTCTATCACTAATGAAGGAAATACAGTGGGATTACCTTGATGCTTTTTCTAGCCACTTTTCTGTTTTGGAAAGCGTGGCTCATTTAAGCCACAGGGACACCCTCTAGAGACCACTGGTGCCCTCCAGCATTGGCAGCATCTGTTGACCTACAGATATTCATATCTCCTCATCTGGTCCAGACCCAGAAAGTTTAAAAGTAAATCTTCTGCTCTACTTGCCAATCCCAAATTATTCTAGATTCTAAAATCAATAGAATCTACTTTGCAAAAAAAAGAAGCTTCCTGTCAAGTCTTGGATGTTCCTTCTGAAATATCACTCAGTTCTTCCTTTTAGAAGGAAGGAGGTGGTCTTTTGTTGAAACAAACTATGATTTCTTTCTTCCAAGAAATCTCAAGAGTGGTAGTTTGGGTCGTGATCGTGTCAAGCCTGGGGCCAGCAAGCTGGAAGAATTGGAAGTCTCATGAAATGACAGCAAACCATTGCTAAGTCAGGAAACTGGTACACGTGCAAGGGGAAAAGAGCCCATGCTAAGTGTAAAAACAGAGTTCCTTATCCATGGCATTCATCCTCCTGAAGCAAAGAATTCCATGTTTCCCTGAGAGGGTAAAGAGGAGAAGGGCAGTTGGACCGAGGTGACTCACCGCAATGCCCTCAGAGGCTCCTCTGCGTTCACCGGAAGACCCTCGCTGACATTCGTGGCTGTGAATTATGGTCATTCCTCAAAGGTAACAAGAGAGGGTCTGTCAGCTGTGCAGTTCCTTTGCTTTGGCAGGACACTTTGGAGTCAAGAAAACATTGGCTGGAGTTCAAGGCCAAGATTTTGGACCAGCTGCCACCGTAATTTTTCAGAAATGTGATGACTTTTCCTCAAGAAATAGTTTCCTAAGGAGGCTGCAGGAATGCCCCCTAGATATACTTGGCTGCAGGAATACCCTCCCAAACATGCCTGGCTTCTGGAATGCCCCTCAAACATGCCCAGCTGCAGGAATGCCCCCCTGAACATGACTGGCTGCAGGAATGCTCCCCCAACATGCCCGGCCGCAGAAACGCCCCCCAGATATGCTAGGCTGTAGGAATACCCCCCTGAACATGCCTGGCTGCGGGAATGCCCGCCAAACACACACGGCTGCGGGAATGCCCCCGAACATGCCTGAGGGGGACTTAAAGAATGAAGCCCTTGCAGACCTCCAAGCTAAAGGGGAGAGAGCTCTAGGTCATGTGTGGCATCTGCCTCATCAAACAAAGTGATTGTTTCGAGACACAGGCATGTGCTCTTCATCTTCTAAAGGACAGATGTGCACAGCTGTGTAAAACCCTCCCTATGTTATCTGTATAGGCCTTCTCTTAAAGACAAGTTATGTGCTAAGTGTAACAAGCTAAGTTTCCTATACAGTCCAGTAAGGTGTGTATGCAAGGCTAGGGGAAGCGTGTGAACGTGTGAATGGCAAGCCAAAGTACATCCAGGGTGGAGTCTTCTCACTTTCTTAACTAATCCTGGACTTGCATGTGTATACCGAAAAGCATTTTCATACTTTATAATTTGGGGAAATCATTGAAATTTGAACGCCTGCGTCTATGGCTTGGCAAACAGCACAATCTAGGTCCTTTTTTTTAAAATGCAGTGTAACACAGTATCTAGATAAACACCAAAGCAGTGTCAGGGTTGTCGAAAGAAAGCTTTACAGTGTGCCTGAGTTGCTTAAGCAGAGAAGATAGGGTTTGAGGGGCAAGAAGATGGGTTTTAAATACAGTGTACTGAGTCAGAAATACCATCACAGAGGCACATATGGAGCACAGTGTCTGTGACTTGTAGGGAAGATCAACCATCTACAGAAGGCAGTGGGGCGACTATGAGTTAGGTGCAGACTACATGTGAATGAAGAGAGACAAGACAGCCCTGTTTTGCTCACTGAAAAGGTGTGGAAGGACCATTCGCCTACATCTCTTCAGTAATACTAACAAAAATGCCAATGTTTTGAGGACATTAGCTACACTACAAGATAACACTCTAAAAATAAAAGGTAAATCATTCCTTTGTTGTCAGTTAATTTGTTAACAATTATATTCATTTTACTAATCTGATAGAAATAAAAGTAAGTATCTTAAAATCTTTCTGCTCTTTAAGAAACATTAATAGTGGCTGGTTAAGTCACAAAAGTTTCCAACTGGAGGCTAATGCTGAAGTGTTTTGTTTTAAAAGAAATCATTACCCGTAATTTCAGGGAAGCCTGTAAAAAAAATGTCCCTGTTCAACCATGCACTTATATTCATGACATATTATAAACATAATATTTAAAATATCCAACAGTAACGTTCAAGTGGTAAGGACTAAGGCTTTACTTGGAAGGCCTACTATGCCTCAATTTTTCTGAATTTTTATTTTCCTATATTTTTATCACATTTACAACCATACTTTATATGTGGGGTATTGACTATCAGATGGGAATCATTAGATTGAGGAAGAGGTAGGAGACCTGAACGATTCAACAGTGGCATTCCAATTGTCATTTTCCAGGTAAGCTCGGGTTACTCTCCTTCTTATCCAACAAAGGCTTCTGCCAAGACAAAAGTTTGGGACTCTTAACTGAGGCCATAAAAGCATTTTGGCGTTTCAAGATATCTGTTTAGAGAATCAAAATCTCTGATGTCTTGGCAAAGCCCTACAACAAAACTCCCTTTAGAGCGATTGCAGAACGAGGACATTCCTCCTGACTTTGAAGATTCTTTTCAGAGTTGGAAGGACCTCTCATTCCTCAGCTCACTGAGCAGAAGACGGACTTTGAAGCTCTGTGGCGTAGACCTGATTTACTGCTTCCCAGTTGAAAGCCTATGAACAGATCACTCGACATCAAAGTGCACAGCATTCCTCGTCTCTGAAAGATGGATGTCGTTGGTATGCAGAGTCAAGCTGGTAACAGGAGGAGGAGGATGGACAGCAGCAGTAATGCCGATCCCCCCATGGTCAGGTGTGAGGGGAAGTTATGATTTTCAATGCTGATTCCTGTGGTGTAAATATTGATATGATGGCCATTTTAGAGATAGCAAGTTGATATTGCTGGCATGGAGTTTGGGAAGGGATTTACTGTCATTTAGTATTCCTACCATAGATATTGGGAATGGGACTCTTTCATACAGTAAGTATAATAGAAAAATGGAAATTACAAAGCAATGTGTTTTGAATTTTTGTTACCTTGGCTTTTCATAAAAGTTATTTAATATAAGTATAATTTCAATACCAACCAGCACACAAAATTCCTAAGATTATAATCATTTGTACTCATAAGGCAGTATGATCCAAACCAACAAATTCTCAAATAAATTCTGAAAAAAATAGCTTGGAAACACAACTTCCTTGGATGTGAGAAGGTTGGATGAGTAGAAATGAGAAGAAAACACAAAAAGCATCCACCCTGATATGCAGGGAATTAGAATCAGGGACTTTCTTTTTGACTTTTAAGCCAAGGAGCCGAGTTTAGAAATGTGTTCATCTGTTCTGTGGTTTGAAAAAACCTGCTAAGTAGAGATTGCTGATGTATCTTAGTGCTGTCATTCAAATGAGCTCATTCATGATCTATTCTGTTATAGAACCTGCTTGGAAGTTGTGGCTAAAATGTCAGTGTTTGGGCTGGTGAGATGATTCGGTTAATGAGGACTTGCTTTGAAAGCGCAGGGACCTAAGTTCAGATCCCTAGAACACACAAAAAGCTGAGCACGGTGGCATACGTAATCCTAGCCCAGGGACAACAGAGACAGAAGGATTCCCCGGGGCTCACTGGTCAACTATTCTCGCCAAGTCAGTGAGCTCTGGGTTCAATAAGAGACTCTGCCTCAGAAACGAAGGTGGTGGGGAGGGGCTGGTGAGATGACGCAGAGGGCAAAGACTCTTGCTGCCAAGCCCAACAACCCGATATCAGTACCCTCGCCATGGAAGGAGAGAGCTGATCTCCACGAGCCGTCCTCTAGCCTCCACACGTGTCATGGCGTGTGCGTGCAGATACACCCACACACACCCAAAATAATAAGTCATGTTTTTAAAATGTGGGGAGAGATTGAGGGAAACACATGGTGTTGACCTGTGCCTCCACACTCAGGTAAAATGTGTGATGCCCAAGTCTACACGTGTGCACATGAATGCATGCACCACTCACACAGCCACACAAGGTCAATATTTTGAAAATTAACTAAGAACTTTGCATGAAAGGGGCAATGGCCTGAGATGGTTTTACCCATTCAGGGTTTGGATTGAAGGGTTACTTGTCGATCATTTGACTATAGTCAGAATGTAAGAAATTTCTCCAAAGAGGATAAAGATAAACCATTAAGAAGGATGACACAGAAACCTGGCATAAGGGAATCTTCCAGAAATCTACAAGAATGACCCCAGCTGAGACTCCTAGCAATAGCAGATACATAGCCTAAACTGGCCATCTCCTGTGACCAGGCAAGACTTCAAGTGGAGAGATTGGGACACCAACCCAGTCAGTCACATGACCTTTAGTACAGTCTGTTCTGCCTATGGGATGTTCAGAGAAAGGCTAGCCTAGAGATTGAGAAGGTAGCCTAAAGATTGAATCAAAGATGGTCTAGCCTAAAACCCATGCAATGAGAGTGAGCCACTCCCAACACTACCTGAAATTCCATAATCCAGAGACTGGATGACCCAGAGTCCTTGGATAGAGCCAAACACAACCACACGCAACCAAACACATCAATATAATGATACCTCATGATATTCTGCTATACTCATAGGTTGGTGCTTAGTCCAGTTGTCATCAGAGAGCCTTTGTCCACCAACTGATAGAAGCAGATGTAAACCCACAGCAAAACATTGGAGTTCATGGAACCCTGCAGAAGAAGGGAAGAAAGGATTGTAGGAATCAGAGGGATCAAGGACACCAAGCAAGATAGAAAGGAAGAAAGAAAGAAAGAAAGAAAGAAAGAAAGAAAGAAAGAAAGAAAGAAAGAAAGAAAGAAAGCGCGCACAGAATCATCTAACCTGGGCTCATAAGGGCTCACAGGGACTGAACTGACAACCAGGGAGCCTGCATGGGACTGACCTAGGTCTTTGCATGTATGTTACAGTTGTGTAGCTTGGGCTTCTTGTGAGACTCCTAACAGTGGGAGCAAGGGCTATCTCTAACTCTTTTGTTGGATTGTGGGACCCTTTTTCTCAAACTGGGTTGTCTTGCCCAGCCTTAATACATGGAGAGGGGTTTAGTCTTAACTGCAACCTGATGTGCCATTTTTTATTGACATCTTTGGAAGAACTGCCCTTTTCTGAACAGAACAGAAAAGGAGGGGATGGGCTGGGGGAAGGCAACAGAAATGGGATGGGGGTTAGGAGGAGAGGAGGAAGGGGAAACTGGCCAGGAAGTTAAATGAATGAATGAATGAATAAATAAATAGATAAATGAAATAAATAAATAAATAAATAAATAAATAAATAAATAAATAAATAAATAAATAAGAAAAAGAAGATGACGAAAGTTTTGTGTGGCCCTGGAAAGACTCAGCCAATGAGGCTTTGCCTTACAGGGGTCTCCAAGCTTCTGGCATAGAAAGCAAGAAGGTGTATACAGAATGGCCGGCGTGTAAGCTCCCAAGCCCACTCTTCACTGGCCTATCCTGGCTCTCATTTCACTGTCACCTGGCCAGGATGAGTTGTCCTGTCACCCTGTGTGTCAGAGGTAGCCACAGTTCCTGCCTTTCAAGACGGAAGTGAGTACTCTGTGCAGAACTTAAGGCAGCACAGAGCAGAAGAGCTGAGTCCAGTCTGCGGGTGCCTGGTGTCCCCATCTGAAGAAGAACTGAGACCAATCTGTGTGTGCCTGGTGTCCCCAGGGAAGAAGAGATGAGTCCAATCTGCGAGTGCCTGGTGTCCCCACCTGAAGAAGAGCTGAGTCCAGTCTGCATGTGCCTGGTGTCCCCAACTGACAAATGAAACTAGAAATTGGGAAAGAGGCCTCCCTGCTCCAAGGTCACACACTAACAAGGTTCCAGTGCCCCAATTATGAACCAGTCTCAAAGCTGGGAGTCCAAGAACTTGAGGAACAGTGAGTAAGATTTACCCAATGAAAATGCGAGCCCATCTATTCACTGCACTTTGGGCACAGTGCTTCCAAGCCTTACAACATCCTCATTCCCTATTTGATTGCACAAAGAGGGAAACTGAGGATCTGAAATATGCTATGTTTGTGAGGCCACCTCCTAGTAAATAGAAGGAGGAGAGTTAGAACTCACAAGCCCATCTTGAGGGACTGGGTTCACAAAACAAAAACATTATTGGATGTGGGTGTGTGTGTTTGTGTGGTGCGTGCGTTTGAGTGTATGAGTGCGTGCACCCATGTACACAGATGCAAAGGCCAGAGAAAGATACTGATAGAATGTCTTTCTTTTTTTTTAAATCATTCTCCATCTTGGCATCATGGTTTCATTGATTTGGAAGTATATCATTTCAACCAATCTGGCTTTCCAGAGAGTTCTCAAGATCCAACTGTTTCTGTGTCCCAATGCTCCAGTCATGGCAATCACTATGGTGACTTCCCAGAGGCTGAGATAGCCCTTTTTCAGCCCAGATGAAGCTAGAGACACCAAAGGGTGGTCACTCTGCCTGGTACACTACACTAGAACCTAAGCACCATTTGGACAACAGAAATGAAGGTCTCTGTGGGTGATGGGCATATAACAGGAATCCGTGACATCAGTTGGAACACACGATGTCTCAAGGTGAGCAGGTTCAAAAAGCGTGGTTATCCTGCATGCCACCTGCTTCCTGTACCTGCAGAGACTACGTATTCATAGTCTCTATGAATGCTATCTCTGTGAGTTTCTGATGGAGGAGGGTTAACTGTCTATGTGTTACTTTCATTGGTTAATAAAGAAACTGCCTTGGCTTTTGATAGGACAGCAGCTTAGATAGGTGGAGTAAACAGAACAGAATGCCGGGAAGAAGAAGAAGGCAATGAGGCAGTCGCCATGACTCTCCTCTCTGAGACAGCCGCAGGTTAGAATCCTCCTGGTAAGCCACCACCTCGTGGTGCTATACAGATTATTAGAAATGGGTTAATCAAGATGTGAGAGTTAGCCAATAAGAGGCTGAAACTAATGGGCCAAGCAGTGTTTAAATGAATACAGTTTTCATGTAATTATTTCAGGTAAAGCTAGCCCGGCCGGCGGTGGGAAGTGGCCCACCGCTCCTTCTACAAGTTTCCTTTTGTGGGGCAGAAATTCTTGAGTCCTTTCATGAATGTCATTCAAACATTATAATTCATCATACCCATTAATTGGTCTTTTACTTCAGCTTATTCAAGAAAGCAGAAAATTTTCAGAAAACTTGTATATAAGCAATATATGTTAGTCAAATTATAGACAGGCAACTGTTTCTATAGTTGTAGAGTATATTTTTAATGAGAACATATTATTATATTTGGAATATGTGGTATTCTTGCTCAGTAGAAACATTTACAAGAACACATACACATTTATATCCAAACCCCAAATGAAGTAGATTGTTTAAATGACCAGTTTTGCACCAGAAATAAAATATATTATACAAAACAGGGCTATGTCCACAGTCATTAATTCTCACTTTCTACACAAAACAACAATAAATTAAATCACATTATATGCAGATAGTTCTACTTACATTAGATAGTAAGCTATATGTGGCTAGTGCAGCTATCTACCAGACTCATGGTAGGTTTGTATTGTTTGGTGGTCCTGTATTTAAACTAACCATGAACGACATGGCTCAAAAGACACAGGCTCCAGGATTAACCTTCTGCAATGCCTAGCTCATGACCCCCTGGTTTCAGCTATGCACAGGGAACAAAGCTCCTATTCTTAGAACCACAGCACCTCCAGCCTGTTGAGGGCACTTCCTTGCTGACTTATACACTACATCACACTGAACATTTTCAGACATACGCACCAAATCCTGAATAAGATACTTCATGTCAAAATCCACATTTTCTTCTTTCATTGCAGAAATAACTTTCTCTGCCTGATAATTGTTATATACTATGACAGTTTTGTTCTAGAAAATAAAAAATGAATCTCATAGGCTGTTATGATTCATGCTTGGTAAATAGATCCCTTTGTTCCTGTGCATATAAATTTATGTCTTTAACTATGAATCAAAGAAACGTGACATGTTTTTATTAACTCTGAGGTCTACGTGTCCAAATCCCTCTACTAAGAGCCATCTCACACCTAATACACCAAGAATTTTTGTAACATATGGATTTTCAACCTCTTAGATACAGCACTCAGTACAATCCTTTTCATTGTGTTTAAAGTGATTTAAAACATCAACACCAACATCAGCTGGTTCCGAATGCTCTAGGTTTCATATGAATTAACATTTGTGATTAATGAGAGATTTGAACAACCTCCAACCCAGCACCTTTTGAGTGACTTTCACCCCATAGGCCTGCAGGATGCATTTGAAAAGTCTGTAAGCTGAGAACCAAAGCCAGGCTCGTTAGTGTGCAGGAGAAACAGGCTTGAACTGTCCAGGGGCCAAGTTCCTGTGCGACTTCTGATTAGAAGCCGGCTACATCCTCACAGCCAGGGCTATTTTGTCTCTTTCTCTGAGTAGGTGTGGAGGTTCCCTCACCAATTCCGACCTGCAGGGGAAAGATGCTGACACATCTGTGGAGCCTTGACAGTAGGTGGGGCTCAGGGAAGAAAGACAGTAGAGACAATATCAGCAGCGACGTTCTTCCCACGGCCACCTTGGAAGAAATAAACTCCTTGTTTTTTTCACTGGGCATGCCCATCATTTCTTGTGGAGACTGGCTACTGCAGAGGGTCTAAACTGTTCATTAGTCTTCAGTTCCAAAGACCAACTGGATGGGAGACCGGTCCCTCTGGTGCCACCCACTCATTCTCGCTGTTTCTATGCTGCCCCTCAGTATCCTGGGCTTCTAGACTATTTCCTTTTATTCCACTGAATGAGAAATTCAGCTCATTGCCAGCTTCCTTCTGAAGTCCTGAACCACAGGGTGTAACTAAGCAAAACCTGTGACATGTAGGTACAGGGGCCAAATTTCTATCGCCATTTGCCTTCCTAGCTGCATCCAGCAGGGATCTGAGTCCTTTGTGTCTCAAGAAACATAGGCACTAGTATATTCCAATTTATAAACACTATTCTTTCTCTTTTATGTGTGTGTGTGTGTGTGTGTGTGTGTGTGTGTGTGTGTGTGTAAGAACTGCACAAGTAACTCAGCTTCAAGAAGGCAATGATGCCACTGGAATCGGCTTCTGAACCACTCACTGTCTGTCTCAGGTAGGCAAGGCCTCCCCTGTCACTCCCACCACCTGTCTCCATCCCTACAGCCAGTCCCAACCAGAAGAAAAGAGGTAAGCTAGGGACAGAAAGGGTGCATGTGCCTTCAGGGACAGCACAGGAAGCTGGTAAGCAGAGCGGGAAGTGACTTGGCATTCCGAGCTTTTCACTCAAGGGAGAGAGGAAACAAGGCCACCTGCTCTCCTTCCTTAGGATTCTCCCTTTCCTCCACGAGTTAGTTCTGAGGGGTAAAGAACTATTTTAAGGTCTGTGGAACTAACTATATCTGTGGTTCAGGAAAAGCCGTGCTGGTGGTTCGTAAAAACAATATAACATTGAAGGGATTCCTTGTGAAACCTCTGTTTGGGAGGAAGGCACACGACTCTTACACAGAATGCTTTACTTCTGACTCCATCTTCTCTCCCAATTCTAAGACAATAATAGCAGCCATAAAATCTGTGTTTATTTCCAACACCATAACTATATGTTTCTTTTAGCTTGTTATGAACTTATATTTGACTAGATAAGAAAAATACTAATAAGATATCCCCCTTCGACATCTTAATCATTGGATTTAGGAGCAAAGATGTATAGAATGGCTTAAGAACCCAAGTCCCGTTGAATTTATTTTATAATACTTTGCTCCTGGCGGATTACAAATGACTAAATGTCAAAGATGTGGCTTAGCAGTTAGGAATTTAAGTCCCACAATACAATCCGGAGAGTTCTTACCCCAGGGCCACCACAGAACCACATCTATATGCTGAGCAGAGGTTTACCAGCTCAGTGGTGTTTTCAAAACTTAATATCATTTGGGCAACTCATATGAAGACTTATTTTTTTTTCTGGCACAGGCTCTCACTGCGTCAACACAGCTGACCTGAAACTCATTGTGTAGATCATGCTTGCCCGAAACCACAAAGATCCACCTACTCTGCCTCCCAAGTGCCTAGCCACGTGAAGATGTTTAAGGAAGAAAAACTACATAGCAGACATGTAAATGACCTTAATCACACTAGAATTGTTTTAAAATGATGAGAAATGACACCATATTCCAGAGATGCCAAAAGTCACCCTTTTTTCAAAGGCTTACTCCCTCCTCATCTTTAACATTCCTGGGGAAATGCTATTAAACTTGGAACAATTCCTCTAGCTGAAGTAGAAATAAAAGGTATTTGCTGTAACAACACTGCCATTAAGGCACCACTATATAAATTCAAGAAAGGTCAGAAATATTTACACCAAAAAGAGTATAGCCATGTAGAGGACTTTCCCCCAACACCCCCTCTCCCATAACTAACACGCAGGTTCAAAAAAATAAACCTTAGAAAATGAATATCTCTGAAATATATGGAAAAGATTATTGAGAAAGAAAAAGAGGGAAATGAGCTCTCTGGTTCCGATAACTGAAGCAGTTGCAGTCTGTGCACTGTTTCCATGATGTGAGTTCCCAACCATCGGCCACTGCTTTCCTGAGTTCTACCTCACAAACTCTCGTCCTGCATTAGAATTTTGAAATCTACCTTTCTTGCCTACCTTTTCCACTTTTTGAATCAGCACTTTTCCTAAATACAAAGCTGCAATGGTGCCGCTCCTGTTGTTCACGGCTAATTCTTTCGTCTCGTAGTTTGTATCCCATTTCCTGAGCCATCAGAAAGAAGTGAGCCTCGCACAGAAACAGCCCGTTCACTCTGACGTGGGTCGCAACCAGCTGTGACATCGTCCTTCCTGGGGAAGCAAGCACGAGACAGCTTCCAGAACTTTGCCCCCGCTTGGCTTTCCTCTTCAGTTGACCTGAGTGAATGTGACCTCCAAGGAATTGTGCTATTTCTTCCCCCCTAAACGATGCTTGAGGAACTCAAAATGTTACCAAGAGAGGCATGATTACCAGATGGTACCCTTGCTCTCTCCTCAAACGGTAAAGTGGGAACCCCCATTTAAACCTCAGTTAGCACACAGGACTGAGTGCGAATCAGATACCCAGCAAAAGCTGGCTCAGTCCTTCCCAGGATGCACTTGGCTGTCCTACCGTGCTGTGGGTAATTTGTGGTGGCTGCAAAACTCCCTGGGGCTCAGGGAACAGAGCGGATATCAACACTCCCTCTCCAACCACGTTTCGATAAACTGCACTCCTTTTAATTTATCCTTTCTGTGCTTCGCTATCAAATTCTCGCCCCCGGTTTCTTCTGGAGTGAAAGATTGGCAAGTCTGGGTATCCTCGGCTATCCTCCACTGCCTTCCCTCTCTGGATTTTGAAATGCATCGTTTGGCCCCAATTAGAAGGGGTGCAGCCCTCCAGAATTTAAAACCATTCACAATGAAAAACGGCTTAAAAATCAATGTGTCCCTTTTAGAGTTTGCAAGCTGAACGTATTCCTAGATGTCTGTAGTCAAAGCGGCCTCAAATCGGCCATTAGCAATTAATGCTTGACCATAGCCGCGGGAAAGAGGACAGTAGAGAAAGGCCATCCCCTTGCCACCATGGGTTTGTCACACACTTTCTCCGCGCTTTTAGAGTACAAGTGAAATTTAATCTTCAAAATGAAAAAATAGACACATTTCTAATACCAAAATATAAGATTAAAATACTTAAAAATAAAATGTTAGCAGGAAGTAGGGCTTTTTTTTACATCATAAAAGAAACATTTAGACTCACTTTTCTTATATAAATCCTCCTAACTCACTAATATTCACAATTTCCAGAGTAGTTTTTTCTGAGACCCTGAAAGAGACAGGGAGGATCATCCTGGAGACACAAGGTCAGACCCGAACGTGGACACCGAATGCAGCCCTTGTCTACCACAAACCTGACCACTGGCTCCAGGGAACAGCCCTGCATTCCCAGGCTTGAGATTTTTTTTTCATTCTATTGTCCTCTTATTGGGTGTTAAATTCTTTCCAGGAATATTCTACTTGTAAAAAGTGTTTTATTCTAGCTACAAAACATTTAATTTCAGAAAAACCACATCCTTATATCCTTGTGTGAAAGGCTCCCAAAGCCATCAAGATACGGAGATGCCAGATTTTTCAAAACATAAATCTAATCCTATGCCCTTCCAGCAGTCAGAACACCTAATAGAATGGCATTATATCCTCAGATTTGTTTGCCATGAGATGAAAGGCCAGGAGGCAGATAGTGATTAATAATCATTCCTGAGTTTATAAAGGAAACGTAGAGTGAATGACTACGGCTTAAAACAAAGAATTCTCCATGAGCGTCCTTTCTGCTCCACTGATGTCTTTCCTTCCATCTATCTCTCAAGCAGACGAAAGGGGGGGATCTTCTAAGCCACCGAAAAATGAGATCTGATGGAGTCTTCGCGTAACTCTCGATGTTTCCCGATGTTCCTCTCTTCTTGCTGATTTCGCCTCTCAATGGTTATTCTGTATTTCTTCCTGTGTAAAAGCAGAATAAACGCAACAATAAAACCTCACTTGACAGCAAAATACTATGGTTCCTCTTACAAAGAATGCCTCCCAGGGACATCTGGGTTAGGTTTGATAAATTAGAAGTGACACAGTATGAAACCCTGGTCAGAGATTAAAGTAGTGTGCCCCGAGGCATCATGCATGTCCTTATTCAAGGAGGAGAATTGGCAAGCTTTCCGACATACTGTAGAACAAGCCTTCCCCTTCTTTCTTGGGACCCTGTGGGTTCAGTCTTATCTCTTCTGTCCCAGAAGCTCTGCTTGACTCCCAGGATATGTCCCCAGATAAAAATCACATTAAGTGTACTGTGACCAAGGGGACAGGGACACAATTGTTTCCACAGAGAACCACACACACCCAGACTTAAATTTCCATGTGAAAATGAAGAAATCTTAGAAGTAAGCCATGAATTCAGCCTTTGAAGATTACTAAAGAGTGGGCCACCACGACTGCAACAAACGACCAATACCTTAGGCACACGTACGTAGTACCAGTTTATGAGCCTTAAGGTTGAGCCACAGCAACAGCTAAGCACGTGACTTTTCCAAACACAGAACACATTCAGCAGCCTGAATGAGAGATCACTGCGTGCTCCCTCCAGCCCTTCGAGGTGAACATGGCCACTTATTTCTGAATTGAAGGAAGTGTGAGGATAGGTTCGTTCTTTGTCCAGATTTCCTCTTCGCGTTTAGATTTGGTAGGTAGAAGGGATTCTCATGAATGGATCTGTGGTTCAGAGATCCCAGCAACTCTCTGGCCCATGGTAGCCAGAGTACAGTAGAAATCCATAACTCAAGATGACCACCAGACCCAAGATCGCACCCAAGAATGGCTTTGATATTTTAACCACCATCCTTCTTCTCTCAAAGAAGGGTGTGGGCAAACCACAGGGAGTATGACCCAAAGACAGGAGACAAAGGTCAAACCCGCAGAGTGAGTTTTAACATCATGAATGGTCCCTACCTGAAAAAGTAGAAGGCCATTAGCAAACCAGCACCGAGTAGGGCCCCCACCACGATTCCTGTCACTGCTGATTCTTCTAGGCCACCTGCTTGAAGAAGAGACATCACTGGTCAGAGCTCATATGGGGAAATAAGTAAGAATACTTTGATTTGCGTTCATCTCCCAGTTGAAACAAATTTTCCTTTCTCTGTGAAATATATAAATATGTATATGTATATATATATATATGTGTGTGTGTGTGTGTGCATGTGTGTATAAATGTTTATATATACGAGAAATTCTGGACTTTCTTCTTTGCTTGGTATAAAGCTTAAGATAGGCTTTTCAGAAAGCACTAGACAAATGCATTGTCACGTGACAGTGAAGAGAGCAGCAGCAAAACAAGTTCTAAGTTGAGACTAGGACAAATGGCAGTCATCCTGACATTTGGGGAGATGAACGGGAGGATCGCAGGTTTGAGGCAGCCTGAACTACACAGCAAGATCTATGACAGGGAAGGAAGAGGGAGAGGAAGAAGGAGGGGGGGGAAGGAATGTTAGAAGGAATGGTGGGCAGAGAAAGCAGCACAGATTTGAGCAGGATCGGATGAGGCTGGAAGCTGGAGATTTCAGACACACCCAGGCTGTGCTTGAGCTGAAAGTCAAGGAAAGCATCCGGGACGGACAAAGGCACTGACCCAGCTCTTCTGTGTCTCGCAGGCAGATGGTGACACTCCTAAGTGCTAGAAGGTCCGGGGAACTCTACTGGGTCAGTGTTCTGTTTTTAGATGTTCTCTCACCAAAGCCAGGGTTCCATCTCCAAATGGCCTACATAGCTTTGTGAAAAAGCAAACCGTTTGGATTCCTCCATTGGGAACTCAGTTCTAGAAAAATCAGCCTCTCCTGTCCTTGCAGAGTTTAGAGTAAGCCTGCAGGTCACAGCCTCATGGGCTCCTCAGACCAAAGTTGGGTATATTTTACTTTACATGTGGGGAAAGGGAGGCTTGGTGAGTTGAAGGAACTCTCCTGGCCCAAACAGGCAAGAAGCAAAGTAAGACTTTGGATCCATGTGCGGAGGCTATGTGATCAATATACTTCTTTATTAATTCTTTCTCATAACTAGTGTATAGATATAAATTCCTCAACATTAAAAGATGGTCCTGAGACACAATGACCATTCATATAGTCACCTAAAATCACCAACTGGCCTTCAAGATTGATACCACTTGTTCTTCCTCGTCAGAAGCCCCTCACAGACAATCACTTTGAAAAATGTCCCTATCTCTGAGGAAGATACACCTGCTTCTCTTTCTGCATCCAGAAATAGGCTATAAATAATATGTTCAATGCTTATTTGCCACTTTGTAAGTTTCCAGGTATTTAAGAACATTATCTGTCCCATCTTGAAGATCTGGAGGTCAACTGTAAACTTTAAAGTCAATAATGAGATTTGGTATGGTAGATGAATAAGAGACAGTTAATAATATTATTTTTCCTCAAAGTAGAAACCTCTAATAACTAAGAGATTGTAGAAAGAGATATAAATCCAGATAGAATATACTATCATCTGGAAGAAAAGAACAAAGGGAAGAAAGATGGACACTTCTGGTAAGGGAGGAGGGGTGGCTATTTTTGAGTTGTTCCCACAGGTTTGAAGACATCAGAAAAAGACGTGGGAGCTTTCCAAACACGAGTCCTTGAGAGCAACATGTGCTGGACTCACATGACTGGAGAAGAGGAGGAAAGGTGAATTAAGTCTCTGAACTTACATGATTTGCAAGGAGAGCTATTGGCATGCTCCACAATTCTGGTTTCATCTATTCTCAGTTTCAAAGGGCCCCAAGGGTACTTGACATTGGATCGCATTTTGAACCGACCTTCTTTTCCAAAGTAATCACCAATAACCTACAGAAAGGCAAAAGTCAGACATAAAAAGGGGAAAGCCAAAGTTACCTGTTCCCTGCAAGCAGAGGCTGCTCATTTGTTTTCTGGCTGCCCAAACCCGGAAAACTATATTAATTACGGCACTCTTTGGCCAATGGCTCAAGCATATTTCTAGCTAGCTCCTAAATCTTAAATTAACCCATTGTGTATGGCCACAATGCTGTGGCTTACCAGGTAAGGTTCCAGGTGTCTGTCTCCTTCGGCAGCTACATGGTGTCTCTCTGACTCCATCTACTCTCTCTATATCCCTTCCAGCCTGGCTATATTCTGCCCTGCCATAGGCCAAAGCAGCTTTATTCATTAACCAATAAAAGCAACACATGTACAGAAGGACATTCCACTTCAGTTCCCAAAGGAGGCACAAAGCTTGTAGTCTTGCATGAACACAGCCTGATCTACACAGGCTACCTCTACACATCATCACCTGCAGGAAGTGATAGCAAGAGCTTCAAAAAAGCATGAGAACGGGAGGGGTCAGGGGCTCTCCTGCTGTGCACACAGATTATCACAGTGGCTCCTCCTGGCAGCTAAGGAATCAGGGTCACGTAGACTTGAAAATGTATGGACATGACAGAGACAGTGCCTGGTGAGGCCTGTCTACACTGGAGGCTGTACCCAACCAATGCTGTCCCTAGGTATACAGCAGCTGCTACTGCATAATGGGAAGGGTGAATTCTTTTCACTTCCCTGTGAAACAATAGTCTCCAGATTCACACCTTTACTCTGTCTCATTCCACAGGGCCCTGTCTGGCCTTTCGTCACTGAGAAATCCACACTGCCAGTCATGTGTGAGGCCCATTTTCCTTAGGGATATGTGATAGAAACCAATGTCACAGCATACCTGCTTAGGTTAAGCATGTGACAGGTACATAGCACCCCCCCACCCTTCGGTCAGATCGACAAATAATTATAATACTAAACAATATAATTTTGAGTGATAGAAAGATGGCTTCGGAGGTAAAGGCCTTTGCCAACAAGCCTTAAGACCTGAATTGGATACCCAGGACCCACATGTTGGAATGAGAAAACCAACTCCTACAAATTGCCCTCTGACCTACACACACACAATAGACAGACAGACAGACAGACAGAGAGATGTAATTTTAAAAATTGTATCTTTGAAGAACTTTTTGGTTGACGTTTTGGTCAGTACTATGTCCTATATCTCTGATGAATTCTCTTCTTGTGCTCTCCCATTATCAGACTTAACTCTGTTTCAGCTGCCACCTTACACCTCTGGATGATATAATGCAGGGTCATACTCCAGTTAAATGACTATTAGGTCAATAGTCACATGAGCTAATCTGGCAGTGCCTTCTCACACAGCTCCTAGGGGTTCTCCACTTTTTCCTGGGCACAAACTTGTGCCGTCTGGGTGGCCTGTGACATTTCTCCTCCCTCCTCACTGAGTGACGGCAGGCTCTCACAGGCTCTATCAGCTCAGGGTCAAAACCAATTCTAGGTCCTCATGAAATACGACAGTGACTGGTATGTGTCGAGCCTATCCCAAGTGCTTTGCATGCGTAGCCTCACAATGAGATGGGATGAACTATCACTCCCCACTTCTCCAGAGGAGGAAGCCATACTGCAGACAAGCTCTAGAACTGGGGCGATATAAAAATCATCCGGTGAACACAGCGAGAGGGCTCCTGCTCCCTCACGTCCCATACAAAGGCTAGGCATAGCCCACAGAGAGGAGAGGTGTCTTAGGCCAGCGCCCACCAAAGCAACAGGAGTGATGATGATCTTCAGAGTGGGAGAGCTGTGTCTGCTCCTCCGCAGCTGCAGCACTCGGGGGAGTGACCCATGCATCTTGCCTGGGCAGCACAGTAGAGCTGGCCCTGTGGTATAGGTGTGGGTAAGCCTACTGGTCTACCCTGAGTGCATGAAAGCAGGAAAACCAGTCCCGCCCCTTGCTCATTGCCACGTAGGGTGACCTAGATAGAGCAATGTCTGAGAGCCTGGTGACAAGATGGGAGGGGGAGTTGGCGGGCTGAACAAACCTGCAATCATCCAAGCCCAGAACCAGAGCTATGAGTTGACCAACCCCAACAACCACCCCATCTATGATCTGCTGGAGTACGTGAAGGGCCACATCCTGCAGATTCAAAGCTAGAGGACCTCCGGGACACAGGGCAGCAACAGGATATCCAAGAGGAGCCCCAGTGAGGTCCCAGCAATGATCGGAGCCCTCAGACCAAACCAATGGCTCTTTTCAATGAATACTGGCAAGTAAAGACATATGGACAAAGGATTTACTGTGTGACTCACTGTGTCACACTGCAGCTCCCATAACAAGATTGTTCTTCTCTCTCTTTCTCTCTCTCTCTCTTTCTCTCTCTCTCTCTCTCTCTCTCTCTCTCTCTCTCTCTCTCTCTCTCTTTCTCTCTCTCTCTCTCTCTCTCTCTCTCTCTTAAATTTTATTATGTTTCATTTTATTTTATTGGGGGGAGTACAAGGGTAGAGGGTGGATAGGAAAGGAAAGGGAGATGAATGGAATTGAGATGCATAATGTGAAAGACACAAAGGATAAAAGAAAGTTAAAATAAAGAGTGATGGTCTTGACCTTGCAAGGAAACAGGGCAATCATCATTTGCTGAAAAACTATTTTTCAGCAGAAACACTGAATATTGATTTAATACCTATTTCTTTCTCTTTATTTGTCCATTAGAGGTCATGTGTTACTTTTCTAGGTTTTATGTCATATGGTTCTAAAGCTGTCATGAGGCCAGCAAGGAAAATATTACGATTCCCATGTTATAGCTGAAGAAACTAGAGCAGAGAACCCTGCCCGGTGACTGTCACGGACTCATCTTCAGTCCAGGCAGATTTCTGTCCTGAAGTTCCATCTTTTGAAATAGTAACACCTGAAAATCCAAAACAACCACTAGGGGAAAAAAAACTCTAAACGCAGAGGCGAGCAAGTTGCACTTCCTGTGCTGATTGGTGTCTTCATTACCCAGGGCTAGGGAGTGACTCCTGACTGCTTGGAAGGTAGGGCTTCTCTACTGAGAATTCACATGGCGACGTGTCCTGCCTTCCACCTGTCCCCTCAGTGAACAGTGAGCTTTGCCTACCCGGAACGCTCATTTGTGTTTGAAGGGTGCACTGGACACAAGGACAAATGCACCCTCAGAGTCTCCACTTGCCAGAGTGACCGATGTAGAAGTGTCCTTTCCTCACCTCTTGGGTGCCAGCTTCGATGTCGGTCATGGCAACCACAGAGAAGTCCCCGTATCGGTCCCCGTTGGCATCTATGGACACCTGCCCGGCGATGCCTGCAGGAGAACAAGGACTCTGCATTAGAAACTTACGGCACCTCTGCCTGCCAAGAAAATGAATTGATGGGATTTTTTAAAACAAATTCATGCCACAGGGAATCACATCAGACTGGAAGCATTTTTGTTGGCATTTAGAAAGACATTGTAATTTCATCTGTGTCTGCATTCCTAAATTCTTAACATTTCTCCATTTAAAAAAGAAAAAGAAATGATCTTTGGGGAATACTTCTGAAAAAAAAAAAAGAACAGAAGAAAGCTAATGCTGAAGGCAGTGTGCTTACTCTAGAGTTTTGATTTTTTTATTTTCTAAAAAGTAGCTAAAAGGTAAAGATGTCTTATCACACATAGGTTTGGGGCCTCATTGGACAACTCTCATAAGGAAAATCACTCTGGCCCAGCATTCAGTAGTATGCTTCATACAGGCTGCAAGAGCGCTGGGGGTCTGGTTGCTGGGTCCCTGGGGCCAATGTCTAAAGAGCAAGTCTTCATTGCCCAATGTGTGTTCATTCATTGCTCAATGTGGGTTCATTCACTGCTTATGCAAACACTATCCAGAAGATTCCTAGGTGCTGAGTTAGCACTGCAGGGAAGGCTGAGTTAGGCTCAAGGAGGGGCCTGGAGTGAGGAGTCAGCTTTTCCTAGTAGAATCAGACAAACAGGTTGGGGCCAGAGAACTAGGTGAGTGTGCTTGACACCAAGTTGAGCATAGGTCATATAGGTTCGAACTCTGGGACCCACACAGTAGAAGGAGCAAACTGACTCCCAGAAGTTATCCTTCAACTAACACACACACACACACACACACACACACACACGCACACACGCACACACACACGCACACGCACACACGCACAAAATGAATAAATAAATGGAATTTTAAAGTGTGATTTGGGGTCGTTTTTCTTTTCTTTTTTTATTGAAGAATCAGAATACTGAATTGCCGTTTTATCTTTCCCCACCTCTGCCACCGTGGCCAAGGCATTGGTCCTCTGAATCTCAGCCTCTGCAACCAGCGTAAACAAGCATAAGATCACGTTCCTACCAGCAGCGGTAGAGCTGAAATAAAACACGTGGGGCATCGCCAACAGATGCTGAAGCAACGCCAGCTGTTTTCCTCTATCGGTCGCTACTGCTATCATTATTCCTACAGGTTGAGTAGCCCTCAGCCAAAGGATGTGGGGCCAGATGCGTTTCAGATTTCAGGTGTTTTCAAATTTCTGAATATCTGCACACGCATAATGAGACACCTTGGGGATAGGATGCAAGTCTAAGCAAAGGATTTTTTTCATCTCTATACATACTTATACACATAGCCAGAAGGTAATCTTAAAACAGTATTTTCTGTAAATTTTTTGCATGAGATAAACATCCATTATGGAGAACTTTCCATTTGTGGCGTCATTTTGACATGTAAAATGTTCCAATGTGGGGGCATTTTGAGCTCGAGATCTGGGGCTGGAGGATGCTATTATAAAGTTCTCATTATCACTACTGTGCCTGTGGTATCATAGAGAGTACTTGACCATGATCAGAACACGACTCAGCACAAGTTAAAATGCAGCTAAAAAGGAAAAAAAAAAAAGCAGGGATTATGGGATTGTAAAATCTCATACACAGGAGGAAACCTGTGATTCAAAACACAATCAAGAGTGTAAGCTACTGACCTGGTTTAATTTAAAAAGACCCTAAGGCCAAAAAGAACCAGAGAACCGTGAAGTTTCCTATGAAGTGTTTATGAACAGAGTCAGTGAGGCAGGAGGCTGGAACAGAGCAGCCAAAGCCCAGAGGACCCAGGCACTTTGACAAGCAAGGATGGGTGCTCACAGCAGCTAATCCCCAAAGGCCTCCAGAGAACAGAGGCTGATGCTAAACTGTCTGTGTTCACATCTTCGTGCACTAAGTAGCAGGACCTGTGCACCGGCCCTGTTCTGATCAGCACAAGCCATTTGTTTGCTCTGTAGGAGAATTCTGTGCTGTTCTTCCTTGGTGCTGCCATCAGACAGAGCTTCTCCCCAGACAGAGCGGCCGCCCCAGGGAAATGTCCACTGAGGAGCATCCCAAGGGAAAGTTCCATCCTCTCGTGTGGTTTGGAGAGGGCAGGCATTTGGGTTTACTGTCCTTTGGGCTGTGGTTTGAAGGCCCACTGATTTTTCCAGACTTTGGGTTACTTTGCTGGAAACAGAATGGAGTTACCATTCATCTTTGGGTTTTTTTTTTTTTGTCTTCTTAATACAGGCAGGTTACAAAGGATGCACCTATCATGAACTTGTGCATTCTTGAGAGGCTATAAAACCTCAAATTATATACATATAGTATGTATATATGTGTAAATGTGTATGTATATATACATATATGTGTATATGCATATACATATGTGTATACATATACATATTCATTCTCTAAACATTGGCTATCTGAGGTCACTTGTCAATCTGTCCAGTGGTGTTAGGGAAGTACTCTGAGTGATTTACACAGTATTGTATTTGATGCAGTGGTCCTGGGAACCCAGCACCTCATTACACCTTTAAGTGATTGCAATTCTGCCAAGAAGTGGGGTGAGAACTCTCGGGGTGGCTGCTCTGCAAAGTGAGACCTCACCTGAGAGTATCAAGCAGAAGGTGAACTTGTTAGGGTGGCAGCAGAATTTTCCGGTGTATCAGCAATGAGTCCTTCTAACCCGGTTTCTATTTGCCCAGGCCTGAGCCACACACAGTCCTGTTTACCTTGCCCCTCTAACCTCTCACACAGAGGAAACACGGCCTCTTCTTGGACCATTTATTGGAAGTCTTGAGAGTTGATCATAGGTTTCACGGCAGTAAAATCCAATTTTGTCAAATAACATCCAGGGTATTTTTTTCTCCTGACAACTTAATGGTCACTTACAGCAACCACTAAAATTAAAATTGTTTTTAATGTTAGGGAGGTTTGAGTTTTTCTTCCCTCGTCCACCTTAGAGCTCTTTGAGGGGCTGCCTTCAAATGGACTACGGCTTAGCAAATAACATGGGCTCTCTGAACCATTCAAACTCACATGGGCATCGGTCTTTACATGTTGGACACATAAGATCCTAATTTTAGACTCAACTATACAATTCTTTATACTCTTGGTACATACTGACCGCGTAGGCCTGACCCTAAAATGGAACCAGGAAGATGGCGTCTGAGAATAGTTAGCGCCTGTCTCAGCTCTAAACCAAGCTGTGTCCTAGCCATTGTGGACACCTGCCCTTCTCTCGCCAACCTCTCTCAGAGGTGCCTTTAAGCATCCCCAACTCTGGCTCCTGTCCCGCTGTCAGAAGACCAAGAACAAATGACCACACCACGCGGTGAGTAATAGCTAAGAATGGGCTGGGCCTGACCAAGGTTGTGTCCCCACACACCAGTTTCTCGGTGCATTGTGCACACATTCTGGGAAACTTGACTTTGTCCTAATATGCCCCCTGAATTACCCTGTTTGATTCCTGCCCCTCAGCTGAAGCAGGAAGAGCCAAAACAAGTTCATCCAGGGAGCTTGTTTACCCCCAAACAACTACTTGTCTAAAATGGAAGCTGTCACTCTTGTCTAGGGTAAAACATGGTGTTCACTGAAACCACCGTAGAGAAAAGAAACTTACCTGGGCTGCCATATTTACTACCCAGACAACCCTAGCTGGAGCACCACTCCTCCCTACTCTTCTTCCCTTTTAATATCTGAGGACAAGCTGAGGCCATGGAGCGTAGAGGGGACCATCCCGTACTCCTCTCTCAAAGCGAGACTCGGCTTTGTTCTTGGCATTGAGAAGTCTCACTCACGTCAACACAAGTACAGACATACTCCAGTCCGCGGATGGGCTCACAGGACAAGTTGGCACAATGAAGAACTGGAAAGTCCCTTTGCAGTTAGCTTACCCAGTCTTTTTACAGAGCAAATTGGGTACTAGAGGTCACAGGCTCCTGCTTCCCGCATCCCCAGTCTGCACTCTGTGTTAATGCTTCTCGGAAGATGCTCGCCAACATGCTACAGGTTATGTGCTACAGAACAGCCGTAAGACACACCATCTCCATGGAAACTATTTCAGCAGTTTCCAGGCCCCAGGTCTGGTCCTACTGCATCTTGAGCTTTGGGTCCTATCACACTGCTCCATATAGTCAGTTGTCAGCCACATAGACCCCCCCCCCCAGCTCCTCAGGGAGCAATCTCCTACCGCATACACCCAGAAGACAATACAATGGCTGCCTCCTCTGTGGCACAGTCTCCTAAATACAATGTCTTCTGTCACCGTCAAGTCCCAGTCAGCTGCCATGTCCAGAGGCCTTTCCCTGACTGCTCGAACACAGCAGTTCCATCCCACCACTTCCTGTCTTCCTACCCTGTTTTATTTGACACCCCCTGGAGTGGGGGAGGGGAGTTTATTGGTTCCTACGCACATCTGCACATAAGAGAACCTGATTATGGACAGCCTCTTTTGTTCTCGGCTTTATCCTCGGCTCCTTGAATGGTGCCTGGTCTATCACAGAGGCCTGGCGAATATACTGGATGGGTGAACAGAAGAGCTGGTGCCTGCTCTAGGAACCAGTCATGCCAGTATGGCATGTTGGTAAGGAAACCACCGCACTTACATACACTATTGACAAAAATGTAGATTCACAGAAATTTTTATGAGATGTTTGGCAAAGAGTCATCCCTGAAAACATACTTACAATTAACATTATACTGACTGGACAGGTTATATTTAGGAATACACATGTGTACATATATATATATATATATATATATATATATATATATATATATGCAATTAACAATTAGTGAAAAATGAGAGAGGCCACGAATGTGAAGAAGAGCAGGAAGAAGCATATATGAGGGTTTGGAGGGAAGGAAAGAAAAAGGAGAAATGGAATTATAATCCCAAAAATTTTTAAAAGAAACCATTTTGGTGGTAAATGAACCAACAAAACTTATCAAAAGAAAAAGAAGATTGATGATATTCGATGCATTGTATAAAGCACCCACATACCGAGAGACCTAAATCCCTCACCACTGGGAATGTTCTGTGAGAAATAGTCTCTGGCCTGTGACACTGTGTTGCAGAATAATAAAAACTACAACCAACTGAAGCCTCCACCAATCAAAGGTGGAATAGAAGAGGAGGATGGCGAAACCTGCAACCCAGGTACTCAGGAGGCAGAGGCAGGAGCGTCTCGTGCTTAAGTCTGGTCTGGACTGTATAAGCAAGTTTCAGGCCAGTCAGGACTACGTAGTAAGACCCTTCCTCTAAACGAATAAATGAAATTATTGAAAAGGATTAAAAGAATTAAGGAAGTTATTATACAACAGAATCACATTTAACTCTCATTTCAAAATATGTTAGATGAGTGAGTACTCATATGAAATTTTTTGGCATACAAAAAAGTGAAATATATAAATGAAACTAAAATGAAAAATGATATTTGCAATGAATCCGGCTTTCTAAAAGTTTTACATTCTTTGCTATGTATTGTGTGCTGTCAGAAAGCATCACACTCTGGAGTTATCTGGAAAATTACTGACAGTGATTGCATTGGGGAAAGGTGACGGCGGTGAGAACAAAGGTTTTATTTTTTATTTTGTACATC
Source organism: Myodes glareolus (assembly GCF_982192425.1). NCBI lineage: Eukaryota > Metazoa > Chordata > Mammalia > Rodentia > Cricetidae > Myodes > Myodes glareolus. The sequence continues at coordinate 53,989,877 of NC_142040.1, forward strand.
TTTATACTGTTTAAGCTTTCTAACCAAGAATAGTCTCATTTTTAAATGTCAGTGTCGGCTGCTGGAATGATGAGATAATATGCTTTTTGTTGACTTTTCTGTTCTCTGTTTTTGTTTTGTTTTGTTTTGTTTTAAGCAACTAATAGTCACACTCTGAAAGTCAAATAAAAGCGGAGGGCCTGGACCTGCTAAGCAGCTCTGACCACCAGATTGGATATGATGGCTCACATCTGCATTTCACTGAAACCAGCATGGTGTGGGTGTGGGAATGTACACCTGGATTAGCACACTGTTAAGCCTGCCTGCAGATCTTCCACACTGGTTGTTCTGTGGTGAATACAGCTTGTGTTTTGTGTGTGTGTGTGTGTGTGTGTGTGTGTGTGTGTGTGTTATATAAATAAGCAAGGAGCAGGATGGTTCTTAATGAAGTAGAATCTGCTCAATGGCATGTTCACATGCATTGCATTGTTTGATCTTATTTTACAAGCCAGTGAGGTGAGTTGGCTTATTCTCCATACTTTCAAACTGAAAAAATCAAGTCTATTGTTGCAGTAGATAGCAAGTACAGAAGCAATGACTCACATGGTTGCAGGGCTGCTGCCATAGAAACTGAATCCCTACCTTCAAAAGTCCTGTTCCAGGTCTGCTGGATGATTTTCCCCCCATCCTTCTTGCTGTAGCCAGCTCTGAGAACTTCGTGTAAAGCCAGAACGTAGAGGAGGATGGCATCATGGAACCCTTCAACAAACATGTTCACCTGCAAAGGAAACCCATCGAGTGAGCCTGAGAACCTGATGATTGATATTCCTCAATGGTATAAGCAAACAAAATGGTCCAACCTGGGTCTGTAGATGCGAGATCAAGGGAGGAAGTGGGCAGAATTATCAAAAGTAACTACCAAGAGTCTTATCATGTTTTCCTGGCACTAAGTAGGAAAAACACTTCCTGAGAGTTTACAGAGCAAACAAGACATTGCAGAAGTCAAAGAAACCATTCTGTTGTTCAGGTTAACTATTCCCGGAACTTTGACCCTCTTTTCATGCAATTACCCTTCTGCCCACATCTTCCATCAGCCTCAAGGCGGCATGAGTTCAACACCCCAGTGACGTCTGCTCCAGCTTCCACTGCCCATGTAATCCCTTTATATTCTGAGTGTAGGGCACACACACAGAACAGTAGTAACCGGGCAAGCTGGGGCAGAGAAGGGAAGGACTTGAGGCCAGCCTGCACCACATGGCAAGACCTTGTCTCAAAAGAGCAAAATGAAACAAAAATGTAGGTATCCATTTGTTCCTGCTCAACAAAACTGTTATCAACTGCCAACACATAACAAAGATACAAAGAATGGACACAGGGATTTCTGCCTGCCTTGGGAGGGGGCAACAGTGTTTGCTCCTATATTGGCAACAACACAGCTGTCTCTCTTTCCATCCTCTGCCAAACTCCAGGGACAGAAAGTGATTCAGTCTTGATAGGTGATGCATTTTATTTGATCTTTGGCTCAGGAAAGGTATCCTTGCTCTCCAAAACCCTAGTTTCACAAATGCACACACTGGCCACTAAACTCCAGGAAGTTGTTTCACCATGTGGAGTTTTGTTTCTTTCATCTGTACCCATGTAGGTGCTGTAGAACCTTCTTTAAGGGTAATTGCAGGAATCACATGGCAACACAGCATAAAGTGTCTAGTGCGTAGCAAGCATTCAGCAACTTGTTTTATGGGCCATATGATGCTCTTGGTACTGTCCTTGAGTCTTATTCAGATACAGTAAATAGAGCAGTTAGTGTTATAAATTGGGGGAGGATGATAAAGGGAAGCTCAAGAGTGGTGGCAAACGTTGACCTAAATTCTGAAACTGAACAGATGTTTGGAAGGGCGGAAGTCTGGAGAAAGCACTCTGGGTAGGATAACGCGGCAAAGACAGACCCTGACCACTACTGCAATAAAAACAACAGTTCTGCTCACCTGAAGCGAGAGAGACACGGCCGCATGGACAACCAGCAGAAACTTGGAAAACGTTTTGTGCCTTCGGTACAGAGTTTGTAAATTACCCAGTGTTCCAAAAATGGCATTTTCTCATTTTTTTCAAGCGTCTGAGTCGATGGCAGAAAGCCAGGGCTACAGGAAGAACTGGGGATTCCTGGGAGGATACCAGCCAGTGCTTGTGTGGCAGACAGCCTGCCCTGTCCCCCTCCAGAGGAGGAATGCCTCCACTGACCTCTGTATGGCCCGACTCAAGGGCGTATAGTGTCACAAATGGTGTCTTCCAGTTCAAAGACGCACACACAAATAGCATCACCTGTTTCAAGGGCACACTCACAGAGGGTGACAACACCCAGTTTCATTTGTCTCCATCCCAACCCTCGCTCACTGAGTCCTGTTCTGCACTATGGGTACAAGTATTTCAGATTTGCCAAAGCCGGAACCTGGGCGGCTCCAGTTCTGCCTTCTCTAGCTGTGTTCCTACCTCCTTCTGGGCCTTGGGTTCCTCATCTAGAAAATGAAGAAAATGACAGTGCCTTCCTCCTCAGGTTGCTATCGGTTTTCTCTGAACTGAGAAGTGTAAAGGACTTCACACAGCTTCTGCTACCATCACCCCTTGTCAGCTGTCATTGCTGCGACTGTTTAGAGATGGGGGGTTACAAACCCAGTGATTCTGCCTAGCTTCTAATTCTGACTAGCAACATCCAATAACCGAGCTATCTTATTGACCCACTTTATACCTGAAGGGAAGCAGAGTTCCTAGTTCACACTCTGGTGCCCCAGACAGATCTCTTACACCATCACGGTTCTAACGAAGATTAGTAGAACAGCACTGTCCAGGCTGGGCTATCCCACTAATCCTCAGGGAAAGGCGGACTATAGGACAGATTCAAGTTCACAGAGATCTTGTAGTTAGCAACTAGCTGGATCCACAGTCCACGCCTAACCCAGATACCTCACTCAGTCTCTTAGCCTTCTGAGTCCTCATTTGTGAAGACTCGCCACAGCACTGGGTCACCTCACAGAGATTTTTCTGGGGTTTAAATGAATTAGAGCATTAAAACACCAAAGAAAGTTCTGGAGACCATGAAAGCCTTGGGCAGAAGTTGGTTCTTAATTCTAGCTGTTAAACTTAAGTCTCAGAAACACTGTTTTCTTAGGCAAAGAATGCTATAGAAATAACATCTACCAGTCAAAGATAATTTTCGCCTGCCTTGAATATGCTAATTTAATTTTCCAAAGGAATACAAATTTTTCACTTAGACCATGAAGTCATCATGATTCGAGAAAGCACGCATGCTGATGAATTTTAATAAGTATACTTTAGCTGTTAAATTTAATTCTCAATACACGATCATTTTTTCCCCCCACAAGTCTATCTTCTCTTTCATAACTTTATAGAACCCATCTTGGTTTCCACTACAGTGGAAAGTCATGGAATCCTAGCTGTGACATGTGGGGGATGTAAATGACTTCAGGAAGCACCAGGGTACCCATATTTCCCAGAAGCTATTGGCAACTAATTGTTGGATTCGGGAGAAGGAGTCATTTTCTCCAATGGCATAGCCACTGTCCGGGTGCCCACGTTCCAGTAAATAATATCCTACTCATGCTCATGAAGTAACCCTAATGAAATGTAATGGCTTACAAGCTTTAAAAGATGTGGAACTAGAAAAGGAACTTACTGGGTAAAGGGGGAGTTCAGCATCCATGGGAGAGAAATAAGAGGGGGTAACAATGTAGTTGAAAGTGACCAAAATACATTAAATATATGCATGGAATTGTTGGACTGATAAACCCTGGAAAAGGGGGGGACCATTGTTTTACTCAGTCTTCCTGAATTTTGTTCTTGCATGCCATGCTCTGTAAATGCACGTTTCCTGGAGCATCCCTGCTTAAAATACAACATGAGCCCCTGGGTCTCATCCTTCTTACTCTGTGGATGTCATCTTCTTCCTCCTCCTCTTTCATCATACTTCTCTCTAAATCCTCACCCAGGGACACCATACTGATGTTAACCATTCAGAGTACTGGTCATGCTACCAAGCACCATGCCTTAACTGGCCCTTCCCCTTCCTTCCTTCTTGATGCATCCTCTCCTGTCCACAAGAGGAAGAACAATTCTCTGCCCAAGAAGGATGAACTTGGGCTGCTTTTGTCCTAACAAGTTTGGTGCCAAAACAGGTCAGACAGGCTCTAGACATAAACTCTGGCCTGAAATCTCCTACTATCTCGATTTGCAAATGAATCACAACAGTTACCTCCTTCCCTGTCAGAGTGGCCCTCTCTCCCTCTGAAGGAGGATGCTGACCCCGCTGAAGCTGTGGTACCCTGGCCTGCTGCGGAGGAGGTTTCATCACACCTACCTCATAGGCAAAACCCCAGAGACTGTCTTTTCTCAAGGAGAACATTCTCACTCTCACACATATCTTTTTTTAGTGGGAGGGAAGCCCGTTAGCACATTACAACCCCTGTAAACTGGAAGTGCAAAGTAAAGAGAAAAAAAAAAATGAGAGAGGGGGAGAACAGTATTAAGTTGTATCAGGAACACTTTTCTTTGGACCTCCAGAGAGGAGCCAGCTCACTTGGTCTGCCTCCCTGTCTCTGGACAGAACAACCATTGAACTTCCAGGCCCTGGTTGTGACACATCACACTGTGGTTACCAATCACAGGAAGTGGGACTCCCTTGCCTAAGCAACTCGTTTGGGTGTTCATCATCTGTTTTAGCTACTTAAATTCCCTGACAAAAGCAACAGGGGGGAGGAAGTTTTTATTCTGCCTCAGAGTTGGAAGGATCAGTTCATCATGGAGGCCAAGTCCTGGTAGCAGCAGCTTGAGGCTGTTAGTCACATTACAGGTCCCCAGGAAGCAGAAAGCAATGAGTGCTTGTGTTTAGCTAGCTTCTTCCTTTGGATGTAACCCAATGCCCAAGTTCGGGGAAGCTGACACTCTCATTTAGTGTGACTTCGCCCACCTCAAAGAGATAACCCTTCACGGGCATGTCCAGAGACTCGCCTAATCTAAATCATCTCTCATGGGTGTGGCCGGAAGCTTGTCTCCTCGGAGATTCCAGCTCCTCTCAAGCTGACAATCAAAACCCACCATCATGGCATCCTTTAGCCAGAAAATCCTCCCTTAGCATCACTTGCTGAGGTCTTAAATTCCTAAACGCAGCCACTCCCAGGCTAGATAATGAACAAGTTGGATTAAGAAAACATGAACGTTCACAGTCTCCACCAGACAGAATCACTGTCCCCCGCAGAGAGGCTGTACACATGGAAGTCATGACAGGGCCTCCTCTCTGCCAACGCTGCTAGCCACATTCTCTCATGGAAAAAGCCGAATGGAAATGATCAGGTTTGTCTGTTTTCAGATGAGCATAGATAGACTTGGCATTCACAGCACGACCCCCTCCATTACACTGCACAGCTTCTTCCCCGTTTCCCTCTGGGGAGGCAAATTCGTGGGCAAGTGAACTCCTGGATGCTTACGAGTAAGTAAAGCATGCCTCAAACACTATATGTATCATGAGAGAGGCCTGTAAAAACAGAGTGCCTGAGCCAGGCGGTGGTGGCACAGGCCTTTAATCTCAGCACTCAGGAGGCAGAAGCAGGCAGGTCTCTGTGAGTTTGAAACCAGCCTGGTCTATAGTGAGAGTTCCAGGACAGCCAAGGATGCTACACACAGATAAACCCTGTCTCAGAAAAAAAAAACAAAAAACAAAAAAACAAAAAACAGAGTGTCTGGACACGAAGAAAGCCTGTAAAGCTTTCAAGTAGAGACAGCTGGAAGAAGGCTCCCAAAGGGGAATGCCAACCTAGACAGTCCTGGGGTTTGGCTTGTGGCATTCGCCTGAACTCAAGCGTGCCACACGGTGGTTCTGTCTTCCTTACCACAAACCGTTGGTTCCCAATGCAAATGAGGAAAGCTGTGGGTGCTAATTTCTCTGGAAAAAGAGATGCCTTCTCACCTCTCAGTTGCTGAAGATCACATAGGGGAAAGTGGGATTTTGAAGGAGAGCAAGTAAGAGGTCAGTCATGGGCTGCTCTTTCCCCTTCATCGCCAGCAAGGACAGTATCACCTGGTCAAAAGTAAGTTCTAAGAGGGCCCTGAAAGTGGATCTTGTCCAATTCTCACATGCCACTGATGTGGCAGACATAGGGAGTGGCTTGGGAATGCTACGTGAGTAGCTCAAAGGCCAAGGATAATTCTACATTTGAGAAACACTTAACACGTCACTTCTTTATACTTTAGCTACTCTCTACATTTCAAAAATGAATTACTTAGGGCTGGGAAGACGACTCAGGGGATAAAGTGTGTGCTGTGAGATATGAGTGGTGCGAGAGAATTGTCTATATTCTGTCAATCATGTTTTAAATAAATGCTGATTGGCCAGGCAGGACGTGTAGGTGGGAAAACCAAACAGGAAGTAAAAATGATGCAAGGAGAACAGGAGAATTCTGGGAAGGAGGAAGCTGATTCCTCCCACTCCTGCCCAGATCACCCAAGCAGCAGGATGTGATCTGCCCCACTGAAAAAGGTACTGAGCCACATGGCTAACATAGATCAGAATATAAGCTACAAGAGCAAACAAGGAACATGAGCTAATGTGCCAATCAGCTTTATAACTTATAAACTTATAGCTCTGTGTGATTTTCTTTGGGGGCTAAACAGCTGTGGGAACCAGGTAGGACAGAAAACCCCAACAAGCGAGCCCTTCATGTTACAGATGAGGACTGGAGTCTGGATCTGCAGACCCCACAGGAATGCTGGGCGAGCATGGTGGCTCCCCTATGATCCTAGTGCTCAGAAACCCGAAGCAGGATCCCTGGCCAACAGGCTGCACTCGCCGTTGAGACAAGCTCTGGGTTCAATGCAGAAACTCTCCCTCCGTGAATAAAGTAGGGAGCGACTAAGGGAGACTCCTGCCATCAAGCTTGGGCCTCCATGAACATGCATAGACAAAGGCAAACACACATGTTCACCTCCCTGCAAACACGCGACACACAAATGTACTCTATGTGTTATTAATTTTCTTTCAATTTCCCTTTAAGTCATTACACTACAAGTCTACCACCCAGCAGCAGAAGAAAGTAGCATCTTCTGAGTGCCACCACACTCTGCCCCTCACTCTATTACTGGCTGATGCAATACTGTAACAATCCTGTCTTATAGAATTCACCCTTGGTCATTTGCTGACTTAGTCCATTCAAGCTTTGATCAGGAAGTTAAGCTAAACACTGCATATCTTACCTTTCATGCATTCTGAGAACTTAATGCATGTAGCTTCTTAAAGTTCAGACATCTTGCCAACAGTAAAGCTCAGGTCCCCCACCTATGTCTCTATGCAGAGCCAAAATGTTGTTGTTGCATCCAGCATGCTGGATCTCCTCCTCCCTAAACTGACGTTATGATTTCCTTGGGGTAGGATTTTCCCCTAAGCTTCCAGGACAACTGTCTCCATCCTGAGCCTAACTACACCCTCATGTCAATGCTATGGACTTGCAAGTGACTTAGATCTTGCAGCCTAGAAAGTAGCTGCCTGGAGGCAGGGGGGAGGGGAGGAGGGTTCTTCTCTCTCATCATCTCGAACAGAATGGTTTATAAAACAAATAAGTCTTTGCAAGATCATAAGGTATGTCCCCACTCATCCCTCATAATGACCGAAATGATGTAGCCTGGGAGCCACCAGAAGGGCACTGGCATTAGCAAACACTAGCAAGGAAATCTACCCAGGCTCTGCTAAAGAGAAGCCATGAATGGAACCCTAGGGTTTCACATTGGGAGCTGGTAGACAGAGACCACATGTGGCAATGACCTTTGCACGCAGTTCTGATGCTCACGTGGGGAATTACATCATTTGATATGTTCATCCTTTGAATGTACCACACACACACACACACACACACACACACGTACACGTACACACAATTTATAGATGTATCTCATCACCCATATTACTGGAAGGCTTAGCTGAAAAGAAATATCCATAGTGGCATAATTGTCACTAGCTTTCAGGTGAGTAAGTGAATGACATCTTCCCTTAGCCTTGATATCTCACCTATGTACAGGTAGCTGTCTCTAGACAGCTGGTGACCCAACCCCATATGACTGTGCAGAATCCATGTGCTCTGTGTCCTTTTCAAGGGAGGACGTTCAGATGGATGAAGGTGGGTTCAGACAACAGGTGCCATCGAGGTGGTGACAAAGACACCAGGAAAGGAAGAGAGGAGAGACCAGGGCAGAGGGAGACAGGAAGGTCAGAGAGAGATCAATGTTGAGGTGCCAGGGTCTGCTGTCCTTCAAATACCACGGAAGGCTCTTTCCAATTGCCGTAGGACTTGCAGTTTTGATGACCTCTCCCTCCTTCACCCCTTCCCGTGTAGGATTATAGCAGCTTGGCATGCTGCTTTCACTCAACCCCTCCTCCTCCATGTCCACCTCTTTGCAAACAGTGACTCTATGAACTTCTGTTATTCCTCTTAAGCGTGTCTTCTCTCTTCTCTTAGGGACGATCACAGAAGCACCTACCATCTATGATCTACTTACACTGGATCTTCCTGAGATCATCTCTGGCCAGCCAAACCCCCCTTTCTGCTGCATCTACACTAAGTGCGAATGTGTCATGTTCTGCTCATCATTCTCGTTTGCGGATTTGCAGAGCTGTGCACATGGGCACCACACAGCCACAGAGTAAAACAGCCACACCACAAGCTTGTTTCTTTTCCTAGGTCTGAGGCCCGGCATCTAATACAGAAGCTGCACTCACTTGGGTTGACATCACTGTCACCTGCCACTTCCCGCTGCTCCCACCTGTGCCTGCCTCTAGCACGCCATTTTCTTGGTCACTTGCTAATACTGCTGTTCTGTAAACTAGGGGAAGAAATCACAGTATCTGTTACAGTGGAGTTAGGCGTGAGGGTAAAGCAGGCAGTGTGCTATGCACCCATAGTCCCTGGGACTCTGGAGGCTGAAACCTAAGATTGCTGAAGTTCACAAGCTTGAGGCCAGCCTGGGCTACATAGTGAGATCCCATCTTAAAATCAAAACAGACATGGAATAAATGGTTTCGAGGTCAGAATTTGAGGGCCTCTCTTGTGATAAAAGCAATAAGTTACATTGTGTTTTAGCTGTTCAAAGGCCTTCTTTGCACGTTATTGGTTGAGATTACTGTCATGCTGGTTTCACACCTTTTGCTTAAGGGAGGGGCTTCTAGAGCAACACAGGGAGGCTTGTACTGAAAGTAGCCATCTCAATTGGTAAATGAGGGAGCTGAGTTTTTGTTAAGAGATCTTGTCCATTAAGTTTTCTACCAAAATAATAAAACTAAATAAACTATCACTGCCTTCAAAGAAAGCTCAGAATTTCATATTTTAGAAATTATGTATAAATAAAGTTAAAAAATTACTGGCATCTTTGGGGCATAGTATATATGTATATGTGTACACTGTGAGAATCGTATGAAGATAGACACAATACTTTAACAAAGTAAGTAATCTAAAATACACACACACTTACATAGCCATCTGAGTTTGACCAAGACACCTGAGCAACTCCACAGGGGTGGGGGGGAATCTTTTCAGCACATGACAGGACTTAAAAAAAAAAAAAAGAAAGAAAGAAAAACATGATGGGAAAAACTAAAACTTGACTCTCAGATCACAGCAGATAAAAAAAAACTCATTTGAGATGACTCATAGACATAAGTATGCTAGGCTTTTATCAACTCAGAAAGAAAATGGAATATCATTGTGATTTTGACAGTGGCAAATTTTTGTTAAAGCACTGAACATTGAAATATGTCTTCATGGAAAAGGTGGGACTTGGTGTTAATGTGATTGTCACACACATCTGAGGACCTGAGTTCAGATTCCCAAGAACCCATGGGACCCTGAATATGTACCTGTCCTCCCAATAGTCCTGCAGCCAGCAGGCCGAGACAGAAGAATCCTCAGGATCTATGTCGTTGGCCGGATGGCCTGGAAGACACAGCAGTGACCCAAGAAATGACCGTGCTTCAGACAAGAGGAGGACAAAGACCTACAGTGGAGGTTGTCCTCTGACCTCCACACACACACACCAGAGCACATACATACAAGGATTCACACATGAACATACCCCACACACAATGAACAGATAAATAAATAAATAAATAAATAAATAAATAAATAAATAAATGCTTAAAAATTAATACTACCAAAAAGCAAGTGGAAAACAGAGACAAAATAGCCATTAAAGAGACATCTGACTTACACCCAGAATATTTTAAAAACAGCTTTTTAAGCCAGGAACAAACAGAAACAATCTTTTTAAGCAAGCAGCCCACATGAACAGACAGGTCGCGCCTGGAAAGAGACCCCACACCTTGTCACCAGAAGAAAGAAGCCAAAACTGGTGAGGAACAGCCTTACACCCATCAGATAGTTAACGTTGAAAGGCTGGTGCTGCAGAGTGTGGATACAATGTAAAACAAACATATCTCTCCTACCCTGCTGCTAGGAATGGGAAGTGGTACTATTTTGTCCCTTTCTTACAGAGTTAAGCATGCGTCTCTGCTATTAATCCAGCAGTTTCATTCCAAGTGATTTACACAACATAAATGAAAACATAATTCACCGAAAGACTCATAGAGATGTTCATTACTGGTGCAAATAATGTCCAATTGAAAAAAAATGTCCCCTAAAAGAATAAACAAATCTATGCTATATTCATATGAGAAAATGTAACTCAGCCATTAAAAGAAGAATAAAATAGAAATACTTGTGACAGGATGAAAAACTTCACAAGCACCATATGGCACGGGGGAAGCCTACATAAAAGCATACGTGATTCCACTCATACAGTGTGTGCTATGTGAATGTAGAAACCAGCAAAATTAAATCATGAAAATAGTGGTGGGGAGAGGCAAAGAAAGGAACATGAAGGAAGTGTGTGTGTGTGTGTGTGTGTGTGTGTGTGTGTGCATATGTGTGTGTGTGCACGCGCATGCGTGGGCACACACACACATGCAAACATCCTATGTGTTCAAATAGAGTGGTAGTTGCATATGTATGTATGTATCAAAACTATATTATATGCTTATATCTGTGGATCTAGCGTCACATGAGTTTTGACAAAATAATAGCTTATATTCTAGACACAGACTAAAATATTCACAGGTGAAACACTGGCAATGCCTGAGCTTCTCAGGGGCTGAGAACGGGTTAACATCGCACATGAAAGTGCATGTCTGATCACTGTGACACATGCTAAGTGGTGAGCACACAGAATTTCATGTTAGCAGGCTCTATTTGTGGAAGAACTTTCCATTTTTTGTTTTTGTTTGTTTACTTGGGCTGTTGCTGCTGCTGCTGCTGCTGGCTGCCATTGTCATTGCTGCAATTAGAAGAAGAATGTCACTCTGTACCCAGAGCTGGCCTTGAACACACGTGTAACCTAGACTGGCTTTCAGCTATGGCAATCTTCCTTCTGCCTCAGAGTTCCTACTGCTAACACTAAAGGCACCCCTAGCCTTACAAGGTTTCTTTCCTAATCAATTCCCTAAATGGAAAAGAAAAAGGCTCAGAAACTTCTGGAAGCTTTTCTGCAGGCGAAGAGTGTGTTTAAAACATTTGAAAATCCTAACAATAAAGTCAGCACTTTTTGTTCATTTCTGTGCTTTTTCCTTATCGTTGAACTGAAACATTTTTAAAGATACCTACAGATTTCAAATATCAACTTAAAATAATAGGCCAACAGACCAGACGTCATCTGAATCCATTCTTTTGAATTATATTCAAATTCAATCCATCAATATTCATTCAAATGGATAAGTAGATCTTTGTAAAGTAGTAAAATAACTACAGAGTTCCCAATGGAGCCATATCACAGGAGCGACGTAGTAGATGAATGATATTCAGGCCCAGGTGGCAACGGGAAACTACAGGTAGAAGCCTGCCACTCAGGTAACAGGTTACAGTCAGACACAGAAATTAGGTGTCGTCCACAGAGAAGCTGTCACCTCTGCCTAGAGATGCTACACACACACACACACACACACGCACACACACACGCACGCACACACACACACACACACACACACACACACGCACTGTGTTTAGAGAGAAAAGACCCGAAGAAGAAACTTGCAAAGTAGCAACATTAGTGGAGCAAGTAATTAAAAAAAAAATCATCAAAGAAGACTTGGCACACAGATCTGGTTAGAAAACCTGCGCACAGTAGAGTTTGGGCAGCCAGGACAGAAGATAATTCCCAAACGAGAGAGCTATCTTTCCCAGTGACTCTTCTGAGGAGACCCTCCTCTAGAACTGCTATGTCATTGTACCCCAGCCATGTCTAATGCATCTCTGCCTCCAAGTTTGTGTTCCTTTTCTTTGTCTCAGTTAAAAGGCTCATGGATCCTTACTCGCCAAAAGCCACCTGCGCAGGCACCGGGCTGTCCTCAGAGGACCTAGGACAATACTTTGTCTCAAGGAGGCGTTAAGTAAGTGTTTGAGTGTGTTCACGGAGGCTCAGTCAACAAACATCTCAACTACATACTCCTGATACCACACAGGTCAAGTGGTCGGTCAGTACAAAGGTACATATGTCACTGCTGAGTATAGAAAAGGAGAAATGTCCAAAGATTAAGGTGAATGGAGTCTATACTAGTAAACAGCTCAAATTAAAATGTTAATATGATCCAGGACTTCTAAATAAATAATTCCAATCTCTTTAAGATCTTTAGGCTAGAATGGAAGTGCAGATATCTGACTTCACTCCCCATAGAGACAGCAGAGTAGAAAAGGTAATTGGTAAAGGTCTTGAATTAAAGCCAAAGTCAAATTTTTATACCAAAAAAAAAAAAAATCCCTACTTCTAAATCACAGCCATGGAGCCAACATTTTTAGATCATGATCAAATGAAACAAGCTTGCTCCGATGGGGAAGGAAGACATACAGACTAACTAATAGTAATCCTAAAGCTCAACCCAGTGTCTAATTGCAAGCTGGTTAAGAGGGTTGACTCTTCAGTAGTATGGTATTCTTTTCTTCCTGTTTAACAATTTGCTGGATCTCAGAAAAGATGTCATTGAAAATGGCCCCTATATGCTGCTTGCAGGACCCGGGGATGTCCTACTTACTTACAGCTGCTGGGCTGTTTCCTTTGGACACCCTCACTCAGTGCACTTAAAGTTATAAAATCCCTTTCCAATCATGTTTCCTAACTCCTGAGAGTAATTTATTATGATTTTATCCATTTAACAGATTAAAGTCTCTGGCACACAGGTGTCCTTATGTCATCGGTTGTGTTAATGCCATTGTCTTAATTTCATTTCTGCTGCTGTGTTAAAAAAAAAATACATGGATCTAATCTACACAGGAAGTAGAAAAAGACAAGATCTCCTGAGTAAATTGGGAGCACGGGGACCATGGGAAAAGGTAGAGAGGGGAGAGGGAGGGAGAGGAGCTGATAAAAATAAATAGCTCAATAAAATCATTTTTTTTAAAAAAAAAGAAGAAGACAAATGACTATAGGAAAAAAATACCCTAACAAAAGCAAAATAGGGAGGAGAGGACTGTTAAACTCAGAATTCCAGACTGTGGTCCATCAGTATCCAATGGTTCATGAGTATCCAATGGTCCATCAGTATCCAATGGTTCATGAGTATCAGGGATGTCACAGTGGCTGGAGCTTAAGAAAACTGGTTATGTTCCATCCACAGTCATAGGAGAGCAATAAATGCAGACACACTTGTGCTCAGCGCAACTTCCTCTCTTAGCTAGACAGTTCAGGACCTAGGGAATGGTGCTGCCCACTTTCAGGCTGGCTCTTCCCACATCAAAAGACACAGTTAAGAAAATCCCTCAGAGGCATGCCCCTAGGCCAATCCAACCTAGACAATTCCTCACTGGATTTCCCTTCTCGAGTAAGTCTACCTTGTGTCGAAATAACAATTAAAAATGGCCATCACACCCATCAACTAACTTCTCAAAGTTATTTCTTTTGTTTTTTGAGATTATAATATATTCCATCATCAAACCCTCCCGTATACCTCCTGCTCTTTTTCAATTCCAGGACTTCTGTTTTCATTAATTGTTGTTATACATGTACGAATGTATGTATGTATTTCTAAATACATAATTACAACCCAGTTGGTATGTATAATGTTACTTGTATGCATGTTTTTAGGTATGACCATTTGGTACTGAAAAGCCAATTGGTTCCCCTTAGTAGCCTATAGCTCTTTGTATAGGGTTGAGATTCCTAGATTTCCCCCAACCTCTTCCATGTTAACATGGTTCAGGGATCATTGTGGAAGAAGGGGCAGAAAGATTGTAAGAGCCAGAGACACTGGGAGTTTGCTGTGAGACTGCGTCTCCTAGGAGATACACCCATAAAGTCTCACAACCATGACGTTCTAAACAGGAGTTGAACAAGGTCAACCAACATTATTGAACCACAGCCATGGGCTCCCCCACTACATGTATCCATGCAGACATCAGCATCAATGGTTAGGCCTCATGAGCCAGCTCTTTGACCTATCGCTACAAACCCTGTGGACGCTGTCAGCTTCCAATATCAGAGTCTTCTGTTAGGCAAGTGGCCAAAGAAGCTGGGTGTGGCCTGTCAAATTCAAAGTCTGAACGTATGGCCTTCCCTTCTAGTTCCTGCCAGGTAGCTTGAGGTGCAGAGTTATTTTTGCTGTGACACTGAGTTTAAATCAAACTGTTGTGTAAGAAGGATTAAATTATAAAAATGCCACAATCCTCTTGCCACTGGGTGGCTCTATGAGTAGTTCACTCCCATAGAGGGAGAAGCCCTGACATTCAAAGAACATCACGATACCACCTCTGGATTCATTCGCCTCAGACCTTCCTTTTCCAGAGGCCCCCTTTTAAAGGCAGTCTCCTGGAGAAGATAATCTGCAACCCTGACATCTATTGTCAGGAATCCTCACCAAGTGAAGAAGGGTTACAAGACCCTGGAGTACACAAAGTCTTTAGACAAGATGGGAAATGCAGGAAAAAAAAGAAAAGAAGCTGAGCTTCATCCTCTAATATTTCTCTCCAAGTCCTTCCCACACTCAATTCTTCAGGTTGATACACTTCTTCCTACAGGTCAACTCGTCTTGGGTCTACAGAATGGGTTTGAGGTGATCAGACTTCTCTAAAAAGAATTAACATTGTATTTCAGTTGTGAGGAAGTTGTCCAGATGAGCTGGCATGCACTTCTGAAAAAAGAAACTCCTTAGCCATTCAGTCATGAACAGTTTTGCACACCACAATGCTATTTCACTTGAGCCTTTCTGTTGCAAATGGTTTTGCACACCTTGATGCTAATCCATTTCTGAATATTTGAGGGTGGTGTCACCATTGCTACAAGATGTCTCTGATGCTCAAGTTAGTTGAATCACCACCCATACTAACAACAACACAAAACAGAGATTGCCCTTCAAAGGGATGAAATAGGACTTTTGGCTTGGAAGTCCTTTTGCATAAGCCCCATGCTTCTTTACTAACCATTTTCAGAGTATGCTAGATCAATAGCTTTTTTCAGTTAGAAAGCCACCGATGTGTAATAATCACAATAAAATGAATTCTTATTTGTACTCAAAAACACTACAATCCAGATATTACAATTTCTTCAAATAGTCTATTAGTGTTATTCAATGCTATTTCAAAGCCGACCAGATAATTTAAAACAATTTTTTAAGAAAATGAAAGTGATTTTTTAAAAGTTCAATATATATTCATTTAACATCTTTGAAGGCCAACCAATATTTCTTTAGCTAGAGAGAACCCTTCACAATGCCTCCATCCTCCTGATTACATTTCCCTAATAAGACTAATCTTATTAAAATGGTGGCATGCAGACTCATCATTCTTATACTGTTAAAAAAAAAAATGAGGTTTGATTTTATTCTCCAAATAAAATTAGTAAGGCCCTCTTGTGTCTGAAAAGGCTTTTTAATTGGGACAAACTATTCCCTGACTGACTGTGGAGAAAGGGGTGAGAGCAAGGGAAGAGGGCACCCCTGCTAGGGCACCCCCTTCTATTCCGATGCAACCCTTGCAGAAAGGCTTGAGTGTGCAGAGCATTGCCAGAGTGGAGCAGATACATCTTGCATTGGCTGCGTTTTTTTTTCTCTTTCATTCGTTTGGCTGAGGACCTAACTTTTTAAATCTTCAATCTAATTAAGTGATGTGAGACAAGAGGTCAGTTTGAAATGTCTCGTCCAGATTTTTTTAACGATCTGATAAATTTTCAGCTAAGGTCACTTCCTGCACAGCTTCTGTGTAAAATCACAACTTAGGTCAAATACTACAGTGGTTAGGCCTTTCCCTCAGAGAGATTACGGTACTCTTTTTCAACATCCTGGACATCCCAATATGTCACACCTAGCCTCTTTAAATAATTATTTATTAAATTCTGCCTCTTTCAAATCCTGTGCCTACATAAGCTTCCCATTCCCTAGCCCCACATGCATTTGTGAGCACCAAAGGGAGGCTTGGGATAGGAAGCATGCCCCAGGACACCCCACCCCGCTCCACCCCACCCCAAAACACTGCCAAGCGCCAGACTCTCCTGCAGTGCTTGTTTAATTAGTCAAATTTTCAGCTTTTAAATAAGGAGAAAAAGCGAGCTATGGGTAGCCTGCTAACAATGAATGAGCAAATACCCCCGGTTATACCATCACCTCCTGGTCAGAATGTCTGGTTAGAAATAAAAATAGTATTTACCAATTCTGCCCCAAGCTGAAGACAGAGCACACTGAAAACTGTAAAGCTCAATCTGAACCCCAAAGCACTAAGGATCCATAATTGTTTTTGCTTTAAAATGGATACTACATATTCTTTTATTATTTTTTCTTTTGTTGTTTATTTGTTTGTTTGTCAGGGGACACACACAAGCCATGTTGCATGGATGGAAATCAGGACAATTTGAAAGAGTCCTTCCACACAGTGGGTTCTGGGGATTGAACTCTGGTCTCCAGAAGAAGCTGTGGCTGTACTTAATCAGAGGACTCTTGATCCAGTCTTTAAAATTAGGCTTTCATTCTACATCTGTAAGCCTTGCTGCTGTGTCTTTGCAAATTCTAACTAGACAGAGAACATGGCAATTTCTTGATACATGTGTCCAACACTGTGGTTTGCCTTTGCAGTTAATTAGTAAGGGCTGGCCAGCTTAGAGCTGAAGAAAAGCTGGTTCTGTATACTTTAAATCCAGAATAATACTTCCAAGGAGCTTTTCAGATGTACTGTTATAGACAGCAGAACACTATCATAATAAAATTCTCCTGAAGTGGTGTCTGTGGGTGTGCAAGCCTACAGTGACCTGTGCATATGGTGACTGCAATAAAAATTCTACAGCAGGGTGTGTGTGTGTGTGTGTGTGTGTGTGTGTGTGTGTGTGTTGTGCAAACCTACAATACCTGTGAGTGTAGTGACTGGGAGATGATTTTACAATGAAGAATAAACAAATTCCATACTCAGATAATGACAATGATACAGATTTTTAAACTAAGACTAGTTAGAAAGCACTTTGGGCTTTAGAGATCTGGAAATGAGAAGACCCTCTAAGGTGAATTGTACCTCCTAGAAATTATGATACTATTTTTCAATATCTTGAATATTCCACTATGTCACACCTAATCTCTGTAAACAGTTATTTATTAAACCCTGACTCTCTCAAATATTGTGCCTCGGTAACCTTCCCATTCCTCAGCCCCACATTTATCCATGAGCATCAGAGGGAGACCTGGGATAGGAAGCATGCCCCAGTACATCCCACCCCAACCCACACCCAAAACAGTGCCAAGCATCAGACTCTCTTGCAGTGTTTGTTTGGTTAGCCAAATTTTCAACTTTTAAATAAGTACATCACTCGCCTTGCAAGCATATAGACTTGGGTTTAATCCCAAGAATCCAGGTAAAAGAGCCAAGCATGACCAAGAAGCAAAGAAATCTTTAGGACTTTCTAGCTAGCCAGTCTAGTCCACTTGGCCAGTTCCAGGCCAGTGAGAAAACCTGCCTCCAAAATCCAGGTAGATGGCGCCTAAAGAATGATAGCAGGGGTTTCCTCTGACTTTGCATGCAGATGTGCATATATACTGTGCCTGCACACACACATGCACTCTCACCACACACACACACACACACACACACACACACACACACACAGTCAGATCCTCCCCCAAGCTTACACAGGGAAGAAACTGTTCCTCCCCATCCTGGCAGAAGCCAGGTGTGTCACTGATGAAGACACAGGTGTGGAAGAGTGTGCTGGAGCAGACAGAGGCTGGGGAAGGACCAAGTTGAGAATGATGCTAAAAGTTGTTCAGGCTGGGATCTTAGGTGACACTCCTTCCTGGCTCCCAGAAGGTAGTATGGCCCAATGACTTTCCAGAAGGGCTCAGCAGAGAATTCTTTTAATGAAATTGACCGACCTGAGAGAAAATATACCCAGGGTGGTAACATTTGGGATAATTCTTTGGAATAGCTAAGCTATTCCAGGGAACTACAATATACTCACAGAACTACAACACAGTCCACTGTTATACGGGTTGATAGATATTTAGAGCCCTGGGGAATGCTGAAGGAGGTACTCAGAAATAGAAGCAGAACAGCATCTAAGAAATGCTTCTGATATGAAAGATAAAAAGATAAATGTTTAATAAGATGACAACAGATAAGAACCTAAAAGAAATAGGCAATATAAGATTACTAAAACAATGAAAAGGACGGGAAGAATCCTATCTCAACAAATGTAAAACACTATCAGTTATAAGAAAGAACATCATAGCACTCAGGGAGACAGAGGCCGGTGGATCTCTGTGAGTTCTGGGGCAACCTGGTCTACAGAGTAAGCTCCAGGACAGCCAGATCTACACAGAGAAACCCTGTTTCGAAAAACCAAAAGCAAGAAAGAGTGTCATTTAATATGTTTATCTAGATTACCTAGTAAATTATGACAGACCATCAGTTACAAAATAAGCCCCATCTTTAGACAACTAAATAAATAAAACGTATGCTCTAGAATTAATGGAAGGGATACTAGGGAGATTAGCTTCGGTATACAAGAATCAAAGTCAAGGCGCTGTTTTGAATTCGAGAGTCACTCAGAAAACAAGAGAAAAGAATGAATGTTGTTGTCAGTACAACTAGGACAGGTGTTAGCCATCGATGTTTTCTCCTAGCAACCTGCCTTCTCAGCTCTCTCAAGAAACAGATGCCTGATCTCTCTATTAACTGAATGCTTCTCCACCCACACCTCCTGCTGAGTGTGAACCTACTGACTCCTGTCTCCCCCTCCCCACATAACCCCTTGTCAGCAGCAAGACGTCAAACTTGAACCCACACCCCTATACCCACCCAAGGAGTCTGGGACATTTAGTTGGAAGATCTACTGGTGTCCATATCTGTCCAAAAAGTTTGGGATCTGTGGATCTCCAGCATAGCCCATTCTGGATCCTACTCTCAGGATGCTAAGCAGTGGATCCCTCCCTGGAGTTGCCTCAATTCAGACTCTGCCCCTGAAAAAGCCCACATCAGTGGCTCCACCTTAGAGAGCATTAAAGTCCCCACCTCATGGGTTCCCCTCCTGGTTCTCTCATCTCCCCCCAGGGCCACCAAGGATGCTTTGCTCAAATTAAACCTGGATTTATTAATTCAATTTGATTGGCTTATTACATCAGCAGCAGTAGATTCCCAATAACCAGAGCTTCAATTTAACAGTTTTTCTTTGTCTTTCTTTCTTCTAATTTTTTTTTTTCTTCTTGAAGTGTATTTTACCACAGTCTTGCTTGGCCCAGAACTCACTACGTTGCCCAGGCTGACCTAGAACTTGTAGTGATCCTCCTGTTTGGTTTCTCAAGTACCAGGATCATGGACTTGCACCACCACACCCACCTAGAAAACCCTTGAAAATTAAAAATATAGCAGACATTTTAAAATCCAGTAGTTTGGACGATAAAATTTAGATAACCCCTCAGAAAAGAAAAGAAAAATGCAGAATTGGAAAATAACACTTGCTTTGACAGCTTATGTACTAGAACATGAGAGAAAATAACAGAACCAGCTAAAGATGGCTAACACTTGGTTTTATGAGGTACAGAAGGAAGGTACTAAAGGTGCAGAAGCAAGATTCTGAAATACGCACACCAAGCCCAGCATGGGCTCACACCTCTAATCCCAGCACTCAGAGAGCTAAGATGGTAAGCTAGCCACAAATTCCAAACCAGTCTAAGCTTCATAGAGAGTTCCAGCTCAGCCACGGATACAATTCCAGACTCTGTTCCCAAACAACAAAATATAAAACAACAATAGATAAACAAACAAACTCACCCCAGAACCCATCATTGTAAATTTTCAGATCACCTATCAGTACGGTTTTCTGTTTGTCTGTTCTCAAATTCACTTCCCTTCCTCCCTCTACTTCACTTTGCTCTACACCATAGAGAGATGACTCCTTGTGGCTTCATTTCACTGTCATATGACTCCAGTTACCTCAGTCAACATGGAACACAGGCAGGAGAACAGAACCAAGAGGAAGAAGAAAGCCAGGACATGTCTCCCCCACTTTCTTTGCCAGGAATAATACCTCTGTCAAAGACTGCATTTATTCCATCCTTCTAGCTTTTGTAGGCAGTCCTACCTTTGAGAACCTACTAAAAGTCTCTCTTCCTTGGTCCTTCTAGCTCTAGGGATTCTAGTGATTTTGCTATTTCTAATCTCTGACTTGCTTTACTATTCCATTTGGAAACTCAGCTCTTCTAATGCCTTAAACTCTGTTCCTTCTATTTAACTCTTGCTGAGTTGCCTGACATAGGCTCTGTTTTCGTAACTAGATCCTCACTGATACAATCAATCATTCAGAGAAAATACTAAAAGCCTCTAAGGAGAAAAGAAAATAGCATTGAAAAAATAAGAATCAGAATGGTAACAATAAGAGCTACAAAACAATGGAATTATTACATCAACGTCTTGTGCGAAGATAATCTTCAAACTATAATTTTATACCCAGCTAAACTGTCAACTGAATGATGCATCATCATCATCATCATCATTATTATTATAACACAAAACGTTTTGTGATGTGAAAAATATCAAAATTTTTTTACCATTAATGCCTTCTTTCTTCAAAACAAAAAAAAAATTTAAGAACAAAAAAGGAGATGCAATATCCAAGAAAAGGGTCACACAATGCAAGAGAGAATTGAAGAACACCTCCAAACTGATATTTTAGAAAAGAAATTATTCCAAACTGGAGCAGAAAAATAAGGTTAAAAGGGTTAATATCATTACATAAAACCTGTTACTGAAACAATAAAAATGAAATAGTGAGAACTCTATGGGAACAAATGAGAACACTATCATTAAACTCCAGAGAAGGTACTGGAAAAGTAGCAGGTACTCCTAAAACAACATATGATTATGCTGTAAGTATTTATAGGGACTTAATGAAAAAAAGCCTCTGAATAACATTTTTTTAGCTTTTCTTCAAACTTTATTTTGTGAAATCCTCTTTAACAAGAAACTGAATCATAAAACATTCGGAGTGTAGAAGGAAAAGGAAATATGAGCAGAGAAAGAGTGTGTCAAATAATTTAATCTTTTCTCCATTCCAGGAATCAAAATATAGGAAGAAAATTTTAATGTCAAGAACAACATAATCTATTTTAAAAGCACGCAGGCAACATTACAAAAACATTAACAATAATCATCTCTGTACAGTCAAAAGCACAGAAGGGAGGAACGATGGGGGAATTCATGTATGTCTGTAATTCCTATGGTATTATAAATTATCTTTAATTAAATGCAATACTTTTCATTCCTTGTATCATGTCCTATCAATTTGTAAGGCTACATGTTATTTTTATTTAAACAACAGCATCAGGGAAAGAAGGGGAAGTTCACCCAAGGAGAGAGCCTAGTGTTAAAGGGCCAGCGGATGAATAGAACTCAAAAGTGCCAAACACAATAGGAAGAATGGATTGAGGCCAGGAATGGGATTTACAGGAAGGAGAACCCAGGGATGCTGCCAGGGCCAAAGAAGTGTCTGCAACTCTGGCTCACACCATCCTAAGAAACAGTAGTGAGAGCGTCTGTCTTGGAAGGCAGCTGACTCAATAGTCCAGAATGAATGAATGAAGAGTGAATGAGGAATGAGTGACTATCTCATCTCAGAAACAAAACTAATGATTTCTCCAATAGAATACTACACAGTCCATGAACATTTTCTCCACTTTTCTCCTGGGAAAATGCTTTTTATTTCAGTGTAACCCTGCACAAACATTCTTCTTATCCATGTAAATAAACAGGACTCCGGGCAAATGGTATACTGACCAGACATAGCCACCATCTGGCCCAGTAACCTTTCACCTTTTTTCTACACTGATCCTGTAGATGAAACACTGACTCCTTGCTCCAAATGTATACCCTGTTCACTCCCAAAGTCAGATACGCAATTGCCAAAAGTTAATAAACAATAAGGCAGGAAACTGTCCGTCCCTTTAATGTGCCTGTGGAAACCTGAGAGCCTGTGATGGGGCCCCCACTATTACAGTTGTTCTTCTGAGGAAGGCTGTCCAGCCCGCTGCAAGTGCCATCACATCAGTATGTCACAGTGCTAAGGTGTATGACATTTATTGTGTACTGACACAAGGAGGTATCTCTTCTGGGAACTCCAGAGCTCAATGCTGTGGGTACTTTATTCTCACTCCTGAATTTTTAGAGGGTCAGGATTCCATCTGGGAGCACTCATTTTCCAGGATCAGGTTCACAGTTGTGCTCCCCAGAGAACTTAATAAACAGGCTCTGACGATCAAGAAGATGATGGCTTACATTTCAGGAAAAAAAAAAAAAGAGGGGGTGACTGCAGCTGAAGAGGGTACCGAATCGTAGTCACACTTCATCAAATGTGAAAGAGTAAAGAAAATTGATACGTTAAAAGTGTGTGCTTTGGATTGTGGGTGCAGAGAAAAGGAGGCAATGCTTCAGCCTGTGGACCCAGCCAGGCTCGACAGAGGGCCTGATACACTTAATCTTTGGGTCATAAGTTTGCCTCCTTATTGGGCACAGCGCTGTTAAAAGGACCAGACTGATGTAGTGGAAAAAGAAAGTCACTGGCCTGGGAGTCAGAGGACACAACTAATCTCCGCTTGGCCACCACACAGCGCATTCTAAAACCAAATACCAGCGCTCCGGAATTGGAGCCACTCCTAGGGCAGAGGCCGGGCAGCTCCATTAAAGTGCCCTTGAGTGAGAGGCACTGCACACATAGGTGACCCAAGACAAACCAATAGAAAGGCCAGGCAGGCGCTTGGCAAAACCTTGTCTGAGCAAGGCCTTGAGCTGCGAAGGCTTCTCCAATGGAACATTACTTGTTAGTCTGGGTTACTAGTGACCCCAAGGAGTCTTCAGACCCTTTGACCATCCTAACACCATCTCCTGCAGTATTAGTGAAGCTTTGTATTCCTAAGGAGGTCAATACACAGAACCGTTGCTGGTAAGCACTGCTGTTCTAATATATATAGTGGGAAAGGCTAGCACACCTCCCCGAGCCTTGGTATTGGACATTTGAATAAGAAGAGATTGGGGTTGATGTCTTCCAAGTTCAGTGATAACAAAAA
This sequence comes from Myodes glareolus, assembly GCF_982192425.1. Taxonomy (NCBI): domain Eukaryota; kingdom Metazoa; phylum Chordata; class Mammalia; order Rodentia; family Cricetidae; genus Myodes; species Myodes glareolus. Next base: position 54,013,473 of record NC_142040.1, read on the forward strand.
TGGTAAGCATAATACAGATTGAGTGTCTTTTACCTAAAATATTTAGGACCATAAGTATTTGGAGTTTCAGTTGGCTTTTTTTTTTCAGTTTTGATAAATAGATATATTTTTGCATGGTCAGCCCGTATAGAGAGGTTCTGTTGAACTTGTCCATATTTGGTTTCATAGTCTAAGTTGATGAGGACGACTGACCAGGTGTCTTCCTCAAGAGGGCACCAGATCTCATTACAAATGGTTATAAGCCAAAATATGTGGTTGCTGGGAACTGAACTTGGAAGAGCAAGCAGTGCTCTTAACACCTAAGACAAACAAACACACGTGCACACACACACACACACACACACACACACTATTTGAGAAGTGGAACCCAAGTATAATTACAAAATACAATAATTCCTACACGCCTTATACATGTGGCTTCAAGATAATTTTGTACATTATCTTGACCGCCCCTGCATTTTGATTGCAAGCCACCACAAGACGTGAGCTGTCCATTTATGATGTCATACCAGCACTCAAAGTTTCAGATTTTAAACAATTTCAGAGCTGAAAATTTTTGCATTGTGGGTGCAAAATAGCTTATACCTGTCACCTCTGTCATCTGCTTCCTGTGTGCCACACATACTGAAAGACTCCAGTGTTTTGGGGCCTATGTTTTGCATTTCAGAGCCTTGGTTCCCTGACCTGTCCTGTGGCCTCGGGCCCTAGCAGAATGGCATCAACCAATCAGCATTCAAGCCTCTCCACCCTAGAAAAGCAGCTGCCTTTGGGTTTTTCGCTCTCTCTCACTTCCTCTTTCGCTTTCTCCCTCTCTCGCCTGCTCTCCCTCTCTCTGTCCTTTTTCTCTTTTCCTTTTCCCCAATTTTCCTCAATCGAGTGCTCCAAATAAAGGCGTGATATGGGAAGGAATCTCGATTTCGTGGTCGCTTCTGCTTGCTGGACAAGGGATGCGTCCCACAGGACATGGTATGACTGTCAGGACAAACCATCCTGGGAAAGTGGCATTTGGCTTGAGATCTGAAAGGTAAGTAGAACCACTGAGGGCATGAGCCATCAGGAGCATCAAGTTAGGAATGTAAGAATGATAACAGCAGTTACCACGCACTGAATACTTACTAGATGCCTAGCGTTGTGATGGATATTACTTATATTAGTTCTTGGGTCTTTGGACAACTTTACTGGTTATTTTCTCCGTGTTCTAGTCAATAAACTAAGGCAGAGTTCATGAATATGTTCAGGATAAGAATTATTTAAAGGCAAGGCCACACCTGGGCAACTCCATGTTTTGCTTGCTTCATTTTGTTTGAGATAAGGTCTCACCATGTAACAGAGGCTGGCCTCAAATTGAAAATTCTCCTGCTTCTACCCCTAAGGGCTGATATTGCAGACAAGCACTACACCCTGGGACTCAAAGATGCATATTCAACCACTGTACCATACTGCCTTCAGTGATGGCCACCGAGACCCATTAAAGAATGACACATAGAAATGGCATAGGCTTCTACCAGGTTCACAAGTAAGAGGACAATGCGTGCTTGCAATATTATGTTAACCTAGAATACATATGGGGATCTAAGTCACATGCAGTACTAACTAGGCAACTAGCCAGGTGCTCAGCCCCCACACTCCCAGTGACAGCCCAGCCTACGCAATCCCATTTGCTGTCACACCACACATGCACCCTTCAACCACCCACCAGAGTTCGGTAGAACAGGAAGGGATGTTTGATTCAGGGGGCTCATTTCTAGGCTCCCAGTAACCTTTGAAAGGATTAGGCTTGAAAGGTTCCGCCAAGCCATTATACTTCCCCAAAGTGTGAACCAGGGAAGGAAAGACTGGAGTTACTCCAGGAGGGCAAGATTAAGATAAGAAAATTCTAGTGATGTGATTCATCACTTTTAGTCTGATTGATGCAGTCTTCAACAGAACCTAGAAGTACCTAGAGGATAAGCCTCTGAACACACTTGTAAAGGAGTCTCTCTCTAGGTTGAGTTAATTGAGGTGAAAAACACCCCAAATGTGGGCAACGCCATCCCACAGCCTGGGTTCTCCAGAACGCATAACAAAGAAAACAAATTGACCACCAGAATTTAATGATTGAGTCTTCTGTTCCCTAACTGTGGGTACCATGTGTCCAGCTGCCTCGTCATGCTCCTATAGACTCACCACGCTGCCTTGCCACACTACCTTACCATGCTCCCACAGCCTCACCATGCTCCTGCAGCCTCACCATGCTCCTGCAGCCTCACCGTGCTCCCACAGCCTCACCGTGCTCCCGCAGCCTCACGGTGCTCCCACAGCCTCACCATGCTCCTGCTGCCTCGCCATGGTCCTCCTGCCATGTTTTTTTCACTATGATGGACTGTTCCCATGAGCCAAAATAAACTTTCTTTCTTAAGTTTCTTTTGCTGGATATTTTGTGACCATGTCTTAGTCACTGTTCTATTGCTGAACATGGTGAAGAGACACCATTAACCAGTGTAAATCTTAAAAAGAAAGCATTTGATTGGGGGTTTGATTATAGTTTCAGAGGCTTAGTTCATCATCATCACAGTTGCAGGAATGATGGCAACACACACGGTACTGGAGCCATAACTCACAAAGAGTTACATCCTGATCTGCAGGCTGAGAGAGAGAGAGAGAGAGAGAGAGAGAGAGAGAGAGAGAGAGAGAATACTTTGCCTAGTGCCTAACATGAGCTTTTAAAACTATAGGCCCAACCCTAATGACACACTTTCTCCAACAAGGTCACCTCTACTTCAATAAAAGCACACCTCCCGATCCTTCTAATCCTTTCAAATGGTGCTGCTCCCCAGGGACCAAGCATTCAAATATATGAATCTATGGAGGTAATTCTTATCAAACCACCACACACAGCAATGAGAAAAGCAACTAATATATAACCTCACAATAGAATAAAGAACCTGATTGCCACAGCAGTCATAGAGCCAAGTATGGTGGACAACACCTGTAATCCCAGCACTTGCAAGGTTGAAGCAGGAATATCTGGAGCTCAAAGACATCTTTAACTACATAGTGAGTTCAAAGCTAGCTTGAGTCACATGAGATCCTGTCTCAGACATTAAAGACAAAACCAAGGAATCGGATGGAATTCAAACATGAAAATCCACACATGGGACAAAGCATAGAGCTTACCACACACAGTAGCATAAGTAAAACAAGAAATCTTGAGCATTCTGAGTGAGTTTCTCAGTATCAGAAAACTGGCTGTCATCTTGTACATAATCTCCCCAAATGTCACCATGGAGAAACCAGGCATTCTATGCAGGGATCTCTCTGTATGATATCTTACATTCCATTTATTTTTCACTGTTTTCCTTCATTTTTGTGAATTTCATACACATGCACAATGAAAAATGATCCTACCTGCATCCCGCCCACCTCTAATCTCCTCATGTCTCCAAGCATGCTTCTTCCCAACTGCATGTCTTTTTCTATAACCCACTGCATCCAGTTATGGCTGCCTACATATACATGCCCTCCAATGGATCATGGGAAACCTACTCTTGGCCACGTCCTCAATAGGAAATGACTCTCTTTCCCCTGTTTTTCTTAATTAGACTGTTAATATTTTTAAGAGGGAGCAAGCAATGGAGATGAAGACCAATTTTACAAAAACAAAGTTGTATTAGTTGGAGCTATGGAGATGACTCACTTGGTAGAGTTCTTACTGCAAAAGCTTTAGGACCTGAGTCCAACCTCCAGCACCCATATAAAAATTCAGCCACAGGTACCTCTAATCCCAGACTACAGAAGGCAGGGACAGAAAGACCCCTGGGAGCTACTGACCAGCCAGTCTAGTTGAATCAACAAGCAACAGATTCCATGATAAATGCTGTCTCGATGACATATGATGGAAAGTAAGAAAGACATCCCACATTAACCGCTGACCTCATCATACATGTATATACACAGGCACACATGCTTGAGCACACATATGCCCACACACACACATAAAAAATGAACTAACTCACCCAAATTTAGTGAAAAAATATAGAAAATCATTGTACCATTAAAATAGTCAAATCATTTTACTATTAAAAGAAATCATTGTTATTCTGTCCTTCCAATGTTGAAGTATAGCTTGTTTAAAAAAATTTAATCTCATACATTTCCATTTTTGAAAAGATCGTAACTTTGACAGGGGCTCTGGCACCACGCTAATATGAATGTGTCTCTAATAAACACAAAATTGGATCAGGGATTTTATTCAGCTTCCAATGCTGAGACAAAACTTCAAAGGCACAATCCTTTCCTCACACTGGCCAGGGCAATCCTTAATGCTTGTGCCGTTTTCCGCTTCAGCTGTCCTAAGCAAGCGAGTCATTTAAGAAAAGCAGAAAACTGCCACCAAAGGAAAATGAAAGAGAATTTCTCAGTCTAGATACCCTCTCAACCCCCAACAGTAAGAGCCTTGCTTTGTGCATCGCCGGACAAAGAGATGCCATTTGTAGCAACACAAACAGATGAAAAATCTGTTGCAGGCTCTTTTCACTATAGCTGTTCAGACAACTTCGGGCCATGTTGGGATCCTCGCCACTGCCATAGAACTTATAATTTAATATATTTTATTTTCATTCACCATACTTAATTTAATAATTCAACGAAATACAATTTTAATTACGCAGTGGACACATCAGCATAAACATTAAGAAATAGAAGGAAACAAATCAGACCCTGCTGAGAGAACACGTGATTGTCGGGGGAACACGTGACGCAGATGAGAACTAACAGGCTCACCAAACCACGAGATTGTGGGGGAAGCATGACGTAGATGAGAGCTAACGGGGCCACCAAAGCACGTGATTGTGGGCGGTGGGGGAGGAGTGGGGAGAAGCGTAGAGCAGATGACAGCTAATGGGGCCACCAAACTTGCTAGGTAAGAGATGAAGACAGAGCTGCAGCGCCCATGCTAGGCTCTATGAAGTGAGGTTCTGAATACACAGATAGCGTAGCCCATGAATGCAAATATGAGAAGCTAACGGACCTGGAGGAAAACTGAGTCTGCCTGATGCCTTCAGACCGATGAGGCGTCTCACACGGCACTAGTCTAGAGTCCTTGAGGGCCCAGGCTCCTGACTGCTTTCTTTTTGCTCTCTCCCACAACTTAATCTTAGGAGCAACTGGTACTCAAAAGCACTACATGAAAAAGCAAAGTAGAGGGATGGGTGGTGGGGCACACACACACGCACGCATACAACCCTGGGTTTGACACAGAAAAAAAAAAACAAGAAAAGAAAACTGTATCTTCAAAATTAGAGTAAATTATTATAATTATCTCAATTTCTACTTAATTATAAATTGTATTTATTTTAAAAGTTAAATACAGCATGGAGAGCCAGGACTATAATTCACAGATGCAAACCTTTTAGAAAACCCTAGAATCAGGTTTGAAAATATGAAGGATTGCTACAGTACCAACGTCTCCTTAATGAGATTTTGCTTGGACTATAATTGAAATGAGGTTTAGTTTTCTGACCAAGAGTAAGTGACAATCCGGAATATTCAAGAGGAATATTGAGAAGCCAACTGCTGTCCAATAAGTCTCATTAATGTCAGATGGCATATGATGAAATAATTGAACTTTAACAACTTCAGGGAGAAATCCAGACAAAATGACACTGTCGCTGAGTTTTCAAATCGTGAAGCTAATATGGACCATTAGGTAAAATAACACAGAGGCAAACATAAAACACCTTTATGTTTTCATTATTGGCAGGGAAGACAGAGCAGCACACACACCCTAGCCTGCTAACTCGAAAGCTTGCTATTCATCTTTTCCCAAGAAAGGAAGGGTTCGCCATTATGGCACTGTGAACAGCTCAGAAACATAGTTAAAAATGCCAAAGGCTGCCTGAACAATAGCACCCAGGGAGGGGCTTGATCCTTAGCCTAGGACTTGGCTTCTCTAAAATGAATTAGCAATAAGAGCCCTACTGGAGTGGGAAGACCTAGAACTCCCAAGTAGGAAGCAGCTTGCCACAGACGAAAAACCCCAGTGCCCTGCAAGAGACAGGAGCAGACCAAACAAGAAGAGGACACGGATTGTCAAAAGAAAGAGCCTCCAAAACCTAAAATATCTCTACCACCAAGGTTTGGACAAATTAGGCGTGCAAAACTTGGGCATGCCTTCAGCTGCCTCCTCCCAATACCCTCCTTGCTTAGTAAACGCCGGGCGTCTACAGACACCCCGTTCTGCATTACAGGTCCCCAGGAAAAGGCAGCTGTTGCAAAGGAGAAGTGTAAGTGAATGGCAGGAATGATGATGGGATGGGGGTGGGGGAGAGGAGAAGCAGCCAGGAACACACACATACACACACACACACACACACACACACGCACGAGGCAACAGTGACATTCAGACTTGAACTCGGAATTTCTGAATGGCTCAGAATGGGATACTTTGTCACCTCGGGTTTAATTAGAAGCCTGTTTTCAGGATGCTGAAGGGCGAGGCTCATAATCAAGCACTTACGTAATCCTCCTCATTGAGCCCTTGTTTCTCAACAGAACTTTTCACCTCCATGGAAAACTTCTCAAACTCAGGTTTCACGGTCCTCAGTAGGGTGACTGTCTGGAGGGATGAGTATGCCTGCTTAGCTTCAAAGTCGTGTTTGTCTCCGCGCTTCCACGAGCCATCTCCTACGGGGGAAATGAAAATATTTATAATTCCAAGCCAGTCGCCATAAAGAGACCATTCTCTCTTTTCAACGGCAATGGGTCCCTGCGTGGTACTTTTGACAGCTGAGGCAAGAGGCATTGTCATAGTTTTGCACTTAGGTCTAATGTGACAACGTCAAAATCATTAAAGGAGAAGGAGTCACTTCGGACACATGTCCCTTTGAAATGTGAGAGAGACACACAAGTTCAGTTGATGCAATTGTCTTAGAATAACCACGGAACTAGAACCACGGAACTGTAATTGTCATCGCGCCCCCGGAACTGCACTGCGGCCCTGCAGAAGCAAAGGGAAGTTCTTGTTCCTTTCCATTCATACTTCTATTCAATCCTCACACTCCACTATGGAGGTGAGTCAAGTCTATTTAGTATGATATTCGGGCCTGAAATGGCAGGTTGCAGTAAGGCATGAGGATGGACTCCGCGCAGACTAAGTTAGCATGGTTAAAAGTTGAAGGTTACTGATACTTCTTTCCTGTCTCCAGGATGAAAGTGGTTTGCATGGACTTGAGGACTTATATCTGTGTGGTATTGGCAGCAGCATCAAAATTACTCATTAAACTATGCTAAATCAGTGTGTAAAGTGTAATGAGTATTTTGAGTATAAAAAAACAAAAGATAGATGATAGATACATACATACATAAATACATAGATGGTGGATGGATAATAGATATCTTAAACACTTGTTATGCATAAACTCAACCAGCATATTATCCTTTCTATTTGACTGGTAAGGAAACTGAGGCACAGAGACACTGAGCCACCTGTTGCTTCGCAGCTCCTGCCTCACAAAGTAAATGTCAATCATCTGGGAAGGTATCATTGTCTTTTCTTGACTTCATCTTTATGGCTTGAAGACGAAGTGGACCTCTGTCTGTGATAATAAACTGTTTCAAAGGAATCTTCATTATAAACATTGGAACCCTCTGAAAACAGGATTACAGCCTGACAGAGTGCCATAAAGTTAACTGTACACCTCAAGCCCCACTCTGTAAGGATAGCTCGAACCTTACAGCTCAGTAATGAGACCGCTGGGACCTCATGGGACCTCTGGGCACATGGACAGGTATGGTACTCACTCTGCAATCCTAGAAGGTCAGTGAAGAATGAATGATTCTGGGAGCTTGAGCCATATGCATCTGAACTATGTGCACAGTACATGCACAACTCTACAATAGCCACAGAGAACACTAGAAATGTTTTCGACAGTCTAGACCAACTTTGAGAAAGAGATTTAGACCATGCAAACACCCATAGGGGTGGGGTACAGAAAAACAAAGCAGAGGAAAGAGGCAACAAACTCCAACCAGAAGCCATCTCATGTGAAGACAAGGTATTAGTGTGGTCCTAAATGTGTAAATAGGATTTTAATAGATGGAGAAGAAGGTGGAAAGGCGGATCTGGCAGAACTCACACCGCTGGGCAAAGGTGCAAACGTGTATAGCATCCAGCAGGAAGATGGATCTCAGTCTGGAAGATGAGGAAAGGCAGAAGTGGAGAATGTGTTTGTGGAAGCCATCTGTTTCATCAGAATCCTAATAATAGCAACCATTATTAATTGCTTACTATGCCCAGGGAGCTACTAAAGGTAAATAAAACAGAGCTGAGACAGTTTGTCAAAGACCAAATCTATGCTCAATGACCACAAAAATAAAATTTCAAACTACCAAACAAAATTTGACAAATGTCATCCTCCCTCTTCCTCCTCTACTTACTCCCCTTCTTTCTCTTCTGTGACCTCTCAAATCCTTAGGAGATCATAGCCTAAGAGGTGTCAGGCCTGGCTCTAGAGCCAGTGAACTGTGCTTCTGTCAAATGCTGGGAAACCCAGACGGGTTCTCAGCCCCCAAGACCCACACAGCACAGCGGTCACCAGCTGTGGGGACCCTGAAGTCCAAGAGTCCCCGTGGAAGAACCTGCTTCCTACAGACATACAAGAAGCATTTATTAAATAATTTTCTTATTTTCAGTTGTGTTTCTTTTTAATTATGGGTATGTGTACATGCACCTATGCCTGCAGAGACCAAAAGAGGGCACTGGTCTCCTCAAACTGGAGCTACAGGGGATTGTTGAACTGCCAAATATGGATGCTGGGACCCTAACTCAGATCCTCTGCAAGAGTAGTGCACACTCTTAACTGCTAAAGCTACTTCCCTACCATAACTTAGTGCCTGAATTTGATCCCCACACTAGGTTTAAGAGGGCACAAGTGGGAGTGCTTATAAGTACTGATTTTTCTAGGCAAAGAGAATTATAGCTTTTCATCAATGGATAAGAGTTCAGTTTTCTCTAGGAACTTAAGAAGGGAAATTCTTAACCTTGTGGGGCCTTACACTATGATAGAAAAGATATGTAGAACTATAACAACAATTATCACAGCAAATGAAACAGGAAGAACATGTTTCATACAGTCTAATAATGCCATCAAACAGGACCTAAAATTAATAACTTTAGAGTTTCTTTTTCTAAAACAAAGCAATAGAAATTATAATGCTGAATAAACGCAAACCAACGTAAGTAGGCATCTGTTCACAACCGTTAACTTCTTGAGTGAGCTCTTCTCCCACACCCCGAGTAAAGCAAAGGCCGATGTGGTGTGCTGTTCCATCAGTGGGGACAAATTTGATTCAGCAGACAACTAGGTGCCTCTGGAGATTTACGAGCGGAACAGAAGAACGGCAGGATGAGGACCGTGCCTTAGGAAATAGCAGCGGATTAGAGTGGGGAGACACAGCATTCGCAGCCACAGTAAACCAAGCAAGAGGGTAAGAGAGGTCATGTGTGTCAGGTCACACGCCAGAAACACAAAACTGGCCTCCAGGAGGTCAAGCTCACGAGAAGTTTCCTTTTCTTATCTCTTTTTATTTTATTTTATTGATTTTCTGGCATTTTTGATACAATAGTAACTTTTTTCAAAAATAAATATTTCTCTGCTTTTATAATCACAAAAAGAAATAGAACCCATGAGAATGAAAATGAGACAACCATACACTCATAGAACCCCAGACTCTACAGTGGTGAGGGAGAGGAGGTCAACAGAGAGGAAACTGCATCTGGAAGGATGCCAAGGGAAGAAGAGGCGCAGTGACAGGCCTTAGAAGAGAAGCTGAGTGAAGAAGAGGAGAATGGGAAGAAACGATGGTGTTCATGTCGCTGCAGATCTACACTGACTGCAGAATGCCCACGGGCTACTGCCAGGCTAAGGTTAGAAACAAGTCTGAAGCCAGAGCGAGTACCGGCTAGAAAAGGCATTGAGTGTCATTTCTACCCAGATCAGGGGTGGAGCCCAGCGGCTGTCTACCCCAAAGAAGAAGGTGTAGGAGGAAAAAGAGAGGGCTGAGCACAGCCTGTTGTTAGTGAACAGAAATAGTTAGGAAGTAGAGAGGCACTAACAGAACTAGAAAGTGAACAGTGGCCTCAAAGTCAGGAGCATAAGATTTCCAGAAAGGAGTAGTTAGAAACCATCCCGGGCTGTCCTAGAGCTACAGCATCCCACAGAGCAACCTCTGGCTGCACGTGTTACCATTTAAATCCAAATTAGCTGAAAATTCAATTTTTTCATCACATGTGCCCCATTTCAAGTGTTTAATAGTCAGCCACGTGTGGCATGTGACCAGCGACTACCCAGGCAACACAAAACAGAACATCGCGAGCCCATGAGGAGGTGCATACCTATATACCTTCTAGAAGCTGTCAAGTCTGAGGCCAATCTGGGCAGCTAAGCAACACCGTGTACCACAAAGGGGGATGGGACACAACAGGGAAGGAAAGAGGGGAAGAGAAGAAGAGCAGAGGGAGGGAAAATAGGGACAGGAGGGGAGGGAGGGGGGAAGAAGGACAGATTTTAATATTACAGAAACTCAAGCTTGCACTGAGTGAAGAAAATCCAAAACATGTATGAAAGGGAAGACAGTCTGTGTTTAGCCAGTCTGTGACATCCTGCAGCTCCCAGTACCTCCAAGGACTGAGCACATGGTAGGCCTTCAACATATGTCGCCTGACATGAAGGAATATCTGGGAACCATAATCTGCCCAAGAAACCGTGCCTGTCCTTCATCTACCCTGCCTGCCGACCGCTGTGGCTCTTCAGCTCCAGTAAGTGAAAGCAAAGCACCCATCACGCCTCGTCTTACCCAGTCTACACAGGCCCAGTGTCCCACAGTGCCAGAGGCTAGGCTCCCAGACACCCCCAGCAGTATGGCCCACAGTTCGGTATAGCCGCGTTGCCTGTAGCATTGCGCTCTCCTACTCCCACAGCAGCCCTACGGAAAACACTGAACGGTCATGTCTTCCAGATGAGGAAACCAAGGAACTAGGAGATCAGTCACAGAAACAGGAGCAAATGCAAGCCAGGCCCAGACCCCTGCCCCATCTAGGCTCGGCTCCTCAAAGCTGAGGCACTCCAAGATATAAGACTACATCTGTAGTGCACAACACATGGATTCAAAAGAAAATGGTAGCCCAGGAAAAAGAGAAGACATCCTGAGATGCTGCCAGGCAACCACTCCAGCCAAGGGATTATATGAGAATCCCTGTCTTTTTCCTCTCTGCTCCAGGTTGACTTCCACGTGCATATATCATCTTTGTGGCAAAGTGTTATAAATTCAGTCCCTCCTCTTAGGTCTGTGTTCGACTCTCTGTCCAGCCTCACCTGAATTCCTGCTGTCTGAGTTCTCAGGAAGGCGAGGTGAGTGCGGCCTCAGTTGTGGTTGAGATTGTGCAAGTAGCTTCCCACTCTACCCCTTTGGAGAGGGTGGTGAGGCGGGTAATACAACTAGAGAGAAATGCCAGTAGATGCCGAGAAAACATCTGTAAGGCAATACAACTGTCTACTCTCTAGGGTTTGTTTTTTTTTTAAAGTTCAGTTTTAAAAATCGCTTCAAACACTTTCATTAACCCATGTTGTATTCTGCACTGAACTCTTGTGGCCATAAAATTTGGGCAAGTCTGCAGATAATTCTGAGGTCTCACCAAGACTCAGAATTTAGTATTAAGAGAAGAGACATGCTGTCAACTATGTCTTCTAAAAGTACCAGCGAAAACGCATGCTGTGCCTCTAGAGGTTCTCAACATGCAGATCACAACCCCTCTGTGAGTCACATATTAGATAGACATCCTGCAAATCAGATATTTACGCTATGATTCATAAGAGTAGCAAACTTAGTTATAAAGTAGCGACGAAACAATGTTATGGTTGGAGATTTCCCTCACAGCATAAAGAACTGTATTAAAGGGTCACCGCTTAGGAAGATGGAGAACCCCTTCTCTAGAACTGGTATACAGTTTGTGTGAGGGGCTGTCTGTAAAGCCAGATGGTAGAACCTTTTGGAATTACAACTCTGATTATGGGGGTTTCAATTATCAAAGAAGACCCTCATAATGATGCTCAGGTTCAGGTGAGTCTGTTCACTGTGTTTCCATTGGTCACTCCTGCTCTGAGGAAGAAGACACTTCAGGGTCTGTGGAAGACGCAGAAAGGCACCACACAACACCCACCATCCCCCACCCCGCCTTACAGAATTTCACACCAGTTTTGATATTAGGGAGTCCAACTAGGAATACAGTTTCTGATCCGGTCTTTTTCCAAGGGTAGCCAATCCCAAACAACCAGAAGCTCAGTAGAGCTTCTGTGGTAGCCAACAAAGAGAGCAGAGTCACCTGGAAGATCTATCTGCTGTCCTTGACCTAGCTTGACTTACAGTAAGCCACGCCCCTGCAGCCCTGGCCACAATCTTCCATAATTGGAAATGGAGACAGGAAACGTATGAAGCTTGTACCAGTAATGACCTTCTTGACTCAGATCCCTAGCGTGAACCTCCCTCCTCCAGAGCTCTTTCGGGTCAAAGACACCTCTACATCTGCCCCCACTCTAGTTGAGGGACCACTCGCTTGCAGGTGTGATGCATAATGCACGCAGCCCCATAGGGTAGATCAGCTGAAAGTGGGCGACCACAGCAGCAGAAGAATCACACGAAATAAAACTAGCATCAGAGAAAAGTTCAAAACCTGTACAGTTTTTAAAGTCCCATGTGCAGTGGTCCAAGCGAACTAAGACTAACAATCAGAGTGGCAAATCTTTGTTAAATAGCTATTATGTTTCCTAAGATGGGGGTGGGGGCATTTAACATACATTCTCTCGTGTGTTGACTTGTGGCTCAGGCTGGTGTATCATTGGAACAGACTAAGGCTGCAAGGGAGGGCAGGTTAACTCACTGTTCAAAGAGCAAGTTAAGCTGTTGACTCTTCAGTCTTGGCAGAAAGACAGTATAGGGGTCAGTCTCTCAGGCTGACCGAGATCAGAACTCAAAGTCTGAGCAAATGTACGGTAAAATATAAAATAATGCAGATTTAATCAGAAACTTCGAGAATTCATTGTGATTTGTGTGAAACCATTTTGCAATTAAAGAAACAAGGGGCTGGAGAGATGGCTCAGAGGTTAAGAGCATTGCCTGCTCTTCCAAAGGTCCTGAGTTCAATTCCCAGCAACCACATGGTGGCTCACAACCATCTGTAAGGGGATCTGGTGCCCTCTTCTGGCCTGCGGGCATACACACAGACAGAATATTGTATACATAATAAATAAATAAATATAAAAAAAAAAAGAAACAAAACTGGAGGTAAAGAGATGGCTTGGCAGTTAAGAGCACTGGCTGCTCTTGCAGAGGACCTGAGCTTGACTCTCAGCACCACATGGTGGTTCACAACCTTCTTCTGCCCTCTGTGGGCACATACACACATGCCAGGCAAACACCCGCACACATAACATTAAGGACATAAATCTAAAACAAAAAAAATTTAAAGAGATAACAAAAACTTGAATCCATGGCCTAAGGTTTTAGTGTATAAAAAAATAATTTAAAGATATATGCATGAGCTCTATGGCTTTTGCAAGTTTTCTGTAAGTCTAAAAGTCACTGGTTGCTCAGCCTAAAGTAGTTAGTTTGCCCAGGCATAGTATCATATACCTTTAATGCAGCACCTGGGAGATAGGCCAGTGGATCTCTGTGGGTTCAAGGCCAGCCTGCTCTACATAGAGAGTTCCAGGATAACCAGGGATACTTAGAGAGACTCTGTCTCAAAAAAATAAGTCCCCAGAACTCACACAAAGATAGGAGAGAAACAGCTTCATAAAACTGTCTTCTGAGCTCCACATGCACACCACAGCACATGTATACACACACACCACAGCACATGTATACACACACACACACCACAGCAAGTGTACATACACACACACACCACAGCACATGTATACATACACACACACACTTAGAATAATAGATTAAAAATTAAACTACGGAAACTTTGCTTATGAACAAAAATATAAATTCTAATAATGATATATTTTGCAAAATTGATAAAGGATATACCAGTATAGAAAATTTCATCATTGTCTAAAACTATAAATTGGTAAAACCTCTGTATGAGGAAATTTGCCAATTCCTGTCAATGTTTGCATATAACAACTGAGCCAGCATTTGCACTTCTAGGAATTTATATTACATAATATATAATATATGTCTAACTGTGTGACTATAAGTATATATACATATCAGACTATTCAATGTACTGTTCTTAATAACAAGATCCTGGGAGTAGTGTTAAGAAATAGAGATTAATTAAAGATGTACTAGGTAGTTGTACCATAATATGATCATTTTATTGAAAAATTTTCTTGTGAAATAGACATACATATAATAGACAAAAATATGTATTTCCTTTTTCTTTCTTTCTAAGAAATTGCAATTTAACTTTTTATCTCAGTGGTAGAATTTTAGCTTATTTTCTTCCAGTTGTTTTTATAGATTTTCCACAGTTTCAGCAATGCTCACTTATTATAATAACAGGGGAAAGCACCACAAGCTTTATCCGGAGATGAAGGAACCCTGTAGTAGCATTTATTATTAGAACTGTGTGCATAATGCATGTAAATGTGCTTGTCTGTTTATAGCACACATTCTTACACACCACCTTAAATTCTGTTTTTCATCTTGTAAGGCGGAATAGATGTTTTCCCTTTAACCTGTTTTGACCCCTGTGTTAACTCAGTGTTGCAGTCACTGGTATTATGACATTCTGGTCTTAAGTCAATAAATGAGGACAACATCCTGCTTAATAGAAAAGAGGGACAGAAAGACTATAATGGTAGCGTGTAGCGTGAAATACTGCATTTATCCTGCAAGCACCACATGGCCAGGGCTATCCATTACAGGAAGCAGTGGTTAGTTCTGTTTCATCAACTTTCCTTTATTCCCCAGAAGTGTGTTATATTATCTGTATATACACAATGATCACTGCTTAAGTAAGCCAGGAAATCGGGGCAGGAAACCACAGTGAATGTTTAAAGGCTTGGATCCTATCTAAATAACTATACATCATCAGCAAGCTCTCGGAAGAGCTGTGTGGCCTTGAGCAGTCAGTGTATATGTTTGTAAAAAAAAAAAAAAAATCCTCAAGTGTCGACTTCCGAGACCGTCCTAACTATAGTGGGAGGAAAAGGCTTGTATTTGTGATCATAATGAGCCCCTTAAGCTTTCTTCCATTACGTGGGGGCTGGAGAGATGACTCAGTGGTTAAGAGCGCTGGCTTCTCTTCCAGAGGAGCCAGATTCAAAACCCAGCATCCACATGGCTTACAACGGTTTGTAATGCTAGTTCCCAGGGTACCCAGCGCCCTCTGTCGGCCTCTTCGGGCACTGCACACATGTGATGCACAGACATGCACGCAGGCAAAACACCAAGATGCAGATAAACACTTACTTTATTTTTAAAAAAATTAATCCTCTATTACACAGACCTTGGGAGTTTCCCTAAATCCATTATAAGGAATCCAAGATGTCTTCACCCAATATGTCAGTGGCTCATGAAATTCTACTTAAGAAAGGATTAATATGCAGTAAGCTACAAGAAGGGAGGGTTAGGAACAAAGACTTCCAAGTGCTTTTATCTCAACTTGCAGTGTTCATTATTCTATTTCCTATTGTAGCCTATAAGAAATACACACATAATATGAATAAATAATATATATTTACATATTTTATTACTAAAAGTTTTATTAAACAATAACTATGTGCTATGTGCTAACTATGGCACACCTTGGCATATTCTATCCTATAGCATATAGGATAGAATTCACATCATATAGTTCTAATCTGTTCCTGATACCTAAAATTCTATCCCAAATCACACTTAAATTATTCTGGAAATCTGTCATGACAAGAACACCTGGTGCCTACATGTATGTTCCTGTAAAGTTAGGAATGGACTATGCTGACCCACACAATTTTTTTTGACACCCTAGGTACATGGTGTCTTTTGCTCCCACTGGGTTCTTGAAAAATACGAAAAGCTTGAGAAACTATGGGGCATTGTGGAAGTACTCAGGATCATGAATTTTCAAAATCCAATATGGTTCCTAGGGTAACTGAAATCACATCTACGGTCCTCACTAAAGCTTTTGACTCTTCCTCACTCCTCTTTCTGACACTTGAGCAGAGTTGGAGGAGCTGGAAGCGGTTACCGTAGGAAGAACTGTTGAACAGCTCGATGTTGAAGAAGGCGTAGTCTCCACTCGTCATGCCGTGTCTGTGCACCGCCAACATGATACTTCGAATGGTGTCGCCACTGGCACACATGATAACCACTGGGGAGAGAAACAATGTGTGAGTCACCCAAACACAACAGGCTGACAACGGGCCAAAACAACCAGGCGACCGCAGATGCAGACTGGGTGGTTTGTAGAGTCTTGAATATCTCCTTGTAAACTACCTAATTCATGGTCGCCACTTATCCACAGGAGGTACATTCCCAGATCCCAAAGCATTCCCAAAAGTTGGATAGAAAAACATACCATTTTTTTCCCAAATATACATACTTATGATAAAACTTAACGTCTAAGTTAGACAGATGGGCAATAGCAATAATAATAAAACAGAACAATTATAACAATATACTACAACAAATGTAACTTAAAACTTAAGAACTGTTTGCCTGCAGAAATTTTCATTTAAAATTTTCAAACCATATGGCTATGGGTAGCTAAATCCCAAGATGAAACCGTGGATAAAAGGGAAAGACACAAGAATTTTAACTTAGCGAAACTTAGCAAACAACACCCCAACCAAGAGACAGGAAGCAGCATCACTTTGAGGACACAGACACAGCAGCCTCCTGATGGAACACACAGAAGGCCAGAAATATACAGACGGGCACAGTGCATCATCTGGTCAGAAGGAAGCAGTGACAGATCCAACCTAGAAGATGGTAGGATGCGTGACCCACCTACGCTCCTTAAAATACAAGTGAAAGATCTTCTATCAGGACATCAAGAGACAGGTGGTGACATTTCACTTCAAGTCTGTAGTTAGACAGCAGGATGTGTTTGCATTAAGACTCTTGTTTTCAGGACCATTACTATAGTTGTTTATATAAACACCCTTGTTCTTAAATGCTTTGAGAAAGCTGGGGAATGTGACTCGGTCTGTAGAGTCTTTGCCTAGAGTGCCCACAGTCGTGGGTTTGCTCCTCAGCTCCACACAAAAATGGGAACAGCGGTGTACACCGGTAATCTCAGCGCTGTGCGGGTCATCCTCAAAATCTGAGTCCAGACTGAGTTCAATGAGACTTTGTCTCAAAAAAAAAAGAAATGAGTTTAGTGATACAGAGCATGGTTCTGTTAAATTGTTCTCAAATGTTTCATAGCATAATCTTTGTATTGTCTTTGTAATTTTGTCCATATATCTGTTTACACAAATACATCTCAATAGTGTTCAATCCCTGACAGTCAAAGGTAGAAGAATCAAGTCTACCTTGGGCTATATAAGAGGACCTTATCTGAAAATCAAATAGATATAGATCGACAAGGGATGGATGGGTAGAAGGATGGTTTATTGATTATTAATACATGCATATGTACATACATACATCGGAAATCAGAAGAAATAGGAAAGAGAGGGGGAAAAAGTGAAATTTTAAGAGAAAAGGACAACATATCAACAATTGGTGAAATCTGAGTAAAGGCTATACAGCAGGAAGAGCTGGGCATGATGGTTTGTGCTTGTAATTCCAGTGCATGGGAGACTGAGGCAGGAGGATTGCCGTAAGTTTCAGGGCAGCCTGGGCTACATAGTGAGCTCGAGGCCTCCTGAGCTGCCTCAAAAACAGAACAAATGAAAACAGACAGGAGACAATGATGACTGCTTCTCTTTCTTAATACTACAGTAAACACCTTCTCCGGGGAAAGCAGTGGATGGGATCAGAGAGAACATTCCTCTGGCAAATCAGCCATGAGCACACACCTTCTTCTGTGTTCATTTACAAACATTATTTTGAAGGAGGCCCAACACAGAGGAACAGAGACTAAGATCCCAGCACACACACACACATTCACTTTTCACGGTCTTTCAGTTTGTAGTCACGCCGTCAAACATAAGCGACTTTACACAGCTTTAAGAGATCGTTGCCCGCAACCTAAGGGTGACACGGGCTAGAGTGGAATGGGAATTTGGCCACTGCCCAGTCAATCCGCTGGTTCTTGGCTTGCAGGCCCCCTGACCAGGAGAACTGTATTTGCCTCTTACACAGACTGTGAGGAGAACCTCAGAAGCCTGGGCACTGTAAACCGCCTTCTCGTGGTGCGTGCCAGCCCTCTGAGATATGTGTGCTCTTTGTAAAAGTAGAGGTGCTAAAAGACATAAAACAAATTGCAGGCTGTGCACAAGCAGCCTTGCCATTCTGCATGGCAGCCTGGCCTCCTGTTGATATGCCATTCACAAGGCACATTAGCTCAGGGTGTCAGGCTAGGACGGACATTTCTAACCAGAGAAAGGCTTCCTGCACAAGGTAGCAGCACCTTAGGAAACATGGTTTGGGGACAAAGCAAAATTCCTGAGCCCCATAACAGTGAGAGTAGCTGTTGCTTCTTTTGGAAATGTAATTATACATTTGGGATTTTAGAAAAATCCCAAGATGTCTCAATAAAGAAGCTCTCAAAGAAACTCCTAATTACTAACTTGAGCCCTCATTGTAGATCAAGCCCCTTCAATGGGAAAAATCACAGGCCGAGTATCTCGTAAAATAGCCAACAAGAGGCGAAGGCTGGGCACGTTTGAAGAGCATGGATTCCAAGAGTTGGTATCTTCAGGGGGGGGTCCATGAAGCTCTGATTGGCTGTCTACTGAGGATCCCTTATCAATTTGTATCAAGTATCTAGAGTACAGTGTGTCTCAGTAGCCATATGTAGACAACCAGATCCTGCTGGACCATTGGGCACCTAGCCTACAAGGTATTTCTAAACAGATAGTCAGAGCTTTGGGTGGCTTAAGTTCCATAGGTGACCAGAATGGTCACGAATACACTTGTGTCGTTATCTCCTGCATCTAGGCGTGCTAACTGGGGAACCAAATTGTAAGCAGTGGGCTGCTACAAAGGAGGAAATAAGAATCAGAGAAGCAGGGGGAGGGGGTGATTCAAGCATCCAAAGGTACTGGAGGTGGACCCGAAGCATCCTTGATAGAGCTATCCCTGCCTTAGGGTAAAACAGACTGTACCCTGAGGCCAAAAAATTAGCACCCTAAAGTCCCAGATGACCTGGTTTTCATGGTACTTATGTTTTTACATTCCTGCTTTGCCTCTTTATCCTGCCTCTCTCCCTGTTTCTATCACTGCTTCTGATTAATTTTTCCATTTGTGACTGAGCAAGTGTGTCAGAGAGCAACTGTTTAGACTTTGGTTCTTTACAATCCTGCCCATTTTGTGTCGAGCATACCGTCTACTCCCAAAAGGAAATCCTCTTGCCCAAGGTCAGGTGCAGAGCATTGTTTCTCTCAGATAATCTAAACCCACAACACACGTTGTCATCTAGTTCCAGTTTAAGTAGAAGCAAGAATTTAATACCACCAACAACGCACTCAGAATAAAGGACCCTAGCTTTTCATAGTGTTCGATCTTTTAGGGTTATCTCATTCATGCCTAAGTGAACTGTGGGTATGTTTAGCAAATTTTCCTTTATACGGTTTATCAAAGACTTGAAATGTGTCTCCTTCCTGAGATAGTTTTTCTGTTCTCACTCATATTCCATTGTTTTATACAGTAACCAAATTACACAGTTGATAAGCACAAGTGACATGCGCAGATTCAGTACAACTGTGGAGATGTATGGAAGTGTGTGTCACCCTCAGGAAAACTTACTAGCTCCCCGGACCTCCCGACAACATGTAAGATTTACAGAGAAACAGCGTCTGCCGATCCTCCTACACAAATGGACGTCAATGCAGACAGCTTTTGTGATATCAACATGCATTTCAATACATAAACATTAACTGGTTTTCTGTTTGTTTTAGACAGGGTCTCTCTGTGTGACCCTGTCCTGTCCCAGAACTCACTGTATAGAACAGGCTGGCCTGAAAACCACAGACGTCCATCTGCCTCTGCCTTCTGAGGGCTGGGATTAAAGGTGTGCCACCAAGCCTCACTTTAATACATAGATATTTATTTGAGAACAAAATATTAAACCAGAAAAAAAGGGGATAATGTTATGATGCTAGGTGTTCTTAGTAGCCGTATTTTTCACTCTACCCCCACTTTGTGACATTAGGTGTCATCCTTTCCCTTCTGGGAGCCACACTGTCCCCCCATAAATGGTTTCTCATTATTGCAGCATGTTCTTATAATCAAAGGGGTTAAGTATGCAGGAGTAGCTTCAAATGTTAATTAAGAAAGATGAACACATTCCAAGGGGCATCCCCACACACAGTAGGGGAATCTCCTTTCCCCATTCTTGGGTTTCTATCAAGACAGCTACAATGAGTTAGCATCTCCCATCCCTTGGGGGCTTTCATTTGTCCTCTCACTAGCCCCAGCAAGACGGAAAGTAGTGAATTATCTTATTGGTGAGTCTGGAAGAGCAGGAGACATGGAGGCATGTGCTGGGCTCTTTCTACTCCTCCGAGATATCTCCACTTCCACACAATACACTGTAGGCTACAGTAGACACGTGGGCAAAGAGTTGGCTGCTCCAGGAAGAGGACGATCAAGTAAGCGCCGCTCTTGACGATTTGCGGCTGTCCCTACCTACAGCTGAGGGTGGGCAGACCCTTTCAGCAGCATTTTAAATGTATGCTCTCCAACTAGTCTAAAGAGCAGTAAAATGGGTCTTTCCCACATTCCCACCTGACTCTCACACCCATGTTCCATGTAGGGCTCTCCTTAGACACAGGAGAAGGAGCTGCTGCTTGCAGGCGGAGCAGAGTACACCATGAGCTGCACACTGAGAGTGTGAGCCTAGAAAGGAAAAAGGCAATGGTACGGGCTGGAGAGCTGGCTCAGTGGGCAAGAGCATTTCTTGCTGTAAAGGATCCAGGTTTGATTCCCAGCACCCACATGAAGGCTCATCACCTCCTCGGGCACCAAGACACCAGGCACGCATGTGGTGCACAATATACATGCAGGCAAAAAAAAAAAAGCATACACATAAAATAATAGAAATAAATCTTTAAAAAATTTAAATGTGATAGTAATTTTGGAGAGCAGCAAAAAGAAATCCCCAGACAAAAGGCATCTTGGGCAAAAAAGTAGGGGACAAGATGTATAGAGAATCAGCCAGGTGGTCAAACATCAAGTTAAAAATGCACAGTAAAAATGAAGGGGATAAAATCATCAAAGAAATAGCTTAAGAAATTTTCTTAGAATTAAAAGACATGAGTTTCTGAGGAAAGGGGGCCTCCCAAGTCCCAAGGCAAAATACTGACAGCAATGTGTACGGTGATGAAATGCTAGACCACAGAGAGCAAGGAGATTCTAAGATTTTTCTGGGTGGGGAATTATAAACATTAAGTCTGGAATGTAAATCAATTCAAACAAACAGCAACTTCAGAACCCAGAAGACAATGGGGTCAGTCTATCAAATTATGAGGAGGAAGATTATGTATAGCATGGATTTTACCATCATCTATGAGGGCAAAAATGAATAAAATTTCAGGCATGAAGCATTTCAAAATGCATCTCCATCCATCCTTTGTCAGAGAGGCCTTGGAAGACGTGGTCCACTAAAAACGAGAGCATCCATCAAGAAAGGAGGGCACACAGGGACCAGGCTCAAAATGATAGGTGATGGAGCCTTGGGAAGACACTAAGTAGAGAGCTCAGAAGGATAATAGCACAGGATGCCAGGAAAATGACTAAGCTGAAAGAAGTCAGGAGCCTGGAGAATTTACAGACGATGTTAGCCGTCAGTCCATAGGAGACTAAACAAACAAAAAGGCTTTTTTTTTTTTAACATAGCCCCAAGTGGATCAACTGTGAACAACATTTAGAAGGTAATATAAATATCAGTCCTGACAACAGAGCTCAGGGAAAAATGCTGACAAGATGATATCAGAGGAAAGGACAAGGGAAACGCTTGCATGTGTAGTCAGCAGATAGTAGATGTTAGCAGAGAACTCCACCGTTCTCCACTGGCATTCCAAGAGGCAAAACCTAAAACCGAAAGAAAAAATCAAAAGTAGCTTATTATTTGGTGTCATAGCTATGAACATCCACAAGCGTCAGAAATGAGGCCTCTGGTAAGACCAAGGCAGGGAGGAAGTGACCAGAGACTTTCTCTTGATAAGACGTGTCATTTTCTGGTCTTACATAGATATGTACCTAACTTGGATAAAAATAAAAATCTAATTTCTCCCTAAGTCAGGTTTTTCTGTTTCTACATTACATAGCAAGGGATGCTGCTTACAAAAGACAGACCACACCATTATTTCTCCTGTTTGCAAAGCTGTAGCCACCCCAAGGGCTCTTGTGTTTTCTGCACTGTGGACCATCGTACTTTTCTATCCTGGTACTGTGTGCTCGGTAGCTTTATGATGGTTCTTGGCTTAAAAATTCTGCTGACAAATTATTTGGTCATTTACACCAGACTGCTAAAAATAAGTTGTTCTTGTATTCATTAACTATTTCTACCTCTGTAGCCATTATCCAGGCCCAAATAAATAACATAGCCATAACTAAAAGAATAAGACTAGTTTTCATGCAGAACCATTGTGTGTAGATT
This sequence comes from Myodes glareolus, assembly GCF_982192425.1. Lineage (NCBI taxonomy): Eukaryota > Metazoa > Chordata > Mammalia > Rodentia > Cricetidae > Myodes > Myodes glareolus. Next base: position 54,036,214 of record NC_142040.1, read on the forward strand.
ACTTCAAGTTCTGCATCTTCGAACAACATAAACAAAAGAACTATAACCTTTCATTGCTTGAAAAATTGTATTTCTCTCTGTCCTTTTTATAGTAAATGTATCATTTCATCTGATATATCGAGGTCAGAAGTCAGCTGCATAAATGAATCCAGTAATAAATAAAAAGCATCTGTCTGTTGTCTGTCTGTTTGTACGTTGGGACAGCAGGGCACATTCTATAACCCAGGTTGACCTTGAACTCACAATCCTTTTGACTCAGTTTTCTGAATGCTGGGATTACAGGCATGTACCACCACACCCATCTAAAATCTTGTGTGTGTGTGTGTGTGTTTATGCCACAGACATCTATTTCCTAAAGTGTTTTGTAGACTATTCTTAGTAGCTGGAACAGACAAATCCTGAGTGGAAAAGGCTAACAAGACTTAGCCACCTGCCTAATGTATCATCTTGTCCAGTTTCTGTTGGAATTTCTGGTGAAAAAAAAATGTCTCCTTTACACTCAAATTTTTATCTGGAATTAAACACAGAAACTTTATAAAAAGACTTAGATATTCAAAATGTACTGTCCAGTGTTCTCTGCCACCCCTCGTGTATATAGAAAATTGGTCACTATCTCGTAATAAATGCAATACATGATCAAACAGCCCCTTGGAAAATCTCATCTCCCGCTCCCTACTTCTTGAAGCTGCCTGCAGCTAGCATTGATAAACTCTCTATTGCTCTCATGCCTGAGACCTGAGATCGACTCCGTGTCATTACCTTAGCCACTAGTATAAATGAATGCTATAAGAACATTTACAATAAATCTCACTTGCCCAGGTATATCTATTTTAAGTATATTGGACTTTTTAAAGTTTTTCAATTATTGACTTAGATGGTAAACCCTAGGAGTTAATAATTATTTGGATTGGGGGAGGGTATGTTTGGTTGGTTGGTTGGTTGGTTGGTTGATTGGTTGGTTTTTTTGTTTTCCTTTCTAAAGGGCATCATGTAGCCAGAAAAAAAAATTAATTACATTACTACTGAGATGGTCACAAGTCACTTTTTAACGTTTAAGATATTCAGATATCCATAATTTGATTTTAGAGTTAAAATGTTCTTTCCAAAAAAGGAGGTGGGAAGGGCTCCCAAGGATAGAAGATGCTCTGTGGCAGAATGCTATCCGTTTCATTTTTACATTTGGGTAAATACACTCCAGACCTCAGACTATCAACTGGAAAAGCCCTGATTCTCATCCAGTTCCTGGTTTCACAGAAGAAACAAGTTCCAAATTCAGTGCCTTGCAAAGTGGAGGAGCTGGGTCCCCGAGGTGAGTGCCCCTCAGCCAGGAGTGCTTCCGAGGACGTGGCTTCCCCTTCTGGCTGAAGGCGATTGTTATCATAGAGAAAACAGTGCCTGCTACAATGAAACCACACGTTTACTGCACGGATCTGGTGTTGTTTCAAGACATTCTGGTGGCTTAGCTCGTTAAACCTTCCCAGCATCCCCCAAGATGTGGCTGTTACAGAAGCCCACTGTACTTCAAGAGCGAGCCTGGGAGTGCCTGGGATACCGTTTAACAGCCCAGGATCCTGCCAGCTAGCATGTGGCTGAGCCCCAAACTCTACTGACAGCCCTACTTAACACCTTGGCTATTGCAGTGAAGTAAAGCTTCAGATTCACAGGAAACATCCTGAGATCCTTAACTTTCTCTACAAAGAGTAGGATATTGAAAGGAGGGCAGCCTGGAAAAGAAACTATTTTTATTTATATTTTGGACAGATTTTAGAGAAAGAATCCATATGATCATAACGTTAACACCTGTAAGATGGCACACACCTGTCTAGCAAACTTTCACCTCTAAACTGGAGGGGGGGTGGGGGCGAAGAAATCTGAGTGTATTTAAAAACAATAACAGGCAGCATGCAAGCTGGAGTCCCTTTAAACCAGGACACACCAGCACCTGAGCCGGCTCTCGCTCTGGCCCTCCTGGCACCACGGTTCCAGGAGCCCAGGGCAGCTCCGGGGCCACAGGGCAGACAGACGGCTCTGCCAGGCTTCTCATCCCTCTGTGCCAAGGTCACCACCTCACTGGGCTCAACAAGGCAATGACAGGGTTTGCAAACCTGGGATCTAGCCAGGAGGGGGACACACCCCCATTCCCCCCCCCCCCCCGCCTGCCCTGGGTCGTCTCCAGGTTTTCAGTGCCAGTACCGCAAGAGGCTGCAGTGCCCTGAAGACTGAAAGTGGAAGGAAAGCAGATGTGGGTTTCTCACCTAGAAGGGACAAATCTGCCACCACGGGACAGCACTTTCTTTCCTTTTACATAACCAGTACCCTGCCGGAGCACCTAACAGTGATTCCACGCAGACAGCCTTGAGTTCTTATGGTCAAACTTGTCCTGTCCACACCGTCTACAACACCTCTTCACTCTAGGGCATGCTCACTCGAGTTCAGAGTGGCCAAGTTGGAGAGAGAGGCCGCTGTGGCGCCCTCAGGAAGCTTTTCCTGGCCACCTCACCTGTTCTGAGTCCCCAAGCTTCATGCTAAGCTGTTCCGCAACAGGCAGGCCCAGGTCCCCAGCGTCCAAACTGCGGACAAGCCTGATGCCTTGCTGGGTCGGGTCCCCCTAGGTCTTACCCGCACAGAAACCCGGAACATCGGAAGCTTTGTGGGGAGAGGGGAAATACCACGGATATTCCGAGCGCCTGCGCACCAAGAGAAAGCAGAGACGGGATTTCCCGAATGTTATGAACCTCAAACAGGACACCCCAACTCACTGCCCTATGCGGAGATCCCGGCTCCTTCAACTATCTACACAACAGAAAAGCGGGCAGCAGCGGAGGCTTTACACGCACACAGTAGCCACGATCGCAACCCCCATACTGAGCTCTCTCTCTCTCTCTTTCTCTCTCTCTCTTTCTCTCTCTCTCTCTCTAGATTAGCTATTGTTCCAAGCCCTCTGTTACTCGGGGAGAAAAGCCCGGGGAGGGGACCCGTGGGAAGGAGGCTCCGCACCGGATCCTGCGCGCGCTCGGATCAAGCCCAGCTCTGCGCTCTTTCAGAGTCTGCGAAGCCAACGCGCCCGGGGGAAGTGAGTGTCGCCGGAGGCCAGACACAGCGACGCACTTAGGTGGAAACTACAGAAGGTTGTTTATGTGAGACTAGAGGGGGCATGGAAGAGTAACACAAAGAGCCTTTAAAGGAGATCTGGTGTCTGGGGAAACAGCAGCCAGGGAAGCCAGGGGACCCCTAGGTAGTCAATAAGCTGCGCGCCACTGCTGGGAGTCGCCCTGTAAAGGGGGCGCGCAACAGCAATGGACAGAGTAACAAGTTCCTTGAACGCTTGGGACCCCGGAGCTGTCGAAGAGGGAAAGTCCTTGGTGTTTGACAACACCTGTCATACTACGGACTGCGCTAGCAGTAGGCTCAAATGTTCCCTCGGCCAGATCCACTTCCCCAGGACTCTCTAGGCACACCCCTTCCACCGCGATGGGCTACCCTCAACCCGCCCCTGGGTCAGGCAGCTCACACCTGAACAAGTCCCCGCATACACCCTCCTCGGGTCCTCGGGTTTCGGGGGAGGATGAGATCTGCAGAAAGCTGAGTTGATGGAGTTTGGGGAAAACCACCTAGAACCGCTGGGACAGAGCCAAGGACCCGGGTGGCGCTTCCTGCTCACCTCGCTCACTGCTCTGGATGTAGCGCACGATGTCGTCCAGGTCCAAGTCTTTGGTCTCGTCGAAATTGTAGGCAGATGTGTGCAAACCCTCCTCCTGGAAAACCTCGTGGACCCCCTCGAGGGTAAAGTAGCAATTCCTCTCGAGTTTGTCGTCGCTGTAGACCAGGGCAGCTCGGCTCCAGTGGTGGTGGCGGAACAGGGCGAGCATCATCTCGCCCATTTTGGCATAGGCAGGCGCCACGCGCGTGAGGTGCGAGTACTCCGTGTCCTTGTGCTGGAAGCCGGCGGCCAGCGCTCCTGCAGACAGCATTGGCAGGTCCCAGTGCGACGCCAGCCGGGCCACCGGTGCTGCCGCGTACTCGCACACCGGCCCCAGGATGAGGTCTGGCTTGGCTCCGCGCGCCGCCGCCACGCGGTCCACCAGGCTGAAGAGCGCACGATTGCCACAGTCCGAGTCTTCGTAGGCTACCTGGAAGCGAGTGCCCGGAGGCAGTAGCCTCCTCCCGGTGCCGTTGCCCTCCACGCTACGCAGAGCATACTCGATGGCCGGCTTCACCCGAGCCAGGGAGAACAAGTACGAATCGTCCCGGGGCAACAGCACAAGCACCTCGATCTTTTGAGCCGCCAGCGCCTCTCTCTGCCGGCGCCCGCTGCCTGGCCCGTTGTCCCTACCGCCACCACTCGCGCCGCCAGCCAGCCGCGCCCCGGCCAGCAGCACGCACGCCGAGAAAGTAAGCAGCAGCAGGGACTGCATCGTGTTGCCAGCAAGCCCTCGCCTTGGCTGCCCGCTCGCCCTCTGCCCCCCGCCCACCCTGCCTCTTTCCTCCCCACTCTTCTCTCTCCTCTGTCTCTACGCCCCCTTGGGCGCTCGAGAAAACAGAATACCCCCTTGAGTAAAGCGCCAAAAGAAAGAGGAAGACTCCTCTTCAGTGTCCCTAAGTTTTCAAAAAAAAAAAGGCAAAGAAAGAAAAAGATAAAAGAAAAGTTCACCGAATGTAAACCTGTGCGTCTGTAATATACATATAGACTTATTATAAATATATAGATTCTCCCTCCCTATGCACATAGACTATTTGGCTTAGAGGTGGCTTTCTATTTGGGCGTTGCTAAGGTTGCGTTTGAAGGCGTTATTTGTAAAAGAAAAAAAAAGTTAGACTTGTCCAGGTGCTTGTAATTGACGGTGCACCTCCTTCGCGTTTGATCCCATTGATTCGCGCGGGTTCCTGGATCCATAGCCGGTGTTTAAATAGCGTGGCAGCGGCGGAGCGCGTTACCACACATGGCGAGCCGAGGCCGGGCTTGTCTCTGCAGCGGGTGGGGTGGGTGGGGGTGGGGAGGGGTGGGGGTTGGGCTGGGGGAGCCTCTCATTAACATTCTTACATCAGGGCTCCTCCCCGCACCCCTGGCCTACTCGCGGTTGCCCGGTCCCTAAGCCCCACTCCTTGCCGGTGCTCAGCTTTGGCCCAAAGCCGCAGCCGCCCACGTCTACACCCGCGGGAGCCCTCGCGGCGCGGCGCGACTCTAAGGTCCCCGCCTCTCGCTGGCTCCACTCTCTCTAGCCCCCATTTAAAAAAAAAAAGTATAGATATTTGAAAGAAATGCGCGCGCACACATGCACAAACGCACACGCAGACACACACGCTGCAACAGGGGGTGGGGGTGTCTCCAAATTGGTGGCTTCGGCGCAAAATTCCATAGGTCTCACTCGCTCTCACCTCTTTTCTTGCTCCCGCCTCGTTCTGTCTGGACGCGCCCAGTCCTGTCCCGCACCTGACCTTCCAGATCCCAGGAGCAAGGTCGGAGAACAAGGAACAAGTTCCCAGTGCAAGAAGATTCATTTGCGGACCTAGAGTGCCCATCTGCCTGGGAGGTTTCCGCACCCGTCCTTCCCCCCACCCGGCGTGGCTCCCCTCCCTCCGGGCTGCTGGGCCGTGCTAGAATCACAGCGGCTGCAGTCGTCGCCTAGTCTCGGGGCACAGACCCCTCCGCAGGGTCACCGAGGCCAGGAAAGCGAAACTTGTTGCTTCCAATGGTGGGTAAATGATTCCATTCCAGGAAGTGTCACGGAGCTTGGAAAGCATCCCCCAAAAGTTCTGTTTACTAAGCCCCACCGCGGGGGAAAAAAAATCTCCAGAGAATTCCTAAGTGCCGAACAGCAGTCTGCTCCAACCCTAGTGCTGGGAGATCCAGTCGCTTCTGTTCCAGAATTCCTGAGATTCTGGGATGGCCAGAAAGGTCCTGCCTGAGAGACCCAGTTTTCCCACTAGTCACAGCTACCACAGCGATGCAGACGGAATGGAAACGCTTTGTGGGGGTGTCCGAGACCAGAGGAGCGGCGCGCAGGAAAGCGCAGCCGCGCAGGTCCAAGGGGCCTGAACCCTCTTTTCGTGGTCACTCAGCAAAACATTTGCGGTGGGAACAGGCTGTTGCACAAGGTAGTTCTGCTCACTAAAATCCCGCAAATGAAAGTACATTTTAAAATGTTTTAAAATGTTCTTTCATTTAACTGGGCGTCAGTGCGTGCACGAATTCTATCAGTCTAAAACGTACGCCCTCTTTCGGCAGAAACTTGCACACGAGTCTTCACTACCCAGGGCGCTTTTTTTTTTTTTTTTTTTTTTTTTTTTTTTTTTTGTTAGACCCCAAAATGTCTTTGCTCTCATCTGTGACTATGAAGTGGCAAATTGAGGCGTTCGGAGACATGGCAACTCCTGGCATCAGCACTCTCTCCACCGTCCTTTCTAGAAGTGAAAATGTAATTCTGGACGACTTTTCATGCCCAGAGCCATTTAGATATTAGTTCTGCACTGTGGTCCCTAAAACTTTGCTCTAAGTATGACTTTCTAAATCCTGGGTGAGATTTTGTTAATTTAATTAGAGCTGCTAACCAGTACTAAAAGAGGCTTCTATATAAAATTTAATTCTAAAGAGTTATCTTCAGATATGTGCATTGGAAACTGATATTTAGCGCTTCACAACAATTAAATCCTTCCTGAACTCTTGGGAAAGCAAACATTTGTTTATAGGCTCATAGTCATTTAAGAAAAAAAAAAGACAACAGCTAAATCCTGGATTCCAAGGGTCTTAGTGGATTTCAACTGGTTGCCAGGAGACATGAAGAACCAAGGTTTCCTCTTACCAACCGGTATGCCCTGTGTCTGGGGAACGCGGGCCAATGGCGATATGATTCTGCAGTGAGTGGTGTGGGCTCACTAGGATAGTCTGAGGTTTCAGTGGCACCCCGTGTGAGCGCCTCTGCATCTCAGGCTTCGCCCTTGGGTCAGCAGCAGGGCAGTAGGATTACGTCATGGCTAGGACCATGGCCTCTCTGTGGCCTTTGGGTAGGAGCGTTCAGCTTCCAGCCAGGAGGAAGCAGTGGAATTGCCCAGAAACAGAGGGGAGGGGTTTACAATGTTGCTGCCCTTGTGCTTCACAAATCCATGCAGATTTCAAATGAACAGAAGCTGGTATTTTAAATAGATAAATAAATAAGTCTTCAAACACAAACTATAAACAGTAACACAAGTCTACAGGACGGTTTTGTTGGCTGTCCCTCCAAGAGTTCTTTAGGCATCCAGTTGAAACTATCATGAGTGACTACTACTTAGTTTTGCCATCTTAAGCTGGAAAAGATATCTCTGCTTCTACAGTTGAAGAACCATGGCCCAAAGAGTATACATGAGATGTTCAAATACCTCTTTGTCCCCTGCGGATATTTTTTATTGGGAAAGGTCACCTGTAATATTATGTAGAACAGTAACCAAGTTGATTCCCTCCGGAAGTGATATTCTTTTTATCACACTGATAACTGGACCTGGTGACCCAGGCCTGAAAGGCCAGCTCCTCCGGAGGATATCGAATTCTAAGGCTGCCTGGGCTATAGAGTGATTCAGGGCCAACCTGGAGAATTTAATTTAATAAGGTACTGTCACCAAATAAAAGGTTTTTTAAAAAAGACAAGAAAAGAGGACTGGGGTTACAACTCAATGGGATTTGCCTAAGATAAATTCAGTGCCTAGTAACACACACACACTGTTCACACACACACACTTTCATACACACACTCACACACACAGTCTCTCTCACACACATACACAGATTCACACACACACTCACACATACACACAGAAACACAGACACACACTCATACACATACTCATACATAAAAACAAATTTTCAGGCTTTCCAGAAAAGTAAAACTTAAAATAATAGCAGTTGATATAACCTTTGTGATATTTTAACAGAAATACTAGCAAAACAAGGAAAAGAGAGAGGGAGAAAGGAAGGGGAAAAACAGAAAGAGCCTTGCATTCAGGTTTTAAATATTATTCCTTTCAGGGAGGAGGCCATGTTTTTTACATTCAGAATTCAATTATCTACTTCAATTGTCAAAGAAAACAAAGGTAAAAGATTGGCCAGTTGAAAGCCCAAACATGTCGGTGTTGAATGTAGTATTTCAGAAACTCGGAGGCTTTTATAGAATTTAGAAGTGCTTTCATCAATATCCGAGAGCTGTTTTGTTTCTAGTTCTGTCGAATGAAGTTTTTGTCCAGATGTTTTGCAGCGATCGCCAAGAAAGACTACCAGGTGGAGAAGTTACCACGATTCTTGGAAATGTAGTTTTTTTATATGTATATAAAAAAGATGCCTGGGGCTTTTTCTCTATAATCCCCCTGCCTCAGAACCCTGACTAAGACCTGAGGGTCCTTGCAGAGTTTCAAAGGTCCCTCCCTCTTGTCCAGCCAATCCTGAAGTCCCACTAAAGAATACCACAGGAAAGCCTTAACCCACAAGAACATACCTTCTGGAGGCAGAATTGTTGAAAACACACTTCCCCCTAGAGGCAGAAAAGATGAAAGGCCACCACACATAATCCAAGAACCTTCCTGTAGTTAAAAAGTACCGAGATTTTCACTTTTTTAACAGGCAGCTGGTGTTTTACAGGAAGCTATTCAAGAAGTGAGAGAGAAATCAGTGAACACAGAAATGCTTAAACTAATATTCTGCCTCTGGGTCTCAGCTCTCCTTGGGGGACTCCATTAATTGACCCCTTTCTTCTATTGTACAAATCTGTGATTTTTTGCCAGTATTACAAATAATAGCCAATATGGAACTTGTTTAAAATAATCCACTGCTACCAATGACCTAATTTATAATGGACGAAACTGTTTGGCAATATCACTTTGACACTGGCGCTGGATTCCCAACCTCAGATATTTCCTTGTAAGCTTGACAGGAGCTTTTTGTGCAGTGTCCCTGCTACAGAGCTCATCTGCCCCTCCACCATGCACAACACTCCTCAAAAATTCAGAGAACTGGAGAAAACAGGGACTAACCAAGAACAATAGACGTCGCGGGGTGGGGGCGGGGACAAGGCCCAGGATTTTGAGGATGGAAAAGAGTTCAAAAAGAAGATTACACAGATGCAAACAAGATTGTATTGGGAGGATTTACTTCGTACATCATAGACATTGCCATAAATAAGGAGAGATCTCAGTGGAGAAAGACATCTGCTGCTGAAGCCTGAAAACCTGATTCCAATGCCCAGCACACATGGCGGAGGGAAACAACTCCCGCAGATTGTCCACAGACCTACACACATGCCAAGGCGTTCCTGTGCGTACAGGCACTTACATACACACACACACACACACACACACACATACACACACACACATACACACACATACACACACACACATACACACACATACACACACACACATACATACACACACACATACACACACACATACACACACACATACACACACATACACACACACACATACACACACACATACATACACACACACATAAAATAAGTGAATGCATTTAAATCTTTAAATAACAATAATGAGAGAAGATTGGAACGTATCTCAATGTACTAAATGTCCAAACTATAAAAATTTAGGGCACCAAGCTTTTTGCTCTTATTCAATGAAACGTGCACCTTCAAGTGTTTTTTGGACATAAAAACAAAAACTGCACAGGGGAAATTTCACATGGATCCACTCTCAGATGAAGATCTATAGACAATCAGTGACTTCTAAGACAAGGAGACTCAGTCTTCTCCAGGGACGAGACCCCCATAGGTGGCTCCATCTCAAATGGTTAGCCCAAAACAAATACACATAAAAGCAATACTAAACAAAAACCTACTGAGTAAAGTGTGTGTGTGTGTGTGTGTGTGTGTGTGTGTGTGTGTAATAATAATAATAATTAAAGAAGACGAGGTCAGTAATATAAAAAGTGGGAGGGGACATGGGTGGAGTTGGATGGGCATTGGAACTGATCTAAATATAATACTCACAGGTGAAAATTCTCAAGAAATTGATTTAAAAAATAAAGAGGCATATGAACCACAGCGACTGCCTGCGCAGCACAGTAGCTCCAAGAGTGCAGTGGTGGCTTCACCTCCTGGCAGCAACCAAGAGCTTCCTAGCTGGATAGGGCCCAGAAAAAGTGAAATCCTCTCTGATAATGGAAGCCGAGTCAACTCCCCGGGGCTGAAGAACCCTTAGATCTTGGAAGAGAACCTACAGCCACCACTTTACTGACCAGCACCATCTTTAACTACATTCCAAATATTTAGCCTGATTCCCACAGATAACTGGAATCCTCACCCCTCATTAAAGGAACTTCTACTTGCAACAGAAAAATCACAGTCCATCAAAATCCAAAGAACCCTAGACCAAGAACTCCAGGTAACTAAAGAAAACAGGAAAAACAGTATTCCCCAGGGAAATTCCTCCAACTTGCTATCCCATACCAAGTAATCAGCCCTGGAACCATATGCACACACACACGCACACACACACACACACACACACACACACAACCTTCTCAGTCTGTATAATGCTACTTGTGTGTGTGTGTGTGTGTGTGTGTGTGTGTGTGTGAAAATGACTGAAGAAAAAAAGGTCATTAATTTGAGAGAAAGCAAGTAGAACATATGGGGGAGGTTGGAAGAAGGAAAGCAAAGAGGAGAAATGATATAATTATACTATAATTTCTAAAAATATAAAATTATTATTAAAATAAATAGTAATAAATGTCAAAAACTGTAGTATTCTATAGCTTTACTGTTTTTCCAGATATTTTTGCTTTTGTTTAGAGATATTATTTGACCCAAATTATATGTAAATCTGTGCGATAAGCAGTCATGTCACAGCAGTCAAATACTCCAAGGTCCAGACTAACAGTATCAGGACAAAAATTTACCAGATTTCAAAAGTACCTTATAAAAATAATTTTTCTGATATTATTGTATCATGATAGTAAACATTTTATACTCAAGACTAACCAGAATTAAGACAATAATATATAAACTCCATAGGGATAGGAATTTTTTTCTTCAATCCTGCATCTTGCCCCACTCAAGAACAATTTGGAGGCATTTAAATTTTTATTTTAACAATGATAAATCTGAGGACTTCAAAGGCCGCTACACAGAAGATTTTGGAGAGAAATAATGAAGCAATTAAAGAAAAGAAGACAATTTAGGGAGAATTTACCTCCTATAGCGCAAATTACATAGAATTTTAAAATCAAAATTTTCAGACCATTTTGACAGTATCCTGCTGGATTTCAGATTGTGCAAAGTGGTCTTAGTGTGCTGAGCCATCAGCACCTCATCATTCACATTTAGCTCTTGACCTCTCTTCACTAATGAGAAAAGTTAGCAGGCATATTTTTTTTTCTATGCACTATCTTTTATCATGCTCTGACCAGGAATTAGGGGTGATATGGAAACCATCTGTTACTAAAATGTGTATTATACTCAGATTCTTTTTTTATTTTTTTCCAGCAAGTACATTCCCCTTGGCATCAAACCACGGATAGCTGATACACGAAACTAAAATAGAACAGAACGCCATGAGGAAAACATCAGGAAAATTCTTGACCTTTGCCCTCTCATATTTTTGGTAATCATGTTGTGACATCAAATTTCGCCCTCGAGTTAGTAGAGAGAATTGCTTCACCCAGTGGCCCTGCTTTCTATTCAATTCAACATGAATCCTGTTGCCTTGCACACTCTTGGTTACCTTGAAGTCTGACGTGTAAATCGCTCTTTGCTTGGGAAGTTACTCATGATCAAGGGAATGGAAGGGCACAAATTGCCTCAGTTGCAAATAGTTCACAAACCATTCATGTTCTCGAGAACCCTTTGGGGTTCTTCTTGAATTACAGCTCCAAACTTCCTAATCAACCACACTTGCAATTACCAGCATCCTCAATTCCCACAGTTCACTGTTCACGCCTTATTGTGACTTCCTCCCTTCATTGGTCTATGTTTTCCTCATATCCCTTTCCCTTGTAAATATGCTTCATATGTGCCACAAATCAATCAATATTCTTGAGAGGGTGTGCTTCTAGTTTGCATGCATTATTCTGATATGAAAATTATATTGCAGTATTTCTTATTTTCACGCTAATGTTCAATGTAACATCTACATCTTTATTTGGAAAGCACATAACATTCTATCATAGGTTACTCATCCATTCTCCAGCAGATGACACCCACATTAGTTTTTTGCTACCAAAATCTGCCCTGATGAAGACTTCCCTGGACTCCTTTATGGACTTATGGGAACACTTTTATGGAACAAAGGTGTACCACCACCATCACCACCACCACCACCATCACCACCATCACCACCATTACAACTATCACCACCACCTCTAGCTCCAATAACCCTCTCTTGTCCCCACCTACTTCTGCCAATCCCCTTTCATTTCCCTACTAGTCCCTTTCTGTTTTCATGTCTTTCTGTTTAATGAACCTATCTGAGTTTCGTTAGGGTTGATTACAGAAGTACAGTAGAGGTTACTTACCAGAGAGCATGGCCACCTTACCAGTGGCTACACCACTAAAAAGAGAGGTCTCTTACCCCCCTGTCTACTGTTAACTGCCGGTAAGTCCTTGGGGGAAGAATGGAATCTCAAAACCTCTCCCAACTCTATGATGGGATGTTGAAGGGCCTAATCTTAATACAGCTCTTGTGTAGGTGTCATCACGGCCACTGTCAAGAGTGCAGAGGCCACATCATGCCCAGAAGACAGTGACCCACAACAGTCCACCCCATCCTTCGGCTCTCTGCATTGTTTTCATCTTCTCTCCCATAATATTCCTTGGGCTGTGAAGAGGGCCATATGGATGCCTCGTTTATGGCCAAGTACTCAACAGTCACTTATTATAGAACCAGATATGGGTCTTTGCAGCTATCTCTGTTCCCTGGAAAAGGATATTCCTCTTACCAAAGTTGACAACCACACCCATCTACCGGAATTAACATCATTGTTTAGACGAAATTTGATGGACACAACATGTCCAGTTATCAAAGCAACAGCTGGAGCTTCCTCTCTAGGCTCTATGACCTCATCGACCTTTAACCAGGTCCAAGGTCCTGGATGTGAACTCCCTCCTGTGGAGCGGGCCTTCGTTCCAATCAGAAACTGAGTGCTTTCTCCAGGGACATCTGTCTTTGTCCTGCTGAGCATAGACAGGTCCCTTTGCAGACAAACACAGCAGTTTGCACACCCAGAGCTCTCCATGACCATTTGCCACATGTTGAGTTCAGGGTCTCTCTGATTTGAGAATGTCTCCAGGATCAAAGGAAAGATAGGAACCTGTAAAAGGAATAGCAGGCCGCTTCCCACCACCCGCCCAGCTAGCTTTCCCTGAAATAATTACACGGACACTGTATTCATTTTAAACACTGCTGGACCCATTAGTTTCAGCCTCTTATTGGCTAACTCTCACATCTTGCTACAGGAACCCTTCTCCTGAGCTCCTTCCTGACCCCAGTGTCTGTATCCTGATGAAAAGAGATTTTGTGTGAGCACCACATGCTAACTGACTACACCACTGAGGCTCCAATGAAAAGAGAATTTGAACCTGAGACCTGGGCCTGACCTTTAATTGTTCTGAACTAGGTCAGCTTCCTCTCTCTGTTCATACACTGTGGCCAAAGGAATTCCATATAGCAGTTAGATAATTGATTGCCCTAAGTAGTTAAAAAGAAAAAAAAAACGAAGAAATTAATGATGAAAAACCAAAGGCTAACTGTTAAGTACAATGGTCCCTCAATAGCCACTATTAAGGCGCTGGGACTTCTCAAACTCCATAGCAAGTGGTCTAGTACTGTCACCTAACCCACACACACATCCATATACTTTAAGTCATCTCTTGTTTCCTTGTAGCATATAAAATGTAAATGCTATGAAACAGTTTTACAATGCACTGTTTAGGAGATAACTACAAGGAAAAAGTATGCATTCATTCAACCTGGATGCAGTATTTTCCTGCATGTATTTATCTGTTGTTGGTTGAATCCCCAGGTACAGAAGCAGCGGTAAAGAGTGCCAACTGTCTGTTTGTACCAACATACTTTGTACTCAGGCATATGACTAGCCCATAACCTAATCCAAACCATAACTTCTCTGAACAATATCCAACATGTCTCCATTTCCTATTTATGCATAACAAACCACCTCAACACTTAGCACCTTAAAATAGCAACAATCTGTCTACTTACAAGCCTTCGGCGGAGAAGTTCAGCTGTCCATTTTTTCTGGAGTCTCCTCTAAGATTGCTGAAATGGCTAAAGCCAATGTTCAAGAGAGCTTCATTTAACTGCCTGGAAGCTGCTAGGACTAGTAACTGAAGGGTTTCAGCTCTCAGTCAGGCAGCTGCTCCATCTGGTTACCCCTGGTTTCTGACAGAGAGGCGGCACCTCTCTAGTAAGGCCACTTACAGCGCACAAGTGCTTCTCAAGCCTCTGGGATAATACTTGCTGGTGTCTCATTGACCACAATATATCACATGGCTAAAATAGAAAGGTGTCAGGAACCTGATCCAGGGGAGAACATTATCATAACAATATGCCATGCGAGAGGACAGTGCCACAGCCCCCTGCACTGAATGGTAAGTTCCACCGTGATAGTAAATCTTGATTATTAACTTGGCAGGATCTAGAATTAGCAAGGAAATAGGCCTCCAGGTGTGTTTACCAAGAGCTGTCTATATTAGGTTAATCTAGGAAGATCAACCCTAAATGTAGTGAGCACCATTCCGTGGGCCGGGGTCCTAACTGCGTGTACAAGAGAGAGCTAGTTTAGTACCAGCATCCTTTGCTCTCTTCTTCCTGATTGTGAACACCATGTGACTAGCCACTGCTTCCTCCTGCCACCATGCTCTCCAGCTCTGGCTGACTGCACGTCAGAATAAACCCTCCCTTCTTTCCTGGAGCCACTTCTGTGGGCGTTTTGTCGTGACAATGAAACACATAATTAATCAGTCGACAGGAAGTCACCAGTGAGATTGTACAGATTTTAAGCCAATAACTGAAGACAGTAGTGGCAGTCTCAGAAAGTCATGCGGCCTTCCCGTTCTGAGACAACACATAGTATAAAAAGGGAGCCATCAAGGTAATGGTTTCTAAGGTGATGTAGCCACATAGCTACTGGCAAGAAAGTTCAAAACACAAAAGACAGCGGGTGATTTAGTTTGGGCCTGTGTTTTAGAGCTGGAGACATCTGCTTAGCAAGGCTTCTTGTAGACATGGTCTGTACTAGCAGAAATGGCTGGTTGTACATCCAGGCGATACCCATTCTCCCCTTTATTCTTGTTGAACAGAATCCCACTTTTTTAAAATTAATTAATTAAAAACAATTACATCATTTCCCCTTTTCCCTTCCCTTCCTCCATATCCGCCCATATCCCCTCCTTCTGACACTCCCCATGCCCGCCTTACTCCCTCTCAAATTCACAGCTTTTCCTTTGATTATTATTGTTGCACACATATGAACACATGGGTACATAAACACAGCCTGCTGAGTCCATTTGGTATGGCTTGTATCCATATGATTTAAGGGCTGACCACTTGGTATTGAATAACCAATTAGGGGGGCTCATCCCTGGCAAAGACTATTTTTCCCTCTCTTGGTATTGAATGACCAATTGGGGGAGGGGGGTTCATCCCTGGCAAAGACTAATTTTCCCTCTCCAAGTATTGAATAACCAATTAGGGGGCTCATCCCAGGCAAAGGCTAATTTTCTCTCTCGGCAGCCAATAATTGCTGATAGTCCTTTGTGCGGGGTCAGGGCACTATGAGATTCCCACCTTTCATGTTAGGGTATCTGTTAGTGATATTACTGTTCAGGTCTTATTTAGGCAGCCATGTTGTTGCTGTATCATGTCATTTCTAGAAGACAGTCCCACTCTTCTCAGGGCAACAATATGCTCTGCTGACAAACTTCAGCAACATGCCCTCTTGACACTAAGTATGACTAATCAAACCGATGAATGTTCGTCAGGAAAGGCCTACAGTCACCAAGGCCTTTTGGCCTTTTCACCTTCTTCCTTCCTGGAATGTGTATGTGACAGCAGTCATATTATATCCTGAAATTATTGTAGGGAAACTGCTAGTTAGTTCCCGGCACTTAGCCCCGAAATAATACACAGAAACTATATTATTTAAATCACTGCTTGGCCCATTAGTTCTAGCTTCTTATTGGTTAATTCTTACGTCTTAATTTAACCCATCTCCATTCATTTGTGCATCACCACGAGGTCGTGGTGTGGCCTACCAGCAAAGTTTCAGCATGTCTGTCTCTGGCGGCTCCATGGCTTCTTTCTCATTCCATCTCCTTTCTCCTAGCATTCAGCTTAGTTTTCCCTGCCTATCTCTGTTACCCTATAACATGACTACAAGATTGACTATTATAGATGATTATCTATTAACCTGTATTTATTAATTATAATTTAAATGAGCTGCACAAACACAATACCTTAATCAAGAGCAAAAATATACATATAACAAAATTGACCTTAAGTTTGTATCAATAAACCAAGATCCATACCAATGCAAATCTCTATAGCATATCCCCTTTAAATGTAAAAAAAAATATTTACAAACATTATTTGGGAATATGGGCATAGTTTTTTTCAAACTTCTTTCTGCTGTTTATTGTACGAAGTAATTTTTTTTTTTTTTACCTTCTTCTTTCCTGGAATGTGTATGTGATTGCTGGAACTACAGCAGTCACATTATATCCTGAAATGACCTTGAAGCTTTTGCCCCACGGTGGCTAGAGTTATATTTTAAATTGAAATTACTGTGCTTAAGAGATCTATGAAGCAGAAATGCCTCTTCCGTGTAATCGCTTGCCCGAGGACAGATGACTTCCTGGAATGCTGGGGGCTGTGGCTAATGTAAGATAATAAACCATGAGTTTTCACTTCTGTATAAAGGCTTGGCTGCCTCAACTGCGCGGGATGTACATAGGCAGGAAGTACGTCAGGATGTATGCTTAACTCTTATTCTACAAAGACAGGAAGTATATAGCCTTGTGCGTTTTGCCTTTATAAGGCCCTGGCTGATAAAATTCAGCACTGTACTCTGGGAGTCCCAGGTATGGACCTGGCCAGAATTTAATATAATTTTCTTCAAATTTGGCTCAAAAATCATGATAGTGGTCTTATTCTCACCTGGTGGGATTACAGACCTTCTGCTAGGGGTCATACAGAAGAAAAATAAGTGTTTTGATCTCATATTGATTGATCTACAGTCTTCTTTTACAATGATGAATAAATTCATAGATTTTTTTAATGCTATCCTTTGAGTTGTAAGCCAACACATCTGAACCTAACCCTGACTGATGCATGAAGACAGGATTTTACTTGTATTGTACAAACTGGGTTGTTTGTAGCTTCTTGAAACTTGGTGCTTACTTTCTTTTGTTCTTTCTTGTTACATAGAAATGTCTTTTGAAATTCTGCAATTGTTTCATGGTACCCAGGGGGTGTAAGCAGAGAGAACTTTGCCTTCACAAAGAGCTAGCTTGTCAAGGGGTCAGTGGAGGGGTGGGAATGGCGGTGGCAATAACAAAATGAGAATACATTCGAGGGAACATAACCAAGACCACAGAGTGAACTCTTCTTTTCACTCGAAGGCTCTGTGGGACAAACACTGGACATCTGATTACTAGACGTAAATGCTCTTTATAAACTCTAGGGAGCCATCAGATAAGACTTGAGCCATTTTTCAAGAGACGGACAAAGCTTGAAAT
Source organism: Myodes glareolus (assembly GCF_982192425.1). NCBI lineage: Eukaryota > Metazoa > Chordata > Mammalia > Rodentia > Cricetidae > Myodes > Myodes glareolus. Next base: position 54,053,952 of record NC_142040.1, read on the forward strand.
GAGAAAGCACAGAAACTAGGGAACAAAACATGCTCCAAATATGGTTTTTAGCATTACATTGAGCATAACATTGAGCTTTGTATTAGTGTGGTGTGTTAGTTGGACACTGAAGAATGGAACTCATTAGGAGAAAAGGTTCCTGTTGGGAAGTCATGAGAAGCTGGTTTGTGTAAAAGAACAGAAAGGAAATAGAGAAAGCACTCGGTAGTATTTTAGAGCTTGACTCTTTCTGGAATTACAGAGAATTACAGATCCTGACAATTTCTGAACAAAAAAATAGAACTATGAAATCAATGATTTTTAAATATCAGCCTGATACTAGTGAGTTGATTGCCAAAGGAGCCTGACCATAAGGAAAAGCTTGCTTTTTAGAATATTCAAAATATAGAACAATATTTTCCTAGCTGGACTAAAGTGATGGCAACAGCGATGGTGAACAGGGGAGGAACACAAAAGAGAAAAGTCGCCAGGCCAGGGTGGCGATGGACAGGAGAAAGGGCGTCAGGGGCTTCAAACTACCCAGGAATTTTGACTCTGTTGTGACTATATGGAACTTTATTTTTAATTTTTTTTAAAGGTACTAAAAAGATACTATAGAAGTCGTTACCAAATCTGAATTTTTACATCAGGAACCACTGCTGTGGAAAATCCTTTTGTACGCTGTGAAGATTTGTCGCCGTGACTCATTTAATAAAAAGCTGACAGCAGGGAGTCAGGCAGGAAAGCCAAACAGAATGATGGGAGGAAGAAGGACAGAGTCAGAGGAGTCATCAGGCAGACAGAGAACAGATGGACATACAAGATGGGATAGAGGTAAAGGCCATGAGCCTCGGGGCAGCACACGGATTAATAGAAATGAGCTAAGTTGTAAGAGCTGGTTAGTAACAAGCCTGAGCCGTCAGCCAAGCATTTATAATTCATATTCAGGCTCAGAGTTGACCTCCAGGTGGTGGGGACAGAAGAAAATCTCTGCCTCCGTTTACATACCACAACACATATCTGAAAGCTATTCTCAGTGAAAAAGATTTAACCTGAAAATCCCTGTGTCGCCCATGTCTAACACTGTTTTATTGGTATAGAAGCTGTTCTATGGAACAAACCAAGAATAATGAAAACTGTAAGCCCTGCTAAGCTAAACGTATTATCTTGAATTGAGTCCCGAGATGAGAAAGGTGGGAAACTGTTGAAAAACAAGTAAAGTCCGGGGATGAGTTAATAGCAGTGTATCAAAGCCAACCTCACAGCTTCAGCAAATGGACCACCGTCAGACAGGATTTTAGTATTCAGAAATCTGGATATAAGTGCTCCCTGAATTATTCTTGGAACTATTCTAAAACTAAAAGGTGGGGAGAAGTATAGATGGGAGTTGTTTGATTGACTGGTTAGTTCAGTTTTAGATTTTTGTGGGGTTTGTTGTTGTTGTTGTTGTTGTTGTTGTTGATTTTGAGATAGGGCCTCACTGTGAAGCCCTGTCTGTCCCAAACTCACTGCATAAACCAAGCTGGCCTTGAACTCACCACACCTGGGCTTCAAAGGTCAGGGCCCTTGGAGTCAACCGCTCTCACCACGGTCAGTCGGCCAGTCATGTCTGTTGAATACACACCTAAAAGTACCTTGGTAGCTTTCTTCATAAATCCACAACCCAAACATAGTCACGAGAACATAAGAAAACTAGAAACTGAGGAACATTCTACAAGATAATTGATCGGTGTTTTGATCAGTCAGTCAGATAAGTAAGCATCATGTTTTTCCTGAGCCTTAAAACAGCACAAAGGAGCAATGGTGGACAGGGCCTCCTGCAGGTGGAATGGCTGGCACGTCACGTGTGATGGTTTTCAGTGGCTCTCAGCTTTGTTTCTTGGGGTGATAGCGAGACCAAAGTCCCGGTCAAAAATGACTCAAGGGTCTCAACTTTAATATATCGGAGGGGGGGGGGGGACACAATTGGAATGTGACTCATATAAACCATCTGTTTAAATGGTCACTTTCATTTTTCACAAACTCTATTTTAGCATCTTCACATATTTACAGAGAAACTACAAGTATATTACAGAATGTTTTTACAATACCCACACTTTTTCTCCTACCGTAACATCTTGCACAGGTTTGGCACATGGTACAAGAAACGGATCTATATGAAGACATTACTATTCACCAAAGAATGAATCTGTATCTATACAACGTTATTAATCTAAGTCCATACCGTACTTAGAGTTCCTTATTTTCTACCTAAGGTTTTTTTTTTTTTTCTGTTCTAAGAACTCATTCAGGATGCCACAAGGCCTTTGAAGCCCTGTCTGCTTAGGCTCCCCTTATCTGTCACCAATTCGCATTTCCTTTTTGTGATGGCCATGATGGTCTCAAAACATACTGGTCAAGTTTTGTAGAGTGCTCCTCAGCTTCTAGTTTCCTGATGTTCTCATGACTCTATTGGAGTTGTGGTTTTCTGAAGAAAGCCGCAAAGTTGCTTTCAGGTGTGCAATCAACCAACATGACTCACCTTGGGAAGCTAAGACAGTCTGCCAGGTTTCTCTGAAGGAAACTTAACTCTTTCTCTGCATCCTAGGAATTTAGCAAATGCAAGTATAGCTCCTAATCAAAAAGGTAATGACCCTGAACAATAAGAGGGAGACCTTTGTGTACAATTCACAAGAACGCAGCCTGCAGTGTCGGAAAGCAAATGTCAACTTTGTGAGGGTTGTACTGGATGATCTTTGAATTACCTTCTGTCCTGGTTAGTGTTTTGTTTTGTTTTTGACAACTTTACACAAGCTAAGGTTATCTGGAAAGAACCTCAACTTGGAAATGGCTTCCTAAGACGGCCTGCGGGCAAATCTGTGGGGCATTTTCTTGATTAATGGTTGATGGGTGAGGAGCCAGACCATTGCGGATGGTGCCACTCCTGGTCAGGTAATCTTGGGTTCTATAAAAAAGCATCTGAGCAAGCCATGGAGACCACGCAGTAGGTAACATTCATGGCCTCTGCTATGGTTCCTGCCTCCAGATTCCTGCCTTAGGTTTCTGCCTTGACTCCCTCTCAGGATGGACTAGAAGCAGTAAGCTGAAATAAACTTATTCCTCCCCCAGTTGCTTTTTATCACATCAATAAAAAACAAACTAGAACGCCTGTTAAGTCATCAAAGATACAACCCAGGAGAGATGACTCCGTGGATAAAGATTCAAATTGGATTCCCAGAATCCACATAAAAACAGCACTAACAGTTAATCCCAATACTGGGATTGGGATTATCCTGAGCGCTTCCTAGCCAGTCATGCTAGCTCCTTGGAAAACTCTAGGACAATAAGGGACACGGTCTCAAAGGAAATGAAGGTAAATCAGAACCTGAGAAACAACACCTGAGATTGCCCTCTGGCCTCCATATACACATGGACACACAGACTGGAGTATTCATACACAAAAGTAATTAATTAATTGATTACTCAAAATTAAGTAAAAGATATAACTCTAAAGTGTCAAATCGAAAGAGTGTCACCGAAATCAATAACTAGGGATAATAAAGTTGGATGCATATGACTAAGGAAACTTGTGGATCCTCTGGTCAAGGCAGGGTCTGGAGAAAGATTTCATTGTTGGAAAACAATTTCCTCTCTAATAAGCCTAAAACAAAATACCTGCTAGCCCCTCCTTTGAAACATGGAAGTTTCTGCAGTGGAGCACCATTCGCTAGCCTCTGATTTGGCAGGCAAGGCCAGAAATGGGGAGAAAGAGTGGAGGTGTTGGCTGGCCATTCCTTAGAGTTGGTAGATAGAAGAGTATTTGTTAGACCTATGCTAAAGATTTCTTCCTCAGACCCAAAACCTTGGAATTGAGACTGTGGGTCTCGAGAATGGAAGCAGGAACATGAAAACCCAAGTTTGAGGTATTTCTGGCCACCCCACCCCCCACAATAGGCTTTAAGTTTCCATTTCTTTGTCTTAACTATATAGTGAGTTCCAGGCCATCTTGGTGACAGAGGTGAGATGCTATCTTGGCAAAAAGAAAGAAAATATTCCCCCTAGAATCCCTCTTCAGCTCTATAATGACTTCCTCACCCATTCCGCATTAGCTTTCCCGTCTCTACAGCAGCCTGAGGTGCTACATTCACCCAGTTTCTGAGACGAATATAAAAATTGACCTCCTGATTCTTTCCCAAGGTCTCCACACACCCTATTCCCAAAGAGAAAACTGAGCTTAGGATATACAAATCCTCAAGCCAAGTTTCTCCTCTTCTCTACCGAAAATGGAAAACAAAGCTATGGTATTTCCCACATTCTACCCCTGCAGGTGTCTGGAATGCACAGCCAAGGCTACTGCAATTACTACATAGGCCCTCTGGGGTGTTAATTAAACCAGAAGTTATAAAAACTAATAAGTCTGTCTTCTTTCCAACCTTCCCCTCCTTAAGATTGATTTTTCCTCCATGCCCTGGTTATGTTTTGCTGCAGAAAATGGAAACACCACAGGTATTTTAAACACAATGGACTTCTATATGGATTTATGTACTTTTAAGACTGTTGGAAATTACTTTGTATTTGATTATTAAACTTCCTCAATGTCCCTCTTAGAGCCATGTGTCTGTTCTGACTTTTGCCAGTATCCTGTTGCTCGGTGCTTACCTATTGAGCCCTTGCTTTGCATCTGGCATTGGGCCAAAACTTTCCACACTAGTAAATTAGAGCAAGCAAAAGTCAGATTTCTAGACTGATGCTGTCCCAGCCCTCCTAAACAGACAAACTTTAGTTGTATTTTCCAGCCTGTGCTACATTTAGCTACTTAGAATTAGTGTGCCCACTTTGATGCCATTGAAATTATAAGTGATTGTATTGTTTAAAAGAAATTATTTCTACTCCAACTTAAGAAAACAGTAATAGTGGAGGGACTAGAGACATAGCTCAGCTTTTGGCCTGTATTTCTTTATTATCCTAAACAGTTGGAAATAATAATTTTCAAGTACTAGGAGTTTGCTCTACATTGTTAAATGAGCTGTACAGTTACAAGACTTTGAACAAGATTAGAAACGTATGTACAGTATGTTCTAACAAAATTAACCTCAAATTTGTATCAGTATATGAAATTTGTATACAATATACAAAAGTAAAACTAATGTAAAACATTTAAAACTAATAGTTGCTTTTAAAAAGTAGATTCAATAATCTCCCTTTTTATCTTATCATATCTATAGCCTCCCTTTTTCTTTTCAGTAGGCCAAGAGTTCACACCAACCACCTGAGCTGCAAGTGTTCTGACCTCTGCCCTCACTCACACCCACATCCACGTGTATACACAAACAGTAAGAGCTAAGAGCCACATGTCAGGGAGAGCAGGTGGCTTCTGTCTTCCTGAGTCTGGATCACCTTGCTTACTGTAATAATGTCCAGGCCCTTCCGTCTTCCTGAAATGTTCTTTTTTTTTTTTTCTTTACTGGTGAATAAATTCTGTTGTGTAAACATGCCACAGTTTCACTATCCTACTCATCCATTGATGGACATCGAGGCTATTTCCAATTTTTGATTATTGTGAACAGAGCAGCAATAAACAGAGATATACGTGTATTTAAAGTCGGTTTCTCACTGATAACTTCACGATATAGTCCATGCATTATGAAATCGAATCACTAAAAAAAAATAGAGAAATGATGACCTTACAAAGAACTACTGACCCAGAAACTGTTTACAGATGTCCTCTTTTAGGAGAAATGGTTAATTCGTTTCTAGTGATGGAGGAATGCACCATCTTGGACATGTGACCATTTTGTTTAGCTGTACATTATAAATGTAAGCAAAAATTGAGCTGTCAGAGTGACTGCTGCAGTGGTCAAGGCTTCCCAAACTGCATCCCAACTCTTCTTGCCCAGCTTCAGAACGACGCCAGAGAGATTGGGTGCCCCCTTCCCACTATGCACATCACATCAGAGACAATCTTCCCTGTCCTTTGCCCTGGCAGCCAGCACACAAGCTACATGATCTGTCTTCACTCGGAACCAGGAGCCTAGAGAAAGGGACGCCTCGGTGAATGAAACCATTGGGGAAATGTGGAGAGGCCAGGAGGCAGTCACCATGGGGGTCACGGACCTGGAAGTGGCGGGCCTGCCTGTAATTCCGCTATGACGTGTCTTATAGTTCTGGCTCTCCAGCACCTCAAAGCAGCTCAGGCCAACCACCGATCTCTGTTGCCAGGCAACAATCAACTGCCAGAACCTGCTTCTTTGCTGAATGGAGTCTTTGCTCAAAGCAGGAGGCTGCCCACCTAAGCTACTGGAGGCCACACAGCCTGAACAGTAGGCCAGCCAGGGAGCAGGCCTCAGCCCAGCACATGGAGAAGACACCACAGACCTGTCTGGTGTTGTTCAACTCCAGCAAGATGGGTCTCTAAGCTATGGGTCCCAACAGCGTCCCTCTTCAAAACTAACTGCAAAGGCCACAGTGAGAGCCGTGATCAGACCCTTCCAACCCTCCTCGTCACCATCTCATTTATCTGTGCTCAGAGACCCCAAAATCAACTTCAAATGATTTCTCTCTGGGAGGAACCAAACTCCCTATGGTCTCTCTGGTGGCTCAGATGCTGAAAGGAATAGAAACTGAGGAAAGCGGGCCACCCACACACACTCAGAAAGGCAAGCCTGGAGAGAAGCTGGATGAGCTCAGTCCGTGGGTCAGTGGCCTCACAGAAAAGCATCTGAGCAGCATGTTCAGGGGCAGAGTCCAAGCCACAGCCTGCCTCGGGATGTGCGTGCAATTGGAAGAGAGAAAATGACCCTCTTGGCTTCCAGGGGGATGCTGGATACCATAGCCCATCAAGATTGTGCACTGAGGAACACTTGGGTGTCAGCTGAGAGCTGTTATGAAGAAGAGTTGGACTCATGCATGAAAAAAAGGGAAAGAAAAACAGCACATACCCAAGCAGAAAATAATGTAATTAGTACCTTAGTATTTAGATGTAGATATAGAAGAAATAGTCACTGGCCCTTGTTAAAGCAGAGAAAGGCAAGGCATTGCAGAGGGTACAGGAATGCAAGACCAGAGATCAGAGTAGCGATGTGTGGACAGAATATTACTGAGGGAGTACCTTAGGGAAGGAGAGTCTGACTAAACTGGCCTAATGGTCATCTTGCTGAAAATGGGTCTAGGTGGTCAAACATTTCCTAGGGGGTGGGGGTTAGAAACTAGATCAAAAGGGACCTGAGGGATCAGCACGAAGGGGAGTCACTGACTTACCCGGGCTCTTTGCTAAAACTGGATTATCCAAGAGAGTGCACAGATGGGCACCTAGAAGCTCCAGAAGCCCAACTAAAGCCCATCCATGCCAAGAAACTTCGTCATCATGAAGAAGATAATGAAGCCATCTGGTTCTTTTCTGTTGATGCCAGCAAAATGATTCTCACAACCCCTATCCTGAGCTTAGCAAGGTGTCTGTGGTTTAAAGCTTTCAGGGAATAAAAATGCCGTGTTCTTTCTCAATATGACAGTGGTTTATGTCCTTTTTTTGAAGCCAACACTCCATCTCTGCCTTTGTAAACCCCACCATGATCTTCATTCGCACAGCAGCTCGGCTTTCCTCTTTCTTGGATCTTGCTTTTCTTTCACTCAAGTTCCCTTATCTTATTTATCAAACAGACTTTACACTTTCTTGAGTTTTTTCCTAATCCTGCAAGATTATCAGAACAGAAAGCCGAGATCTAAGGAACTAATTTGCATCTTCAGAGTACCTAAAACTTCTTGGTACTGAAACTTGTAGTGCTAGGCAGGCTCTCTGCCCTTGAGTTATACCTCCAGCCCTTGCTACTTCTTAGGAATTCCTTTACTAGTCAGAAGGTCCTGTATTCATTATCGTTCAGTTGTTACAGTTGCTTTCTGAAACAAGCGTTACTATCCACTACGGTTCAGAGATACCGTAGCCAAACATTCCGCAACCTGTATAATTTATCTGTAACCACCCAAGCAGTGTGTGGCAGGGATGGGATCTGGACCTTGTCCAACTCTAAAACCAATTACCTAAGAAAACGGTCCACAGGGTTGGGGGAGGAGGGTCAATTCATTCGAAACTAGAATAGAATTCTCCCACATCAACTGTCACTCCCGCACTGGAGAACAACTCATGCCTCCATCTGCCTGCCAAACAACGCGTTCCCTTGCTCATTACTGCTCAAGGGGGCATTTTTTCCTCGTGGTTTGGAAAATCATTGTCAAGGAGCTTTTCATTTATATTACAAAAAAACAAGTACGTGGCTCTATATTTATTAAAACTGTTAAGAACAGGGGGCTGGAGAGGTGGCTCAGCGGTTAAGAGCATGGCCTGCTCTTCCAAAGGTCCTGAGTTCAATTCCCGGCAACCACATGGTGGCTCACAACCATCTGTAGTGAGGTCTGGTACCCTCTTCTGGTCTGCAGACAGAATATTGTATACATAATAAATAAATAAATAAATATTTTTAAAAAAAACTGTTAAGAACATTGTCTGGGAGTGTAGCTCAGTGGTAGGGTGCTTGCTTAGCAGGCACCAGGCCCTGGACTTGAGACCCTGACAAGTCAAAATAAACAACAAAGGTCTCAGTCAGTGGGATTTTCTATTTGAAAACCAAAAGGGAGCCATCACAGGGGTTATATGAGGAATCCCAAATACACTATTCACAATTTAGAATGGGGAGAATTAAGCAGTCCAATCTATTCACAAATGAAGAGGGACCTGGATAGTTAAACAGACGTTCTCTGACACCAAACACGGACAAGCCAAGAACCAAGGCTCCATGGACCCATCACACTTCAACATATGAGGCTCACGGAGTTATCACTCATAACATTTTTAAGAACTTCGGGGACTTTTGTTCTTTGTCTCAAGTGTGTAGACGTTTGACATCTGAACAGCAATGACAACAAAACTCCCAAGCTCAGCGTTTTATCAAGCAAGTCAGCCTCGACAATCTACTAAAAATAATTTTCAGGAAAACAGTTTTGTAACACTTAGTCCCTTGGACTCTGATGTTTGGGGTACCCTTTGCTAGTAAATCACTCACTGTCTGAGGAATGGCGCTTGTAGCAGACACTCTTCTGTTTCTCTACGGGAGTTGTTTCTGAACTGTCAAAAAAAGTGTGAGGATCAGAGAGGCACTATTTGACACATCTTTTACACATCCAGTTACTGGGCTTTGGGGAATGACCCACATCATGTATAATTTACATGTGGGTGGCTGCAGACATAGTTTCATCATTTCAAATCCAGAGGACCTCTCATTTCAGGCAGTCATTCAAAGACAATGAAGCAAAACGATACATTGTTTTCTTCTTTTGAGCAAAGCAACTTTATACAGACCCAGTTAAAGGCTAACCAAAACAGAAATAAATCACAATACTCCAAGGATGGTCTATATTATGGAAGAAAACATTGTCCACACAGTGCACAGAACCACAGGCTGGGGTCCATCGAAGACCTCAGATGTCTACCAGCTCGGAGTGGTTACAGCTGCATGCTGGGAGACCGTGGGAAGACCTGGCAGAGGACTGCAAGGCCCTCAGAAGTCTTCATGTTTACGCTTAAGGAGAAAAACACAATGCTGTAAAATGTCCCTGGGATTTGCTTAGATTCAAAGACAAACGTGTCTGAAAGAATTCTTTACCTACATTTCCCAAGAAAAAGAGACATGCCGCACCACGCAGGCCCCCACAGTGAAGCATCAAACCAATCAGAAGCTGAAGGAACAGTGAAGAAAGCCAGCCTGAAGCATAGGCAGATAGGTAGGTAGACAGACAGATAGACAGATGGAAATATATCAAACATCTTGATCCGGGTGCCTTTAGTGATGCCTACTTCCAGAGGAACGTTCTCTGTCGGTCCGCTTTCCCACCTGTCAGCTGGCAGAAGACAGTGGTGCCGTGTGGGCAACACACAAGACTACCTCTTGCGCACAGCTAAAGACAGTAGTGTTGTTATAGTGGCCTGGGAATCATTTTCTAAATGCTGAAAAATACCAGTGAAACGCGATAAATACAATAAATATTATTAACGCAACGATCAAACAAGTGTTCTTAGGCAAGATTAACCAAAAACAAAACTTCACAGGGAAACTATCTGATTTGTCAAACCTTACAAAAAACACAGGGGGAAGTGTGTGTCAGTGGTGCATGTTATGTGTAGGTCTGTATGAGACATGAGGTGTTGATGAGTCAGCTCACTGGATGAATCACTAAATACCAGAAGGGAAACTAACTTTGGAACTTTTACACTACTATAAAGATCGAATATAGAATGTCATCGTTCTCCTCCTCCTCTACTACCCACTAAAAAGTGGGGAGGAAGACGTAATAGAACTGCTCCCTTAGGACGGCATTTACTTGGCAAGGCCACTTTTCCTTCCATCTCCACTTGTCCCTTACCGAGGTCATTGTCCGTCCTTGACTCTGGCCCACGCTGATCAGGGACTTCTTGTAAACTGAGTTCCAGCATTCTCCTCCCAGACTGGGCATTACAACTGATACCTGAGTCATCTGAGCTCTTATCATGGGCACGGAGGTGAGAAACGACACCGTCATCAGGGAACTGGCTATGACATGGAGGTGGTGAGTGGTACCAATAGCCACGAGGCAAATGCCAAGTGTCCTTGTTTAGAGGTCTTCTGGGGGAGGAGTTTGTTCCTCTGCTGACAAGAAGGTTGAGCATGTTAGCCCCAACATCCTCAGTCTTGTCCATGTCTGTGCAAATGTCCTATTCAAGGTCCCATGCTGCCTCAGTCCTAGGGTAAGAAGTCTAGCAGGTTCGAGTGTTCACTTGGTTCTCTAACTCTTCCCTTTGACTCCTCGGCTGTACCAACCCTGCAATGACAGAAGATGAAGGTATCTGGAGACCCTCTGCTTAAGGAAAGTCTCTGTGTACATTGTTAACTTTGCGTTCATAGCTTCACATGTCTCTGGTACTGTTTAGGATCACAGTAAATACAGCCAACATACATGACAAACTTGGAAGAAAATGTCTATCCAAAACCCAACACTGTGCACACTCTTTACAAAGCATTCCTATTGCTGTAATGACCAGGTTTCACCACCATGGGCTCTCCCTGTGTCCTGCCCACTCCAATACTTTACCTCTCCATTACTTGAATAATCATGATGTCACCACACGCCTAATGAGACATAGGTCCTAGTGAGGCGTCGCCACGTCACTGGACCATGTCTGCAAAGGGGATAACAAGACGTAAGGCTTTTTGTCTTTATGGCTCCGCATTCAGGAGGTGGTCAGTTATGACACACCACACATCCCAGCATTGATGTGCTACTCTTCACAGATCCGAAAGCAAAGGCCAAGGGGTGATTGCTCAGGAATGGAGGTTCTAAAGCTGTGTGTCCAAATAAATATTTTCTCTTTGTGAGTCAGTTACATTGAGTACTTATTATACTAACAGAAAACTGATTAATACAACTATACACATCTTCATGGATATGTTAAATCGTCTCTATATCATTATGTCACCTAATACAAAATAATTTTTATGTGAACAACTGTTATCAGTTAAAGAATGATGACAAGAAAAAAGTCTACACATGTTGAGTACCAATGTCATTCTTTACCTAAATATTTTCAATCTGAAGTTGCCTGAACCCAAGAACACGGAACCTGATAACATAAATGGCCAGCTGAACTCTTAGTCACCCCGATATTATGAGGAAACCAACAGCAACTGAGGTTTCAGAAGTTGATGTATCATGTTCAAAGTTATATTCCGTCACTATCAGAACCAGTTCTGTTTGATTGTTAGTCTGCGGGTTCTGAAGCTTCTTTCCACAGTGTTATGGAGAATGGTGAGATGAGAAGCCCTTCAAAGGGCTACATGGTTTCTTAAGTTCTTATGACCTTGTTTCCAAACTGTTTTATTGACTCAAAGTTCCACAGTATCCTCACTCACCCTTCCTGCAAGATGTCTTCTCTCCATGATTCAGTCACTAGTCATGTGCAATATCAATCAACCCTGGCTAAAATAATAAGAAATAAAACATTTGCTAAAAGATGAAAAGGGACGCATAGAACTAAAGCAATGGTTGGTCAGCATGCCTCAAAAAGGACGGAATCCGTGCAAAGCCAGAAAACACCATAGCAAGAGCTGCCCGGCAGGGCTCTGAGCCGCCACTGGAAGGGATCAGCGTCAACTATTTTCAGTTCTTCTGTCGCTCTCCTTCGAGCCTCGCATTCCGATGAGAGTCTGGCTGACACCACTTGGATGCCTGTCCAGCTCCTACCCTTGGACAGGACCTGGGGTGGAGGTGGAGGTGTTTGTGATTGACAGGTCACCAAGACGGCTTTCCGTAAAGGAAAACAGGGGGATTAAAAACCAAGAGGTTTTATGGGTACTGGGCACACAAACCCAAGTGTCTGTTGTCGTTGATTTAATGTGTCCATGATCTAAGAAGCCAAATTTATACTACCAAAAGCATTCAAAGGAATGCACTATAGAGACGATCCTAAAGAAGTGGCCCAAAATATGCAGAGCCCTTCACAAATGGACACTTTTAATGGAAAAATAAATAAATCTAAAGGAAAATCTCTCACAGATATCTAGTATTGTCTTAAATTACTTTTTACTGCTCTGGTATTTTAATGTGTATAAATGTGCAACCAGGTGGGAAATAATCTTGGATTTATAACACATAAAATTTAAAGCCATGATAAATTTTAAGATGCAATTCAAGCAAAGTGACAAAAACTATCACTCAAATTGCTTGCATAAACTTGATATGACAGGTGATAAAGAAACTGATGGGCTTCCATCGATATGCATAGACAGCAACATCACAAGTATTGTGGAGTTGGGCTTCACTGTGCCGTTGTGTGCAGTGATGACTCCATTTTCCCACTTGCTTACCCCATCAATCTATTTGGAGCCTTGCTAATTTCAGGGCCGGGTCATTATTTAGTTCAATTTTTTTTTCTTCTCACCAACCTCTCTCCCCTTTTCTTATTGGCCTCCAATAATTAGAATAGTATTACTTGATGTCGAACTGGAAACACAAAAGCAAATCAGGGCCTAAAAAATTCTCAGCAAGACTCAGTCAGGAAATGGTCATCCCGATAATTTACAACATGCTTACATTCCATTGTTTAGATCGACTTAGAACCGTTGGCACAAATAAGAAACATTCACAAGGAGGGTTCATCAGTGTGAACCTCTTAAGGGGAACCCTTTGAAGGGTATTAGAACCATTTAGAGCTATATTTCCTGAGACACGTGGCTGCTGTAAAAATTCTATGCCCTGGTGTTCTGCATATCGTCAGCTGTAGAGGAAACACACCTGCTCAGCTCTTGCCAGTCTCTGTTAAATGCTTGAAACTTCCTGATTCTGTGAGTGTATCCATTTGTGTTTTATTTCCACTAACACATTTGTATGTAAAATGACTTAACTTCACTGTCAAATGGTATGAAAAACCACATAATTTGACTTCATGGTACATACCCACATTCATATAACCCTTTCAGTTGTAAGATATGTAATATATAAAGATAGCCGGGCGGTGGTAGCACACACCTTTAATCCCAGCACTCGGGAGGCAGAGGCAGGCAGATCTCTGTGAGTTCTAGGCCAGCCTGGTCTACAGAGATAAGTCCCAGGACAGGCTCCAAAGCTACAGAGAAACCCTGTCTCGGGGAAAAAACAAAAAACAAAAAAACACGAGACTCTTATGAGTAAATGCACATTTGGGAGGACTATTATTTCTTAATTAAAATAGTTCTGAAGGCTTAGGAAAGGTTTTGCTTTATCTAAAAAGATGAACTCAACAAAATCAGACAGTTCATGAATTGACTTTGTAAATTAATTCAAATATTATTCTAAACTATAAGGCTGGGTTAGATGAATAACTGCAGCATCTAGTTAACCGAGACAGAAAACTTACAATTGAAAGGAAAGACTTTGTTAAAAGAAATAAATAAATATTTTCTTGTGTGAAATAAAAGTAGAAATTCTGTGAAGTTAAAATTTTCATTTTGTTCTTAGAAGAATCTCCACTGTTTTTTTTTCACCAGAATGTTATAGACTAATGGAGGTGCCTATTCATAGTATAACAATGATAACTACTTTAAAAAGTTTTTTGTGACTATATAAAATCATTGAAAATATTTTTTCAAACAGTATATTCTGATCATGTTTTCCCTCCCCCGCATCTCCTCCAGATCCTCCCCACCATCCAATCCATCCAACTCTATGATTTCCTTATTTCTTTAGAAAACAAACAGGCCAATAAAAAAACAGAAACAAACCAGAAGTAAAAGGTAACAGGTTTCCACAGGAAAGTTCTATACATATTTCATTTTGGTTGATCCCCCATCCCACTCCATCAGTTCCTTGATCCCATTTCCCTGCAATATCTTTAGCCCTCAACTGTTCCTCTTCTTCTTTACCCTCCCCTGAAAGCCTTTTTTTCCAGTCTCAAATGAGAACTATTTAAATTATTACAGGTAGATTCTTAAGTAAGTCTTGTTTATACAAACAATGGAAAAATGAACAAATAGTACCGTGCTGTGGGATAATGCTCTTGTGCGCTGTAAAGATTTATTGACACTTTGCAGTGTCAATGAAGCACTGATTAGCCAGTAGCCAGGCAAGAAGTATAGGTGGGGTGACCAGACTAAGAGAATTGTGGGAAGAGGAAAGGCAGAGATGCAGTCACCAGCCAGATAGGAAGAAGCAAGATGAGAATGCCTCACTATGAAAATGTACCAAGCTACGTGGCTAAACATAGGCAAGAATTATTGGTTAATTTAAGTTGTAAGAGTAAGTTAATAATAAGCCTGAGTTATTAGGCTTCTTTGGGACTGAATGGTTGTGGGACCGGGGGGACAGAAACTTCTGTCTATAGTACTAGGAATGTTTTAGAGAAGAATAGCTCTTATATAATCCTTGAAAAAAAAACAACCTTAAATATATTCATTCCAATACCAAGATGATTCTGATTGGATTATGTGTAGTTTTAATAAGACTCATAGATTTGAATGTTTGGTTACGGGGAATGGCACTGTCTGAAAGAATTAGGTGTGACCTTGGAGTAAGTGTATTACTGGGGGTGAGCTTCGAGGTTTCAGAACCATGTGCCAAGCCCAGAGTCTTCCTTTTCCTGCTGCCTGTGAATCTAAATGTAGATCTCTCAGCTACCACATCTGCCTGCATGCTGCCATGCTCCCCGCCATATTGATAATGAACTAAACCTCTGAATCTGTAAGCAACCCCAAACTAAATACTTTCTTTTATAAGAATTGCTATGGTCAGAGTGTCTCTTCACAGCAATAGAACACTGACTAAGAAAGATGAGTTAACAGAACCACCAGTTAAAGTATTTAGTCTACAAAGGTTGGCTTCGCAGAGAACTTTCTGCAATGTTCAATTTCATCTGAAATAAAATATAATTATCCTTAATTTCTATGGTCATAAATTTAAAGAATTTTTCTGTAATAGTAACTCATTTAGAATAAAAAGTTCTGTCAACATTTTATATCTCTGTGTGAAAACTCCCATGAAGTTGGTCATACTGAAATAATGTATGAAATAATAATATGGAGCTGGATATGTGCAAATCTGTTTGCACAGTTTAAAATGAATTAGCAATTGTGTTATAACAAAAACTACGTATTTATGCATTGTCTCTCACTTTAAAATGTCATCTTTTGTAGTACCTCATATGAGAAAGATTAAAAAATTTCAGAAACGTAAGCGAATTTATGGCTTGAGCCTCTGTTGATATTAATTTATGGGTAGAGAGTTCTGCAGAGTGCCCAGCAGGGCATGGACTTGACTATCTGAGTGCAAGGAAGTTTATGGGGACCAAGTGATGGGATGAATTAATGCTCTTTGAAACCAACCAGGTTGAGGGCTGAACAGAAGCTTTGTCATTTACTAACTGTGAGATTTTGAGTGTCATCCTTGTCCACACTGACCCTCAACTTCTCTATTGGTAAGTATTCACCAAACAGGTTATCCAGTCCTCCGCAACTTAGGATGAACCCTGACCCAATCCAATTCCCTTTGCTCTGAGCAGTATTCCTTGGCGCTGTCTGTCTTCCAGCACAAAGAAAGAGAAAACCATATTCTTCAGTTTGTGTTTGAGACTCTTGGGAGTCTCGACTTCTAGAAATAAGGACTTTCATGGTTGTAGTGTCTAGGACATGCCTGGGCATTAGTGATATAAAAACTTCCTCTGAAGGGAAGACACCAAGGTGCTTCTGCCCTCAGAAATGACCCCTGTGTATACAACTAGAGAAAACACCCAGCTCACGGTGCTCCATTCCAGAAGAGGGCCTTTCCTCCGCAGTTCAATACCAAAGGTCTCCGGTGACTGGCTTCCTGGTACAAATGGACTATCTTCCTTATAAACAAAACGTCATGCGCCTGAAAATCATATCTTCTCCAGTTTCAGTTCATCAAGCTCATCGTGGGGAAGGGCACCAGTCCAGACCACTTGCTGCAGTACGCTCAACATTCACTCATTGTCTGTTATAAACCAGAGGTGATGCCAAGCCTAAAACTTCAACAACACCAAGAGCAAACAAGCAACCCGTTAGCTGAGGAGTGAGCCTGCGTTTCTATCCAGTCAGGAGTTCCTGAGAAATTCTAGCGACAAACTTCCACTGCTACACATCTCCTTGGAAAGTCTAAGAGTCTTGGTTCCAGCAAATCCAAGTCATCCTAGGAGGCAGATTTAGAACACGGAGAACCGGATGGGAGAGCATTTAAAGGAGAAAATAAAGGGAAATTATGGAGCATTGTTACAATGAAGCCCAGAAGTATAAAGAAGCAGAGAGAAGCCTATCGCTTTGGGATTGTACAGGGGGAAGAAACTATTAGGTCCACGAGACGTTGTGTAACAGCCAGGGCTGGGTGGAGACACAGAGATGTCTTAAGAAGCTAGTGGTGAGGAATCTCCTCCAATCGATGCATTATTTCTAAGTGACTCGACCCCTATCTAGAGAGGATGGGGCTTTATCTTTAAAGAGCACAGGCAGCTCTTTTTCATCTCCTCCCCTTCTCTTTCCTCCTTGAACCACCCCTTCCTCATGCTGGAGGAGAGGCTGTGCTTACCAACATTGCTTTGAGCTTCGGGACCTGGACAGGATCACGGCTTACACTGTGTGGTGTTGCAGAGGACTAACTTACACACTTAGCAAGCGTACTGGCACAGAAGCCCCTTCTGATGTCTTTAAGGGGTCTACAGATAAAGTTTCTAGATGAACAGAGAGGCGTCAGCATCGAGGTGAATCAGAGTCGTGACAGCCCAAAACAGCGGTTCTCCTCAAACATGGTGTCCACTGGTAGGGACATCCCGCTGGCATCTAGGAGCAAGGCACTGAAGAGGAAGGAGGCACCCAGTAAGGGACTGTGGAAGCAGTAGAAAGATGTCTTGGTGGAACGTCAGCCCAGCTAGGAGTGTGCGCACCAGGAGGATGGAATATTTCTGTGGAGAAGGGATAAGAAGCTGGTTACATGCAGGAAGGTTGAACAAATGATGTAGGCACAAGGGGCAGATGCGTCATGCATGAGAGACGCACAGATGTGGAAAGGAACAAGGGAGCCTAATGGTGTTGGGTTGGACTTGGAGGAATTGCTATGGAAACCAGAGTTGTCAATAAGTAGACACAGACATGGTGATTAATGTGATTTATATGCATATATTCATATTGTGTACACACACACATATTGAGAGAGATCACAAATTTACCAAAGGCCTCCCTACTCAACAACAATGAGCCCTCTTATAGGTCGGGTACTGAATTCTAAAGAAAAGGAACTCACAGTGGTCAATGTTCTGAGCCTTGGCTGCGTTGGTGTCGGTGTCCTGGTTCTGACACTGCAATGTCATTGTGCAAGGCGTTGCCGTTGTAGGGAGCTTGGTAACATGGAACCTCTCTATTTTTTTTTTTTACAACCAAATACAAATCTACAATGACTTCCAAAAAAAATTCTCAATTTGAGGGTACCGGGGAAGGAACCAGAGCTTCAAGGAGACACCGTGGATCCAGAGATGAGGCTGGGAGGAAGGAATCCTTGAAAAAGAGAGGTCCTACCTGAAAGGGGGCCACAGCAGGACGGTATAACTACAGAGATAAAGAACAGTCATAATAGAGCACAGCCCAAGCATGTGACCTTATATTAACACTGATAAAACAATGGATGAATTAGAAGTTTAATGAAATGTAGCATATTTGCATAGCTTCAAAGCCTCAGCCCACAAAAATGCCTGTTAAATACAGAGAGAAAGAGAAGTCTGGGGGCGGGGCTTCTCCATGTTGTATTTGCAGGTTTTCTGTGTTTGCGCTTGGTTTCACATCTTACCTAAACATTAATTCTACTGATGCCAGAATCTACGATCAGGAAAAAGAAAAAAAGTAGAATTTTCCATTCCTTCCCTTCTGAATTTGCTGACACTAGCCAACTGTTGGGGGTATACAGGATAACAAAATAAATCATTTCTAACAAAGTTGTTCATGCCGTACTTTACTAAGTTTCCAATTCCAGATTTCTGGGGGCTCTGACTTGCAGGCCCCTGCGTAGACTACGTGTGACCACTGCAGAAGTGATTGGAGGCACAGCTTGGCACTTTAGCCATTTGGTTCTCGCTTACAGGTATTTGCAGGACCAGCTTACGTGTGCCACTGCATGCCGGTGCCTCGGAGCATTCTATGACTTGCCTCCCTGAGTACATGCTTGCTTCCCCAGACTCTGCTGGGGACATCGTATTGGGAGCCATTCTTTAACTGAACCCGCGGTATATATATGCGCATGGCGGAACATTATCTAGCCATGAAATCGGATGGAGTTTTCATTTGCAGACACGTGGCTCAGCCTTGAGGGGAGCAGGATGCTAAACGGAATGAACCCCACACAGAAAGACAAACCCCACAAGTTCTCACTCGTCTGTGGAGGCTCAGTAAGTTGGCCTCACAGACGCCGAGAGTAGAAGAGTGACCAGAGTCAGGAGGGAACGAAGGGGTGAGAGACACTGAAAGAGATGACCAGGTATGGAAACACACTCAAGACAGGAGAAATCATTTTGATGCTTTACACTACTACAGGAGGATTGTAGCTAATCATGATTTAATGTATATTTCAAGATACCAACCAAAGAGGATTTTGAGTATTCACAGCACACAGTGTGATTGAGAAAGATACTCTGACTACCCTTATTTGTTTGATACATTGCACATTGTATTTATGTATCAAAATATCACCATGTGCTCACACATAAGTACAATTATTATATATGAATTTCATTTTTAATGCTATTAGAACCATCGCAAAGCCATGCGTGGTTAGCACACCCAGCCAAGAGTAGTGGTGGCCCACATCTTTAATACCAGCCCTTAGGAGTCTAAGGCAGGTGGATCTCTGAGTTTGAGGACAGCCTGGTTTATATAGTGAATTCCAGCCAGAGTTACATAGTAAGACCCTGCCTGTTTGTAGGAGGCATGCCCAGTAGGGGTTATGCCAGCTCAAAGAAAGAGATAACTTGCAAATTTTGTATAGAGGAGCTATATGACCCCAACAACAACTCAGATTTATTATGAAGCTGCAGGGCGATTGGTAAAGAAAAGTTCCCAGACTATCTTGATACAAAATATACAGCTTTAATAAACAGAAGTAAGACTTACAACAGCTTACACCAGAATCCAACCGATCCGTCCGGACGCAGGAGCCAGGCGAAAAGAGAGCTAGCGGAGCGCGCTTGCTAGGTTTATAGGCAGGCTTTTGCCTGAGGGCGGCACGCCCCGAAAAGAAAATATGATTGGCTGAACTCCCCTATCACTATTATTTGTGTTGCTCTAACGTAGCTGGCATAAGAACTATTCAAGACTTTCCAAAGCCCAGTTTCACTCGATTCTACCAAGTGCTGATTTTCAGTTAGAAGTTCTCCTACCCCACAGGGCGTCAGGCGCCTCACGCTTGTTGTCTTAGGAAACTAGAAAGACTATACGTCATGATATTGAAGGGTAAGCACATGAAGTGCAGGTGCGTTGGAGTGGAAAGGGAGGCTGCATCAAATGTATACATGGCAATTAGCTTTAAAATCGCCGGCAATATTTCAAATAAGGCATAAATGCAGAACTGATGACACCAGATTCTTACATTATTTGGATATCTACTACTCGGCACTGTCATAGTGAAGGCAGAATTCTGTATGCCTCAGAAGATTCCAACAAACGTCGTTTTTTTCTGTCTAAATAGAAAATTGATGTCTGTTGCACAAGTCCCTGGGGAAATAATATGAAATGGTTGACTTTATCCTAATAAAGCGAGCTCATGCTGAAATTATCAGAGACAATTACTCAAAAAATATTTTCAATAAGAATTAGTACTGGTATAAAATTCACATCCTCTTTTCAAGAGGAATTTTACAGAAAATACAAGCAACCACTGACCAGGCCATTTAGAAAACAAGTAGGCAAGTTACTAATTTATTAATTGTGTACTAATTGAGAAGCCTGGTTTTTATGGTAAATTAGTTAGGTTGGTGGGTACGGTGCTGAAAATTGTGAGTCATGGGCTGGCTCTGTATGTGGTCCATGATGAATTTTTCAAAAGTGTTAACATCTTATTATTGTGTGGAAGCTTCATGTTACTGCAATAAATCCACGTTCTGGTTATAAAGACAAGAGGTTTATTTGGACTCACTAGCTGAAGAAATAGGTCCTTGGAGGTTATATCTTGTCCCCAACCCCGCCTCTCTTTCCCACTCTCCCTCCCTCCTTTTCAGCTGTCATGAAGTGAGCCAGTTCATTCTAGCACACTCGCTGCCATCCATGATATTCTGTCTCATCAAAGCCCATCTGTGCCGGGGCCAATGTCCCCGTGGACAACGTCCCCATGGTCAGTCCACCTAACTCTGAAACCGAGTTCAAACCTTTCTTCCTCTAAGCTGTTTTACCTCAGGTTTTTGCCGTAATGACAGAAGATCAACTAACACAGAAAACTTCAGCAAGAGCAAGTGCCTTCTAGGCCCACCCTCCCTCACAAAGAGGGAAAATAGGACCCATGAAAGACAGCCCCCATCCTAGGGGTATCTAGACAAATGCTTATTAGAAAATCTAGGACAGAGCAAAGGAAGCGCTGGGTAAATGATGTGGTACATGTCAAACGGGTGAAGCTATCTGGAGTTTAAATTAAGCATGCTAACTGTGACACTGATTAATACACTCACCTATAGACTGCCATACTCAAACCTCTGAAGCCCGTGAACCTTTCCCATGACGGAAGTCATTTCACATTGGACTAAAGACCTGGAGTTGAAGTTATTGTTCTCAATCATTCAAGGATGGGAAGCCCCATGTGGTCGGAGCACAGTCCGTGAATGAAGCAGGATGAAGACATTTTTCAGAGCTTCTGAGGCAAATCTTGTAACCTCTGTTTCTCCATCACATGAATTACTCCTGGAATGTGCTTTTGTGCCCCTCCCAGGCATAGTAGAGAGGAGTGGGTTTGCTTTGGATTACCCGTCATCTTACTCTTGTTATTCAGAGATGTTCCCGAGCACGGGTTGTCCTCGAGAGTGTACGCAGCCTAAACTCATGTGAATTTTGCTCATGGCCTCGCTTAACCCTCAGAGTATAAACTGTCTGATGTTCTGAATAAAGTTGGTTATTGCATGAGACTTTGTTTAGTTCCCCTCATTTTTAGGCTCCTACTCTCCCAGGTTCACACTGCCAACTAGCATGGTAAACACAATGCAATCACAAGGACCCTTGTAAGAAGGGACCTTGGTTATCTTCCTGTTGCTGTCGTATAATACCTTGACTAAGGCAATCTAAGGAAGGAAGGATTTGTTCTGGTTCACATTCATCACAGTCTCTCACGAGGGGGACAAATCATGGCAACAGGAGCTTGAGGCCAGTAGCCCCAAATCATCTGTTGCTCAACTAGACTTCTCTTTGTTCGGTCTAGGATCCCAGCTTAGGGAATGGCGACACCCAGTTAGGGTGATTCTCCCCACTGTAACTTAATAAAGTTAGTCCTTTATAGGCACAGGGCGGGGAACAAGCTGAGGAAGACAGCCCAAGGGGACTTTCGCAATGCTTAGTGCATGGCCCTATTACAAGATTTGAGAATTCGCTTCACTTTTGTGGGCAGTTGATAGTGACCTTGCAAATGTGGGTGCAGTTGGCAGAAGTAAATCAATGCATGTGATTGGGGGCAGACATCGTCCCTGTTTAGGAAAGGGAATTAGCTCCCCATCGAATCAATGTGGTACACATACAGCCTCCTTATGCCTGTGTCTGAAGAGTCTTCAGCCTCCCTGCTCTACATCTGACAGCTGCCCCTGACTTCCAGCCACCTGGAAACCTTCACTCCAGGCCCTGAGGGTCCCTCTGGACCTTGATTTAAATTGGACCTCTGCCTGTATGTCCCTGCGCTCTCTCATCTAGACTGGGCCTCTGAGTGTTGGCTCCTGGCCCACTCCATGTCTCTGCTTTACAACAACCGTGGCTCTCATGATCTCTTTCTCGGATTGTCTTCGCGTCTTCCAGCTTAGGCTGACTCCTCAGACCTAGGCTTTGGTGCAGCACTCAGGGTCTCATTTTACCTCTCAGACCTGCATAAAAGGTAGCACTCATAGTTCGTTCTTATGCCTGCCGGGGTTAGCTTCCCCACACCAAAAGGAAGGTCTCTATCGTCTGCAACCTGAGTAAAACAAGACACAGGTTGCTGTGCCAGGAACCATGTTTGTGGCTTTGCAAATACACATCATCTGATTGTAAAAGACCCCACAAGAAACAGTCAGACGCTGTGGGCTATAAACACAGCGTACTCCAGGGGCAGAAGCAAGTGAGTGAGACCCTGTCTCAAAAAGACAAAAACCAACCAACAAACCAAAGGGTCCCAGGGACGATTAGAGTTCATAGTACCGGCACCCTAAACCTTGTATCTTGAACACACACCTTCCTAGTTTTGGTTAACTCTTCTCCGCAGGCCGTGGCCATGCTGATGTGGTGAATGTGGCTAATCCTAAGCACAATAGTGGAGCTGATTGGTATGCTTGCCTCAACCCCAACCTGGCAACGGGCCCAAAATTCAGACACATGACCCAAGACAGGGGCTAATCATAGAGTAGCCCATTGCCTGAATGTGTTCCATAGAAGTTGGAAGAGGTGCCCTTTCCTGAAGGAGGTGAGAGAGCAAGATGAAGAAAGCCAGGTCTCTGATCTCATGAGAAAAGCTTGCCGAAGAGAATCAAGTAGACCAAGACCGAAGAGTCGCAGCAGGACAATGAGCTTTGACAGCATTTAAGTTCTATGAGAAGCCTAGTGCTTGCAGGTGTGGAGGGACGTAATGACATCTGAGTGCCCAGGTAACCATGGGGAACTTGCCTTCTCTGAAGTCGAGTTTTCTGTTTGTAAAAGAGATGGTCACAGCAGTATTAGCTCATGGAGATGTGAGGAAGAAATGGATCCATGCATATAAACCATCTTGAACAATGCCTGGTGCGTAGTCATCTCACAGCAAATAACAAGTAATAGGGCAGGCAAGAGGGCCCAGCGGGTAGAGGTGCTTGCCGCCAAGCTGAAGATCTGACTTCAATCCCCAGGACTCACATGGTGGAAGGAGATTACTGACGCCTGCAAGTTGTCCTCTGACCTCCGCAAGAGTGTCATGGCATGCATCATAGATAAACATAACAAATAAAATAGTTTATAAATATAAATTGTTCTAGTTGCCCACAAGACTGTCCCTACCCAGGTCCTGCTTTTGATTCAGTTCCCAGAGCACACAGCTTCCACATTTGGCCTGAGCTAGTAGCTGGCCTCTGTCACTTCTGACCTGAAGAGTCACAGACATAGTTGCTTCCCTGAATTCCTAAGCCCCATGAAATACTTTAATGGAAAAAAAAAAAGTTTCATACTTGGCCAAGCTCGGGCAACATTTAGCCATTTGCTGCACTTTAATTTATATATCCAATCCCGGCAGGCATAAGATTGAGTCGCATTCAATCTTAACATACAAAGGCTCTGAGAAACGCTGCAAGGCAAAGCCAGGGGAATTTTCTTCAACAGAACAACTCCAAACATATCTGACTGCAGTCGCCTTCCTTCTCGTGACCTCCTCATGTTCTACACAAGCAGCTTTTCCAGAGAGAACACCTCGTTGTCATGGATGGAGCATCCAGAAAAGGAAACAAAGGCGTGTCCTGGGCCACAGTTTGAATCCAGATCTGTTCGACTCTGGGATAGGCTTTGCTCGTTCAACAACTCTGCTCACATAAGCCCTTGAAGGGTGTGTGCTGCACACTTAGGTTCAGTTTGCCTTTCCACTCTCTGTTGGTCCCAAACTGTGTTACTGCCACAGCTTCAAGAGCTTGTCCTTGAAGATATGCATAATCAAATGGTAGAATTAAAGTGAGTTTTGTGGCAGTTTGAAATAAGTTATCTGAGACAGGTAAAGAATTACAAGAAAGCTCACTTTTATTTTCTAATAGACCAGTGGGAGAGGGGCACAATCCAGAAGGCTTTCACGCTCATTCAGAATCTCAGATAGACACCCTTGCTGCTATTTGTAGAGCAGTCAAGTCATTGCACAAGTCACCCCCCCATGGCCCCCGGGGACAAATACTAATGCCTAATTAATTATGCAAAGCTGTGTGTGTTGACCTGTAGGCCAAATCTGGGCAGTGGGCTCCTTTTTTATGGTTACTATTAATTGCAACTGATTGTTGGGCCCAAAGAATTGTCAGAGGGGACTTTTGGTCAGAGGGAGACTTAGGTCCCTCTGGCAGCCTTACCATCTAAATTAGACTGCGTTGTATAACAGCGTTAGGCATCTGATATGGGACTTGCCAAATTTCATGGCTTCAGGCTCACGGAATGTACATCCCTGTTCCAGGGAGGCTAAATATTTTTCCAAATCAGTAGATAAAACAAACTCCCTGACCTCAACTTACTTCCTGGCGCCTGGAGTCCCGAGTAGCTCCTGAGGAGTGTCTGTCTGCTATCAAGTGACAGGACACATTCAGACTGGCTCCTGCGCTCAAGACCATGTGGGACCTGATCCCGTCTCCATCTTCGGAGCGAAGATTTTGGCCACAACTTAAGTTCTGAGTCCAGAGGGCAACAGGCCAGAGTTAGATACCGTTGTACGCCATTGAACCAGGTTTGAAGGACGACTGTGGCTTCTTAGGGTGTGAGGCAATGCGCCGCAGCGAAAGGCCACCGAGGGTCAACTGTCCCAGACCCTGGCGATGACGTCACACTTGAAAGGGAAAGGAGGCTCCGAGGCTGCCCTAAGTCCATGCTAGGCCCGGGCTTTAGACCTTATAAAGCCAACCAAGAGGGGAACTAATCCATGAAAGGGAACATGAAGCTTCTCGCTCAAAAGCTCTCACCAAATGGACACCTTGACTCTGGCCGACATCTACTGACTATGTTAGACACTGTCACCTTCCAGATGACACAGGGCTAAGTGTTAACGACTCCAAGGATATCAAATGAGAGAGGGTGGTTTCCATGGGTGAGCTAAAGATGACATAAATTAATAGCAAAGGGAAATGGCAGAGATTAGAAAGCTCGCAGAGTGTGAGGGAGAACGGAAGCTAATTTCCTAATGTGGCGATGGCCCGCAGTCCTTCAGAAGACCTAGCACCATGGTAGAGCTTTCCTATAAGCCCCTAACACGTTCAGCTTGAGATTTTCCTTTTCCAGTGGATTCCACCTGCCTCTTAGATTCCCCTACACTTGTGCTGGGAAGTGCAGACGAGCTTCCCTCGCACACACATTTACCTCCCCCCGGTTCCCTGCTAATAAGCCATGTTTAACGAGGAAGCATAGATTCATTCCTCATCTTTCCTAAATCATATAAACAAAACAATTCTGCTTCTTCGCACTGAACATGGGAACCTGTGCAGCCATGTTTTTCCCATTCACATCCTACCTCAAGGGTCTGTGAATATCCCAGTAACTCACCAAACCCTCCCATATACGCTTCTCCACTCTCCTTCAGATTCATAGCCTCTCTTTAAACTAGTTCTTGACACATGCATATATGTATACGTATATACACATACATGTTCCTGATATAACCTGCTCCATCCACAGTATGCTACCTGTATTATGTTACCTGTATGTTTCAGGGCTTACCATTTGGCACTGGCTAACCAATCCGTATGCTTTTCCATGGAAAAGCCACTTTTCCTTTTCCCAAACTTCCTCGGGTGCCTGTAGTTTCTTGTGTGGAGTTGAAGCACATGGTTTCTCTTCCTCCAGTCTGGTATGCGCATTAGTGTCCTTCTTGCTAATCTCACATTTGGGCAGCCATGTTGGTAGGACTCTATGGGTATAGCTTCTGACATTACTAGGAGATACAACCTCGCAGCAAACTCCCCGATTCTTACAGTCTTTCTGCCCCCTCTCCCACAATGTTCTCTGAGCCTGGAGGTGGGAGTGTTTCACAGGTGTGTCCTTTGGTTCTGAGCTCCACCATTCTGCGTTTTGATTGGTTGTGCTTTTCTATGATGGTCTCCATCTGTTGCAGAGAAGCTTCCTAGACGAGAGGTGAGAAATACACTTTTCTTTGGCTAGAAGGACAAATGTTTGATTGCTTGGAGGAACATTGAGGAGTGTGTCTGTCTTCCTTGCCTCTTCTATCATTATCTGTGAACAAGTATAAAATAAAGCTTTCTTTTGGACACTTACCTCATCATCACAAATTCTGTAATGGTTGAACAAAGTACAGTGTATGCAGCAAATCTCCAAAGAGCAGGGGACCCTATGATCAAAAGGTGACAGTATCTGTGTGGTTTACTGGCATTTCTTTTTCCAGGAAATATCAGCATTCTGAGAAAGAATTTAGTCCCGCACTTGCAAACACCTTGGTGGTGTCCTTTACAATACTGCTCAATAAGCTAGTGTAGTTTGTAGCCTGAAATGAGTCTCAAATACCTAGCCTGTTACCTGAAACGTACTAGCCCCTGGGTCATCATTTGTCACCTTGAACAGCAGGAAGAAAATGCTAACAGCTCTATTTCTGATGCACAGCATTGGAATGGTTAAGAATGAGAATGTGGTGCCAGGTGGTAGTGGCACACGACTGTAATTCCAGCACTCAGGAGACAGAGGCAGGCGGATCTCAGTGAGTTCGAGGCCAGCCTGATCTACAAAGCAAGTTCCAGGACAGCTAGAGCTGTTACACAGAGAAAGCCTGTCTCTAAACAAAGGGGAAAAAAATGAGAATGTGGAATTTATCCCTATATGCCAAAGTATGTGCTCTTAGCTGAGGGCACACAATGCTCACTCAATAAATGTTGACTATTGCAAAGAAATTCAGACTGTTGCAATCACTGGTGAGCATTGCAAGTTCCTTTCGCATTCAGATGAAATTTGCTGATGTTTGCCTCAGTTTGACTCAAGTTTCTCAATCTGCTTTTTTTTCTCTCTAACATTCCTGGCATCATGTCAAAAAATTTGTAAAAACAACAAGTTTAAAACAGTAAGCAGAACATCTGAGTCATAACTAAGACATAATTCAGAGATTCAAAATGCAGATACACCAATTTTTTCAAACTATTTGAACTAACAAACAAATAAATTTAATATAGTGATACAAATGATATAAAAGTTCATTGACATATATAAACTTTGGATCTGACTGATTTTGGTTTGTTATGTTTTTGTTTGCGAGTTCTTTACAATACAGTTTTAATAACTATAAAAATAATAGCTAATGAACTTGAAGATATAGCAAGTTCACAGTGCTAAATTCTTAGGTTAAGGGACTTCTTTTCAGTTTGGTTGGCCTTCTTTGAAACAGGATCTCATGTAGCCCAGGATGGCCTCAAAGTCCTCTGTAGTTGGTAATAGCCTTGAACACCTGATCTTCCTGCCTCTACCTCCCCAGCGCTGGGATCACACAAATGCACCACCATGCCCTGTCTATACAGTGCCTGGAGTCTCATCTCTGCTAGACAATCTTGTGAACTGAGCTTCATCCCAGCTCGACAGCAGATCCTTCGCTGGTCGATGATCACGTGACAGTTGTCGCTGACCCACGTAAGTCAGCCCAGTGGATGGACTCGGCAATGTAGTAAAGTTCATCCTTTAATAACAATGCAGGGCTGGAGATGCTGCTCTGGAGGGCTACATGCCTCGCGTGCTCAAACCCTGGGTTTGAATCCCAGTACTGCAAGCAAAAGATGAAAACCTTTGGGTAGGTGGTTCCCTGAATTCTATACAACAGTAGGATGGATGTTTACTCATTAAGATGAGCTGTGTCCTGGAACCTACTTTCCCCTCAGCAAAGTGTCTTTCACCTCAGTATTTTCCTGTGCTGTGATTCTGAGGTTTTGCAATAAAGACTTGGGGAGCACCTGACATCTGGATGCTTTGGAGCACAAAATGATTTTGCTTTTCTGGGGTCACGGGGAAATTACTGGCTCTGACTGAGACTCCTCCATGTTGGAGGTTTCACTCTGCCATTGCTGCCTACCATTCGGAACGTCCCGGGAAGTTGACTTTGAATCTTAAAATAAGGAAATGACGTTTCTGTTGTTGATGATGTTTTGTTTTTCCCTTACCACAATGTTTTTATTTAGTCTGACCACTTCTGGAAACTCAAACCCCGACTCTGGCCTCCTGCAGCTAACATTCCTCCGACGGCCTTGCTCTTCCATGGAACTGGAATTGTTTTAGGTGAAGTCGTTTTGGTTCAAAGCAGTTTGAACTTTGGGACTCATGAACTGCCTCAGGGCTTCCCTGTGGTTAGACTGGGGGAGAAGAATTATAATTTATATATAAAATATTAGTGCCTTTAAAATGCTTTACAAATGGGAGTCTGGGGTGACGGCTCATCAAAGTGCCTGCCACAGAAGCGTGAGGACCTGAGATCGGATCCTCAGTACTCACAAAAGAAGGGTAGGCATGATCACACACATCTGTAACCCTAGCACAGGACAAACACACACACAGGATCCCCACGACTCACTGGACAGCCGTCCTAGCCAATCAGTGGGAGCCAGGTTGAGTGAGACCTTTCCTCAAAACACAAGATGGAGAGCAAGAAAGGAAGACAGCTAACATGAATCTCCGTTCTCCACAAAAACCTGCACAGGTACCCACAAGCACGTGCACAAATGAATACACACATGCACACACACACACACAACCCTCAACTGTAGCTCAGTAGCAGTCCCTGTTAGCACAAGGCACAAGTTCTTCAAGCTGCCCCACACACACACAACACACTTGGGGCCACCACTTACCTTCTTTCCATGTCTAGCTCATGGAAGCTCTTACATCTCTGACTTCTTATCTATACCAGTATATAGGCTATTGATCCAGAGAACACAATAACACCATGGCACATTAGAGTTGCTACGAAGACCTTTACTATCCAATATAGCAGCCATGGCACATTAGAGTTGCTACGAAGACCTTTACTATCCAATATAGCAGCCATGGCACATTAGAGTTACTGTGTAGACCTTTACTATCTAATGTAGTAGCCACAAGCCATGAGTGTGATGTCTATTCTCGGTTGTCAACTTGATTACATCTGGAATTCTCTATAAACCCAAGTCATTAAGCATATATGTCATGGATTTTTATTTAACTGGATCATTGACGTAGGAAGACCCACTTTAAGTCTGGATCGTTTGTACTCAGAAGACCCACCCTAAATCTGGACCACACCTTCTCGTGGCAGCCTATATTCAGCACAAGGAAGAAAGAAGCTTTTGTTCTTTGCCTGCTTGCCCTCAATCTCAAGTAGAGCCTACCTCTTCAGGATTCCGACATACAGTCAAGACCTGCTGAGACATCCAGTCGGGTGGGCAGCACAACTAACCACAGGATCCTCGGACTTTCCCACTGGAAGACAGTCATTGTTGGGCTAGTTGGACAACAGCCTGAAAGTGACCCTAGTAAATTCCCTTGTATGTATGTGCTTGTGTGTGTGTGCATGCTCATATATGTGTATGTGCATATATATGAGTGTGTGCATGTATGTGTGTGTGCATATAAGTGTGTACATATAAATGTGTGTATTTATATATTGTGTGTGCATATATGTGTGTGTGTATTTGTGTGTGTGTGTGTGTGTATTCATTTTATCAGTTCTGTTCCTTTTGAGAACTCTGACTAATACATGTGGCAACATTAACTAAGACAGTGAGGATATGGCTGATAGCATCACCCAATGAATTGATTTAGTAAGCTATTTGTCTTCCAGAGTGGCCAACTTGTGCTGGTTCAACTTCACAATGATGAGGAAACAGGATTTAATAGAAACTGTTTTTCAAGTATATAACCATTATAGTTTTCATTTTCAGTCCAGTATTCAATAACTTACATGACCTAGTCAATAGCATAGAAAATATGGTTGTGTTAGATTTTGCTTAGTCTAATGAAAGTGTTCTGAGTAAGTTATAGATTCTGTAGTAGCCACTGGGCCCTCATATTGCAATTTAAATCCAAGAGGCACGCCTTCCCATCCAAATCCTCGGGACATCCCTGCAACTCAGCTACCAAGCGTGTGCAGCTTCCTGAGTCTTCTGGTGAACGATTTTCTCCTTCCCTCCCAGGAACCCCCACTGGGTTCACACTGAGAATTCGCACACCGTTAAGTTCACAGGTGCAGAGAGGCATCCTTCATACTTGATTCTCCTTGAGACACACATCCCCATGCCAGGTGCCCTCTGCACCTCCGGGGAATTGTGCCATAGACCACAGTTTATTTGCTGAGTATTTCCATGAAATGTCCTGACTCTAAACCAGTGGGACGCCAGACACTGAAGATCTGTTGCCAGAGGAATTTGTGGAATTTTATTCTGTGGAAACTGAATCACAGAATTTTAAAACTAGTGGAAAGCTTCCAAGTTCAGTCCTGCCAACAGTCAGCAGAACTGAAGCCCTTGCTGAGGGACGCTGTAGTGGACAGCACAATAAACAATCGTCATTACTGCCTGGAGGTTATGGGCTGTACTTTATTTCTAGCATCTTAGAGAGTTCTTCTAGGCAGCACGACACCCCAGTATATCCTAGAATATAAAATAGAGTCCTTATTTGTCTTGATTAGCATCTCAAACAGAGCATGGTATATAGTTAGCTCAATTAAAAGAAGAAGAAAGCGAGGGAGGGGACATTTCACTAAGTGGGTGACAGGACGTAAAGGAATGCTGAAAATCTGAACAAGAGAGAAAATGGCATTATTTGCTTAGGTTTTTCTCATCTCTTTAGCCCCATAGTTTTCATATCAATCATAACAATCTCAGAAGAGATCATTAAACCTTAGTGTCTTATGCTGGAGAGGTTGTGAGGTAAAGGGAGCACTCCTGCATTGCTGGTGGGAGTGTAAACTAGCACAGCCCCTTTGGATATCAGTATGGCGATTCCTCAGAAAATTAGGAAACAACCTTCAAGACCCAGCAATACCACTTTTGGGTGTATACCCAAAGAATGTTCAATCATACCACAAGGACATGTGCTCAACTATGTTCATAGCAGCATTGTTTGTCATAGCCAGAACCTGGAAACAACCTAAATGTCCCTCGACCAAAAAAAAAAAAAAAATGGATAAGGAAAATGTGGTATATTTACACAATGGAGTACTACACAGCAGGAAAAAATTGACATCTTGAAATTTTCAGGCAAATGGATGGATCTAGAAAACATATTGAGTGAGGTAACCCAGACCCAGAAAGACAAATATCATATGTACTCACTCATACGAGGCTTTTAGACATGAAGCAAAGAAATCACAATCCCAGAGAACCTAGACAACAATGAGGACACTAAGAGAGACGTACATGGATCTAATCTACATGGGAAGTAGAAAAAGACAGGAACTCCCAAGTAAATTGGGAGCATGGGGGCCATGGGAGAGAGTAGAAGGGGAGGAGGAAAAAGGGAGGAGAACGGAAAACAATATATAGCACAATAAAAACAATTAAATTTAAAAAAAACCTTAGTGTCTTCCTTTTGGGAAAATAAGTTGAATGATTTGACACAAAATGGTATACCATTGTGAAAACTTACAGAACTCTAGGGATCTCTTAGTTGGCCATTAATTCCATTTTTAAGTCCATCTCTTAAATAGGAAGTACTATTGAAGGAAACTTTAACTTAATAAAGAGTCTTTGACTCTGAGTCTGACGCCCAAAGGAGAGTGGTTGGGAAACAGTTTGGAGCTGCCTATCAAAGGCCACCACTGCAGCTCTACTGTCCGTAATCAACACTGTGGACAGCTCCCATGAGCACAGGATTCCTTCCTGCTGCCTGCCCTTGTAGCACGGTTCTCATGGACTCAGTGACACCCAATTAGCAACCTGCTCCTCAAATTGGGTCTCTTCAGTGTGCTCAAGTATGGGCAGATCCTCAAAGCCAATTGCAATGGTCATGAGAAAGCCGTGTGTAAAACAGTCTGGATCCATCCCATGAATAACAATCCTCTGGAATCATGCCTGATCCTGCAATCAAGAAATCGTTATCTGGACAAAGGACAATAGCACCTAGGAGATGCACGAGCACTTGGAACATGATTCTTCAGTGAACTCTGTGGGCTGGGCCTCCCCCACTGTAATCTGAATCTGACCCGTGAGAGCTGACCTACAGCTAGAATAGGCCAATGGCAAGTCCAGATTGGCGGTGCTCACACCACTGGCTCTGCTGTTGTCAGTGGGGCATCCACCATGTACTTGGAGACCTCGTGGACTAACTAATGGACCAGAAATACATCAAGAAGTTTGAGTCTGGTGCTGAGGTAAGAGGAGGACAATAGCGGAAGGAGGAGCAGACGCTGGAGGCCCATAACTGGGTCCACCGTATTTGTCTTCCCACCAGGCCATGGCCAGCTGCCCCTGGGGTCATGGAGTACTCACCGGGGCCGGAAAAGCCCTGGGTAGTATGTCACCACCACGGCCGCTGTATGTAGTGACACATGAACTGATCTGTCACATCTAGCACCCTTGCCGATATGCACAGTACGGTGACCCTGTGAAGGAGTTGGTGGTCAGGAAGTGGGTTACATAAATGATGTCCGCAGGGGCAGGGATTCTGTGTTACAAAGAGTCAGCAGACCTAGCAGTGACACCAGGCGGGGTTTGGAGTCTCACCTGCCAGCTACAGGATTACCTCTTGAGACAAATGACCCGACAAACGAGGAGAATGCTCAACTCCACTGAAAATACTTTCCCAGATTACAAATGCTGCCCGATTGACAGTCTTGATGGACATGACTAGGTGTCATGTGCTCAGGGGAAAGTGCTCCCACTATAAATGGAAAACTAAAAATGACTTCAAATCTATCATTCAACATGCTGTGGGCCATTCTCAAGAACCTTTAGTTCATAGCTCGGGAGGGAGGGTGTTTCCTAATGAAATAGGGTGTGGCAGTGATCTGACTGTGCCAGCTGTCACTCTGCTAATCTGGCTGGCCATGCTGGTGTCCCCATCCTCCATCACCACTCCGTCCATGTGTGTACCTCCCAAACCTGCTCTCTTGGTTGGACCTTCCCCAACAGAGGAGGGGTAAAGGTATTCAGGTAGCTTTCCCTGCTGTTAGAACCTCCAAATAAACTCTCAACATGCAAAATAATTAAATAAAGTCATTTTGCTTATTTAAAAAAAAAAAGAAAAAAGTCAAAGAACCAGAGATACGGCTCAACAGGTGAAAGCACTTGTCAAGCCCTGCACTGTGGGAGAAGAGAATCAGTTTATAGAAGGAACCAGCTTCCGACCTCCACATGCTTTCTATGGTACGGGCATACATATGTTGCAGATGCTCTCTCTCTCTCTCTCTCTCTCTCTCTCTCTCTCTCTCTCTCACACACACACACACACACACACACAGAGTAAATAAATACAATAAAAACTTTAAGTCAAAAGAACTTTAATAAACTCATTTTATTGTGTATAAGAGGTAAGAATTATGCTTGTTTTATAGCCTTTATAAATAATGCTGAATTATTAAAACAGGACTTGTGAAGCTATAAAAGCAGGTGGCATACCACCGTTTGTCTAGTTTGTTTTTGGTTTTGCTTTCCTTTGGGTTTGGTTTTCCACTGAGAGCTGACACTTAAAATTTTATCCAAAGACTCACTGCAGCTCTGCTACCACCTTCTGGCAAAAAAAAAAAAAAAATTAAAAAATAATAAAATAAAAAATAAAAATAAAAAAAAACCAACCACGAACATCTTAAACTATTTGATTATACCAAGTTTTCATAATTTTGTTTAAAGTGTAGATTTACTTCACTTCCATCTACTACCACTAAAAACAAAATTCGTTAAAAGGCAAGAGAGCACAGGGAAAAGTCTTTCTCAAACACCTAAGAAAATTTAGTTTTAAACTGTTTTTAATACTCAGTGTTCAACAGTGGCAGTAGAAGAAAAGTGGTGACCACAAATAAAAGCAGGAAATTAAGAAAAAGGTTTAAGGAGACCCCCTGTGTTGGTCTGAATGAAAATGTCCCTATTTTACTCTTAGTCCCCAGTTGGTAGTGTTTGGGGTGTGTAGAATGTGCAGCCTTGCTATAGAAAGTATGTAAGGGGGGGTTGGTCAGCTTCCAGGGTAACCTCCGCTGCTTCCTGTCTGCTGTCTGTGCTACTGCTTCCTGCTTCAGGCACTGCTGAATAACCTAGTAGGAAGTCAAGCCTACTGGGAAGATGGCTGGGGGAAAGACTCTAAGAAATATATCTTAACCCCAGTCCCTTCCTCCCTGCCAGGAAGTGAGGCTGTGCTCCACCAGACCCTTCTATCAAGATGCCCTGCCCCTCCGCCCCACCCTCCACCCCCCACCCCCACTCAAAGGCAGTGGAGCCAGCCAACCAAGGACTGAAACCTTTGGAATCATGAACTAAACTCTTTCCTCCCCTTATTTCTCAGCAATTTTGTCACAGGGTAGTACACATCTCATTCTTGCTAGGCATGAAAGTGTTGCCTAAGATCCTCGAGGGCACTAGGTCAATTTGGGCAAATCAGCATAACGCCTGTGGTGGTCTGAATGAGACACAGCCCATGGCCTAGGGTGTCTGAACACTTGATCCCCAGCCAGTGGTGCAGGAGGAGATGTTTAGGAGGTGTGGCCTAGCTGGAGAAAGTATGTCACTGGGGGCAGGATTTGAGAATTTAAAGATTAAAGCCACTCCCAGTTTCCTCTCTTAATCTA
Organism: Myodes glareolus; assembly: GCF_982192425.1. Lineage (NCBI taxonomy): Eukaryota > Metazoa > Chordata > Mammalia > Rodentia > Cricetidae > Myodes > Myodes glareolus. The sequence continues at coordinate 54,089,058 of NC_142040.1, forward strand.
AGCCTTTAGCATCCTGCCCCTGCTGCCTCTGCTTGTCCTTGTCACCATGCCTTTACTCCTCCTCCATGGAGTATAACCTTTGGAAACTCTAAGTCCTAATAAGCTTTTCCTTCTATTGCTGTGGAATATTACTTTAACGAGGCAAAGGTGTGTTACATTGGTTTGTGTCGCCTTTGTTTAATGACGTAAAGATGTGCCGCTGTTTCACCTTGCCTGCCTAAGGCACCTGACTGGTCTAATGAAGAGCTGAACGGCCAATAGCTAGGCAGTAGGATAGGCAGGGCTGATGGGCGGAGAGAATTTTAAAAAGTTTAAAATTAATATTCTGTTTGCTAAGAAGCCCTCAAAGAACTTTCAGCTCTCACAAATGTACCCTGTGAGCCTATTTCTCTGCTACACAGTTATCTTCTCACAATATGTTATCCTCGTGGGTAACAAATCTATCAATTTAATATATATTGGATCTTAGCCAGCAGAGGTGGCACACACACTTAACCCAGCACTCGGGAGGCAGAGGTAGAACTCTGTAAGTTCAAGGACAGCCTGGTCTGCAGTGCGAGTTCCAGGATAGCCAGGGCTGTTACACAGAGAAATCCTGCCTTGAAAACAAATATGTGTTGTGCTATGTGTGTGTGTGTGTATATATACGTATATATATGTATTATATATTATATGTGATATGTATGTATGTATGTGTGTATATATGTACGTGTGTGTGTGTGCTCTTTTCCCAGTTTTTTTTTTTAAACAAGGTCTGGAACTTACTATGTAACTCAGGCTGGCTCAAACTCATGATCCCCTGTCTCAACTTGCTAAATGTTGGGGATTACAGGCGTGTGCCACCAAAGTCAGCTAAATTTGATAAACTTTGAAAAGAAACTACCTCATTTGTTACAGTAATGAAATATTTATATTTATGGCACTTGTTCAAAATTACATTAGAGCATTTAATATGAAGAAGTGGTCATTGAATTCCAAATTTCATTCAGTTTTATGAACAATATGGGTACAGTTTTCTTTCTTCTTGTCTATTTTATTGATGTTCTATTTATTGGAATGCTACTGCTTGCTGAATTTAAAACGAAAAACTATATCCTTTTTGTCATATAATAATTTTTGTTGTATTTAACAAAAGTTCTGGTCCACAGCTATTGGAAATAACCTTTCATTCTACCAGTTTGACCAGTCTGGTCACCGTCCCAACCCCTGCTGGCCACTAGGTGGTGCTGAAGGACCGTCTCCCTGTTGCTCACACTCCAAGAGAGGGTGCACACTAGAGAAGTCTCAAGGTCACATAGCAGGTCCTCTCCAGACGCCCTGCAGGGAGCTCCCACGAGAATGCTTGCACAGTATTAATACACACCCTGTGGTACTTCTAGCTCCCTCAGGACACACCTATCTTTAAACTCTATTAGATCTACAAAAAAAAAAGAACAAACGAAAAGTCCAAATTTTCCAGTCACAGATACTCCAAACCTGGGGAGCCCAGCTGAAGTGTGCTAACAAACACTTCCCCATCCTGATACTTTTATAAACAGTCAAGACCTATTTATTTATTTATTTATTTGTATTTTTTTTAAAAAAAATAAATACCAATCCAAGTTCCCACTCCCTCCCCTCCTCCCATTCCCTCACATACCCTCCCACCTGACCCCCATCTAATTCTCAAAAAGGATAAGGCACACTGCCTTGTAGAAAGTCCAACTATATCTAGGCTGAGCAAGGTTAGTCAAGACCTTTTCAATGGATTCTTCCTCTGTGAAAGATGTCTGCACCAGATGGGGGAAAAATGAAACTGGACTACAGCCAAATGTAATACCACCTCGTGTATTAAGGTTTCCAACCAGGCACTGGGGACCGGGAGTCTGGTTTCCACCTTGAATATCTCTGCTCTGACCACATTTCCAGCTTGCCCAGACTCGGATTTCCACATTTCACTAACTTCCACTTTGCTTGCTCGGGTAATCTGGCAACCAGGCTTGTGGACTGAACATGGTAGAAGCAAACTCTGCCAACTGTGACCTTGAAACAAACCCTGTCTCCCTTCAGCTGCTTCATCAGAGTGTTTAACCACACTAACAGGAAAAGAAACTGGGGCACTCAGTAAAAGCCGAACTAAGTGCTGGGGCTCCGAGACCTGTATTGGTGAATACAGGAGGGTGGAGCTCTCAAAGGCAGCAAAGATGCTCCCCCAGCCCTTCCTTTGACTACTCCCAAGTTGTAGAGTTGCCATAAGCTAGTAATAAAATAAAGTGCAGGAGTGCAAATTGCTCCGCTCAGCACCGAGCTGACAAAGCAAGAGGCTTGTGAATGTGAAGCCACGCTGGGCTGCACAGATGACCTGTCTCAAAAGGAAAGCTAGCCCAGCAGATGTACTGTGATAACAGTCCCCAGGGGATTACATATTGATCTGCAAATGGAAGGCAAGGAGACTAGAAAAGGCCTGGATTTCTTTCAAAGTCTGCCCCCAATAACACACCTTCCCCAACAAGGCCACACCTAATCCTTCCCAAACTAGGAACAAAGTATTCAAACATATGAGCCTATGGGGCCATTCTCAAACCACCACAGAAAGTTCTGGAAAAGTACTTTGCCTCCTAATTGTTGAAGCAAAAACATCTAAGCATTGTGTTTGCACACATATTTCTACAATTCATTTTCAAACAGCAAGATAAAATATTGTGAAATGAGTAAAGAATGTTTCCTAGATTATTTGTTTGAAATTTTCATAAGTTTGAAATTTATGAAGGTGAAAACAAGTCCAAAGTAACTAGGAAAGGAATAGTCCAAGTGGCTAGTAAATTTAAGAGTAGGGAGTTGGGGGGGGTGTTAATAGCTCACTTGGCAGAGTGCTTGCCTGGCGATCCCCAATAGCACATAAATTGAACGTTGATGCTGCACATCTATAATCCCAGCACTCTGGAAATGGAGGCAGAACAGAGCATGTTCAAATACAGCCTTGGCTATATGAGAATCTGTCTCCAAAAAACAAACACTAGAGTTGGAGTGGGGTCATCTGTGATGTGACTGCCTTGGTAGAGGCCCTGCCCTCAGAACTGCCGAGGCTCCTCAGTACAGACTGGACAAGGCTTACCGTCCCTTCTTTCATTGGAGACTTTCCTGCTAAGCCCCATTACTCCGCAAAGGCAGTTCCTGGGCTAAGTCTAGCTAAGGAAGAAGGAAGGGGAGACATGGCAGTTGCTTCTGTAGGCAATAAAAGTCCAGGAAACTCTGGAGGTTTAAGATTCCCAACCCAAATGTATCCATCTTCCCCTCAGCCATCACTTTACTTTAACATAACAGACCACCCCTGTGGGAGAGGGAGTCCTTAACCGGAGTTTGCCAACTCTGACCTGGTCCCAGAACTGCTCTGCAGCCATTGAAGAACAATTCAAAGTCACCAGAGGTTTCTAGCTCTTATTTCTATGTGATTTTTTTTTAATTCCCCTAAATTCCAATGAAGTGCCTAAAACCTAGTCAGCCCCCTCCCCGATGGAGGTCGTGCCATCTTGCCGCAGTGTCAACCTGACTAGATTAAGAGAAATTCACTTAACTAGTTAAGCATGACAGTGTTTCCAGAAAGAAGGAAGATGCTCTTGCCCAAAAGGGTGGGAGGAATGAATATTCTCTCCCCGCTTTCTCTCCTGAGGTTGAACAGCATCTCCGCTTGCTCTTGGACATCAGAACTCTAGGTGCCTAGCCCTTCAGCCTTAGACAAAAAGCTTTACCATTAGCCCTGGCCCTCGGGCCCTCAACCCTTGTTAGCCTCGCTTCTCTGCTTCTCCAGCCTGCAGATGGCCTAAGCAGTTCAACTTTCAAGTTCAATTGTTGCATGAGTTCTAATTGGTTTTAATAATAAAAACCCAGAGCCAGATATGCGGGTAAATGCTGAAAGAGCAGAGAGACAAAGCAGCAAACCACAGAACTCCTCACCGGGAAAGGATTGGGCTCGTGTCTCCTCCACCTCATAGTCCTCTCTGTTCAGCCATATCACTTCCTGTCTGTACAGACCCTCCAGACCTCTATGGTTAACTAGTGACTAGCTCCACCCTCTGGTGGAGGCAAGCTTTGTTTGTTAGAGCATAACAAAATATCACCACACTCAATAATCAGGCAGACATTAATCCCAGCAAGCAGAGGCAAGAGGATCTCTGTGAGTACAAGACCCAGCCTGATCTACACAGCAAGTTTCAGGTCAGCCAGGGATACACAGTGAGACACTGCTTTAAAAATAAATAAATAAAATGAAATGGAATAAAATGAAATAGACCTTATATGAGATACCTTTCCTCTCATCTTTTGTTTTTCTGGAGAACCCTCACCAAAGGAGAGAGCTTTATAGAGACCATCTAAACAATGAAGAATATTAAGCAATATTAAAGTAAGTAGACCTCCTGAATATTTTAGGTCCAAAAGAACGGGCAAGGGGGTAGCTGAAGGAAGTAAGTTGAAAACTGAGAAGGTAGTCATTCTTGGAGACTCACAGACAGCAAAGGTGGACATGAAGGGAGGCATAGAAGCCAGAGGAACAAATGTCTAAATTCACGTCCCTCCCTCTCTCCGATTTCCTACCAGAGCTCTACACTGGCTGAGGCAGAGAAAAGCTGCCAGGCAGGAGTGTGTGGCCATGTTCATCCTGGGCAGTTGGCCAGGTATGAAGAATTAAAAAGGAATCTGAAAGGTTCCAGAAGGCACCCAACTCACTGTAAGAGCCTGAGTCCATCCCCAATGATGGAGTCATTATTGTTTGTGTCACAGTGGAAAGAGGCAGCAAGGTCAGAGGTTTTCTACTTTTCTTTTTCTCAGCATCATCTTCGTGAATAAAAGCTTCTCCTTACAGTCACAATGCGCAGGATCTCTGGCTTCCAACAGAGACCAGGACAAAAGGAAAACACAGCCTATATATTCAAGTATAGTTCCTCCTGGTCCCACTTCATTAGCTCTGCCTGGGGACAGAACCTGACAGGGCAAGTCAAATTTCTCACTTTAGTGTACAACACCAGTTCCCAATCTGTGGGTCGTGAAGTCTTTGGCAAGCCTCTATCTCCAAAAAACATTTACATTATGATTCCTAACAGTAGCAAAATTAGTTATGAAGTAGCAATGAAAACAATTTGATGGCTGGGGTCCCCACAACATGAGGAACCGTATTAAAGGGTTACAGCATTAGGAAAGTCTAGACCTGCTGATCTAAAGGCTCAGCAAGGGTTCACCTGAGCTTGCTGGAGGTGGAAGACTGGACAACTGCTGTTTCTGCTGCTGCGGGGAAATGGGAGATGACTGTTAAGAAACCCAACAAGATTATTCACTGGGTCAGATGCTAATCCTAGCTCATGATTCCAGACAGTGAAAACTAGGGCAAGGGTTACTTCAATAAAGGCCATTGCTAAATCAATGAACAGAGAATTCTGCCATTCTCCTGGGCCTGCTACACAAGGATGTAAGCAAATACGGGCTTAGGGTTTGGGAGTTGGACAGAGTTCAAATCTCACCCCTGCCACTTGTGCCAGTTATTCTCTGGAAACCTCGACATTTCTGTGTACTAGCTGTTGTTTAGTTCATTCCTTTCTCTACAACAAAGAAAATTAAACGGAAAAACAAATCCCCAATACCTGCCACTATCTACGTTTCTCCACCCTGGTACTCAAAAAATGAAAATTCAACCCTCACATATGTGTACCAGCTCTCCACAGTAAGGGGTAGGTTATATAAATGTTGTGATTCTAAAATTTAAAAAAAGTCAAGCCTGAGTCTACTTAAACTTCTTTTCAATGCTCAAAGGAAGGAGTCCTAAGTATTCTTAAGTTCCAACCACCTACACACCCCCAATTATTGCTAGAGTTCAAAAATAAAAGGAAAAAAAAAAGCTGTGAATCGGGCATGGCAGTGCATGCTTTTAATCCCAGCACTCCAGAGGCAGCATCAGGGGAACTTCTTTCTGCTCATTCCACCTGTTCTACATGGCGAGATCCAGGCCAGCTAGGGTAATACAGCGAGACCTCCCCATCTCAAAAGATAAATACACAACTATAAAAACAAGTTAGTAAATCCAGTCTTGGATGCAATTTTAGATTTTTTTAAAGACTATTTATTTATTTATTTATATGAATGCTCTATCTGCATGTATGACTTTATTTCAGAAGAGGGCACCAGATCTCACTATAGATGGTTGTGAGTGAGGCACCATGTGGTTGCTGAGAATTGAACTCAGGACCTCTGGAAGAGCAGCCAGTGCTCTTAACCACTGAGCCATCTCTCCAGCGCCAATTTTAGATTTTTTAATGTATATGTCCATCAACCTTCCCAAGGTGCTTTTCTGATAGAAATGGCTTGTATTTCAAGAAGCACCTTTATGTAAAGGGCTCAAATGTGCTGAAACTGTCAAGTGTTTCTAAGAGCCTCCTCTGCCTAGGAATCAATGGCTGTAGAATGAGCGGGAAGTCATTTCTCATATTCAAAAGCAACAGGAATGAATCACAGGTTAAAACACAAATCTGGAGAGATGGCTCAGTGGTTAAGAGCACTGGCTGCTCTTCCCGAGGTCCTGAGTTCAATTCCCAGAAACCACATGGTGGCTCACAACCATCTTTAATGAGATCTGGAGCCCTCGTCTGACATGCGGGATGTTGTATACATAATAAATAAATAAATCACGAATCTGGTTATGGATGCTTGGACACCAAAAATCCTTTGTTACTAAGAGCTCTGAAGAAAGCCTTGGGGCTTCTGAAATTATTTTTTAATGAGTTAGCCTTCAAACTTGAACCCCAGGACATACTTTAATACCTGGGGTATAAAACGGTTCAGGTGGCACTTCAGAGTTACACCAGAAAAACACAAAAGGAAACATAAAACTAGCTGTAACCGTGTGATAAAAAGAAGGCAATGTCACCCTTGACCACACTCTTCTACATCTTACATATCCACATACACATCCCATACTGAACCTTACAGCCTAACCATCCAGCCACGGTCTTTCTTCCTCATTGAACAACCTCCACCTTTCCCCCACCTGTCATCAACCCAGTGGTCTTCACTTTAAGGAATCTCGGATATGACACTTGTAAAAGTCAAGGAAAACTTAAGAATTGCCAAACTGAAAGGCATAATCACATGATCCCTGACCCTAGATTGGGAACTTTTGCTAGAAGCCATTGGGACAACAGACAAAATTTGAACCGGATGTCCAAGTGAAGGTGATTGGAGGGTTCTCTTACCATTCTTTTACCAATGTGTTTTTGGAAAATAAAGCTGTTGTGGTTTGAATATAAAATGTCTCCCACAGGTTCATGTGTTTGATCCCAGCTGTTGTCCTTTAGATTATGGAGCCTTTAGGAAGTGGAGCCTTGCTAGAGAAATTATGTCAGTGTGAGGGCTTTGAGGCTTTTTAATTTTTAATGCCTTTTATTTCATACTTGCATACAATATATTTATCCTATCACCCCAACTTCACCCAGATCTGCCCCTTTTCCTAATTCATGTCTTCATGAATTTTGTAACCCCCTAGTACAGTTTGTGCTGACCTGATTACTTACAGATGTCAAGACATCCATGGGAGCATGGTCGACTTAGCAGGGGTTACACCCTTACACCTGGCTCTCCCTCCCCCACAAGTTGCTGGATGAAAGCTAATGAGCACCTTCTTTCTATGCTGGGATGCTGCCTGGCTCCATCTAGTGCAGGCAAGCACAGCGCTGAGTTCCTGAGAGTGGTGCTCCTGTGCAGGCGAGGTGGTTTCACAGTGGCCTTCTCTAATCCCTAGTTCTTTCAATCTTTCTGCCTTCTCTTCCAAGATGATCCCTGAGACTTGGGGGAAGAAAGTTGTTATATGGATGTTCCATTTATGGCTAAGTACTCCACAGACACTTACTCTCTGTACTGATCAGTTATAAGTTTCTGCATTTACTAATGTCCACTGTACAAAAAAACTTCTCCAAACCAGGCGGAGGTGGCGCCCGCCTTTAATCCCAGCACTCGGGAGGCAGAGACAGGAGGATCTCTGTGAATTCAAGGCCAGTGTGGTCTACAAGAGCTAGTTCTACAGGACTGGCTACAAAGCAACAGAAAAAACAAACAAACAAACAAAAAAAACTCCGATGAAGACAGAGCTGAGCTGCACTGATTTATGGAAGAGCAAATTTAAGAGGGCATTTTTATACTATGACCCTTTAGCCCAATAGCAGAAATGTATCCACTTCTGGGGGCTATGAACTTCCTAGCCACTAGTGCTTGGTCAGATCTACAGAACCAGGTATGTTTCCTCCTATGGGTCGTTTCCCCTCACCTGCAGTAAATTTCTCCCTCCCCATTACACTATAAAGCAGGTTTGGGAACCTCAACTAATTAACAGGAGTCTCTGTACGCAAGCCCTGACAATGAGAACCCTATTGCAGCTGTTTCCATGCTCCTATACAAAAATGGAGAGCCCTGTCCCATGCCAGAAAGGGCGCATGAACACCATATGGACAATAGAGGAGAGGAAAGAGGTCACCAGGAGTGGGTTCTTGAAACCAAATAAAAACCTAGTCCTTCTTGTCAGTGATTTTCTAGCTCTAGGACCCTTCTCAACCTCAAAAGTCTATAATGCTTGCCAATAACTTTGCTCTTCATTCAGACTTTTTCTGTGCCTCCTCACTCTTTAACAGTCAGAAGAAAATAACCTGAACCCCAGCCTGCAACAAATTCTAAGGAGCCTGTGAGTAAAAGGTAGGGATAGGCAGGGTCAGGTCACTATTAATCCAAGACTAAGAGTGTAAGAGCAATTCTAGAGAATATGAACTGAGGAACTTACAGAAAGCAGGAGGGGTGGGATAAAGACTTCTATGTGGTAAGATATTCATCTAAATGGACATCAACAGACTGTTAAGTGGTACATAATCTAATGCAATTTATGCCATATTGTAAAATCCCATTTGTTCTATTAACTTATTTGACCCATACTACAGAAATTTCAATTAGTACTTATTTTTCCTTCTGACTGGACATTCATGTTTTACTAAACCCTGAGGTTGAAAATGGCACAAAAGTCCTAAGTTGTTCTCCATGAGTCCATCCCTAAGCAAGTCTTAAAACAGAAATGCAAATGAGCTCTCCACACAACTACGCAAATACAACTTGACCAGGATGAGAGTTTATAGATCTGGATGAGAATGGCCCACAGGCTCATGTATTTGAACAATTCATCCCGTCAGGCAGTGGCACTACTTGAGAAGGATCAGGTATGGCCTTGTTGGAGGCAGTGTGTCAATAGCTGTGGACTTCGAGGTTTCAAAAGCCCTTCTGGATGTGTAACTCTCAGCTATTTTACCAGCACACTGTCTGCCTGTGTGCCACCATGCTCCCCTCCATGTAGAGGATAACTAAATCTCTGCAACTATAATCAGGTCTCAGTTAAATGCTTTCTTATATAAAAGTTGCCTTGGTCATTATGTTTCTTCACAGCAATAGAACAATACTAAGACATAAACCAAGGCATCAAACTGCAAAGCATTTGCAGGAGGAAAAGAACTTGATGCTCTGTACACCTGGGCATTTGCATTTTTTCCACTTGGAGCAAGTGGATGAAAAAAATAAGTCTACACCAAGTCCCAGAGGCCTTCAGATTTAATACTGTAAAGCTAATACAGATTCTAGAACACTCACAACGGAAGGTTATCTGCTACTAAAACCCATTCGACAGATAAAATTGCCCATTCATCTTCAGGTGTGTGAAAATGGGATAACACAAAGGGTATATTTCTTGTTTTTATTTCAACACTTAAAATATTCACAGGCGAAGTACTCGGTTCATTGACACCTCCAGGGAAGATGTACCAAACAAAGAATACAGCATTCCACAGTTATAGAATTACACACTTCTCACTATATGCATGTTTTACACTACAGTTTATCTGGAAAAAACACCTTTCTTTAAAAAAAATTTTAGTGTTTCTCTACATTAAATTTCCATAAAAAGTGAACCACAAAGAATTCCAGAAGAGATACTAAATATCACTCAACAGTTCTTAAGATTTTCAAGCTTTCATGGCAAGCACTGTGTTAACATTCCTGTCAAGAACACTTACATACATGTTCAGTCCCCATTCCTTCCCTGGAGCCAGGCCAGGATGCATTTTCCTCCACGATTCCCTAAGTTGCTATCTCTAAGATATTATGCAGAGGAGATTGGTTACCACGGGATCTTGGCTTGGTAATGAGGTAGTATTTCCCAAGATTTTAGCATTTGTAAAGCAAACAAAAGAAAATACAGTTTTTCTTTTTCAGCAATTTGTTTAAATGAAATGCCAAGGGCACTGGAAATTGGCTGAAGGCTGTTTTTACTCCAAAAGACAAAGAGGAAAACCCATTTGGAAGCCTTGCTACCAAACGTAGTAAAGGGCAAACCCTGAAGGTAGGTACGAATTATTTCAGCATTACAAAATAAGTAGTAAGATATTTATGCCTCAAAATATCAAGCCTTCTTTCTGGGAGAACTCTATGATGGTCAGTGTTGCCAATTTAACAGAATCTAGAATCACACGAAAGATGGGCCTCTGGTATGTCTGGAGCATTATGTTGAGTCCTTGGAGGTGGAAAGAAAAAGACCTGCCTGTCCACTGTGGATGGCATCGGTTCCTGGGCTAAGCCAAAGATTACAATGAGAAGGAGAGGAACTGAGTATGCATTCATGCTCTCAGCTGCCTGACTATGGATGCAATGTGGCCAGCTCCTGCCACTGTGACTCTGCAAAAAAGGACTGTAACCTGACCTGAGTCAGAATCTTCCTCCTCCTGTGTGCTGCTCTTGTCAGGGCACTTTGTCACAGCAACAAAAAGAAAACTAAGACACTGAGGAGAGACAGGAATCGGAACGCAAAATAGATGGATTGTACCCTTTCTGTTCAGTCTGTCTGAGTTTTAACTCTCTTAACCTAATTCTCCTTTTCTACACACATAAAGAAAAAAATTAGTAACTCTGGTATACTATCTACTCTGTAACATTAGTAAGTGAATTTAGCTATAAACCTAACAAATTATGCCAGAGAAAGTTTTCCACGTGGAGATGTTATCATGCTAAGCAGCTAGTAATGCCTAGATAACACATGACAGCACTACCTCTACAAAGTGGAGGGCTGAAATGCATACAGACCTCTGAATTCACGGCCTAGGAAACTTACCTATTATTCCCTCTTCTTCTACACTAAAACTGAAGTTTCTTTTCTAACTACCCTTTCTCTAAATGGCAAAATACTTTACAAAATAAATTATGTTAATGAAATGCAACACACACTATATTCCAAATAAGAAGAGTAACCCTTAGGAACAAGTAAGGTATATACAATATTTCTTACTTTGGTACCTATCAAGGCAAAATAAGTGAGATTTCTTTATCAATTTGTAATAACTAATATACTAAAGTTACCTAAAGAATATCTGTGAGAGAGCAGGTTAATTATACAAGGCCTGGCAGGTGGATTTTTAAATTAAATCCTTGACAATTCTATAAAATTTTTAGACAATGGGAACCGAACCTGGTAATAAGATAATGCAATTCTGATATGGCAGCCCTTATTGGCAGTTAGTATTTACAAGTCTTTAAACCATTCTTGTTACTTATTATTCTACCTACCACTGTCATATTGCTGTCACCAAAATATCATGTGCCTACCATTTAATTTCAAGAGAATTCCTTTCTCATCACAGGCCAGGTCCCTTCAGTGTGGTGAGTTTCTTTGTAGGCACTCTTTCCCTAAGGAACACTGCCCTATTCACTGGGGCAACAGCCCTGAAATCTATGCCTGCCTATCATTGTGGTTAAATGAAAACCAATCAACAGTGTCAAATTTAGTTAGCATGAAGTCTAGGAGTCTCTTGTACAGATTAAATAGCCAAATCTTAAAAACTGTACACATAACTTACCATGACAGTAAAGCTCAGTGACATGTGTACATATAATCCACATTCATTATTAGAATATAATAGTAGGCCAAAGTTTCACGAGTTTTACTAAAGTCTAATCTAGTCTAATAAGGTGACTTTACAGACACCATCCCAGTGTGAATAGTGTACTAAGTGAAAGCTCACCAGTACATCAAAGTCACTATGTTCTGTAGTCTAAGCAACACCTACACAGAGATATGAGTAATGACATACACTTGCTTGACATTCTCATACAAGTCATGTTACCAAACTACTATCTGCTAATATTAACACAGTAGACTTGGAAGGCAGTAACAACAGTTTGACTTTCCAAACCAGCATAATATACCCAAATACGGAGTGATGTAAAAATTGAACATGAAATAATACGTTATGAGGGAAACTGAAGAAAAAGTAAAGTTTTGTTGTGTAGAACAGACTTCAACAAATTTGGTTGAAAAGGAAGATACTGAATATTGCATTTTGCAAAGCAATTCTCTAAGAAACTCAATGTAATATAAATCCTTCTGAATATGCTTATGAAGGTTGTTCTTTTGGCCTTAAACAATAACTAATCTTTTGATCAAAAAAGGCTACAACAGTAAGATTGTAATGATCTGGCTTTATTTTACACTAGGTAGGGGGGCACAAAGCAATCCTCTTTAATAAAGTTGACATTTAGTTTCACTCAGAACATTTTAATAATGCACATTTAAAAAAAAGTATTCACCTTACAAATTGTTCTGCAATCCAAATATACAACAGCTTGGAAAACAACATTTAGAAAGCAAAAGCCAATGTAAAAAGACAGATTAAAACAACAACAACAGTACAGTTTGATATGGCTCAGATTTTACAGCTTTCTTACTGCATCGTCTATGTCAGAAATCTGTTCCTTCAGCTGGCTCCATTGCTCCATGTTTAAAGAAATACCTAAACAAAGTATAAGAAATACAAGGTGAAAATCAAGCTGCCTTGGGGATTTTGATATTCCCAAATCCTTTATCAAAAGTGACATTTTACTTATGTATATTTTTTAGTGTTGAGGACAGAATCCAGATTTCACACATGCCACATACACCCTCCTCTAGTTCTAAGCTACTTCATCAGCCTCAAAACTGCCATGTTGAATGGCACAAGACTAGACTATTGAGGTCCTGTGAGAGATCTATATTGAAGTATTAAAATCTTTTGATAACCCCAGGTTCAAGTTTGTATCCAGTGCATCTGCATACTGTACTCTGACGAAAAGAACTAATGATGATTTAAGATATTTCACACATGTGCAGACTAAGAGTCAGGACCCAGATTAGCATAAGAGACTGCCATTATCCACTATTTCATCTTGTCACTGTCAACAATTGTCCCTTATTTCCACCTTAACTCAAGGTGTTAGGTTCTGTGTGGGAGTTCTTCCACGAGCATCCATTTCACTCTGGGAAACTGCCTAGAGAGTGACTCCTAAGAAGCATGGTAGAATGCAGAATACAGATATAGGTCTGAGTACACTCTGGATTCCTACCAGGGGCAAAGCCCAGGCTCACCTTCACTAGCTGCATTTTCTAGGCTTACTTTCCCAATCAGTAATTGATACTTACTAAGAAAAATTATAATATATTAAAATGGGTAATATGAAACCTTAGTATATTAACATTTAATATACAATACATAAGCAAACAACATATTTTCTTAGAAAACTGCTGAGGGACCATGAAATTGCAAGGAGAATACAATAATGAACAGCATGTAGTAAAGGCTGATGCCAAGTTCCTTCAGTAAATGTTTGAAAGAACGAAATCTGGCATTAGCCACCCAGAAAAATCCTGAATGAAAACTAAAGACAGGAATTAAACAGCAAACATAAAGAGGAAGCGTGAAGTAAGTGCTATCTGCCACCTTTGACAACAGCAGAATAGTACTGGAGAAGGAACCATATTTTGTCCTTTTATTAAAAATCTGTCATTTATTTCATGGGTGCACACATGTGTACATGTGTAGCCCACCTGTCCAACAGACTTTACAGCAGCATAGGTAGTATCCACTCTCTCCTTCTACCTCTTGGGCCCTGGGGAGCCCTGGGGAGCATCAGGCTTGGCACTTCTTTACCTGCTAAGACACCATACCTTACTGGCCCAAGATCAACCTAGAGCACTTAACTATACAAATTTAGGTTGTGTAGTAGTTAATATTTTTTAGAAGCTTTACTAATACACAAAAAGTCTATGACATTTTCGTACATGTAAATAATGTATTTTGATGGTGTTCACCGCCCACTCCCTTCTCTAGCACCCTCTTTCCTACTCCTCTTGATTACCTTCCTCTTCCTAACTAGCGTCCTACTTCTGTGTGCATGCCTTTAACAACAGGTCTCATTAGTGTTGCTCCCTAGCGCAGGAGTGACAAGCTAACAGTTAATCTTGACTATCAACCTGACAGAACCATCATGAGCACAAGGCTGGGTGTGTCGAGGAGGGTGTTTGCAGACAGGCAGGTTAACTGAAGGAGGAGGACCCACCCTAAATGTGGGTGACACCATCCCACCTAAGACCCCAGGCTTGATAAAAGGGAGAGACCAAGCAGCAGGCCCTCATCTCTCCACTTCCTGACTGGGCCCCATGTGCCTTCAAACTGAGCCAAAATAAATCCTTTCTCCCTCATGTTGCTTTTGTCCCATATTTTATCACAAGAAAAGTAACTTAATACAAGTCGGTTCAACCAATGTTTTCTAGCTGCTTGGTGACAGAATAAAATGTTTCTACATGCTAAGAGGCTTGCAACTGGGTGAATCACCAATCTGAAATGGACAGAGACCTACTTGAAGAATTCGATCCTCAAGAAGAGTCTGGTGGAGCTAAATACAAAGGAAAACACTAAACCCAGGATTTTTCTGTTTCTCATTTTAAGATTTCCCAAGTAGTAACTAATCTGCCTAAGAAATGATATAAAATCAAAAAGAAAGTAAGTTAACAATCAATTTAAAGTGGATTCATTACATTTCATTTTAAAAGGATCAACTGAGTAATGCCAATTTTTGACCTGTATTCACCCTGCATGCAGTCAACACTAATATCAAACTGAAGAAATAAAACTTTACCTTTTCTCCCTGGTTTCATTTCACCTTCTGAGTCCATCCAATATTCTCTAATATCAATTAGAATTTTTCCTTTAAAGTCCCGAACACTGACGTATCTCATCTTCCCAATCTAGCAAAGGGGAAAAAGAAACTCATAAAGAAAGCAATTCACAACTTGCTGCAGGTTAATGGCACTTATAATCCTGAGAGTAAGTACTCAACTGTAACCAAGGGAAAATCACTGCTTAGAAAGACATAAGGAAACAAAGCAAATCTCCAATTCCCACATGGGGGAATAACATGCGCATGTGTCCACATATATGACATCCTGACAATCACTTTTAGGCGTCTTTCTCATTCTTTGCCTTGCCTAGAAGCTCACTGTTAAGGTAAGTTGGCTGGCCACAGAGTACTCAGGATCCATCTGTCTCTGCACCCCAGTGTTGGGAATATAGGCATCTACAACCAAATCCAATTACCTGATGCTGCTGCTGAGGACTCAAACTTAGATCCTCATGCTTGCACAAGTACTTCCACCTACTGAGCTCTCTCCCTTCAGCCTCACTTTTAAATTTATGGAAATTATTAATAAAATAACACAACTGATAAAGTAAATAGAACAGATGCCCTGTGACAAAAACAGAGACATGCCATGTTCCAATAAGGCCACTTTGGGGTATAGAACTCTCAAGTACTACTTAACAGACTGGGTAGATTCTGAGAAATGCATGCTCAGACGAAGTCTCCTATGTGAACATCAAGTACATGTGAGACAGCATACATACTGTGGTACCAGTCCTATAGGACCCATATTGTAAACGTGCTCTATCACTAACTGAAACATGAAGAGGTACATAATCATACATCCAAAAGACTGGAAGTAGGGTCTCCCAAAAGGTATTTGCATATCCATGTCCTTAAGTGCACTATTAACAACAGTTAAGTAGATAAAAACACAAACAGAATGTGATTTACACATGCAATAGAACACTAGTCAGTCTTTATAATGGACATCCTGCCACATACTATAGTTCTGTGCTAAGTGAAATAAACAGTCATAGAGTAACAATACTATCTAATTCAACTTAAATGAGATGTCTAAAGTATAATGCAGTCAATCTCAGAAATCAAAAAGAAAAACAGCTCAGAAGGCAGAAGCAGATAACTCTGTGTTCAAGAACAGCCTGTTTTACACATAGCAAGTTCCACACCAACCTGCCTACTAATAAATGAATGAAAGAAAGAAAGAATGAATGAATGAATGTTGGCTTAACACAAACTGTGTTTTGAGCTTCCCCACTTTCTAGATTCAGTAAATGTAAGGACAGTATGGTACTAAAGCAGATAGACACAGATGGAGAGAACTGAACAAGAGGCACCTTAATCCTTATCTCACACCATACAAAGACAATTTTGTATGAACCAACACGAAAACTAAAACTATACAATTCCTTACACAAAAATATTGGCAAAAATGTTGTATCCATGAGGTAAGCGAGGTATCATTAAAAAAAGAAAATAAGCATTAATCACACAGGAAAATACTGATATAATAAACTTAAAAATTAAAGCTTTTCCTTAAAGAGAACTCAAGTAAGATAAGATTAACCATATACCTAAAAAAATGCATTAGTTCAGTCTCAACCACAGGAAATCAGGTCTTCTAGGTGAGCGTGATAAGCAGGTATAGGTTTGCTCCAAAAAGGCCTTGGGCTCAACTTATCTATCTACAACACAATTCCTGCATCTATGACTCAGGGATCATTGAGCAAGAGGGGACAGAAAAATTAAGAGCTGGAGGAACAAAGTCTTCTGTAAGATTATGTCTCTTAGAAATGTCAGAGACACAAAACACATGAAATCTCATCAATGTGGCTACCCAAACAAGACCTGAACAAGGATACAAATAGACATGCTAAGACAGAAGCATGAATGTTCAGGAGGCCTCAACCCTAGACAAAGAACTAGAGGCAACCAAGGAATACTGAGAGTGGAACAAATAGTCTTCCCCAGAGAAGATCATCCCAATTAGTTATCCAGTACCAATGACCAGCCCTGAAAATATACATACAAGTAGCATTATACAGACTAAGCATGTTGTATTTATATATTTAGGTATATAAGAGAAACGAGTGAGTGTGTGTGTGTGTGTGTGTGAGAGAGAGAGAGAGAGAGAGAGAGAGAGAGAGAGAGAGAGTTTTAACAACAATTTAAGAAGAAGAAATAGAGGTCATGAATCTGAAAGAGAAAAGGGGAAAGAGGAAGGGTTGGAGGGAGGAAAGAGAAGGGGGAAACTAAAAAATTTATATATTTTTCAGAGCAAAAATAACAATCTAATGGGCAGAACAAAAGAAATTCAGGACTTAAAAATCTGAGGATGGGGGGGTAGGGAAGGTAGCACATTTGAGACTATTGCAACATCAAACATGGTCTCAAGGTCATTTCTCAAAGGAAATAAAACTTAGCAGCAGCAGTAATCATTCTTATCTCTATGTGTATGACTGAATTAAAATTTAAACAATACCTATGCTAATAGACACATGATTTTATTTTCAGATATGTTAAAAAAATAAGAAAACAAAAGATCAAGGGGCAGAAGACAAAAAGGACAACAAAGACCCAATGTGAGACCTCATCTCCAAGATGGAGACCTGACACCTGTCAAAGGCTCTGACCAGCAGAGGCTTGCCTTGCTCCTGTCTGTGTGAATCCAATCCATTTCATTACATCTCCTGAGTTGTTTCTTGATTCATTTTAAACTATAATGCTTTTAAAGAATTTCATTTTTTTCCTAAGCTTAAAAATAAAAGATCACTATATTTAGTACAGCAAAAGGTAACTTATATCCAAAATACAGCCTTATAATTCAGTGTATCAACCTAGGTTGTTTTGTTTTGCTTTTAAATAAGAAAAAAGAAAAAGAAAAAAACTGAAAAGAGACACTGTTCCCAAAAGAATGTAAAAATAGTCAAAGAACATGATCAAATATATATATATGTATAAAAAATCAATGCAAAATAAAATCACTTTGAGTTCCCAATACATACATTTTAAACTAAACCGAATAAAAAGGAAAAGACTAAAAACACAGAAGATATGCAGCAACTGGGATCTTATACTGCCAATGATAGAGTAAAATAATACAACTTACTTGGAAGATAGTTTGATGGTTTTGTATAAAGTCAAATCATATACATATACATATATATGTATATATACACACATATATACACATAAATATGTATATATATGATTTAGCAAATATTGTTGTTACCCACAATAAAGAATACATGAAGATTTGTACTAAGAATATTCACAAGATCTTTATTCCTAGTAGCCCAAGACTAAAAAAATGTTTACCCAATGTAAATGGAAACACAAATAATAAAATAATCCTAAGAAAGGGCATTTTAGTATACAACACAGTATTAGGAAGCAATCTTAATAAAATAATTACTTATCTGTAGGAATATATGTACTTTCTTGATAAAAACAAAAAATACAGAAAATATAAAGCCATTTAACAAAATAAAAACCAACAAAAGACAGTGGGCTTACTGTCTCCTCTTTCAAAACCCCATCCTTTATCTATCTTCCTAATGCAATGATCAAGCCACTATTAGTAATAAAAATGCAGGTCTCCTCTAGTACTAAGCAATCAATAGGTCTCTAAAAACCAATGTGAAAATAAGAACCATGGCTCCTCCTAAATACACACTTTCAAAAAGATCCCTGTTGAATGTCCCTAGGCCCTAGGATTCACAAGAACCTTTCCACATGAGGATTTAAAAACCAACATGATTTTTCCTTAGTGAGAAAATCATTCCCCAAAAATAAACCCCACCCCACTCCCACCCCCAAAAAAATCTACAAAATAACAAAGCCTTTAAACTGTGGTTCCTGGTTTCTTTATAAAATTAGGAAGTAGAATAGGAAAGATAAAAATCTAGAGATAAGCCTATTGTGGTATCACACACACTTGTGATCCCAACTTTGGAAGTTTGAGAGGTAGAATAACAAATTCAAAGCCTCACTCAGCTACAATAGCAAGTTCCCAGCCACCATAAATAAGAGGTACTATGTGAAAGTCCAAACCAAATTAAAAGGATAGAAATGAACAGGACACAGTAGCTATGTCTATAATCTCAGCACCTGAAGGAGGCAGGATTGCAAACTCAGCCTATTCTATACAATGAGTTCCATATCATGTTTGATGTTAAAATAGTCTTAAATGTGCTACCATCTCTAACACCCCCTCCAGCCAAATTATATATATATTTATATAAATATATATCCATTTTTAATAGGTCTTTTAATAGTAAAACTCAAATGACCCTGTAAGATCTGCCTTTCATTCCCTTCGCGAATAGCTGATACTCAGCTAGACTTCCCAGGCTTCCACTACAAAGGCTCCGTAATTCATACACAACCCAAGCTCTGTCCCACTTCAAGATATTAACTCAATTTCCTGCTCTTGAAGGCGCTTCCTTTGTCCATACACTTTGCATAGCTGACTTAACCTTCACATCTAAGATTTAGATGACACTTTTTAATGAGATTTTCACACTCACTGTCTCAAATAATCTGACCACTACTTCTCAGGCTTTATTGTAATGTTTACTATGCATGTGTGTGTAATTATGGTCCCCTTAAACTCCATGAGGTTACAGATCACATTCCATGCGGCTTACCAGAACTTGGAAAAGCCTGAATGAAATACAGAGCACAGTAAGCATCCAATTTATTGCTCAAAGCAGTAATAGTCTTTAATTCCTCATCACATACCTTCACCTATGTTCTTGATCAAATTAACATACTTTGCCTCTAATTACACAGAAGACAGGAAATTTAAACCTGTAACTCAGTAATTCTACATTTTGTCTTTTTCTTGCTTCCACTACTTTACTTCTAGTTTTCTTGATCTCATCTTGCATCCTCATTCTTCTCTCAACCATCTGAAAACTACTCAGACACTGTCACCCACCTCCTCTCTCTGGTTTACACTTTCTTTGGTGGATGGCTATTTTGTGAAGCATGTGCAGACTCCAACAAGAGTAACTCCCAGTCAAGCCTTCCAGGTGCTCCAGAAGACCCTCAAGTGACATTCACTGTGAGTTCTACCTCTTCACTCATGGGTCTGTCCTCTGGAAATTACCTTAGCAATTTCTCAAAACATCATTTCCTCACAAAGCCTCATCTCACAAGTAATTCCTAAACAGTGAAGCAAATGCTGAGATGCTAAAAACACCTAGTAAACTCAAGCTGTCAAACAAGGTCTTTCTTTGGTTTCAAATCTCTTCTATTCAACCCATTTTCCTCTTCTTTTTCCAGCTGACACTCCTACTCAAGGCCTAAACATGCTACTCAAGCACTTTACATGTAAGCTATATCCCCAGGCTTCTGCTTCTTATGAAGCATAAGTTAGGTCATTTTTCTCAAATACTATCAAACTTTTACTTTTGAGACAAATACTCAGACCTACTCAAATCTGCTTCCCAAATGTGCACTATAACATTTAGGTTTGCACTGTTTAAATATAGCAAAACTAAAGACTTCTAGACTTTAACAATAGTCCAGAACTGAACAATTTGCCTTCATTTCCTACTTGTTTGTTAATAATCATTAGTCTGGGACTGGAGAGATGGCTCAGCAGTTAAGAGCACTGGCTACTCTTCCAGAAGTTTGGAGCTTAACTCCCAGCAATCACATGGTGGCTCACAACCATCTATGGTGGGATCTGATGCCCTCTTCTGGCAAAAAGTCAACAGGGCACTCAAATACATAAAATAAATAAGTAAAAAGTTTTTAAAAATAAAAATAATCAGCATTAGTCAAGAGGATTACAACACAGAGACTACAATGTGCTTCAGATTCAAGACATGTCTAGTGTTCTTCAGCTCAAGCAAAGCTGCTGCCTCTAAATGCAGTCCAACTGTACCTGAAACATGTTATCATCCCTGCTGCTGCTACTCTGCTTGGAAGATGCCAGCGCTCTAGACGTCTCACCAGGCTTTTGCTTCTTCACAGGCTTTTCTGGAACCACTTGCTTTTTCCTCTTTAACTTGAAAGAAAAGGTAAGAACACACACATGTCAAGTTCAAAAGATTTCATTACCTTTAAAGAGTTAAAGAACCAAAAAGTTTCTTGATTCATTAAAAGAAATACATGAAAAAAATTAACATGACTCTAGTCTGCAATTACAACTAAATGTGTCTCTAAACTCTTCTCAGAATCTCCAAAGATACTTCAGATATTACAATAGTGATTTTGTGGACCAGAATTTATACAATACTTCTTGGAAAGTAGCCTACAATGAGCAAACTTTTGGAAACCACAAATCTACCAAAAGTTTTCCTTTACTTTAAAAAAAAAAGTATGGTGGTACACCCTGTAACCCTGAGGTTCAGACAGCAAAGCTGAAGATCAAGGACAGTCTAGGCTATAGACAGTGACTGTCTCAAAAAAAAAAAAATAACAATAGCATATCTATGACTAAGATATAAATATTTATTAACTCTTTGTCAATTCCAAAAGGAATCTGAACTGTTCTCAAGAATGTATGCTTCACTTCCAGTCTAGTCTACACAGCAAGCTCCAGGCTGCCAGGCATACACAATGAAGCCCTGTTGGAGGGCTGGGAGAGGGGAGTGTTGCAACACATGCTTAGGAAAGGGAAGTTATTTTATGCCAGGCACTGAAGCTCAACAACTCAGAAACTTCAACACAAAGAATACTGAAGATAGGCAGTAATATGTTAAGACTAGCACTCAATCTTATATTTTAGAAGCAGCACTAGCATAAAAGCATTAAAAGAAAAAAGAAAGAAAAAAACCATGTAAGTTCCCAGCCCAACAGTAGAGGGCAGACATGTTCCTTCTTAGTGGACAAGTACAAACTACTATTTCAACGTTACTAAACTTACTATGTTAAATTTGATAAAGCTAGGTTAAAAAACGCACTTAAGTAAGCTATGAAATAAAAAGCATGGACACATTTAATATAAATGCGTACAGAATTAACAGTACTATGCAAAACAAACTACAAAACTCAGCTCAGCTAGCAAAAGGCAATTTTGTGGACCAGTGCATGCCCAGCAAATAACGTCACTATAAATTACTTACATAAACATACTTAGATGTCACACTGATACAAATTTTAAAGTGATTTCTTCAAGAATAGCTCTATGTATGAAGATTGAACCCTTCTTCATTTTAACCTTATAAATGGTACTATAGTCTATCTCCACTTTCATAGGCTCCAACTTCCCCAAATTTCCCCTATAAAGAACTTCCTTCTGTTAGGTAGTACAAAGTAGGCAGAAAAACAAGATAGATAGATAGATAGATAGATAGATAGATAGATAGATAGATCGATAGATAGATAAAATTAAAAAATTAAAAATTAAAGAAAAAGGAAAAAAGAAAGGAAATGAAAGAAGCAGGGAAGAGGGCAGCTGTTGTTTTAAAAAAAAAATTCATAAAACAGGGTCCCCAGTATCCCCGGTGACCTTGAACTTCTGATTCTCCTGCTTCCATCTCCACAGTGCTGGGGATCAAACCTAGGGCTTCCTGAGGTAGACGAGCAATCTACCAAAACTGAACTACATCACCGTCCCTGCTTGCTGCTTTTAAACATTTGCAAACCATAGGTCAACTAACTACTCACTAATAACTTTTTCCACAAAATAAGTAAACAAATAAGGATGAATGCGATTTGTTCGATTTCCAGGATATGAACGTTTACCCAGATATAAATTTCTATCAAGATACAGCTGTGTGGAAGGAAGTCTTGACCACAAGATGGGCTGCTCCGTTACACTTCACCGATGTGATCAACTAAGTGGAATGAAACTGACAACACTGTGTCATCTACTGCAGAAAAAGCTTATTGTGACAAAATAGACAATTTTGTGTTTGCTGTGCTGGATGACTTTAATAAAAGCAATTATCTTTCAAACTTAAAATGTATTAAAACTCAGTAATGTACTAAAACTCAGTAATGAGGGGGGAGCAATGACTGAGAAAGTCATCAAAAAATGCTTTCATTCAAAACTTCAGTCATGCAGCCCAATAGTGATGACTTACTATCTACACATTAGGCAGATTTTTGGAAATTTTATTTATTACTATATTTTGTGCGTACCAAACTTGTGATGCTTGTATGTGGTACATGAGGTCAGAGGGCAAATTTGGCATAGCTGGTTCTCTTGGTATCGTTGTAGACGAACAGGGACCAAACTTAGGTAGTCAGGTTTGGTGGCAAGGGCCTTTCTTTACCCACTGAACCACCTCAACAGCCTAGACTAAGCAGATTTTTGAATGACACAGATTTCTAAATAATGGTAAAGTAGTGTCTTCAACCTTATTAAAATTCTAGTGCTCTAGAGTCTAAGAAAACATTCCTGTGACTTTAGGTTACTAAAGGTGCTCAATAGAAGACTTGTCTGAGCTGGGCCTATACTCATAGCTACTCATGAGATTAAGGCATACAGACAAGAGTCCAAGGTCAGTTCGGAGAACTCATTGAGACCCTGTCTTAAATAAAAAGTAAAGAGGGGGTAGGAACATAGCTGAGCTGTGAGCACTTGCCTGGGATGCACTAGAACCTCAAGGACAGCACAAAGACAACCTCTAATACCTGGTTTAATGCCTACAGATGAGTTTGGAAGCTCATACTCCACTCAAGTGGTCCATCTGCCATCTACCTTTACAAAACTACCCTTGCAGATTCTCTCTCTTACATTCTGAATCACGCATTGGTCGCACAATTCCAGAACTCAGGGAAATCTGAGGTGGTTGGAGGTGGTAAAGAATATGTAGCAAAACATATCTAAAAAGACTACCTAGTTTTTCACTTCCAAACTGGATTATAGAGGAATTAATGTACTACAAATTTGGTACAATAAAACTACTTGGTACAGTAAAATTTACCTTTTTTTCAACCTCGCTGTCAGAATCACTGCCTGAAGAGCTTGAAGAAACAAGTTCCTTTGATTTAGGCATTCTGAAAGAAAATACATTACAAGAATAATTTACACGATGCTCTATTACCTTCATCTTAGCTCTCTTTCAGTCAAAAAAAGTTCCATGGCTCATTCTGCCATTTTGTGGTACTGGAGTCATTACACACTGGACCCATGTCTAAATTGCAAATAACAAGCACAGCCAAATACTCTGAACTCAGGGCAAAGAAATAAAAGCCATGTGCACATTCCTTCACCTCTTTCTCCAAGTCAATGGGTCTTTTCAAGAACAGATTTTAGAGGGGTTATAAAATTTATGGGTAGACTGCAAGAAAGCAGCTGAGAACAATTACTTTAAAATCAAAAGACATATAAGTAAGCAATTCCACTCACACTAGGGTAAGAACTGATGTAGAATTAGAAGACTAGCTCCAACGTAAGAAAAACAGCTTGTCTATGAAAGTGTGATACCTAATTAATTTCGCCATTATTAATCATCTCTTACCTGATTTGTAAACACTAACTTTCACCTTGTAGCCTGTACCATCAGAGTTCATAATGTTACACACAGTTCACAGCATTTTGCACTGCTTTTTCTACTTTAGTAAATAAGTAAAATTTGAGGGTTCTGTGTGCAGAGCAAAACCACCAGAGAGGCACACAGACCAGCGCTTGCTGTTTACTTAACGCCCAAGCATAAAACAAAGGGCAGACTATCTTAAGTCTAACCCAATTTTCAAGGAATCCTAAGACATGTCCTAATTCCTTTTCAAAATTCTTATACCAGGTGGCAAAAAGCTAATTACCAAAGTATGTATGGATTAAATGGCCTAATAACACAGCACACTTTGTAAAGAAAAAGACTTCAGATTTCCCCTCCCAGGTCAAAAAATTATAACCCAGCTCTCTAAACCAAACTGGCATTCAATGTAAAAACCTGTAACCCAGTTCTCTAAACCAAACTGGCATTCAATGTTCCAAAACAGAAGATCAAGGCCAAAGTGTGCTATCCAAATCCTGATCATTAAATTCAAAACGCTCAAATCAAGCCAGCACGACCATACTGAACACAACTGGCAAGGCGCATAACCAGTTTCGTTCGCTTTTCCTCTGGCTGCTCCATTTCACAACCCAGTCGCCAAAATCAAGTTAGTTTTGGTTTCTCAAGGTTGTTGTTCACGCAACTACCCAAAAACCTGTTTTGAAAAGATTATTAAAGTGAACATACACATTTTTTCATGTAAACTGCCACCTTATCTATCTGCCATAACGAAAAGCTGTCTAGGGAACTAAAATTGTTTCAAAGAACCACGTCATTGTCTAACCTAAATCTACCCAGTAAGAAAACAGTGGAATGGGAACGAAAGCCCGCCCTTCCCTTAAACTTTGACTTTTAACTTTCATTGAAGCTTTACTGGGTTGGTTTCTTTGGAGGTCGGGGAGCTTTGTGATTAGAGCAAATGATAACTAAAGGGGAGACTGTAGCGTTTACATGGGATCATTCGGTGACTTGGGGGGGGGGGAGGTGACAACATCGCAGGGGGCAGGGCACTCGAGAGTGGGAAGGCGCGGGGCGCGTGGGGGTCGCGGCCCGGAAGCTCCTCTAGGCCCCGCGGCGAGGGCTGGGGCTCCAACCGGTCTGAGGAAGGGGGCGTGGGGCGCCGAGAGCGTGCGGGCGAGGAGGGCCTTGCGCCAGCGCCATCTTATCCTCGCCGCCCCGGAGACCGGCCTTGTGCGCCGAGGCGCGCCCCCCGACCCTCACCCCGCCGCCCGGGGCCGCCGTCCCCGAGGCCTTCCCGAGCCGATGGTCCGCGCGCCTCCGCCCGGTGCCCCGCCACATTGTCCTAGGAGCGCGCGGCCACCGCTCGCGCCTCCCCGCCCGCCTGCCCGCCCGTCCGCGCCCACCACCTCGGTTCGGCTCCCGGCGCCGCCGCCACACGGGGCCCGGGGCTCAGGGGCGCGGGGAAAGAGCGGAGGCCCGTCAAGGATGCCGTTTCTCGCAACCAGGGCGGGCACAGGAGCGAAGGCTCCGCGGCAGCCCGGCGGGGAAACGGGGTTGGCCCGGCCGCGGCCTCGAGGAAGGGGTCTGGGGGTCCCGCGCACACTCACGCTCCGCTCCTGCAGTCCAACAGCCTCTAGCTCTCTCCCTCGCTCGTTCGGGACTGACAGAGAGCCGGAAGTGACGGCAACTTAGAGGCTCTGGCTCCGCCCCATGGCACGGAGGACACGTGACGGGGCGGGGCCTCTCCGCCCAACCGGCTACCGGCCCTTTCCAGGGCTTTAAAGGGACCGCCGCAGATCCTGAAATGGATGCTCCTAAAATGGGAGAGGGCACCACACCACAGTGAGATGCCAAAGAGATTGGGCCTGACCTGAAAGATAGTGAGGTACAAATGAAACATGAATGAGGGAACTTCGTGATTGCTAACTAAACGCTGTACTGAAATGAAGGAGCTATGTTGATAAAGATCGTGTTGACCCATTTGCCCACAAACAATCTTCCTGTTCCACCTTTAATCTGTGACTCAGGCTGCTAAAATCCAAAGGAAGCAAGCCAGAGGCTCAGGATTTAATCCTGGAAGGTCCAAAAAATCTTGCAGATCTCACACGCCACACAACCTTCTTCCTAAAATGAAGTTCTGGGGGTACAAAGTAGTTGTGGTTTGAATATCAAATGCCCTCTGTGGGCTCACGTGCTGGGGACCTTGGTTGTCAGCTGATGGCCTTTATAGAAGATTGGCTCCTTAGGGCTCTGTCCTAATCAGTGAGTTAATGCTCTGATATAGTCATAATTTGAGGACCTTATTGCAAGGCGGCGAAAAGTAAGTAAAACCTGGTTGGGGAAGGCCAGGGTGTTTCCTGGGGGAGGGGAGGCTCCATCTTACCCTGGCCCGGTCCTGTATTCCCTTTCTTCCAGAAGCTTTCTCCTCCACAGGTTCCCCTGGACTTGATGCCCTGCCTGTCACCATTGGTCTAGAATAACAGGAGCTAAGTACTGGAGACCATATCTGGGAGCCATACCGAATCTTCACCCCTTTACATTGTCTGCACACGGATACAGAGTCACAGATGAAATCCATTCCACAAGCAGATTGTTAAACATGTGTTTTCGATGGTTTCCTACTGTAGCCAGCAATGAATATGGAGCTGTTTATCACAAAGATTTACCCTGAAGCATTTTACGGATACTGACTATCCTAATACTCCAAAGTTGTAACATTGTCTCCTGTTACACAGCTACAAAGTTAATAAATGATTCAAACCCTGTCTTGACTCACACTACCTACTAAGGGTAAGGAAGTGCGCGGCCCTTCCCTGCTGAGTACAGTGCCCAGCTAGAGAAACAAGGGAGAGTTCCTTGTCTACGAAGCTCTAAACATAGGCAAACAGACACACAGGTTACCCTGGAGACAAACAGACGCACAGGTTACCAGGTTACCCTGGAGAAGATCGCTGTGGGCAATGAGGAGGGATCTGCCTGGTTCTGAAATACCTTCATCGGGACTGGAATTCACAGATACAAAGTTTCACTTAAAATTTGTGCCTGTTTTTACATTGTATAGGTATACTTCGATAAACATTAAAATAAAAAAATAAACAAAAAATGTAAACCATTGAACTGTGCCCTGGCACAAAGACAGTTGCTGCAACTGTAAATAGAGAACGGAGGTGCCTCACTCAAGGCCAGCCCGATCTTGGTGAAATTGCCTTTCAAGTCAACTTTACAGCAGCCGACAACGAAAGACCAAAGGGGAGAGAGAATAAGGGCCATCATTTTGGATTCTGTAAATCAAACTCTTCACAATTTTAAGATTCAGAATGTGGGGCAAAGGGGGGGGGGAGTCAAAGGGATCCAAGAGGTGCAGAAGAGCAAAGGGAGGGAGAACGACCTGGAAGAGAAACCCTGTTGCAGACCAAAGGTGCCAAAGAAGCAAGGGAGGGGCGGTAGATGAAAATCTGAGGGAGCGCTGGAATCTTCTACATAGGGAGTTACCGCAGTCCTGTGACTCCCACCCACTCCACCCACACGGAAGAAAAACGCTATACTATAAGGGGAGCTGCGGGGATGGAATAGAACAGTGTATGTTAAGGGAGTGAAAAGCAGAGAACGGAGGAGACTGAGTCATCGTCTTGTGCAAACATCCATCTCTGCTCTTCAGAACGGCTTGACTTAGAAGAACTAAAATACAACAAAAATCCAAATCAATTCTAGCATCTGGTCATAATAAAAATGAGCCCTACAGGACTGGGGAGATAGCTCGGGGGTAAAATGTTCACTGTGCACACATGAGGACCTTGAATAAATGCCCTGCACCTATGAGCTGGGTGTGGCAGCTCTTATCTGAAACACAGCACTGGAGGAAAATGGGGGGGGGGTAGACAGGAGGGTACCTCGTGCCATGGCCAGCCAGACTGGCTGAATGAGAGTTGCATCCTCACTAAAAGAGCCTGTCTAAAAACTAGGATGGACAGCAATAGAGGAAGACATCCAAAATCAACCCCCAGCTCTTATGCATGCACACACGTGTATACCCACGCATACATACACAACACACACACACAAAACAACACTAACTTTAATGGTGCCTGATGAAGTCGAGGCATAGAGTTCCCTGTCGACCTGGAGTTACAGGTGGTTGTAGCCACCCATTGTAGGTGCTGAAAATCCAACTCTACTCTTTTGCACAAGCAGCGCGTGCCTGTAACCCCTGAAACATCTCTCCAGTCCTTAATATTTTAAATCCTTTGAAAAATGTAACTTTGCTGGGCAGTGGTGGTGCATGCCTTTAATCCCAGAGGCAGAGGCAGGCAGATCTCTGTGAGTTTGAGATCAGCCTGGTCTACAAGAGCTAGTTTCAGGACAGGCTCCAAAGCTACAGAGAAACCCTGTCTCGAAAGAAAAAGAAAAAGAAAAAATGTAACTTCGTGGCTGGAGAAATGGCTCAATAATTAAGAGCACTGGCCACTTTTCTAGAGGACCCAGATTCAATTCCAGTACCACATGGCAGCTCACAACTGCTCCACTTCCAGGGCATCTGACACCTTAACAGGCATACGTGCAGGCAAAACACCAATAATAAAAAGTAAATAAAATAAAAATCTTTAAAGAAATGCAACTTCAAAATCCACCTAAATCATGTATAGAGCTAATGTTGATATGCTTAAAATTTCTGAGTTCGATGGTACTTGTGTGTAATCCCGTCATTTAGGAAATCTGAAGCAGGAGGGCTGCCGTGACTTTAAAACCATTCCAGGCCAGAAAGATTGCACTGGACTCCCCTGGAACTGGAGGTACAAACACTTGTGAGTTACCTTGGGTGCTGGGAATCAAACCTGGGTCTTCCAGAAGAGCAGTCAGTGCTCTTCACCACTAGGCCATATCTCCAGCTCCCAAAACCTTTATTTTATTTTATTTTATTTTATTTTATTTTTAACTGGGTGGGTAGAAATGTGTGGGCACATGAGAGCAGGTGGCTATGGAGGCCAGAGGAATCAGATTCCCTGGAGATGGGATTACAGGCAGCTTTCAGATGTGGGCTGCCCAACATGGGTTCTGGGAACTGAACTTGGGTCCTCTGCAAGAATAGAAAACACTCTTAACTCCTGAACCATCTCTTCAAGTCCACCTTTTATTAGTATAAGTTTGTTTCGTACTCATTTGTCCTGAGATTCTTGTTTTACGTGAGTAGAGGTCTCAGAACTCTTTATGAGGTAAGTAAGCATATGGAATAGCATAGTACTTGACTGGGAATATACACACACTTTTAATAACACATATGACAGCTTAAGTCTCTTAGTGCGCTATGAACATGCACATCTCCATTAACCTAATTTAGACTCCCACCTGTGCACTGCAGAGACCACTCAGCAGTTAAAAGTACTGACTGCTCTTCTAGAGGACCCAGGTTCAACTCCTAGTACCCACATGGTTGATGTAGGAGAGTCTTCTGTTTTGTGTTGATTTCATTGGTTAAATAATGAAACTGCCTTGGCCTTTTGATAGAGCAGAAAATTAGGTGGGTGGAGTAGACAGAACAGAATGCTGGGTAGAAGGCAGTGAGGCAGACACCATGGCTCTCCTCTCTGAGATGGATACTAGTTAAACTCATGCCGGTAAGCCATAGTCAAGTGGTGATACAGAGTATTAGAAATGGGTTATAAGAATATGTAAGAGTTAGCCAATAAGAGGCTAGAACTAATGGGCCAGGTAGTATTTAAATAAATATAATTTGTGTGTTGTTATTTCAGGTTATAAGCTAGCTAGCCAGGCAGCTGGGAGCCAGGCTGTGGGAAGCAGCCCACCACTCCTTTTACAACAAATGGCACCCATTGTGGATGACTGTATCCACATAAAGCCTGAGACAGCTTGGGAAGCAATTCTAGAACAAAATGACAACATTGCACATGGTTTCTTGGTAGCAGCATTCTCTTGGCTGGGCTCTGCTTGCTAGAGGCAAACACTCTCATTTAAGAGAGGCTTCCTGACTCAGCTTTAGCTGCAAAACCTTGCAGCTCTTTTAAGAGGTCCTACCACGAAACACTTAAATGGTGTTGATGAAAAACTGAACACATGCCTTTCAATTTTCAGCCGTAGCAGGAAAAAAGCTGCGTCGTTTTAAAATGCCAGCTTTCTGGACTGTCCTGCCAGGGCAAATTCTGACTCTTTTGAGCAGGCGGTCCCAACTACAGAGATTTTGAGTGTTGTTTCTGGACACACTGTTGCAGATTGCTTGCTGGCAAGGACCTTAAAATGCCATAGAGTTATGACAATAAACGTGGCTACAGCCGGTACCTCAGCCCTGAGGTTGAAATCGTAGAAAGTTAAGAAATGGGCTGGATCTAGCTGTCAAAGCCACGGCTTTAGTCCTACCAATATTGCTTGGTAAATTAAAGACTCATGTAGTCAGAAAAAGAGAGATATACAATAAAGAGAGATTCAAAGACGAAGAAAACTTCTCAATGTTTTACAGTGTGTTAAAATATATGCAGGTTAAAGGTTAAAACTCTTAAAGTTAAAAAAGAGAGAGAGAGAGAGAGTAGTTGGGTGTGGTGGTACATACCTTTAATCCCAACACTTGAGAGGCAGAGGTAGGTTAACCTCTGAGACTTCAAGGGGCAGAGGTAGATTGACCTCTGTGACTTCAAGGTGTGGTATCACACACCTTTAATCCCAAAGCTAATCTGTGTATCTCCACGAGGCTGTGGCTTACCAGCAAGATTCTAAACGGCATCTGTCTCTGATGGGAAAACATGGCTTTTCTCTGACTCTGCCCTTCTTTCTCCCAGCATTCAGTTTAGTTTTCCCTGCCTAGCTCTGTTCTATCCTATCACAGGCCCAAAACAGCTTCTTTATTAACCAATGGTATTCACAGCATACAGAGGGGAATCCCACACCAATGGCACTTTATTCCCACTTCTACACAGGATTTAGAAGGGGGAAGAGTCAAGACTTTGACCCAAAATTAGCTAAGAATAAGTTTCCTACACTAACTAAACAAGTGATTGTCAATGACGGTCATAGAAAACTCAAGGAAGTCACGATTCTTGAGAGTTTAGATTTGTAGCAAAGGAGCTAAACCAGCAATGCACAGAGAGGAAGAAGCAAGAACTAAAGGAAGGACAGCTCGTGTTCTGGGAATCCAGTGCACATAGATGAGGTAGTTCAGCAGCCTGTGGTTCCACTTCCAGGCTAAAACAGGAAGGCAGATCTCAGCCCAGAGAGACTAGAAGAACACAGCTTCCTCCAGAAAACCTTGGAGAACCCTAGCAAGACTGGCTGCTGAAGGGATGGTAGCACCAACAGGGTCATCTGTACATTAAAGGATGTGGTGTCTCTGGATGTCTGGAGACACCTAGGATGGGCTCGTCTGGATCATACAGAAGGAAAAAACAAACGGAAGGCCTGTCCCCCAATGCAGACATTCTGAGGAGCTGGAAAGAAAGAGAGCGCAACTCACAGAGCCAATGTTTATCTCTGCTCATTCATTCCTTGAAGTTCTAACTGCCAGTGGGGTGCTATTGAGAAGGAAGACCTTGGAAGATAATTCCGCAGCCAGAGAACGAAAATGAAAATTCATCTCCTAAACAGCATGAAACAGGGAGGGAAAACTGAAAATGGCATGAAGCCTGTCTCCAATGGCATCTTTCCTCCAAAAGGCTGTATCTCTTGCGCCTCCACAAATAGTGCCACCAACAGGGGACATTCGTAGTGAAACCACTGCACTTGCTCTGTCTTATCTGCTGAGAAACTGGAAAATTACAGCGGAGACAGAGGAGGAAGGCACCGGCAAGTGCTATATGTTCACCTCGTGTTACATAGGTTCAGGTTTGATAGACTGTTTCCAGGTCAGAAAGTCAGCAGCCATCAGAAACCAAGAGAGTAACATTTGCTCTGTATTGTGAAACAATGTCCTCTGGGCATGACATGGCCATTGCCCTTTTAAATCTCTCAAAGCTGTGGTTACCAGCACAGGGACTGGACAGCACATCCATGTTCCATATTAGGGGGAGGGCCCAATGGTTTTATAGGCAGTTAACAGTCGGTGGGGGATGGGAGGGAAGAGGCTTCATTCCTCCCATTCTCCCCCCCACCCAACTTCCCCTTCTCCCATAGGATGTTTATACAGTTGAAGATTACTGGGTAGGTGAGAGACGTTTTCTTCAGTGGTATAAGCACTCAGAAGTTGCCCCATATTCCCGTAAATAAACCCTCATTCGATTAGTAACCATAACCTAACTCATTGGTTCTGCTAGCTAGACTTAAGGGGAAGCCTTCTTTTTGGTCTGCCACCATCGCCAAACCTGGGGTAAACTCATGATCATCTACCCTGGGAAAGCTCATGCAACACTCTGAGAGCAGCTGCCGGCAAAGTCCCTCATCTGGAGCCTAAAGGAGACAGTTTTGATAGACTAAGAAGGGAAAAGGAAGATCTGTGGTTATTCCCCAAAAGACAGACCCAAGAATCACTAAAATTTTCGCAAACAAGCTGCTACAAGTTCATACTTTACATGCTCGTGGAAAGTAACTTTCATAGTCCAATGTGAAAAACTTTTCATTCCTAAGGTTTAATGCTCCTTACACAAATAATTACAAACGCGTGTTCTATGAAGGTCATACGCAATGAGTAACAGAAACCATATTAAGGAAGCATTTAATTTTCAAACTGCTGAGCATTTTTTTCCCTAAGGTGACTTTTGTGAATCCGGTACTAAAGCTTTTCTTAGCTCCAGTTTTCATTAGAAATACTGTGTCGCTTTTTATAGGAGAATGCACTTTATAACAGCAAATACACGCGTGTACCGTTGTGAGGGGCGAACAGTGTACGTCTCCTATGAGCTGTGCCAGCGTTATTTAATGTGCTATAAAATAGTGTGGTCAGTTTCTAGTAATGCCATAACTCGCATCTCAAAGGGCTTTCTCCTTCAAGAGTCGTCTTGGAGACTGTACAAGTACCACAATGGTTCTGACATTGGCCAAGGTTAATTTTTTAGAATTCTTTGAGAAAGTAGTTGACTTGAAGCATCATCTTTCTGTGTCCCTGTGACAAGAAATGCTTAGCTTTTGAGGCCATTTCCCGCTTGTAAAACACTAAAGTGTTTTCTAGAAATCAGACCAGTAAAGTGAGTAATGAAGACATTGCTAAGAGAATGAGCTTCTAACGACCCCTAACCGACCCCACTAAAGAGTTGGGTTTTTTTAAGGAGCGCAAGTGTGAAAGCAGTGTCTGAATAAATAGGCAATCTCTCGAAAAGACACCAGGCAGAAGTTCACATGTGGTATTACTTGCAGAATTTTCACAGCCCTTCACTTTTAACATGCATACGATATTGCCACGCTTGTGTTAGTGGAACCAATTGAAAACACCAACCAATATCACTTCTCCTTACTTGGGACCCAACGCTAAGCTAGCATTGGCCAATCGTACCCCTAGCAAGGTCCAGAGCAAGAACAGTGGCCAACACTGCCGTGGGTCCAGTTGAAATAAGGACTTGATCTGCTACAAGCCCTGCAGATGCACTGACCAGGGACAAGAGACCTGAATGACATCTATACTAGTAAACCCAAATAGAATACAGTTGGGCAGCAACACCTCTGGGCTGCTGTGAGTTCTACACAGCTAGAT
Source organism: Myodes glareolus (assembly GCF_982192425.1). Classification (NCBI taxonomy): domain Eukaryota; kingdom Metazoa; phylum Chordata; class Mammalia; order Rodentia; family Cricetidae; genus Myodes; species Myodes glareolus. Next base: position 54,123,114 of record NC_142040.1, read on the forward strand.
AGGAAGCTCAACTCCAACAATCACAGAAAGGAACAGCTGGGTCAGTGTTACAAGGCCATTTGATCAAATTTTGAGAGCTTCATCTTCAGTAACTGTTGCTTGAAAGCAGTCGACTTCCTCACTTTCTGTTTTGCAGTGTTAACTGTGATCAGTGAACCTAGACAGACAGACAGACTGGTACCTCAGTCTTCTCAAAGCTTTGCTCTTTAGTAACACATCTGTATAAATATCCTTGTTCCTGGGTTACACCTGCCTGAGTGTCAAGAATTAAGTAAACAAACTGTTAGATGCGTTCCTTGAAATGACAACACAATGTGTCCCAATGTCCAAAGGAAGAAACTGCCGCCCACACTGTTGTTGCTCCTTCTCCAGCAGCTCCTTTTCACGCTTTCAAAGGACTGAAAAAGGCCAGAAAGAAGACAAGAGCTAGAGCACTGCCCTCGTCACCACAGGTGGTTCAAAAGAGAACTGGGCTATTTCACAAACAAGAGCAATGAACCATCCCCACAGGTATGGACAGCAATTAGCATTTTGAAACCATGAACCATGCAGAGTAATGTCAAGATTCAGTTGATTATTTTCTTTGATGACATTTACCAACAGCTCAAGTCGAAAACAAAAAAAGAAAAGAAAAGAAAATTTAAACTATTCAGCCGGGAGGTGGTGGCACATGCCTTTAATCCCAGCACTCGGGAGGCAAAGGCAGGAAGATCACTGTGAGTTCGAGGCCAGGCTGGTCTACAAGAGATAGTTCCAGGATAGGCTCCAAAGCTACAGAGAAACCCTGTTTTGAACAACAACAACAAAAAAAAAAAAAACAAAAAGAAAAAAATTTAAACTATTTCAAAGTAATACCTCATCCCAGTCAGAAAATCAGAATGGTCACCATTAACAAATTTGACCAAAAACACATTGGATAATGTGGAGAATGTGGGAAAGAGGAAGCAAAGGAAGCCTTACCCACTGCTGACAGGAAATTAGTACTGAGGTTTCTAAAAAAAAAATTGAAAATAGAGCTGCCAGCTGATCAATCTATACAACTCTTGGGCAACCCCAAGAACTCCACAACCTTACCAGACAGATACATGCATATCTGTGTTTATTTCTGCTCTACTCGAAATAGCAAGGAGGTGGAACCAGTCTTGATGCCCATCAACTGATGGATGGATAACGAAAATGTGGTAGATAAAAACACGGGAAATTCCTTTAGCTATGAGGAAAAATGAAATTTGCAGGAAAATGGATAGATTTAGAAAGTATAATATTAAGTAAGGTACTACTCAGATTCAAAAGTTCAAACAACACATGTTCTTGCCCATAGGCAGTGTCTATCCGTGTGTGTGTGTGCACATGCACACACACACACGCATGTGTTAGGATAAAAATCTAAAACTAGAAAGGAGATCAAGAGAGTAAAAAGAGGTGATGATGTAGGTAGGATGAAGAGTGACCACAAGCTTCTGACAGTTGAGTCGTCTCTCTAGCCCCCAGTTTAAGAATTCTTAAATTATTTAAAAATTAAATTAGAAGATTGGGTGTGGTGGTGCATGTCTGCCTTTAATCCCAGCACTTGGGTGGGGGTGCAGAATCAAGCAGCTGTCTATGAACTCAAGGCCACTGGAGTCTATTGAAATCCACACTAGTTAGGGCTACCTAGTGAGATGAAATTGTATCTCAATAAACAGTAAATACATACATAATTAATTAATTTAATTAGGACCAGTGAGATGGCTCATCATTAAGAGCCCTTGCCACCATGGCTGACAACCTGAGTTCAGTCCAGGGAAGCTACTTGAAGGAAAGGGGAGAACCAATTATCATGTTTTTAAAAGATAGGGGGCTATAAAGATTGCTCCATGGTTAAGAATACTTGCTGCTCTTTCAAAGTGTGCAAGTTTAGTTCCCAGCACCCACTTTATGCCTCTCATTAATAACCAACTGTAATTCCCATCCCAGGAGATCCAGTTCTGTCTCTGGCCTGTTGTAGGAAGCTGCTTGTTTGTTCCCGGCTGCCCAGACTCGAAATAACCACATCGAAACCATATTATTTGCAATACTGCTTGGCCAATAGCTTAAGCATATTTCTGGCTAACTCTTATATCCTAAACTAATCCATTAATCTGTGTTTTGCCAAGTGGCTGTGGCTTACCCGGTAAAGTTCTGGCATCTGTCTCTAGCAGGGCTACATGGCTTCTCTCTGACTCCACCTTCTTTCTCCCAGCATTCAGTTTAGTTTTCTCCACCTAGCTCTACTCTTTTGTCCTATCATAGGCCAAAGCAGATTCTTTATTCATTAACCAATAAAAGCAACACATATACAGAAAGACTTCCCACATCACTCGCCTCCACAGACACCTACACAGCAAGTATCCACACACAGACATATGCATACTAAAATAAAAATAACTCCTATAACATTAAAAGACATGAAATTGGAAGAAAAAAAAACAGAATGCAAGAGAAGGTGATTGCTAGGGTGCATGATAAAAATAACAGAATTTCCTCCTTGAGGGGAAAAAAAATCAATCGGTAAAAAAGCATTTCCTTCTTCAGCTGTGACTGAACCTCATGAAACGCCATCCCGGACGACACACCCTGTGCAGTCTGGCAGGTGTGAAAAGCAGGCATTCTTAGCCAAGAAGGAGAACTAAGCTGTTTTCACTTTGACTCACCCTTGTTTGTGTGTGACCAAAATAATGCTATTTATAAAAGTTTCTGAAATCAAAGTGTTAATCCGTTCAGGGAGCCTTCGAGGCAGTTTCCTGAACGTTGCTTCGGTCTCTGCCCATTCAGAGCCCTCAGCTGTCATGACTGGGAGCCCGGAGGAAGAGGTGCAGGTGAGAAGGTGGGATGCGGAGACTACAGCTACCCTTGCCCAGCTTCCTTCCGTGTCCTCTTACAGAGGCAAACCACAGGCTCGGGACATTACCACTGCATCCTGCTGGTGCTGTAAATGTACAGCCGACGCTATCAGCCATAGCATTGCTGCTGTTGTGTTCGGCCTGCTTGTTATTGGGTAGAAAGTATGCATTGTATATGCATGCTGCGCGCTAGCTGTTGAATAAACAGGAACTGTTTCTTTAGTCCTAGAAGATGAAGTCAATAACAACTGAGCTTGACTGACCTGGAAAAGTGCTGGGCCAGCCATTTGGGAACAAAAGCAAAGCAACTGCTACCGGTGTGACGCTTCCTTCCACAGAGATGAAAACTGAGCCAGGATCCATGGTGACAATGACATTTCTTTGTAAACATACTAAAAGCCTCTAAACCGCGTACTCTTAAAGTGGGTGAACTTATGCTAGGTGAGTTCTATTTCCGTTTTCTAAAAAGACGGTAATTAAAGAGTGGCTAGCATGTGCCGGGATTCTGAGTTAGATTCTGGGTAAAAAACAAAAACAGACAAACAAAAACAAAAAACACACAAAAAATGTAAAGCTGGTCCTTTTGAGTCTCCAACTATGTGTCAGATGTGGTCCTAAGTCCTTTGCAGATATTCTCTGCATTTCTTAAGAGAACAAGGAACTCTTAAAGATGAACAGATGCACAGAGCCCCTTGTTCAAAATCACACATCTAAGACTAGATAAAATCATATGATCTATCACTTAGTAGGTGATTTTGTGTTCACATGTCATGAATTAGATGCTCAGTTAGTTATTTCGTGTGCAAATGTCATCAGTCGGTTGGCCAGCTGACTGACTGGTTGGTGGGTTTGATGCTAAGGACCAAATCTGTAACTTCTCACAAGGTAGACAAGTTTTACCTCTGAGTTACAATTGCACCCCCCACTACACACACCTTTCATTTGTTTGTTTGTTTTGAGATGGGAATCTCACTAAGAGCTCAGGCTAGCCCTGAACTCTCTCTGTAACCCAGGTAAGCTTCAAATTTGCAGTTCTCTGGACCTACTTCTTGAGTAACTGAGATGACAGACCTGACCCAACAGGCATGATATTTTGGTTTTTTTTGAAACAGAATCCTAGCACATAACCCAAGCTATCCTCAGACTTTTGGTCCTCTTACCTCTGCCTCCCAAGCACTGTGATTACAGATATTTACCACCATGCCCAGCTCAAACATCATCCTTTCTTACAGTTCAGCTTAACTGGGAATATGTATCTGTATTCTCATTGTACCCGTCGGACTATTGTATCTAGACTGTGTAGCAAAGAACCACAAAAAGGAATGAGCCCACATCCGTGAATGACAACACACCCCAGAAAACACTTCATATAGACAAGAAGTCAGCTTCTCTGTGTGAACCACAAAGAACTTTAGTTATGTCTGGTATAATGCCTGGAACCACTTGCCCTAACTAATAGACCAGAGCCATCGAACCCCAGTGCTGGCCGTTTAAATCTAATGATAGCTAAGATACAATGCACAGAACACTGGAAGCAACAATAGAAGTGAGGAACCTCCCTACCAATAAAGTAAGTGATGGACCGTAGGGCTAACTCAGCAGAGAACACCAAACGGTGGCTTAGGCAAGTCAGAAGCTTGCAGGCAAACAACATAGGAATGAAGGACTGTCTGGAAGATGCTATTAGAGAACCAAGCTACCCCTAGCACCCTATTTCAGCAGTCATTCTGGGAAGAAAGATTAGAATAACAACAATAGTGTACGCCAGTCAAATCTACTCCCGTTTTTTATTAACTGATTGTTGATTGTAAGACCCATTCTCACATAGCCCAACCTGCCTCAAGCTCACTGTGTGTCTTAGCCAGGGTTCCATGAACAAAAGTGACCCGGGGAGGAAAGGGTTTATTTCAGCTTATGCGTCTGAACCACAATCCATTATGAAAGGAGGTTGCAGCAGGAACCTGGAAGCAGTAACTGAAGCAGGGGCCAGGGAGGAGTCAGGAGCAGCACCTCCCAGTCTGAGCTAAACCCTCCTACATCACTCGTCAATCAAGAAAATACAGCACAAACTTGTCCCCAGGCCAGTCTGGTGGAGTCATTTTCTCAGTTGAGGGTGTCCCTTCTACAAGGACTCCAGCATGCGTCAAGTTGACATAAAACTAGTCAGCACACAGTGTAAAAGGATGACCTTGAACTTCTGATCTTCCTTCCTACAGGCATGTGCCACCATGCCCAGTTTCTGTAGTACTGGGGATAGAACTCTAGGTCTTGTATATGTCCCAGTCCCTTCAGATCTCTTCTGAAAGAGCTGTCTCTGAAATCCCTCTCAGGAATGACCATTTGACAAGAACTGTGGCTTACTCAACACTTTCTAATCCTTCTAACTCTTCCAAACAAGGCACCATCTGAGGACTAAGCACACCAATATATGAGCCTATGGGGCCCATTCTCCTTCAAACCGCCATAGCCTTCCTCTTTTAAAGATATCTGTGGAGCTGGGGAGACGGCTCCACAGTAAAGAGAGCTTGCTGCTCTTGCAGAGGACCAGAGTTCAGTTCTCTGCACCATGTTGTGTGACTGGCCTCCATGAGCACTACACACATGCATACATTCATATACCTAGACACGCATACATTTAAGAAAAATGTATTTGTGATGACATTTAGGGTCCTTCTGATTAATTCAGGAGAATTCTCACCATTTCTAACCTTTAACCTAATTATACCTGCACATCTCTTTTGCTGTATATGGTAAAATTAGTCTCAGACAGTAAGCATGAATATTATTTGGCTTAGTGCATTAATAAGGACAAGAAAAGAGAGGGTGAGATTGGAAAATAGAGAAACATGGCTTAGACAGTCAGCTAGAGGAGTATAAACTGTTTGGATATAAGAATACAGTGCAACAGCACAGAGAACTGGGGAAATAGTCCTGAACTATGAATGGGTGGGTTTGAGGGGTAAAGGGTGGAATCTAAGACCAGGAGACCTCCTGAGGGTTTATCTCCAAGTGAGACGAGAAGATACAGGATTACTCACAACCTTGGACACATCATCGAAGCATTTTGTATCTTTCTATGGTTTTCTCAGTGACAAAACAAACAAACAAAAACCTCTGACCCTTCATGAAGACTGAGTGCTTTATGGCCAGGATACACCAAGAGAAACAATAGAGACCCCAAGGAAATGCTAGTCTGATAATCACTCATGGTAGCTTGAAAGAAAATGGCCCCCAAAGGGAGTGGCACTATTTGGAGGTGTGGTCTTGTTGGAGGTAATGTGCCACTGAGGGGGTGGGCTTTGAGGTCTCTTGCTCAAGCTTCCCTCAGTGTAACTGTCAGCTGACTTCCTGTTACCCACAAGATGTAGCACTCTCGGCTCCAACATCTGCCTGCTTGCCATCATGCTCCTTGTCGTGATGGTGATGGATTGACCTCTGAAACTGTAAACGAGCACCCCAATTGAATGTTTTCCTTTATAAGAGTTGCTATGGTTATGGTGTCTCTTCACAGCAATAAAAGCCCTAAGTAAGATATCTCCCTGACCCGGAACACAGAACACTTTGTTAGGACCTCCCTACTCCTTAAATTGTGTGTCCATAGCATCTCTCCTCTTTACCAATTACATTCTGAGAAACGTATACAAACAACATATTTTCTAAGAATATACTAAGCCTTGTGTGTGTGTGTGTGTGTGTGTGTGTGTGTGTGTGTGTTGTGTGCGTTATCCTCATCAACTGTGACAAAACACTAGGTTAGAAGTAACCTGCTGACATGACAGAAACGTTTGCTTTGGCTGACAGTTTCAGGTGGGTTTGGTTCTGTCACAACACTGGATGGTTGTACCGGCTGAGGTGGGAACACACGGCAGGTACTCAGAACAGAACAGGAAGGAGAAAGAGAATGCAGGCTAGAAACAGAGGCAGGTAAAACGTTTAAAGGCTAATCCCTCGTCACCTACTCCTCATTAGCCAGACCAAAACAACTCCACAGCCTTCAAAATGACACCACAACCTGAGGACCAAACATTCAAACACAGGACTGACCTCCTCAGATTCAAACCATAACAAATCTAAATAATTGAAGAAGGAATTTTTTATATCAAGACACAGTCTCATGTAGCTCAGGCTAGTCGATAATTTCCTATGTAGCTGAGGATGACTTTGAACTTCTGATCTTCTGCCTCAACCTCCCAGGTTCAGGAATTACAGACTTACACTACCATGTCCAATTTATGTGGTAACGTGACCAAATCCCAGGGCTCCCTACAAGCTAAACAGACACTGTAGTAATGAAGCTACATTCTCAGTCCAGAGGAAGGACATTTTAAACTACCTAATTTATGAGTCTTCTTAATATAACCCCAGCAGGCCCCTTCATTCCTGAGTCTAGACAATTTCAATGAAGCAAGACATCCCTTCACCTGGGGGAGCTCTCAGACAAAGGGTGGAGTCTCTCCTACCATTTGTTCTAAGTTAACTTTCAAGACATCAAAGTTCAAGAGTCTGAAGCAGATATAAAAGGAGGTCTCCCAGTGGGTTTCTCCCTGTAGTGAGCCTGCAGGATCCCCCTGAACAAAGCCTCTTTGGGGATCAAGAGAGGAACCTAGGAGGCTTCACACCCCAGCAAGATCTTGATCCTGAGGATACCCCTGCATAACTCATTCACTGGTTTGGTCATGAAATGAAGCAGAATGTGAAAAATAGTAAAGGCACCAATGTCTAAACAGGAATGCTTGTTCTTTCTACATTTCAAACATACTTCGCCTCAAGTCCTTCTCTGCTGTGGGGGCCGCTGCTATAAGATAGTAGGCAGGGTCCTTGGTCTGCATGTGCTGGATGCCAGTGCCACCCACTCCAATCCCAGTAATAACCCAACACTGTCCCCTAAGTATTCCCAAACACCCCTGAAGTGGTAGGGAAATAGTCCTTGACCCAAGCCACAACTTCTGAGAATTGTCATCATTCAGGTTCTGTGTGAATGTGAAGTTTCCAGAACATCACAGAATGACTGCGAACTCTGAATGAGATGGTAACTGGATTCTTGTGGCTGAACAAAGAGCATTCACCTTTCATTCCCACTACCCTAGCCCAAGCTCCAAAGACATATTACGACTGTATTTTTAATATATGATATGGAAGTTGATGAATGAGAATTGGGGGTAAGAGACCTGCTACGCCTCTCACAGAGACCTCTACACCAGCACCCACCTCCACAAACTCCGAAGCAGATACTCCCTCGCTCTGCCATTATTGGCTGAAAATGATGTCAACGATCGCAATTCATCGTGTTTTTTTTTAATTTAATTTATTTTATTTTATATGCATTGGCAGTTTTGCCACGGGTGTTGGGTTCCCTGGAACTGGTGTCACAGACAGTTGTGAGCTGCTATGTGGGCTCTGGGAATTGAACCCAGGTCCTCTGGAAGAATAACTCTTAGCCATTGAGTCATCTCTCCAGCCCAACTCATCATGTTTTAAACTGTATAATTTAGGAAATTTCAACAGTCTATCAGTTAAGAAATTATTTTTTAAGGCTGAACCTTATCTGTACACATAATATAAAAAATTGACATATGTGAACTTCTAAAATATGCGTGAGTGTTTATATTTACAAAATCATTTCGCACAGCAACCCAACAATAGAGTGTTTATATTTACAAAATCATTTCGCACAGCAACCCAACAATAGGAGTCACTGTTCTCTCTATGGAAAACAGCAATACAATGGATGACCGTGTACCTTAGATGCTCTGACACCAGGTGCTCATAACAAGGTGGGAAGTGACTGGCGTCTTTTCTTGTGCAACCTACATCCATGATAGTGACAGAAAAAAATAGGTCCTACACTGCCTCTGCACAGGACCAGGACCAGGCTTCTCCCCTGCCTCCAGCCCCATCCCCTCCCCTGCTGGTTTTGCCTGCAGCTGCTGCACCCGGCTCTCTCTTTCCAGTAGCATCCATTTTTCATTGCTTCAAGCTGGACCTCTGAGCATCTGCAAAGCCGCTCCCCCCACCCCACCTCCTGTACATCTGGCTGAGTGATTAGCTCTGGGACAGGACTGAAATGGACCATAAATTCCCAGAGAATGTCATTGTTTCCTTGGCTGTCTTCCTGAGGAGAACTCGGAGAGTCTGCCGTTTTGTAGATTCCCTGGGAGAGTGAGCAGAGCAAATAGCGGGATGACTGGAAAGAAAGCTGCAATTGGGGGAAATGGAAGTGGTTTTAAAACCTGCACTTTTTAAGGGCGGGATGAATACCTTCCTAATACTTTTTAAAGGGGGTGGCCCTTGTACATTGTGTTTCCTGCTAAGCCTCCCATTGGTTATTCCTGCAGCCTTGTCCCTGTAAGACTGGGCTCAAGTGCCCTGTAAACATCTACCTTACTGCCAAATTTTAGCGAGCACAAACTCTGTATGTCTTTGGACTTTACAATATTTACATTAAATTAATTAGGGTTCTCCAAAGAAAAAGAATCAATAGAATATTTGCTCAGGGTTTAACAGTTCAAGTTGGCAGGGTGGTTCAGCAGGCTGGAAGCCCAGAGAAAAGCTAATGAGGTCACTCAAGTCCAGAGTGGTCAGCAAGGCAGATTTCCAGCTTCTTTTTTCTTAAGGTCTCTGAAGGACTGGGTGAGGCCTCCCCACAGTATGGATGGTAATCTGTTTCCCTCCATCTACTGATTTCGATGATCATCACATCTGAAAACAAGAGCATTCTAACAATATCTAGCCTGAGGATTGACCAGGTGGGCACTAAGATGAACTGTCACAATAGTCCTACAAACCTATCTAACAGAATAATAGGACTAAATCTGAGTCGGAGCTGAGATATGGGCACCTGCCCCTACAGACTGGTACAGCGGTCTGGACTCAGAGCCGCTGTGGAGAGATGGTAGAGTCAGCCTGCTGTGTGTCTTTGCACTCACAGCCTGTTCAAACTACAACTCTACAGGAACCCCGAGTTTCCTTCCCAAATGATCGCAACACAAGGACAAGCTCCTCCCACAGGGTGTGTTGTTGATCTTAGCTGCTACTTCATGGCAGAGAGTGGCCCTCCAAGCGGACCCACATCACAAGTTACTGGAAGCATTAACGTCAGGAACCTGGAACTGTTCTGGAAGGGTCATGAGTTGGAGCCAATAGCTAAGCTAAGAAAGCACAATATAACAGAGAGCTGGTAGACAGGGCCTACAGCTGACACTCATAAATACTAAGTGTAATGATTCAGCCACACAATATGGCTGACACTCCCAGGTTCCAGGGCCACGCATGTGCGGAGAAGCCCTCAGGAAGAAGTGCCTAATGGCCCCGGGAATCTTAAAGGACCCCGTGGGACCCATGTGCAGCTTGGTTGCATCATCTACATAGGCTGTAGCTTTTGTGAGCCCTTGCACGCATGCGTGAGCTCCATCATTCACTAGGCAATCTTTAAAAGCTGGGTGTGCCATCTTCAAGCGCTCTCTCTCTCTCTCTCTCTCTCTCTCTCTCTCTCTCTCTCTCTTTCTCTTTCTCTTTCTCTCTGCACACCGACTTTCACCAGGTCTGTACCCTCCCCCAATAAACTCCTAAGCGGGTTTGTTGCGTGTTCCATGTTTTCTTCTCACTCGCGCCAGGTAATTTCACTAAACACGCTACCAGTTTCTCTATATGAAATGGGAAGGCTGGACCTGGAGAGCCAAAGCTGTATTTTTCCAGCTTTATAGTTCTTTCTTCCCATCACCCCACTGAACAGCAGGGTCTGATTACAGGGTGCCCCACCCACAGCCAAACTGACAACACGCTGGTATTGTGTACACAACACACAAAGAAGCTACAGACTGTACCCCTGCCTCAAGCTGTTTCAAATCTAATGGAGGAATGATTTGGGGATGATGAATTCAGAAAGAGGCAGATGACAGTTTAAGCGTTGTTCAGCGTTATCGGCACTACATGGAGCCTGGAACATTCCGAAAAACCTTTAACTGTGGAGACAGTACAAAAATCTGTAATCATTATGTGTTTCAAGGGACAGATACATAATAGCCACAGTACAGCACAAGGATTTTTAGGGCCCACAAATGTCTCTGTATGACGCTATATTGGTGAGACATATGGTTTCAGGCATTGTCAATACACAGGTGGACAGCACCAAGGTCAGACACAAGGTAGTCTGGGAGATTGTGATGTGTCGATGGAGGTTCCCTAATTCTTGTAAATGCCCTGCACTCATGGAGGGTGGTGGCAGTCAAGAAGGTACTTCACAAGAGGAAGGAGTTTCAGGTGCTTCACAAGAGGCAGGCATTTGGGGGAGGGATGGGGTGTGTATTCTCTTAGTTTTACTATGAAACTGAATCTGCTAGCAAATAAGGTTTTTTTTTTCTTTTTTAATATCTTTTTTAACATCTGAAAGTTAATGGTTCCAGGACTGATTCAGGGCTGATACCTGTGATTTCATCAAAGACACATCTCTTCTCAACAGCCTGTCAGCATCCTGTCCTTAGGTTTGTCACTAGTGGTCACAAGATGGCTGCTCCAGCCTCCAGCTCCCTCTCTTCATCCGAGCCTATGGAGGAATGTGGAGAGAAAGCACACCTGATGGGCTATTTGCCTGATAGGTTCTGATTTTCTTCCCCAGGAAAGCAATCTTAGAAAGTGTACACTAGATGCCCCTCTGGTCTTTTCAACTCTTATGCCAGCACAGGCCCCACCAGAGGCTAACCCTGCTGCAGGGAAACAGAAAGGCTACTGTGACTTATCTGTGAATGCCTTTGTGACCAAAGAAGGAAGAAAATGGCTCAAAGGCTGAGAAAAAAATTGCACACATATAGAAATGTATGTGTACACAGAGATTAATATGTTCACAGGGAGAATATGTATTTCTTTACTAAAGGAAAATTCAGGTATTCATATGTTTACAAGAAGAAAAACATATTTTTTTCTATACATAAAGTCAAGGAAAAATTCAGATTATTGCATAATCATAGGAATTTTAGATATATATGTGTGTCATATATACATACACACACATAAATATTCATATATATATCAAGGGAGAATTAAACAGAACTTCACTCTGTCAGGAGGATAAGTAATTTTTCTCTATAGGTTTTCTTAGTTGGACTATCCACAACAAAAGACTATTATGAAAAGAAACCTAAACAAGCTTATTAATGTGGACTGCACACGCCACACAGAAGAAACCTCAATGAAAAGAGGGGTTAAAAACTCTGGCATCTTCAAAAACAAACAAACAAACAAACAAAAAACCGACAGTAAATTTGTAGAAAAAGGACAGACAAAGAAGAGGGGTTTTCAGCTTCCAGCAGTGGGGAACCATGGGGAGGTGAACACAGAGGCTGCCAAGAGGGGTAGATTTGACTGTAGAACCCTTTGGTTCTTCTCTGGGGTGGTGAGAGCCTGCAGCTATCTGGGAAAAGAGAAAGTACACTTTTACCATATTACCACACGGAGTGGGAAGGGGGAGCTTTTTTCTCTTTGCTTTGGTAGGGATAGATTTTTTTTTTTAAGACAAGGGAGCATACTTGTGAAGTGACCTGTTCTAGTTTCCTTCGCCTCAGGAGAAGGATTTGTTGAGCAAGGCACAAACAAGGAGCCTGGAAGAACAAAAGGGGGAAGGGAGCTTATCGGGAGGAAAGACGACAGCTGGAGGTGGTCAGTTCTCGCTGGTTACTGTCTCCCATCTTTTCCTTTTAGGGCATAACTCCAGGTGACGGCATCAGGGCTATATTAGGCTGTAGGACACGCAGCTGGTGCTCGCTGCCGCTGCCATAGAATTGTTGGCTTACTTCTGAGGACAAATCCCCCATGGCTTTTGAGGTCACCAGGTCTTCTGTGTTGCTGGTGGAGTGAGAACAGAGGAAAACCAGCTTGTTTTTACAGCATTCATTTACTGTTTTTCTTAGTTATACATCCTATGGTAGAGTTTCTAATTCACAAATTCGGAGAGAGATTAGTGATAACTACGGATTAAATAAAATGATTGTAATGAAATTGTATATAGGTTATTTTAAAGGTATGAGTTATTAAGCGACCTTGCTAGTCCACTCCAATAATCTCAGCACACCAGAGGTAGAGGCAGGAAGGTCTCCTCAGCTTTAAAATCATCCTGGCCCATGGCAAGCCCCTTTTCTTCTCTTAAAATAGCAATGGAACCGACGAAGAGGAAGCGTGGGAATTCTCCATTCCTTCCACTAATTAATTCAGTTCTCATGCAAATCAAGGGTGTCCAATCTTCTGAAATTATGACAAGATCTGATGGTTCACCTTCTTAACTCTTCTGAGGCTGGTGAGCCACAGGTTGGACACACCTGTACCAAATAATGGGGTAAAAAATGGTCCAGGTGATCACTTTTCCAGGCGCTGGCCCTGGAAGCTTGTCCCTTATCTCTGAAGGCCAGTCTGGCTCCTCCAACCCTGCCACATCTGGCTAATCTCATCCTATGCATAGTAAGGAGTGCCCAGGCTTTGGAGAAAGAAAGTGCTAAGTTTACAACTCTGACTAGAGAGACTTGGTAAATCACTAAAGTGCCTACTTCCCTTCCCTATTAAAGGACATGGTGCTCATATCCCCCCACAGGCCAACACTGGAAGGGTTGAAGGCAAGAAATACACTGAGCGCTCAACCCGAAGCCTAGCACGGAGCACTTGCCGTGTGTGACCGTTGAAGCACAAATACGATCTGACTTCCCTAGAAAAACTGTAACATTGAAGCATGGACTGTGTCTAGTGTCTGGTTGGCATCTTTCTTCATTGGCAGGTCCCTCTCTGATTGCATGATATGCCCAATGTCAATTAGGAATGAATGGATGCTATCCCACACTCGCTAGGAGGGCTACTATCCATAACACAAAAGCAAAACAAAACAGAAAATAAGAAGAGGCTCAAGACAGCTGGGCGACACTGGAACTTCATGCACGGTTGATGAGAATGCAAAATAGTGTAGCAGACTGGGAACATGATGGTTCCCCATAATTAAAAACAAATATTATGCCGTCCAGCAATCCCACCTCTAGGTATGTACCTGAAAGAACTGCAGATAGGGCCTTCAGCAGACTGTGTATGCCCCTTCCACTTCAATGTTCCTCACTGCGGCCAAAAGATGAAGGCAGTCCAATGTATTTATGGATGGATTGATTTAAAATATAGATAGTGAAGCATTACTCAGCCTTAAAATGGGGGATTCTAACATATGCTACCATATGGATAAAATCTAGATAGCACGATATTATATGAAATAAGCCAGTCACAAAAAGCCAACTAGGCCATTGACATGGCTCAGAGGATAATGGCACCTACTCCCAAGTCTGATGAACTGATCCACATGTTGGAAAGAGAGGAGGCCTCTAGTGGGTAAAGTGAGCTCAGCACATGTACTGTGACATGACCACTCATGCACCGGCAATTAAGGGGCCATCTAGGATACTCATAATCACGGAAACAGACAAGAGATCTGGGGAGATGGGCCAGGAAGATAGCTCGCTGGGTAAGGCCTCATTGTTCAAGCATAAAAACGATTGTTTAAATGCCAGAACCCAGGGAAAAGCCAAGTTCAGCAGATGCATCTGTAATCCAGAGCTGGGAGTGCAGCAACAGGTGGATCTCAGGGACTCGCTGCCAGTCTAGCTGACGCCCCAAAGCTCCATGTTCAGTGAGAGACTGTGCTTCAAATAATTAATAATGATGATGATGATGATGATGATGATGATAAATAAATAATGAGGTGGAAAGTAAAAATGAGACCCATCATCTACCTGGCCTCCACATTCATGAGGGGTGGTAGAAACGAAGTAGCTGAACAGACATCATTTTAATTCTGCAAGATGAAAGAGTTGGAGCTTGGTTGGAGGATAATGCACATATACTAAATATACTAAAGCACACTGATTTAGATGATAAATTTTATGTGACATGTAGTTTGCCTAATCATTTTATTTAGAGAGGAATGAATGTGGTATAAGTGGTATAAGTTGTCCTATGCACCAATCTTGAAAATATTACACTAAGTAAAAGAAGCCAAAACAAGAGACCACAATTATATGGCTATGCTTGTAAAGAAAAATCCAGACAGGCAAAACCACAGAGAAACCTGGTAGATTAGTGACCACTGTTTGGTTGGAAGCGTCACCTCAGCCCCTAACATCCTTATCCAAAACAGTCTGGAATGTTTGGCTAGGGCTTCATCCCAACCCCCTGGCATCCATTTTGGAATATTGGGCAGGAAAACTCCATTTTAAGCCACCACCCCTGGGAGTTGCCTCAATCCAAACTCCACCTCCAAGAAAGCCCTGCAAATGGTGAGCCCTCCCCGGAGAAGGTCCAGACCACTCTCACAGGCTGCTTAAACTGCCCCACATAGAACGAACATATGGGCTCCTCTTTTCCCTCCCCGGTGCTCATTTTGGTTCTCCTTTCCCCCTCTCCATGTTTTCCCAGGGGCCACCCAGGAGCGCTGGCATCCATTAAACCTGGGCCTTTTCTAATTCGGTCTGATCTGGTGTGATTTGGAATATTGCATGGGCAGTTTAACGACCAAGGAAAAGAACTTAACAATCACCAAGGGTCGAAGGGGATGGTGTGGCTGCTAAGGGGTACATGGAATCACTGGGGGGATGATGATGTACCAGGCTACACATTGGAGAAAGATTCCAATGGGTTACTGCACAGTTGGGATCTAGAGCAAACGAAGATATTCAATATGCCCGAAAGAAAGGATGCTGAGTGCTTTCATCACAAAGAAATGATAAACGCCGGGAGAGACAGACTTGAACACTAAGCCATGGATAACATGTGTTAGACTATTTCTCATACTTCAAACACGTGTGTACTTTGTACATATGTATTTTTTTTAAGTAAAATAAGTAGAGGGAAGGAAGACGAGACTGCCTGGGGTCTGAAATGCTGTAGGAAAAAGTTCAACTAGGTCATCTTTGCGAGTTTCAGTTTCTGTCCCAGGAGCCTTAGAAATGTTCAGGTTCACTGCCTGCTGCAGGGCATCAGAAGTGTGGGGCTTTAGCAGCTAGCCGGAAGACCCATCTCTCTCTGGAGACACTGAGAGTCTAACCACGAATCTCCTCAGAGCCTAAGAATAGACCTAGTACAGCATTCCCCCTAGAAACACCCTACAGGGAAATTCAGCTCGCTGCTTTCCTAGTAATGATGTAATTACGCACCACTCATTGATAATGTGCAGAAACAATCACAGGACGGGATAAACAAACAGCTGCTGAGCAGGCTTCCTGCAAAATGCTAAAGGCAAACTTAAAAAAAATCATTTTTAAGATCAGTTTTTGAAAACCTAATACGGTAATCCCAAATGTGAGGCAGAGCAAACGGGGCCGTTCAGAAGTGACAAAGACACATTCCGTAGGGCGGCATATAGTCAAGGCCGTTCAGTGAGGAAACCTGAAGCTGGAATGGGGCGGAAGAAAAGTGTGATTCACTCTCTGGCAGGCATCCTTCCCAACGCTGGCACTTCGCAGGTTTGAAAACACCTTCTGTCCTAACACATTTCACACAGAGCACAGATTCACTTTGCTCCTCCTGAAAACAGAAGGCCAACAGGAGCCTGAAGCGCTTGTTCAGGGAGCAGCATCCAGTCAAAGCTGAGCTATCTTGATGCAGTGGACCACCCAAGACCACATCAAGGCCACCCACTGGCATTGTGAAAGAGCCTGATGGGGATTCTAGAACCCAGGTTAAGAACTGCAAACCTGAGGGTTTGAAAACTAGCAAACCATCTCTGAAGCAGAGATAAAAACATAAGTAACAATGTAGCGCTATAACAAGCACTATTTTGTTTCCCGCCTCCTCCTTGTCTTTGCAAAGGTGCTGCTGAGCTCTTCCCATCCCAGAAGGCAAAAGGGAGTCTCAGGCCAAGGGATCTGTCATCTGAAGCCATCTGCACTCTCTGCAGCCTATGCATGCGCCAATTGAGGCAGGGCAGGCAGGCAGCATTCTCTTACTTCATAGATTGTATACTATGTATCATTTGTCTTTTTGAGACAGGGTCTCTGGTAGCTTAGCCTGGCCTCCGACTTACTGTGTAGTTGAGGATAACCTTCACCTTCTGTACTCCTGCCTCTACCTCCTGAAGCTGGATCTACAGGTATGCCCTCCTACACCCTGTTTACACCATACTAACCTAATCTGTTTCTACATATTGTCTTCTTCTAGACATCTTGTATAAGTGACACCATAAATATGTGAGGGTTTTTTTTGGTCTAATTTCATTTATGTTTTCAGGTCTATCCATGCTGTTGCATAGTCAAGGCCTTGGTTCCTTTTTATGGCTGAGTAGTATTCTTCCATATTTGCTCTACTTTTTAAAATTCTCTCTCTCTCTCTCTCTCTCTCACACACACACACACACACACACACACACAGAGAGAGAGAGAGAGAGAGAGAGAGAGAGAGAGAGAGAGAGAGAGAGAGAGAGAATATTTTATTCATTCATTAGTTGAGATGGAGTTGGGCTGTTTCTAATTAATTTTGGTCTTTGGGCTCTGATGATGTGTACTTTTGTATATAGGTTTTATGTTTCCAGGTCTCTTGGGTACCTGCCTAGAAGTGGAATCACTGAGTCATATGGTGAGCCCTGTTTAGCTTTTTGAGGAACTCCCAGAGCAGCTGCCCCACCGCGCACCCTGCAGTTCTTATTCTGTGGAGGTGGCAGATTCTTCTTGGTTCTTGTTCGTATTCTCTCTAATTTGACCCCAACCCAAGATAAAGACCTGGAACCCATCATGAGACATCAAAGAACAAAGCCACATGCCAAACACTGGAGTCACAATTTCTATGCTTATATTTTTGTTGCTGTTGCTTTGATTGTTTTCGCAACCCATGTAGAGACTTGAGGTCGGTATCTCTGTCCCTATTTCATCAATGACAAACCTAAAAAGCAGTTGCCGGCTTTATGTCACCCCCACCCTGGACCCTAAAAGCAGAGGTTCCCAATCTGTGCTGCAGAACTCTGTAGCAGCCATAACACTTACAACCAAACAACAGACTCTTAAGGCCCAGAAAGCTCTACTCTTCCTTCTAAACTACTTTAACTACTTTGGAGTTCTGTGAAGAACCTGACAGTCTTGTCCACTCTGTCTACCCAGGGCTTAGAACAATACATCGGTAGCAGACAGTAGCTGTTCAATAAGTATCAACCAAGTGAACGAATTTTTTTCTGATAAACTAAAAAAATTGCCAAACTAAGATGCTTTCAACATTTGTTGTGCCAAGGTGTTGCTTCCCAAAATGACTAAGAAAAAACTGCACAAGAGATATATTAAAATATAGTTCACAGGGGGAAAAACTGCTACGCATTTGCATTTGTGCGCACACGCGTGCACTCACACACACCCTTCACCAGGCCCTTGTGAGTCAGACTTTCAGGTGGGATTTAGATTCACTCTTACCCCTCCCCAGATGATGCCAGCAGCCCTTTCTACAGAGTCACTAACCACGCCCCTGTTCAGAGAGGCACTGACCTGGGGGTAGCTCTGTCTAAGGCTACCTTCCTAGGCTGGGGAGATCTCCCTCTGAACCAAAGCCACAGCTCAGCAAATCCACAACCAGGAATGTTTTTCTGGATTCATTGCCATTGAGTCCACTGGCTGCTGCTGGCTTCACAATTAGACTGTGAAAGCTGCCCATACGAACATGGTGCTCTTTTCACAGACGCAAACCAAAGAGTAAGGAGAGTGGGGAAGGAGGGTCCTCCTGTGCACACACGGCTGCGATAAGAACCATCACAAAGGCCCCTGAAGGGCTCTAATCAGAACTCGGGCCTGGAATCAGACCCTTTACAAAGGGCTTTACAAACTGTACCTTGCTACTTGAGTCACAAAGACGTGTAAGAGCAAGTGCCTGGTACACTGCCCATCACTGAACTGACGTCAATTCCCACAATAAGTCCATAATCAATGTTCCCTTCAGCTCA
The DNA here is from genome assembly GCF_982192425.1 of Myodes glareolus. Classification (NCBI taxonomy): domain Eukaryota; kingdom Metazoa; phylum Chordata; class Mammalia; order Rodentia; family Cricetidae; genus Myodes; species Myodes glareolus. The sequence continues at coordinate 54,141,906 of NC_142040.1, forward strand.
GAACAACTTGTGTCCTCCCCATTTTACCTTCAAAGACCCTTTTCTGTCTGCCTCCCTGAGTGCACCCACAGTTGCCATGACACTGCTGCTTCCTGCTCTTCTCCATCAAGCCTGTGCCCGAGGAGAGCCATTCCGTGTCATTTAGGTTGACAGGAGCTTTCAACATGCCTGGTGACTATCCACATCAGAAAGGGGCTACAGGTCAGTTTCTCTACTTCGGGCTTGCTTTCTTATTTTTAGCTCATGGGGTCAGAAGTTATAATGGTGTGCAAAGGAGAAAACCAGCTCCTTAATCACTTTTCCGTACTTGCTCAAGTCTCACACACCCACTTCGCGGAGGAGCAAAGAGGACTTTCTCATATTAGCAAATCAAAATCTACAGTATTCAAATCTTTGTCTACAGATCAAGTAGATCCACAGAATGAGAAGCCCGGGTATGGGAATATGGGCGAGCAGAGGACAGGTGAGTGTAAGGGACCAGGGCATAAGGAGGAGACGAACATGGGAGTCAGGACGAGCGCTAGTAGAGCCTTATTGACCACACATGAGATGGGGTGGGGAGCAAGCAAACCACGGGCATAGGGAACTTGAGCCTTGCAGGTACACAAAGATCATCAACACAGACTTTGCTGCCACAGGCGCGGTCCTCCAACCAAAAGCCACAACCGCACTACAGTCAGGCGTGAGCAATCTCAGTTCCCACCATTCACCTGCATCATTTGAATGCACGCTAACTTGCTCTAAAGCAGCTTGATACAAGTGTTGTTCACTATTGATTCAGCTGGAGCTGGGGTACGGGAGCTCTCGAGCACTAGTGTGTCTACAGATTGCCTAGAATGCTCCTGACAATCAACTTGGGCTGTGGTTTTAGGAAGGCCACAGACGGTTATGATCCCAGAAGTTCTAACAATTAGTGCCAGACAGATGCCGTGAAGGTCCCATGGACATGCACACAGCATGATATCCTTGACTAATTGTTTCATGCTTTCCATCTTTTTCCTGTTGCTCATTTTCCAGCGGATATGCCAATGTGTCCACTGCCACTTGGCGGGGGTATGAGCAGAGGGAAACTAAACAAGACTAAAGGAGCTAGAGACAGGCAGGCAGGTGACCTCTCTACCAGGCTGCAGCTCTGTGTTGGTATTGCCTTAGAGCAGACATATGTTAGGGTTGCCCCCAGACACAGAATAGCATCGAACCCCGAGGAAAGGCCACGCAATCCAAAGCACCAAGTTGACAGAGATGAGGGTCATCCCAGGAGCACCCTTGATGAGCTGGTATGTGGGGGCGGTCCTGTGAGGTGCCTGCATGGACAGAAGACTCAAAGATCCAAATAGGCCTTTACTGCCAACACAATTATCACCATAACCACCACCATCACTAATGACCACCCTACCACAATTAGTACAACAGCACAATCATCACCACAAATCACTAATTGTGTAATTCACAATTAGTGAATTACAGTCACTAATTGTCACCAGAATCACCACCACCACAATCACCACCACCACCACAATCACAACCAGCACCACGATCACAACCACTACAATCACCATCGCAATCACCAACACCACCACAATCTCCAACATTACCACAATCACCACCCCACCACAATCAATCACCACCACCACAATCAGTCACCACCACCACAATCATCAACACTACCACAATCAATCACCACCACTACAATCAATCACCACAAGCACCACAATCACCACCACCCACCGCAATCACCACACCACCACCACACATCACCACCACCACCACAATCACCAACACCACCACAATCACCACCACCACAATCACCAACACCAACACCACAATCACCACCACCCACCACAATCACCACCACCCACCACAATCACCACCACCACCACAATCACCACCACCACCACAATCAGTCACCACCACCACAATCATCAACACTACCACAATCAATCACCACCACCACTACAATCAATCACCACAAGCACCACAATCACCACACCACCGAAATCACCACCACCACCACCACAATCACCACCACCACCACAATCACCAACACCACCACAATCACCACCCACCACAATCAATCGACACCCACCACAATCAATCACTACTGCTACTGCACTCTTTAAATATTTAAATTTTTTTTAAAAAAATGTAGTGTTATGGTCAGGCTCTTTAGATGTTCCAAAGTGCACTTTGGTCCCCAAAGTCCTATGCTAATGAGTATTTGAACTTTTAGTTCATAATTGGCATGAGGCCTTTGGAAGGTAAAACAGGATGAGAGGGGTTCCTGAGGGTGGGGCCCTAAGGGTCAGCTTAGTGGCTACTTAGGCTGAGACTCCCATCACCAAGTTCTTTCAGTCCCACCCACACAGCACCCTGCTGAGTCCCCTCCAGGCAGAAGGTGCTCACCCAAATATGGCCCCCACGGGCTCCTCAGTCCCCAGAACTATAAAACTAATTTTCTGAGATGTTAAGACAGGGATCACCAAGTATAACCCCCGGGTTAGATCAAACTCATGATCTTCCTGCCTCAGTCTCCTCGGTGCTGGGACCTCAGGCATGCCCCCACCATGCCTCCATCTTTCTCTTCTCCTTGTTCAGTTTCAGCAGCAAGAGCTGGACTTGGACAGGGGGTGACTTCACGTCTACCTCCCTAATCTTCTCAATGATTGGGTCGTGACTTCATTTCTTACCACCCCCCCCCCAACCTTCCCAGTGATAACATTCAGCATTCCTAGACTCAAGATCCCTACAACTTCAAGTTGTAGGGAGTCTACTAATTCCCTATTTTGGAAAAGCTTTAAAACTTGCCAGACTTGGTGGCATACACTTTTAGTCCCAGAACTCGGCAGGCAGAGGCTGGTGTTTGAGGCCATTGTGGTTTATAGAGCAAGTTCCAGGGCAGTTATACAGTGCAGGCTACACAGGGAAAGCAAAAAAGAAGGAGGAAAGGAAGAGAGAGAGAGGAAGAAGGAAGGAAGTTCTAACAACTGTTGCATTAAAGTGGATAACTTATCCAGTATAAGTAAGTTTCAAGGAGTAGCACCGGCCCTCTTAGAGGCCACGCACCTCTTCCTTCCTGAAGTGAGAGCCCACAGACCAAGATAGCAGCATGCCCTTGAGTAATGTCCCTCTCACATTTGCCAGTCTGTTATTTCTGGGCAGAAACTTGCCCTACTAGGTCCAAAACGCAGCAGGGTCTGTCCCTGTTACCAGGCCCGTGCTCCACCAGAGTCCCTGAATCCCTGTGGCAGCCTGCTCCAGGGTTCCCTGAGGAGAACAGGGGGCTCTTCTCTCTTACAAACCCAGCAAAGCAATAGAATGAGCTACCTGAAAATGACTACCAACAGCTAACATGGATGACTCAAATCACAACCACTGCCTCGGCCTGCCCCCACTTCCCCTTCCCCTTACGTCATTTCTGAGAGAGTGTGTGAGGGCCTCTTACCTCACCAGTCCAGCTGCTCTGGCTGTGGCACGTACAAGAGAGTGTGACCCTCGCCACACCAAAAGACGGACTGCCAGCTCTAAGGGAGTCCAAACGTCTAGGGTGGCTGGCATCAGTCATGTGGACTCTCTCTCTCTGTGTTCTCTCTCTCTGTGTTCTCTCTCTCTCTCTCTCTGATCTCTCTCTCTCTCTCTCTCTGTTCTCTCTCTCTGTTCTCTCTATCTCTCTGATCTCTCTTTCTCTTTCTGATCTCTCTCTCTCTCCCTCTCTCTCTCTCTCTGATCTCTCTCTCTCTCTGATCTCTCTCTCTGTTCTCTCTCTCTCTCTCTCTCTCTCTCTCTCTCTCTCTCTCTCTCTCTCTCTCTCTGATCTCTCTCTCTCTCCTGCAGATCAGGATGTAAAAACTCTCAGCTACAACTCCAACATCATGCCTGTCTGGTTTCCCACGGCGATGATTGTGGTGTAACCCTCTAAACTGTGAGCAAGATACCCAGTTGAATGCTTTCTTTTCTTAGAGTTGTCTCAGTCACTGTGTCTCTGCATATCAATAGAACAGTAACTAAGACATTTATTGTAGCCACAATAAGAAATTTCTAGAACAACCTACCTTTGAATTTCATGTGTAATGACATCATTTTTTAAAATACCTATGCTTTTAAGCTACTTTCAGCAAAGTTTGTTACTTACAGCTTGAAACATTCTAAATAATGTTTTAAGCATAATTTGTGACAGTTTGAGTACAGATATTGATCCAGCTGTTAACATAAAAAGATTTATTATTTCCTTGGTTTTTTGAGGGGGTGCAGTTGTTTTTTGTTTTGAGGAAGAGTCACAGTACATAGTTAAGGTAGAACTCGGGGTCTGGGAGATGGCTCGTCAGGTAACGTGTTTGCCAGGCAAACCTGAGGACCTGAGTTTGGATCCTCAGCATCTGTGCAAAAAGCTGGGCAGAGCAGTGTTTGTCTGTGGTTCCAGTGCCGGGGAGGCAGAGACAGGAGAAGCCCTGTGAAAAGATAATACGGAGAACAATTAAGGAAGATAGCAATGTAAAACTAGGGTCTCCACACGTGTGCATGCACACATGCACACCCTCAATTAAAAGTGCACATGCACATTTACACACACAGGATCTGTTCTGGAACTCACTGTGCATACACAGAGAGTCTGGCCTCAAACTCACTATGCACATACACACACACACACACACACTCACACACAGGGTCTGGCCTGGGACTCACTATGCACACACCACACAGGGCCTGGCCTGGGGCTCACTATGCACACACGCAGGGTCTGGCCTGGGACTCACATGCACACACACAGGGCCTGGCCTGGGACTCACAAGCACACACACAGGGCCTGGCCTGGGGCTCACTATGCACACACGCAGGGTCTGGCCTGGGACTCACTATGCACACACACACAGGGGCCTGGCCTGGGGCTCACTATGCACACACGCAGGGTCTGGCCTGGGACTCACATGCACACACACAGGGGCCTGGCCTGGGACTCACATGCACACACACAGGGCCTGGCCTGGGGCTCACTATGCACACACGCAGGGTCTGGCCTGGGACTCACTATGCACACACATACAGGGTCTGGCCTGGGACTCACGATGCACACACACAGGGTCTGGCCTGGGACTCACTATGCACACACGCAGGTCTGGCCTGGGACTCACTATGTAACTAAAGTTGGATGCCAAATGCTGTGATCTTCTTGCCTCAGCCTCTCTAGTGCTGGAATTACAGGAGTTGTACCATCATGCCTGGATTATAAAATTATTCTCTCTGTGTGTAGGAGAAGGCCACTAGCTAGTTCCCAGCCACTTAGCCTCAAAATAATCACACAGAAACTGTATTAATTAAAGCACTGCTTGGCCCATAAGCTCTAGCTTCTTATTGGCTAACACTTATATCTTAATTTAACCCATTTCTAGTAATCTGTGTATTGCCAGTTTACCGGCTAAAGTTTTGACATCTGGCTTGGCGTCTGTCTCCAGCATAGGCTACAAGGCTTCTCTCTGACTCTGCCTCCTTCCTCCCAGCATTCAGCTTAGTTTTCTCCACCTGGCTCTGTTCCCCTATAGCTCTGCTATAGGCCCAAAGCAGTTCCTTTATTAGTCAATGGTAATCACAGCATACCGAGGGAAATCCCACATCATCTCTGTTTCTCTGTCTTTGTCTCTCTGTCTCTCTGTCCATCTGTCTCTCTCTCTGTGTCTCTATCTATCTATCTTTCTCTCTCTCTCTCTCTCTCTCTCTCTCTCTCTCTCTCTCTGTGTGTGTGTGTGTGTGTGTGTGTGTGTGTGTGTCCAAAGAACAACTCTAGGGAGTCACTGTGTGACTGCCACCTTGTGAGATCCAGGGACAGAAATTAGGTCTTGAGGCCCACAGGAAAACACCTTTGCCATCCATCACTAACCCTGTTGTTGCTTTGTTTTGTTTTTTATTTTTTTGTGAACCTTTCTTGAGGACCTTGCACTCACTGCCTGCCTTGAGTGTGTACTACAGTCCTTCAATTTTTACTTTTTTTTTTTTCCTTCGAGACAGGGTTTCACTGTGTAACTCTGGCTGTCCTGGAACTTGCTCTGTAACCAGGCTGGCCTCACACTCACAGAAATCTGCCTGTCTCTGCCTCCCTAGTGCTGGGATTAAAGGTGTGCATCACTACCACAAGCTATAGGCCTTTTCTTAATAAACCTAACATTTTCCTTTACTTTTCTTAATAACTTCTTTCTTTGCCGGGCAATGGTGGTACACGCCTTTAATCCCACAATTTAGGAGGCAGAAGCGGGCAGATTCTGAAGCTGAGATTGACCAGCCTCATCTACAGAGAGAGTTCTGGACAGCCAGGACTGCACAGAGAAACTCTGTCTTCTTTGTGCTAAAATACCCTACGGACAGCAACCTGGGGAGAGATGATTTATTTTAGCTCACACTCCAGGTAATAAATAGTCCATCCTTGTGGTGAAGGCCCCCTGAGGAGCTTGAGACAGCTGGCCACATCTCATTCAGTCCAGGGCAGAGAGAAATGAATGCATGTAATTCCAGTTTACTTGTGTTCCACCGGATTTCTCTGCTCTCCCACAGTTCAGGGTCATCCCTCCCCCACCCCTTCCCTACCCCTCCCCTACCACTTCTCCCACCCCTCCCCTATGCCTTCTCCCACCCCTCCCCTACCTCCTCCAGGAAACAGTGCCACTCACAGTCAGAGAGCCACCCCACATCTCTTAACTTAAAAGACAATGCCGTTGCTGGGCGGTGGTGGCACAGGCCTTTAATCCCAGCACTTGAGAGGCAGAGGCAGGTGGATCTCTGTGAGTTCAAGGCCAGCCTGGTCTACAAGAGCTAGTTCCAGGACAGGCTCTAAAGCTACAGAGAAACCCTGTCTCAAAAAATCAAAAAAAAAAAAAAAAAACAAAACAAAACAAGACTATCCCCATAGATAATCCCCATAGACATGGCTACGGGTCAGTTCATGAGACCAACATCAGTTGGGTTTATGGAAAATGGATCTTTGGTCCTCTTCAGCCCTAAAGATTAAGAGGCAGGCATCTCCAGAGGTTGGGGGAGAAATGAGTTTGGCTAGGTATGCAGAGGAAAAGAAGGACAAGCTACACGGTGGCTGGCAGCTGATGCAACACAAGACTGCGTTACAGTAAGACACCATGTGACCCCTCAGACAGTGAAAACACAAGAGCACTCCAAATCAGCTGGGACCAACATGGCTGTGAAACCATTAACTAACTGTCCTTTGCTTCATTATACTGGCTCCTCTCCACCACGAATCTAGCAAAATCCTTGTCATTCAGAAAACCCTATGTAAGGAGAGGCAAAGCCTAATCTGGGAAAATCCCAGCCCATTCCTGACATTTCTTGTTTTTTCCCTACCTTCTCTCATGAGTGATCCTCCTCTCAATTAAAACGAGTTTGCAAAGTGAGTGATCTTAGATCCCAGATCACTTCTTGAGAGTCCATGCCCACTTCTTGCATTTAGTGTACACTACCATTATTTTCTTAGTAAACTCTACGTTTTCCTCTGCTTAATAAGCTTCGTTGCTTTCTAGTGTCCCTCTTTTGACAGGGAGCTAAGACAGGATCTAACTCTATAACTCAGACTGGCTTAAAACTCAGTGTGTGGTGTAGGCTGACCTTGTAGCAATCCTCCTGCCTCAGTTTCCCACATGTTGGGACTTCAGATGTGAGACACTATACGTGACAGAACCCTAACTCGGCCACAACAACAACAACAAAAATAGCTGGTAAGCAGGAGTGTTCCAAGAATTTTGTTTAGAAGTTGCAGTGTGGTTCAGTGGGTCTGACCCCCAGCACAGTATAATAAAAAAGAAGTTTTAAACCAGGCGGTGGTGGTACACGCCTTTAATCCCAGGCAGAGGAAGGTAGATCTCTTTGAGTTCTGAGTTTGAGGCCAGCCTGATCTACAAGAGCTAGTTCCAGGACAGGCTCCAAAGTTACAGAGAAACCCTGTCTCGGGAGAAAAAAAAAAAAAAAAAAAAAAAAACACCAAAAAACAAACAAAACACAAAACAAAAAAACAAACAAAAAGGGGGCTGGGAAGATGGCTCAGAGGTTAAGATGACTGGCTGCTCTTCCAGAGGTCCAGAGTTCAATTCCCAGCAACCACATGGTAGGTCATAACCATCTACAATGAGATCTGGTGCCCTGTTCTGGCACGTAGGCATACATTCCAGAATACTAAATACTAAATTTTTAAAAAAGAGTATTTAAAAAAAAAGAAGTTTTACTCAAACTAGCTTTCTTTCTTTTTTAAATTTTTTTAAAATTTTATTTATTTTTCAAACTAGGTTTCTTTTAGTTGCCATATTTGATGCCTCACATTTTCTTATTTTTAAAGTACTGACAAAATAAATAACAATTTTTTAATTAAAAAGAAAAAAAAAACATGTCTTATTGCTCTGCTAATCCTGTGATGTCATCATCTTCTCGGCCCAAGATGACCTGTCACTCCACCAGCAGAGGGGAGAGTAGAGACAAGAGCACAGGCCTTAAAGCTGCATTCTCACTCACGGTGTGGTCAGCGCATCACAGGATCACATCTGCTTCTCAGGGAATCCAGATGTCTTGATTGCAAGATGCCCAATCAAAAATGTAAAGGAAAAAAAATCAAGCAAGAGAGATTGGGCTTGGTGGTACACACTTGAAAATCCAGTGCTCAAAGAAGAGAAGCAGGGGGATCCTGAGTTCGAGAACAACCTGGGTTTAACAGTGAGAACCTGACTCAGAACTAAAAATGACAGTAAAGAAGCAAGGAGGCACATACTGGGGACAGCAAGGGGCCTGTGCTTCAGAAAAGAGTGTGCGCTCTGATGTTACAATCAGGACAGCACAAGGCAGCCAAGCACAGCAGCCCAATAATGAGTCCTGCTGGTGGAGCTGAACCCATGCCACACCTTCACCTGGCTCCTGTCATGGGTGGAGACTTCTAATTGTATTCTTGTTGTTATTATAAATTTACTGCTGCTGGTGGTGGGTAGCAGTAGAGCCTGCAATGTACAAAAAGGTACAAGCTGGACATGGTGCTCACATCTGCAATTTCAGCACAAAAGAGCTGAGGCTGGAGGATTTCTGTGTGAGACCCTGTCTCAAATAATGAAAAGGGAAGAGGAAAAAGGAAGAGGAAGGGAAGGAGGAGGAAGGAATTTTCCCCTTCTGCTCACTCTGAGCCTCTTGTAGGAGCATTAGTGCTCAGGGAACACCGAAGCAGGGGACTGCTCTAAGGAGAAGCAAAACCATCCTTTACAATAGACAAGGTAATTCTGGGGAATTCCCAGGACTGCAGGGTTTCTTTCTCCCGTGAGTCTGCTTGTGGCTGCGCTCTCGGTATGGTACACTTCAGAGCCTCTCGTGTGCCAGCTTCTCAGCAGATGAGAAGCCATCTTGCACAGCACCCGCAATTACCGATGCTGTCTAGGCCCAGAGCGAACGCTGGTTGCCATGGCACTGCTTTTAATTGTTCCTGCGCTGACACATCTTGTCACACTGTCACATGCTGCTCCCATGCACTGGGACCACATTTATCTCATCCTGCTATCTGCTGACTGATGCTTCAGCTCCGCACCAGAAATAGTGCTCTGTCACCCAAGGAGCAAGTGCCTGTGGGTGTCACTGCGTGTGGGTGTCACGTCCCTGCCTCCCTCATCCATCAGGAATGAGGGCTGGGAACACCTGGAAACAAGAGGCTGGGGTTCTACTCGCAGTCCTCCACGGCATGCCTTTGGGCAAAGGCTTTAATCTTGCTGGGCCTGGGACTCCAGGTGGAGTGTCTCCACAGTACCGTCCTGATGTAATCGATCCCCCTCGCCTTTTCCCAGCAGCACAGGCTCAGCTGAGCGCCAACATCAAAGTGCAAGCGAAGCAATTCCCGTAAGCCCTTGTACAGCCCTCCCAGGCTGCCGCTTTCTAAACCCCCGTCTAGTACCTCAGGGCTGTGAGGAATTTGTTTGGAGTTAATTCCCTGGCAAGATGCCACTTGCCGAGCCATGCCCTCTGATGTGCTAAAGGGACTGTGTTCTTCTCAGCTCCGGTCATTATTTGCTTTGAAAATGCTTTCTTCCCATAGTCCCCGATTAGCGCTTTAGCCTCCAAGTTAGCTCTCTAGCTGAAGAATGCGAGTTCTAAATTTAGAGGACTGGCCTGTGTAGGATGCGGGCCTGCAGACCTGGTTTCCAGAGTGGCGTCTCGTGGGAGCGAGAGCTGAGAGAACATGGCTGTTACCTGTCTAGCCAGCATGCAGCTGGGCTCGCTGGCCAGAGTACAGATGAGGTCATCTTTCCTTTTCTGCTTACATTGCCCAGACTCCTAGAACTCACGTGCTAGATGCAGGAGCTGGGCCCCCACACCTGCATTCTCTTCAATTCTCCTTCCCACCGTAGGGAAGTTATTTCTGGAAATTCCCAGTTGGGGTTTCATGCATAGCTACAAAAAAAAAAAAAAAGGCCTGGAAACTCGGTTGACAAAGATAACAGGGTGTCCAGGGTGTCCTGGTACAGATATCCTCATCTCAGGGCGGGGTGCAGGAGTTGGCTGGGTGAGGGACATCTTGGGCCTCAATCACAGTATCTTCATTGTTGTTTAGATCGTTTGTTTGCTTCTTTGTTTCAGGCAGGGCCTAACATGTTTCAGGTTGGCTTTCCATTCACTAGGTAGCCAAAGATGACCTTGAACTCCTGTTCCTCTTGCCAGAACCTCTTAAGATTACAGACGTGTAGCACCATGTCCTGCCAAATGATGCCCTGAGACTGAAAGCCAGGGTTTTGTGCATGCTAGGCAGGGATTCTCCTAGCTAGTCACATCCCTAGCCTGCACTGCTTGGCTTCTCGAGACAACGTCTTATGTAGACCAGGCTAGCTTCAACCTCCTGCTCCTTCTGCCTCTGCATCCTGGGGGCTAAGACTGTAGGCTTGTGGCCCCCTAGGCTGCTCATCCGGACACTATGGATTGCATATCTCAGTTTGCCTGCTAAGGAGTGAGGGAGAACTCTGGCAAAACCCTGGCTGGCTCTTGAAGACAGGATGCTGGGACAGATGTGATGGTCTGAAGGAACAAAGGAATGAAGCAGACAACTAGTGCTTTGCTCTTGGGTAGCAGAGATATGCAAACCAAGCTCCAGTTGAATGACTTGCTCATGATGTTCCATGTCCAAAGCCTATTATTATGGCAAAAAGATAATTGCATGTCCTTTCTGTGTCATGCCTGAGCGTTGGGCGGCAAGCCATTCAAACACAGCTCTCCTAGAGAACATACTTCTGCTTAGCTTATTATTATTAGAGTCCAGATTCTCTGAAGCTAGATGTCTGTTATATACACAAATGATTTCCATTCAATCTATACAGTAACTCCAAAGATTACAGCTGATTGCTCTCCAAGATGGTCACCAGACTTCTAACCCAGTTAGCTTATTTCATAATGCCTTTCCCAGCTCTGAGATAGGCACACAAGAGGAATGGCTTAGCAATGTGGGCATCACTTGACATGGGCTCTACACACACACACACACCCTTGAATAAACTGTGTAGCACAAGGTCCTGACTATTTTAATATGTCACATTTAAGCGACTTTTTAAGGCGCTTTCTTAAAGTTCGCATCTTCTATACCGTGGGGGCATCTCTCAAGAATAAAACACTGGGAAGGGGAGGGCAGAGAGAAAGCTTAGTGCTTAAGAGTTAGGTTCCAGCTAGGCAGTGGTGGTGCACGCCTTTAATTCCAGCACTCAGGAAGCAGAGGTAGGTGGATTTCTGTGAGTTGGAGACCAGCCTGGTCTACGGAGTAAGTTCCAGGACAGCTAGGGTTACAGAGAAATGCTGTCTCATAAAAGCAAAACAAGGAGCTGAAGAGATAGGTCAGAGGTTAAGAGCACTGGCTGTTCTCTCAGAGGTCGTGAGTTCAATTCCTAGCAACCACATGGTGGCTCATAACCATCTGTAATGAGATCTGATGCCTTCTTCTAGTTTGCAGGCAAACATGCAGACAGAACACTATATCCACAGTAAATAAATAAGTATTTTTTAAAAAAAAAAAAAAAGATAAAAAGGGAATGAAGAAAAAGAAAGAAGGGGAGGGGTAAAGGAGAGGAGGAGAGGAGAGAGGAAGCATTTGTTGAATTTGAGTGGTGAGATTACTCGGAGAACAGAATAAACAGAATAGTAAGAACCGGATTACAAATAACACAGGAGTCAGAGAGCTTCAGGTGGAACTTATGTGGACATTACATGCTGTTACAGGATTTAGATCTCACAAAAAGTATGGAAATCGGCAGTTGACTTTATTCTGAGTCTTTGTCAAAAACCCAATGGTATCCCAGCGCCTTGAAAGATCGAGTCACAACTTCCAAGAAATCGACTGGCCAGTGAGTATGTGGGGCACTGCACACACTTTTCAGCACAATCAAAATTCCCTAACACTTGTTCAAAAGCGTGGCTGCCTAGAGCCTGGCAGCAGCGGCAGACCTCTAATCCCATCAGGCTGAGGCGCTTCCAGGGCAATATACAAGACCCTACTTCGAAATAAAAAGATTTTTAGAAAACTGTACAGGGAACATAGGGCTGTGTAGTAGGACAGTGCTTGCCTTGTCAAAGAAAGAGAGAGCAGAATATGGACAGGTGAGGAACTGCATCTAGTATGGACAGGTGTGCCCAGGAACTGCATCTGGTTGCCACTGTGTATGTACAATGTAATACATTTCTTTGTGCTGGTGAAAGGCAAGCCTGTGGGCCAGACAGCCTCTATTCTAGCAATGGTGTTACTGCCCTCTCTTTCTCCTTAGATAAGTGGTTCTCAACCTATGGGTCATGACCCTTTTGGGGTTCAACAACCCTTCCACTGGGTTGCATAAGACCATCAGAAAACACAGATATTTACATTATGATTCATAACTGTAGGAAAATTACAGATATGAAGTAGCAATGAAAATGATTTTATGGTTGGGGGTCACTACAACACGGTGTTAAAGGGTTGAGAACCACTGCCTTAGATGTTCTGCGTCCTCCTTTATAATTGCCTTGTTACCTCCTGCTAATGGTTAAATATTGATCCTGTCTCCACCCTTCTGCCCACCTAATGCCCCATTCACTCTCAATGAGTGTGTGTGTGTGTGTGTGCGTGTGTGTGTGTGCGTGTGTGTGTGTGTGTGTGTGTGTGTGCGTGTGTGTGTGTGTGTGTGTGTAGTGCAGATGTAAGCATACATGAAGAACAGAAATTAACTTTGGGATGTCTGCCTTAATTATGTCTCTACCTTCTTTGGGAGGGTTGTTTTTGCTTTCGTTTTTGTTTTGGGGGGAGAGGGTGGTATTGTTTGCTTGTTAGATTGATTATTGTAGTTGTTTTAGACAATGTCTCAAAATGTAGCCCTGGCTTGCCTAAAACTTTCTATATAGACCAGGTTGGCCTCCAACTCACAGATATCCACCCGCTTCTGCCTCCGGAGGGCTTAATTAAAGGACTGAGCCATTACAGCGGACTTTCCCTTCTATTTTGAGATGGGGCTCTGTCCTAGTTTCTTCTTCAGTTGCTATGTTAAAAGAGCATTCTGACCAAAAGCAGCTTGGAAAGGGAAGGAAATGAAGAGCTGGCTTGCCCTTTCAGGTCACAATCCATCACTGAGGGGTCTCAAGACAGACCTGGGGCAGGAACTGAAGCAGAGGCTGTGGAGAGGCAGCTTCTTACTGAACTTGATTTCTCACACAGCCCAGGACCACCTGCCCAGGGATGGCACTGCCCTTGGTGAGCTACCCACCCTATTCAATCAAAAATCAAGAAAATACCCCACAGATATGCCCACAGGCCAATGTGATGGAGGCAACCTCCCAGCAGAGACTCTCTCAGATCACTTCTGGGGTGGGGGTGTTAAACTCGGCAGATACAAAAAGAAACTATTCCTTTCTCTTTTTTTTGAACCAGGGTCTCTGACATAGGATGTTCTCAAACTCGGTATGTAGGTTAGGATAACATTGAACTTCTGATCCTCCTGCCTCTAGAATACTGGAATTGCAGGTAGGCGCCAGCATACCCAGTCTTATGCAGCACTGGAGACTGACCCCAGACCTTTGTGCGTGCTAGACAGGCACTCTACCAACAGAGCTACATTCCCATATCCAAGGACAAAACTCTATCTTCTTTCCCAACACAATCTACTCCTTCCTTTGAGCATCTCATCCGCTTATCAAAAAAAAAAAAACAAAAACAAAAACAAAAAAAACCAGGCAACGCATCCCCCAAAGCAGAAAAGTTAGAGTCACGGTTAAAGAAGATCTTTTTGCTTCCCACGGCTAATCTGCTGTCGAAACAGATCCATCTTAGCATGCCTTTTCTCTCCCTCTGCCAGAAAAACTTCACATCTCCACCGCCTTTCACCTCTGTCTTTCCATTACTCAACAGTCATTCTCTGGAGTTTTCCCGAGGTTACATCATCTGAAGGGACCACCACTGAAATATGTGATCCATGATTACCTGAATCATTAAGCAGCACATGAAACATAATGCATGCGTCATAAAGTTCACCTTCTAAAATGTACACATCAGGGGACTGAGGAAAGATTAAAAGCTTCTTCCTGAAGACCAAGGTTCGATTCCGAGCACCCACATGGCAGCTCACAGCCATCTGTAACTCCAGTCCTAGAGAATCTGACGCCCTCTTCTGGTCTCTGCACACACATGGTGCGCAGGGTGCACAGACATACATTCAGATAAATACTCATACAGATAAGATTAAAAATAAAAAAAATCCCCCCAAATTGTAAACCCACTTGTCAGTGGGCTTTAGTATGTTCATACTCACTTGAACAAGTATCCCCTTGCTAAACATTTTCTTCACCCTCAAAAGAAACCCTGAATCCGTTAGTAAGCAACCACTCCCCGTTCACTCTCCACCTCCCCTGGCACCCACTCATCAATCTACTTGCACTCCTGGGATGTTTTATTCCGGAAATTTAATACAAATGGAGCCCGACGATATACAACAGGCTGAGTCTTCCTCTTTCTGTCTCCCATCTCCGCTCGGTGGCAGGACCTCCATCCAGTACCAAGCTGATGAGGGAGTTTTGCACCTGGCTTCTTTCATTCATCCTAACGTTTGCCAGGTTTGCTCCCATCCTAGCATGAAGCAGGACTTCAATCCCTTCCGTGGCTGTTTGGAGACACTGCATTTTGTTGGCCCTTCAGCTAATGGACAGCGCTGATTGCATCCACACGTCAACTATTCTGTCAGGAACATTCACATGAGAGTCTTTGTTTGGACACATGTTTTCAGTCCGACGGGATATATACCTCAAAATCATGCAGCAGTGATGCTGTGGTAAGCTTTCTGAGGAGCTGCCAATCTGTGTTTGCCAGTGCCTGTCTCATTTACATGTTCGTTTCTTTCAGCAATGTAGGAGGATTTTATTTTTCCACATCCTGGCCACCTTTCACCATTGACAGTCATTTGTATTTTTTAAATCCTTCTGGGCATGGACTAGTACCATATATGGTTACTTTTTTCTGATAGGTGGTGATGTTGAATAACTGTTCAGGTACTTACAAGCTAGTTGTGTTGTTTCTCTAGAGAAATTATATTCAATTCTTTGCATTAGTTTGATTTTGAGCCAAAGTCGTGTGGTGTAACCCAGCTACTAGCTTCACCCAACCAAGTGAAGGATCGCAGGTACGTGCCACCAAGGTCAGACAGCCAGTGTGTCTGTTGGGGTTTGTCAACAGCTGAGGCTACTGATATCAGCTCTGTGTTAGGTGTTGGGCCTGTTTTATACAGGGCCAGGTTAAATTCTACTTTTCACCTGGTGGTCATTAGACCCACCAAACCACTCTAGGGATCCTCTGGTAATTCAGGACCGGTACGTCTTACTTTCCGAAAGGTATATCTCTCTCCTTTTGCCCACACTCCAGTACAGTTACCAGAAAAATGATCCCCATATTTCTTAAAGGCTAAAAGGAGGTCTCCGAATACACCAGTGCCCACCATCTGGTGTCTTTCCAATCTCAACCCTGGGAACTGAAGAAACTGTGACTCCATGGTACTGCAAATGAGGCCTCTCTTCACCAAACCTTCAGCTTTGGCTGGCTTTAGTCACCCTGTGGTGCGTTTGGCTGCTTACTTTTACTTCTATGGCCAAGATGGGCATAGATTTGCTGGTAGAATTCTCATTCATGGCACCACAATTTCTCGACTTTTTGACCTCAGGACCCCTTTGATGCTTAAAGATCATTGTCAATGGGCTTCTCTCTGTGTGCAAAGTAAACTTAATGATACCATATTAAAAATTAACATTGAATAACTTTACAAATATTTCTTAGTTCCCTTTTAAAAGAAATTGAAAGATCCATGACTTTTCACATCTTAACATAAGTGACATCTTAGTGAACAGATACTTTATTCAAAATAAAACGTAATGGGAGTAGCATTATTTCCTCTCTTAGAGACTCTTATATCAGTCTTACTGTGAGAAGGAGGGATTTTCATGTGGCTCTTCACCAAATTTGCTGCATTTATGGTTTTGTGTGAATTAGGTGAAGAAAATCCAACTTCTCACAGATACCTAATTGAAAAGGGGAAACATTTTTTTAAAGAGTTGGCTATTCTGTGACCCTACACTAAACTTGTTTCTTAAAGTTCTGTTAATATGAAAACTCAAGCATTTTTTTAAAAAAAAGATTTTAGTTTTAGTTTTAATTATGTGTCTCTATGTGCACTCTGTGTCTCTGTGTGTAACTATGTGCATGAGTGCAGTTCCTACAAAGGCCAGAAGAGGGCCTAGGATCCCCCTGGAACTGGGATTACAGGCAGTCGTGTCCTGCCCTACATGGATGCTGGGAACTGAATCTGGATTCTTTGTAAGAGCACTGCATGCTATAACCAATGACCCAACTCTCTGGCCTGAAGTCAAACATTTTAATGAACATTTTGTTACTTAAAATCCATTTCACTTTGTTCTTTCTTTATTTATTTTTTTAAGACCTGTGTCCACTTTCTCCTCTCTTACATCTCCTTGTTCCTGGTCCCCATCTAAACCCTTCTGATCCTAGTATTGCCCTCTCGTTTTTATACAATATTCTGTGGGATGTCTGAGAATATGGGTTGCTCTCATTGATTGATAAATAAAGCTTTTTTGGTCTATGGTAAGGCAGGGTAGAACCAGGCAGAAAATCCAAGCAGCAATACAGGAGAAGAAAGGCAGAGTCTTGGAAATGCCAGTCAGGTGCCAAGGAAGCAAGACATGAAAAAAATGAAGTAACAAGTCACAAATCACATGGCAAAGCAGAGACCAAAAATATGGGTTAATTTAAATATAAGAGCTAGCTAATAATAAGCCTGAGCCATCAGTCAAGCATTTATAAGTAATATTAAGCCTCTGCATGGCTATTCAGGAACTGGTGGGTGGAACAGAAACCTCCAGTTACACAATACATATTCTATTACCTTACCATCCCCCATCCCTCCCTAAACCCTCTTTCTTCCCCCTGTCATGAGCCTCTGTCTCGTTTCTTGGCATGAATAGTTCCTTACTCCCATGTCTGTATGCCTTCTTGAGACAGGATATTTCAGATTACATTTCAAAAGTTTTTTCTTTAATTTATATTTAATCTATATAATTTGTAAATTATATTTTTTAATTTAATTTATATAAATACAATATATTTTCATCCTTCCCTCTCCCAACTCCTCCAAAAACCTCCCCTACCCAACCAACTTCATATTTCTCTTTCTGAAAAAAAAATCAAAATAAACAAAACATCAAAAAGGCAAAAGAAAATACCAAAACATAGAAATAGCAATAAAACAACTTCTAACATCATACTCTATACCCATAGAACATGTTGTGCCTCACTCAGGCCCCACCAGAGAAGCCTCTTCTTGCAGTAGATGCTAATTAACACAGAGATCCACAGCTGAACATGTTGGAAGTGAAAGACCGTGAAGCACTCAGCCCTAAATGAGATGTCATTGTCAAACCCTTCCCCTCAAGACTCAGAGTCATATGTGGAAGAAGAGGCAGAAAGACTGTAAGTGCCAGAGGCGGTGGACCACAAGGAAACAGTACCTTGCAGACACAGTAGGACTGATGCTCAGATGAACTCAGAGAAACTGTGACCACGTGTACAAGACCTGTACAGGTTCAACCCAGACAGAACCCCAGAACAGAGAAGGGGAAACAGACACCGTGTCCACCCCAAGTCAAGAAGGCAGTCTTTACGGATTGAAGTATTCAAAGTTTTTCTTCTTCTCTTCTTTAATTGGGATAAACGATAAGACAGGAGCTCCTGTCACCTACCTTCGCCTCACCGTCTATGTAATCAAGTCTGATCTTAAACTCCCTGATCCTCCCACCTCAGCCTCCTGAGCACTGTGATCACATGTGTGTGTCACCAAGCTCAGCCTGGATATTCAAACTTTTGGGTTGATTTAGTTGACATCCTTAAATTTGCTTTCCAGTGTGACAGAATCTGATTCTGCCCAATATTCTTCACGTCTTGGGTCAGTTGAACCCACACCATCACTGGGTCAGCATACCAAACTCTAACACATACCACAAGACATCAAACTACCATGCCTTTGGGCTGCTGCCCATGCCACTTCCCCTAGAAGAATCATTCTCCAGGTCAGATAAGCCCCCAGAATAAATGAGCCCATGAGCACCAAGCATCCTACGCCCTCTCCTCAACCATCACCACTGCTGACCTGGCCCGGACGTCACCTCCTTCCAAACCTTTTCCTAGACATCACCACAGGGAGAATGAATAGTTTTCTCCTTCTCTGTTCCCACAGTTATTTATAAATGGAGGAAATCCTTGGTGTTCATAAATTCAACCTTTCCCATTCAGCTAACTTAAAATGACTAATAAGTCTACAACGGGTCTTCATTTGTCATTTGACCCAAACAAACGTGAGAGCTGTTCTTTGAAGAGCCAGGAAGCAAAGAACGAGTCACTTCCCACTGGAAGCCTCTCATTACTCCAGCCACACAGGCTCAGGTCTGTCACCTTCTGACTATGTTGGGAATACTTTCAGTTCTAATAACAATATTTATATCTGGAACTGGACATGTAGTTCAGTGGTAGATCACTTGCCTAGTATGTGTGAGGCCCTGGGTTGAATCCCCAGAACAAGGGGCCAGGGTTTTCATGTGACAGTATTGGTTTTATATAACAAGCCTGCATGAAGTTGCAATTCAGTCTCCAACAGCCAACACTGGGGGAGTAAAGTAGAAACAAAGAATCTAAAGATGTTGGCTCTTAAAGTTTGCTTAGCTCCTCATCAATGTCAGGGAATTGAGTCAGCGCCATGAGCAGACCATGTCAGAAACAGACGCGCATATTGGTGTCTTTCCATAATGTCAGAATTTATTGAATAACAAAGTGCTCACAGGCTAAATTGGCTTCTTGGCATCAATTTGCCAAGTAATCTTAACTTTGGTGATAGTTGGCCTAGGCAAGCATATGTTCTTTTAATCCAACTTTAACTGCTAATATTAACTTTCAGATCACTCATTACACACCATGTAATAATATATGGATATTTATCAGTCATATATAAATATATACATATATATGCAAATATATATAGAGAGAGAGAGAGAAAGAAAGAAAGAAAGAAAGGTGTGTGTGTGTGTATGTGTGTGTATGTGTGTGTGTGTGTGTGTGTAGTTAAAGAACTTCTATAAGGGGTGAAAAAGGGTTCATTTAGAGTAGTGATTCTCAACCTGTGGGTCTTGACCCCTTCAAGGTTAAACCACCTTGAGTCACATATCAGATATCATGCATATCGGATATTTACAATTCATAACAGTAGCACAATCACAGTTGTGAATTAGCACCAAAAGTAATTTTATGGTTAGGGGGTCACCACAACATGAGAAACAGTATTAAAGGGTTGCAGTGTTAGTAAGGTTGAGGACCACTGCTCTAGAGCCTGAGAGGCAGGAGTCAGGGAGGGGGAAAGAGTCTTTTCTGGGGGTCAGAGGACTGCCTAACTGGAGGTCTGCTGGAGGGTCAGAGTCGAGAGGAGCTCAAGCTGAGCTGCTGGAGCAATCTGCCAGACTTCGGAAGCTACAAAAGCCAAGGGCCCGCTGGGGTTCAGATACGCAGACAGATTGAAAGCAGGTTCAGATGTTCGAACGGGCAGACAGACGGACAGCAATGTGAGTAGACAGGATCAGCAATGGCGGCTGAGCTAAGTAAGCTAAGACCGACCCTGGGACAGTTGGGAAATCTCTGTTGCTTCCTTGATGTGCACACCAGGTGGTCAGATGACAGGTTTTGGTAGGGCTACCAAGCCGGCGGTGTGTTAAATGTCTACTTCTCTAAGGTATCCAGGTGGGGGAGTTTGACCCTTTCTCAGTCTGGTGTGTCCAATAAGTTAGTGGACCTGGTTTCCTAGGTATGATTTCAGCATATACTCGACTCCTTTTATCTCAGTTTACCTTGATGACGTACAGAGTGGGATCCATTCTGTCTTCTCCATCATGCCAGGCAGATAGTGTTGTTTATATGCCAACCGCGGGCAGAGTCTGCTTCGGCATCTGTACCCAGAAGGAGTCAAGTGCGGTTTGTAAAATGGAGTCTCTCCTGGCAAAGCACACCCTGAAAACCAGTTTTATACAACATGGGGTAACTTAGGGCAATGCAAAGCCTGACCCCAACAGGTCGGGATTCTTAAAGGTCTCTTGGCAGATCCACATGGGCACATAATGTGCCAGAAGGCCAGGTCTAAACAGCACCTCCTCGCCTAACGTCCATTCCGGACGGGGTAAAAGGGAAGGCCTTCCCTCCTGACATTTCACCTACAGGGAAAAGTCTTGCTGGAGCTGTCCAGTGACCCTCGTTCTTTTCATCACCCAGAACGTGGGCGTGTTCTTTCTCTAAACCACACAGTGATCCCTCTGAGTCTGGGCGGAGGGGGTTCCCAAGCCCCAGAGTTTCATCAGATAATCTACCCACATCCTACTGTCTACTGCCAATTATCTCTGGATAACTTAAAATACCTAGTACAATGTAAATTGCTACTATATTGTTAAGGAAATAATGACAAGAAAAAAACAAAAACAAATCTCCGCATGTTCAGTACAGGGGCTCACCTGTGGAGGCCAATGAACACCATTTGAGACGTGTTGGCTTTCTCAGCTTTCTACAGTGGGATCCAAACTCATGTTGTCAAACCTAATCATCAAGAGTTTTTACCCACTGAGTCTGCCCCCCCCCCCGCCCTCCTCCCCACGGATTGAGGACTCTAATCTCAGGGAGCCCTCTGCTCTCTTAGGCAGTGGATTCCGTCTATACTAACACTTTACTTTTCCTTGCTACTTTGCAGTCTGGGTGAGCTTCTTCAGGTCTTTGATTTTGATGTCAAGGATCTGTAAACACTTGACCCAGATAGCAACCCCCAATTAAACAAGCCCACAGACTACTGAGGACTGACTGGACTAGGTGTTGGAAGGATGAGGATGCTTTAAGGAGCATCCTCAGGCCAGAAACATCCACATCACTCTGAAACCTACTAGAAATACAAATCCGTACCCCTTACTTAGAGTGACTGAATCAAAAACTCTGGGGACGGAATCCTCCACCCAAACCAAACTTGGATATCACTGGCTTAAAATCGTGGTTCATCCTGACCCTACCTAGGCGTTGGGCCTCCTTGAATGAGGCACATTCCAGAAGCTAAGGAGAGGGGAATGCCGTTGGTAGAGGGCATTCTTCTGTCAGTGAATTTCCACGTATGTACACCACCTGCACTGTATACCCTTGGATTTTCTCGCCCACCCCTAACCCAGCAACACGCTTCTTGGGGACATGAATGTTTGCCTTTTATCCCGGTTTCCATCCCTGTCACAATAGAAGCACTCACTCAATTCTTGTTGGCCAGAGGATAAATATTAAAGCCGCCTCTCCTTTCTAATTGTCCATTCCCTGAACAGCGGCTTCCTGCTGCTCTCCATTCAGAGAACATTTTCACATGGGCCAAGAGCTGTCTCTTCCAGGGAGTCTGAAAACAATTATCCCTTTGCATGCAGGAACAAGAGAAGGCCCTGGCTTCTTGAATGCTGGTTCGACCTTAACGTGCATTCGTTTTTGTTCAGGGGTGTCCTCGGAGAGCACAGCTATACAATAGCCCAGAACTGAACATGGTGATTATTAAACTGAGTTCTTGCTGCCAGCTCCTGCCTGGGGCGCTCTCTCTCTCTCTCTCTCTCTCTCTCTCTCTCTCTCTCTCTCTTTCTCTCAGAGGCAGCTGTACTCTGGGAGTCAAACATGATCTGGAAATAGAAGTCCCCGGGTCCCCGGGCTGCCTGCTGGGGCAATGACTGCTAGCGGCAGCTCTCATTTGTTCTGCCCAGTTCAGGGACTTGGATAAACATCTTGGGCTTTCTAAAGCCACCTTTATTAGGTAGGGCACACTGGAAAGAAGTGGTAGAGGTGTAGTTGTAGGGTGGTTTAAAAACAAAGGCATGGAAGCAGTCACATAGGACTAACGTGCCATGCATGGGGTACCGCTGAATCCAGATGATCTGCGTCCTCAGGGACCTTCTCACCCTCACCCAGTGGGGTCTCTTCTTTGGCTTCACACTCAGGCAAGGTCTCATGGGACAGCCAGGGGAGGCTCCACACTAATACTGCAGGATGTCTGGTACCCACAGCCTGTCTTTCACCACAGGAACCTTCCAGCGTCAGCCATTGCTTCAGTTGACTGGTACACTCAACTTAGAGGAGGGGCATTAGGTCTGCCAGGGGTGGGAGCCCCTCTTACCAGAATCACATGGACGGAGAATAAACAAACACACCCCCCCCCCCCCCCCGCAAACCAGAGTGTTGCTATGGGGGTAGAGGCAGATAGCTGCCTGGGAGGCAAAATTCACAGATCCTTCAGGCTGTGTGCCAGGTTTTGCACCCCTGAGTAACACTTCATTTTGTTTTTTACAGACACCCACATACTGCAGAACTGGGTATCATGTTCCAAAACAAGGAGAAAAATAATGTCCCTCTGAAGGGAGAAAATGGCTAGATGTAGGTCCCAGTTCTCAGGGCTTGTCGGGAGGAGACAACACAGGTTGTCTGTGTGTGTGTGTGTGTGTGTGTGTGTGTGTGTGTGTGTGTGTGTGTGTGTGTAATTTAGTCTCCATCAGCATCTGCCTCAACAATCAGCTCCACACACTACCTCTATTCTGCTCCACCACCCCCCGACCTCCGCCCCCCACACACACACACTCCCACCATTTCTTGGCTTCTTTTACTGTCTTTTGTAATCTTCGGGTAATATCTGCAGTATTTTATTTGTAGGAGGAAAGATTTCTTTCTTCTTTTTTTTTTTCTTTCCTCTTTCTCTTTTATCCTTCTTCCTCCCAGGGTTGAATTCAAAATGGATCCAAATAACACAAATGGAGCAGACAGGCTTCTTAGTGATTTTTTCAAGCTGAGCTGTGTCAGTGATTTGGATCCCTCCCTGGACCACTCCCCCAGGGCCAGCCTTCTCTCGCCAGCACTTTCCTGGCTCAAGGCCCTGGGTCCATCCAGGAAAATCCTGGATGAAGCAGCAAGTACACAGTCCAGGCTGAGGGAATGGTTGAGAGTTCAGGGAAGGGAAACCCACAAGCAAGGCTGAGGAGTAAATGCCAGAAGTGTAGACTGAGGAGGCCAGTTTTCCCTGCTGTTTTTTAGGACGCTCCCTTTCCCCGTCTTCAAGGGACTAGCAAAGCATACCTTAGAAGGACATAATTTTTAACATCGAAATCAAGGCTTTGGTCCCTTCCCCCACTTGGCTTTGGCTGCAAGTTTGAGAATTGATAAAATTATTAGATGGCAGTTAGGAAAGGAAAAGAGGTCAGGGAGAAGGTTCAGGGGTACGGTGCTTGCCTGGCATGCAAGATCAAGAGGTTACAACTCCTAATATCACAAATATTTGGTGCGAAGTGGAGAGGGAGTTGCGGAGAGAGTGGGAAAGTAAAGAGAAAACCAGCAAAGGGAAAAACAATCTGTCTTAAACTGGTCAAAACTGAAGTCCTGCACACAAAGTTGGGAAGCCTGGAAGGAAGACGGGAAGCCAGAGAAGAGGCCTAAGTCTCCGGCTCTCCCAGGACCCTCTTAGGAACGTCTTCCAGGCCCCATGCCTGCACTTCATCAGAATGCCATTCGCAGGCTGGATCAGACAGCTATTTCCTTTCCAACACAGGGGTAAACCAGAGCGATTTCAGAGGCATTTATTTTTAAAGTCATTAAGCTGGTAGGTTGTAAATCTGCATAGAAGAAGCTTTTGCTGATTTCCAGATCTCTATTGTGTCTGTTTTTCAAGCAAATACAGGTTGTCCTTTCTGTCTGTTGAACTTGTAACTCTCCTATGTGCAACTTATATCCATCCTTTCCAAGGGACTCTCTCTGTAAGCACAAGCTCGCTCTCTCTCTCTCTCTCTCTCTCTCTCTCTCTCTCTCTCTCTCTCTCTCTGTCCTCCTATCCCATTACTTGCTCTGTGTATTACACGCACACACATGTACATGTAGTTGTATTTGGGTTTGATTTTGAGACAAGATGTCATTATGTAACCCAGGAAGACCTTCCTGCTTCAGTCTCCCAAGCGCCAGGGTTGGAAGCTGACACCGCTAACACTGTTTCTTTGTAGAGGTTAGCTTGATTTGGGAAATAACCAGGCTAGCTAAAAGATAAGCAATTATATTTTTATTTATTATAAGGGGAAAAAACTCATGAAACAGGAAGGAGAAGTCTAAGCTCAGGAGGCTGGACTTGTGCCACGAGGGAAACACAGAGACAGTGCTCCTGGGCCATATGTCCATTTTCCTCTAGGTCCCAGAAAGCCATACCCTAACTTGGTCCCACCTCTTGAAGACAATTGGTTAACCAAGTTTCCTTATCACCTCCCCCTTTTATCTAAACAAGAACAATCTAAATCCAATACAAAACTATATACAATAGGAACAGATATCAAGTATAAAATTACAAACAACATAAACAATATTAAGGAAGGAACACACGATAAATGTTTTAATAAACGTTCTATTTCTTGCTTTTAAAGATTTTATTTATTTATTTATTTATTCATTTATTTATTTATACAGTATCCTGCCTGTAGGCCAGAAGAGGGCACCAGATCTCATTATAGGTGACTGTGAGCCACCACGTGGTTGCTGGAAATTGAACTCAGGACTTCTGGAAGAGCAGTCAGTGTTCTTAACTGCTGAGCCATCTCTCCAGCCCCCTAAACATTCTATTTCAAAGAGTTTAAGTCTTGCATCAGAAATAAGCTTGGCTAAATCATAAGAGGAAGGTAACTATGACTACCTAATCTTTAACCCCATTGAAGGCCTGAGAAGGGAGATAATATGACTTGAGTAGGCAGGAAGTGCAATCAAGCGGCTTCCAAAGGGAGCAGTATATGACAGAGACAATTGACTACCTGAGCAATCACCCAAAGTCTCATTTGCAACATTAAAGCAACCAACTTTGGCAAAGGCCAACATACTTGACAGACCATTTTTAAAGGCAGGGAATTTTTAGAACTGTCTTACCCTGTCTTGGCAAGGTTTGGCAGTTCTTTTCCTTGCGTCCTGCTTATTCAGTCCAGATACCATGTATTCTGTCAGTGGTTGAGGCATAGGCAGTTCCTTGTCCAAAGGCCAATTGTGCCAAGAAGAAAACACACTCCAAGAGGAGGGTTTTTAGTGCTCAACATTCTCTCGGGAATAGATTGGTGCTGTCAGGAGCAATTATGTCTCATGTTAACAGAACCCTAAGTTATTTAAATGCCATGTTCCACAGATCCTTGAAGTGGTTGAAGATTACCTATCTAGGCAGAATACAATCTCCATGTATCTAAAGAACCTAATTAATCTGACTATATGTATAACAAATATGAACAACTATTGACTTATAATATATAATACTTGTATAACTTAAAGACTAAAATTTCATGCCAGAATATTAAATAATCTGTAAACAAATGTGCAGCAAATGAGGACAATGACCTCAAAATGTAAACAATGTGTAAGTGTCTTGATCAGAGGTAAGACTAAATATAATTTTTTATTATATTTATTTATTTACCTCAGGGAGGGAGCTATGTGCACTTCACTGAGTACATGTGAAGGTTAGTCAATAACTTCTAAGAATTGGCTGGCTCCTTATGCCATGTGGTACCAGGAATTCAGTCTGAACCAGTCTAAACTGGTCTGAACCGTTATGGACTGGTCTTAACCGGAATGGTCTTAACAGGTCTGAACTGGTCCAAACTGGTCTGGTCCAGTCTGAGCCAGTCTGAACAGGTCTAAACCGGTCTGGTCCAGTCTGAACCAGTCTAAACCGGTGTCTGAACCAGTCTGGACTGGTCTTAATTGGTCTGAACCGGCCCAAACCTGTCTGGTCGACTCTGAGCCAGTCTTAACCGGTCTGAAATTGTCGATTCAAGCTGGTTCAGACCGGTTCTGACAGGTCCAGATCAGTAAGAGCCAGTTCCGGCTGGTTCAAGCGGGCTCCAACAGGTCCAGACCAGTTCAAGCTGGTTCTGACCGGTCCAAACCGGTTCAAGCCAGCTCTGACTGGTTCAAGTTGGCTCCAACTGGCCCGGACCAGTTCTAGTCGATTTGAGTCGGTTCAAGCTGGTTCCGACTGGTTCAAACCGGTTTCAACTGGCTCAAACCAGTTATGACCAGTCCAGACCAGTTCAAGCCGGGTCAGGCCGGTCCAGACTGGTTCAAGCCAGTTCCTACTGGTTTGAGCAGGCTCTGACCCATTCAAGCCGGTTCCAAGCGGCTCAGGCCGGTTCTGACCAGTCCAGACCGGTTCAAGTCGGCTTCAACCGGTTCAAAACGGCTCCTACCAGTACAGACAGATTCAAGCCAGGTCAGACCGGTCCAGACCAGTTTGAACCGGCTCCGACCAGTTTAGACCGGTCCAGGCAGGTCAAGCAGGTTCCAGCTGGTCCAAACCGGTTCAAGGCGGGTTCTGACCGGTTCAGGCCGGTCCTAGCCAGTTCCGGCCGGTTCAAACTGGTTAAGACCAGTTGAGACTGGTCTAAACCGGTCTGGACTGTTCTGAACCGGTCTAAACCAGTCTGGACCGGTCTTAACCGGTCTGAACCGGCCCAAATCAGTCTGGTCAAGTCTGGCCCAGTCTAAACTGGTCTAAACCGGTCTGAACCAGTCTGGACTGGTCTTAACCGGTCTGAGCCAGCCCAAATCTGTCTGTTCCGGTCTGAGTCAGTCTTAACCAGTCTGAACCAGTCTTAACCAGTCTGAACAGATCCAGCCCAGTCTGAACCGGCCTAAGCCGGTGTGAAAAGGTCAGAACTGGTCTGAGCCGGTCTGAATCAGTCCAAACCAGTCTGGACCAGTTGAGACTGGTCTAAGCCAGTCTGATCTGGTCTGAAACGGTCCAAACCAATCTGGTCCAGTCTAATCCAGTCTGAACAGGTCTAAACTGATCTGGTCCAGTCTGAACCAGTCCAAACCAGTCTGATCCAGTCTGGCTTGGTCTGAACAGGTCTAAACCGGTCCGGACTGGTCTTAACTGCTCTGGACCAGTCTAAACCGGTCCGAACCAGTCTTAACCGGTCCAGACCGGTCCAAGCCTTCTGGTCCAGTCTGAGCTGGTCTTAATGGGTCTGAACCAGTCTAACCCAGTATGAACTGATCCAGTCCAGTCTGAACCGGTCTAAACCGGTATGAAAAGGTCTAAACCAGTCTGAACCGGTCCAGGCTGGTCTGGCCTGGTCTAAACCGGTCTAAACAGGTCTAAACTGGTATGGTCCAGTCTGAGCCGGTCTAAACCGGTCTGGCCCAGTTGAGACAGGTCTAAGCCGGTCTGCTCTGGTCTGAACCAGTCTGCATCAAAGCACCGTATCACAGCAGGAAAACTCGGCACAGTGCACCTCAAAGTCACCTAATAGCCTAAGAGTCATTCTAATAGAATGAGGAGGGAGAGAATGAGGCAGAGACCACGGTACAGAAATACCAAAGACCTAAACATCTGCCAACAACAGACCCTACCTCTCAAAGTTCCTGCCACGTTCCAATGCTGCCACGCTGGTGATCAATGGGGACATTCCAGATGCAGACGACAGCACTAAGTACTAAGGATTTGTTAAAACCTGTTTGTGACATGAGGCACTTCTGAGGGAACCAGGAAACCAACCTTGGACTAGGAAAACCGCAGGGTAGCATCTTCTAACAATTACCTGCCTACGGGCACCGCACACTACTGAAGCTTAGCTCACAGGGTTTGCTAATCACATTGCAGACATCTTAGATTTATTTATTACAACTTCCAGCAGATGGTGTCTTGTTCTAATACATTAGTATGCAAATGACGCTCTTTTTAACAGATGGATTTAAAGTGCTTTGAGCAGCATTAAGTATAATTTTCTACGTTTCCTTTTCCAGTGTTGCTGATCAAATTCAGGTGCTTGTATGCCAGGCAAACACTATCACTGAGCTACGCTGGGGCTCAAGTACCCCTTTCTGATTAATACAATCATGTCATACAAGTTAGCAGCAGCCACGCCAACATGTATGGAGCAACAGCTGTTCCAGAAAAAAACAGAATCCTTCACCTTGGAAGATGTCCCCTCACCCAAGCAGGACCTCACTGGGATCAATTTAAAGTTGAAACGCCCTCCTAGTCATGACATCACCAGGAAATACACCTCTGACCATGGAGAGGGGGATGTGTCCAGAAAAAAAGGTCTCTCATTTGCTTTCTGTTGCTGTGATAACTATTCTAAGAGAAACAACTTGGGAAAGAGGGCTTCCCTTGGCACCAAGTGCATCATTGTGGGGAAGTCACAACACTGGGCACTTGAAACAACTGGTCACATTGCGTCTACTGCCAAGAAGCAGAGAGCAATGAACGCCGATACTTTTTCTACTTTTCCCTGCACTGCAGATCCCAAGCCAGCCGATGGTTCCACCCATAGTGGGCAGGTCTAGCCATCTCAGTTAACCTAATCAAGGTAGTTCCCGAAGGCATGCCCAACACCGTCTCCCAGGGCATTCTAGATCTTAGCCAACTGTCCATTGAGACCATCACAGGGAGCAGGCAACACGCAGATGTGGGCAGCGTCATCCCTGCTTCCCAGAGTTAGCAGAAAGAGGTGGTGAGCTGGAACTTGGTGTTCACCTCCCTCTGCTTCCTCGCTGTGGACACGGTGTGACCGGACGCCTTGGACCCCAGCCGCTGTGCCTTCCCATCAAACTGTGATCCGAAATAATAAACCCTGCCTTCTCTAACTTGATTTTGTCAAGCATTTAGTCAGAGCAACAAGTAACAAATGTCAGTTCATAGCTGAACAGGATCTTAGCGAGCGGGGCCCAGTTAGAGAAACTGGGTCGCTTGCCCCATCCCACCTTCCAGACCGCCACAAGGGAACAGTTTTCCTGTGTCATGCCCTTCCACCACCATGTTTACGCCTTGTCCCAAGCCTCCAAGCAGTGGGACATGAGCCAGCCACTCCTTCCCAGAGCAGGGGCTAGCCAGCTGCGGAGAACATGAGCTGTATGTTTGCACAGGACACATGTTCAGAACAACCTCATTCCTTGCTGTTGAAAGTCTTGTTTATTTATTTATTTTTGGTTTTTTTTTTTTCTGAGACAGGGTTTCACTGTAGCTTTGGAGCCAGTCCTGGAACTATCTCTTGTAGACCAAGCTGGCCTCGAACTGAAAGTCTTGTCTCTGCCTAAGACCCAATCGTCTTCGTTTTGGGTTGAGTTGTGTAAATTATGTAGCTTAGTCATAACCTGGTCAAAACACTATTGTGTGAAACTCCGAAAACAGAAGTTCCAAATACTTAGTTCATGTTTCACTTCAAGTTAAGCTAACATCTTTCTTTTTAAAAAAAAAATTGCTTAGTTTTACTTTTGTGGTATGAGTATCTTGCTTGCATGTATGCCTATGCACCCTGTGTATGTCCTGTGCCCTCTGAGTTCCAAAGATCTATCGATGGTTGTGAACCACCACGTGTGTTGTATGGCGGTCACTTGTTTGTTTCCCAGCCACCCTGACCCAAAATAATCACACAAAAACTATAATTATTTGCAATACTCTCTGGCCAATGGCTTAATCATTTTGCTAGCTAGCTCTTACAGCTAGAATTAACCCATTTCTACGGTTTTATATTTTACCACGAGATTCGTAGCTTACCAGCAAGATTCTGGCTGGCAGTTTATGTCTTTCTCCTCTGGCGGCTCCATGGCATCTCTTTGACTCCTCCAACTCTCTCTCTCTATCTATCTATCTCTATATTTTTCCAGCCTGGCTACACTCTATTAAGTCATTGGCTGAAAAAAGTTTCTTTATTCATTAACCAATAAAAGCAACACATATACAGAAGAACTTCCCACACCATTTCCCCTTTTCTGTTTAAATAAAAAGAAAGGTTTTAACTTTAACATAGTAAAATTGCATATAGCAAAAAAGGGGGAGGTTATGTGGAAGGGTAAATGGTGTGGGGAGGTCCTTCTGTATATGTGTTGCTTTTATTGGTTAATGAATAAAAAATCTGTTTTTGGCCAATGGCTTGGCAGAGTGGAACTAAACTGAGAGAAGGCAGAGTCAGGGAGATGCCATGTAGCCGGAGACAGACACCAGACAGAACCTTGCCAGTAAGCCACAGCCACATGATAATACACAGATTAATAGAAATGGGTTAAATTAAGGTGCAAAAGTTAGCCAATAAGAAGCTAGAGCTAATAAGTCAGGCAGTGATCTAAATAATATAGTTTCTGTGTGATTATTTCTAGTCTAAGTGCCAGAAACAAATGAGCAGCCTCATACAACAGAGACGAGGGGTCTCCTACAATACACGTGGGTGCTGGGAACAGAAGCTGAGTTCTCTGCAAGAGCAACACATGCTCTTAAATGCAGAGCCATCTCCCTAGCCCCCAATTTCTTAATAGCCTCCCCCTTCCCTACCTTTTCAGATTATTCACAGTGGCGATATGATTAGAGAGAAGCCAAATTGGACCTAAGTGCCGGACCCACATGTCATTGTCCGTGACCTACAATGGACAGTACAGGCCCCCTGAAAGTGTTTCCTTGGTCCCAGCAGACTCCTCTGTGTCCTGTAGATGGAGCAATCAGGAAGTTCTGGAGAGTGAATGCCTTTGCTGGCCTTGAACTCACAGAGATCCGCTTACCTCTGCCTCCCAAGTGCTGAGATTAAAGGCATGTGCCACCATCGCCCAGCGTATTACATTCTTTTTTGCTGTGAAATATTTATTTAATGATGCAAAGATGTGCTGCGCTTGTTTAACTCTGTAGTTGTGTTACGTTGCCTGTTTAAAACACCTGATTGGACTGATAAAGAGCTGAATGGCCAATAGCTAGGCAGGAGAGAGAAAAAGGTGGACTGGCAGACAGAAAGAATAAATAAGAGGAGAGAGAGAAGAGGAAGGAGCAAGGAAGTGAGAAGTGGAAGAGGATGCCAGGGGGCAGCCGCCCAGTCACAGAGCCAGGAACCAAGTAAGAAGTAAAGAAAGACATACGGAATACAGAAAGGTAAAAGCCCAGAAGCAAAAGGTAGATAGAATAATTTAAGGTAAGAGAACCTGGCTAGAAACAAGTCAAACTAAGGCTGGGCATTTATAAGTAAGAATAAATCTCTGTGTATTTATTTGAGAGCTGGGTGGAGAGCCTACAGCGCTTCATTTGCTTGTGTTCTGCAAGTGATGGAAGAACCAGGAATGTTTGTTAAAAGAATAGGAAGTTAAGTGTCATTCACCTAACTGGTGGTAACCAAGAGTTATAAAAAAGAAACCCCACCTCGTTCTACACAGGAAGATAGAGCTGGAGACAGTAGGTGTAGGAAAGGTCTTCTTTCTGAACCAGGATAGAGTCTTCTTTTTTTATTTCTTTCTTTTTTTGAGACAGGGTCTCAATATGTAGCCTTTGCTAGCCTGGGACTTTCTATGTAGACCAGGTTGACTTCAAACTCATAGAGATTTTCTTGCCTCTGCCTCCAGAGTGCTGAGATTAAAGGTGTGTACCACCATGTCTAGCAAGATGGACATTTTCAATGACCGTTGACCTCATTAGCCTGTGGGGGCATCAGAGTCATAAGAAAACTAATCGGAACCCATTACTTTCTCCTCCATGTGTTTATCCTAACAATTCTCCACCTTTACAAGTCTAGAATGGCTTTTCTTTGTCTTGTCACTTTGCTAAGAATTTCCTTTTTATTGTTAAGATGTGGGACAAGTCAGAGGTTGAAGTGACTGCCTTTATTCACCTTTCATTTAGCTTTCTTTGGTGTCATAGGAACCTTATACATAGACATATTTGCTTGTATTTCTCTGGCTAATCTGTCCTCTATTATAGAGTCCCAACAGTGAGCTTGTCAGAGCTAAGGAGAATTATAATTCCTATCAGTGAATGTGGTACTCCAACCACTGCTCTGCTAGGCATGACCTCCATTTTCAAAGTCTTCTCATCCTCCAAAGTGGCTGCTTATTCTCTAGTCAAGTTATCCTGTCCCAGACAGCAGAGATTTGGAAGTAAAGGAGAAGAGACTCCACCCCTTCTTGTGAGATGGTTATGGTATATGTCTGGTGAGTCTACAACAATGGCCAGACTCTACTCTTATGGCTCTACCAAAGAAGTGTTGCAAGGAACTTTGTTTGTCCTGGCTGCCCAGAAACGAAATAATCACACAGAAACTGTATTAATTAAATCACTGCTTGGCTCATTAGCTGTCTTCTTATTGGCTAACTCTTGCATATTAATTTAACCCATTTTATTAATCTGTATATCACCACGAGGTCATGGCCTACCAGCAAAGTTTCAGCACATCTATCTCCAGTGGTGGATGGATGGCGTCCTCTGACTCCGCCCCTCTTTCTCCCAGTCCAGTCCTCCCCACCTACCTAAGTTCTGCCCTATCAACAGGCCAAGGTAATCTATTACCTATTGGTAATCACAGCACACAGAGGAGACACCCACATCAAAGAAAGAAGGGAGAGACAGTAGGAGGAAGCAAGGCAGGCTTCTGCACAGAATGTGGAATCGTTACATTTTGTAATCAAATTACTCTGGACATGTATGCAGATGTTAAATTGGAGTTCTAGCTCTATAGAAGAAGAGAACAGACCCTGAAGAGCAACTGACAGTCCTTCCCACCCTGGCCTCCAAGAGGTCATGTGCTCAGGAAAAGCAGAGTAATCCTACTTGCCCCAGGGAGGTCCTGATGGGATTGCGAGAACTTCTGGTTCTCGGGAAGTCCTACAAACTGGGATGTGGGGGGCTGCATAGATGTCTCTGTGGTGGTGCCAACCTGGATAGATGGCAAATGAGGTCCAGATGCCCTCCTCTGATCTTGACAAAGGAACCCAGGAGAAGAGGACTCTGAATTCACTTAAAACATCTTCCCACCACCCTAGTGAGATGTGATGTGACAGCTATTTGGGGCTATTACCAAATATCCTGGTTGTTTTCTTTATGGGAAATGGCAAGTTTTGCATTTTTGTGGCCCCTTGAAGCTACATGTGTCCATGTGTCAATATAAGATATTATGGCCAATAACCTTTAAACAAAAGTGAGGTGTATCTTGTCTAGAGTAGACATAAGAGCCTATGATGATCAGTTTCATGTCTTATTTTGATTAGGCTATAGTATTCAGTTTCTGGTCAAACAATAATGTAGATGCTTTTGCGAATTGAATTCACTTCAGACGTGTTTGATATTTACATCAGTAGACTTTGAATAAGACATTCCCCTCTGAAATGTTCTGATTCCTTGAAGAACAGAAGGGAGAAGCACTTCGCCCCCTAAGAAAGAAATTCTGCCTTGGGACTGCCTTCAGACTCAAGCTGTGATGTCAGCTCTTCCCTGGTCTCCAGTCTCCTGCCTGCCTACGCTGTAGATTTCATATCTGTCAACCCCCACATGTGAGTGGGCCAAAGAAATTTTTGGTTATGACTTTCTCTATATTTCTCTTTTTTCTAAATACATAAATACATACATGCTCGCTCTCTCTCTCTCTCTCTCTCTCTCTCTCTCTCACACACACACACACACACACACACACACACCTACTGTCTATTGGTTCTGTTTCTCTAGAGGACCCTAAAACAAAACCTACATGCAATTATTCATATTTTCTTTTCTCTGCCACAATAACCTTGGAAGCAAGCGTGGAGAGTAATCTCTTCAAGCTGGATCCCTGAGAGACAATCGCAAGTAGAATCCAAGCAAGTGAGGTCGGAGAATAGAGAGGCAAGTGAGGCACATAGCTGTGCATTAGCATCTGAAAGAAACCAGTGGGCAGAAAGGAGAATTGAACACTGCCACCCTGCTTAGCATCATGCCCACAGGTAATAGAGCTTGGACAGAAAATGCCTATGCTACGCAAACATCCGAGAGCAATCGCAATCCTTTGCATACCAGTTGCCTACATGCTGCTAACTTTTCCTCCAAGCTCTCTTGCCTGCTTCTCTTGGAGCCCTCTTTTTCTTCCTTCCTTTCTTTCTTCCTTCCTTCCTTTCTTCCTCCTCCCCCCTCCTTCTCCTCCTCTTCTTCTTCTTCTTCCTCCTCCTCCTCCTCCTCCTCCTCCTCCTCCTCCTCCTCCTCCTCTTCTTCTTCTTCTTCTTCTTCTTCTTCTTCTTCTTCTTCTCCTCCTCCTCTTCCTCCTCCTCCTCCTCCTCCTCCTCCTCCTCTCCTCCTCCTCCTCCTCCTCCTCCTCCTCCTCCTCCTCCTCTTCTTCTTCTTTGTTTGTTTGTTTCGTTTTTGAGACAGGGTATCACTCTACAGCCCCAGCTGGCCTGGAACTTGCTATGCAGATCAGGCCAGCCAAAAACTGCAGAAATCTACCTTCCTCTCCCTCAGGGGTCCTGTACCACAACGCCTATCCAAGTATGTTCTTTCTTGATAAACTCCCTCTCTCGTTATTACTATTTACACACCCCTGCCTGGTTTCATGGCTTAGGATGCAAGAATCTGGACATCCCTTCAGTTGCCCACCGAACCCTCTATCCAGTGATAACACAGGCCCCTAAGCCACTAAACCTGGGCGGGGGATAGGGAGGTTCATTGTCCCACACCTAGTCTAGGTGGGAACAGAGACACAAAAGAGAAATCAGGACGCATACAAAAACAAAGTTTATTGTCTTCTGTTCTGAAGTTTGGAAACTAAGATTCATTCCTTTCATAGCACTCACTGCTTTTTATTTCTGCAGGCCAGTATTCTACCAGGTCTTAGAGCCTTTGAGACCAGAAGCAGCGCTCCAACTCTGCCCTTCTTCAAGTATCCCTGGAATCAACGTTCTAGTCCCCTTCTCTCACCTGCTCTAGCATTCCAAGTTCTAAAATTACCTCTTCCTGCCAGGTGTGCTGCTGCATACCTGGAATCCCAACACTCAGGAGTCAGAGGCAGGTGAGTTCAAAGCCAACCAGGCCTCCGTAGCAGGTTCAGGCCAGCCAAGCCTATACAGTAAGGCCCAGTTTCAAACCAAAAACTAAAACCTAAAATTACCTCTTCCTCTCAAGTTATGAAAGTATTTCTTAGAGTAAGAAATCATAATTTTGTAATAAGGAATAATAAGCAAATTCCCTCAGCTCTCAATGGGAGCTTTATTTCCCCCCAGGGGATCTGCGATTGAAAAGAAGGTAAAAAGCAAGACAGAATCTGACACCAGCGAAGCTCAGGAGGGAAAATTATGAAATATTTGCCTGCAATATGAAAGACATTCTGGAGCAAGGGAGATTCCCACAGATGTGCTGCAGCTTCAAGCAACATCGCTCAATGTTGCATTAGGGGTTCTGGGAGCCTCTCAATGGCACAGAGCCGGGAGCGCTCACAGTCCCTTCCAGAGGCCCTGCTTATCCTTCCAATGGCTCCTCATGGCATTAAGACTCTAGTTCCTATAACCTCACAAACTCTCCGACCTGGTCCCTCAGGTCCGGACACTGGTCCCTTTGCTTTGCACAGGACGGCTTCCCTAGGATGTGTGACCTATCACACATCAGAGCAAAGGTGCTTGAAGCCTGAAACAAAAATCTCACCTCTGGGTCTCACGTCTCCCCTCCCACTTACCCCAGGAGGCTTACCTCCCATTTCACAGGTAATGTTTATCCATAAGAAATCGTTCGGGGGACTCAGTTCAAAATACTAGTGGAATGAGACTTGTGTTCCAGATGTTCACACTGGGATGCGGTCCAGAACCTGCATTTTTACAGGCTCTTTTCCTCCAGGTGGCTCAGTGCGGGTAGCAGGGAGACTGTATTTGGAGAAATGGTGCCCCAGAGGGATGGGGGGCTGTAAGCTCAGCCTCCCCTCTTGGCTCCTCAGCTCCCCAGTTCTTTTCCTACTCAGTCTGACTGCATTTGTTCCTGCTGTAACCAGGCCATCTGCTCACAACCTTAAACCAGAACAAACAAAAGCAACAAATACAAGATGGAAGTCACTTCTAGTAATTTCAGTGTCATTTGTTTTCTCTTTCTGTGTGCAAAGGGATCTGGCCTTGGTGAGGTAGTCCTTGAAGACAAAATCGAGAATGAATGGGGACTCATCCCCTACTCACTTTTTGCAGGCTTGAAAGTAAACACAAAGCCAGACCCAAAAAGAGGAATATGGTATGTATTCACTCACAAGCGGATTCTAGCCATAATTAAAGGTCTTTGAGCCTATTATTCGTGATCCTAGAGAAGCTGGATAGGAGGGTGAACCTGTAGAAAATTCAGGTAGTTTTCCTCCTGGAGTTTGGAAATAGACAAGAGTCCCAGGTAACTTCGGGTGCTTGGAGGGGGGGAGGGTTGCTGGAAGGGGAGAGGGTTAGGGAGAAGGGAGCAGGGGAGGAATGGGGAATGCTGGGGGGGGGAATGGGAGGGGGGAGGGAGGAAGGATAGATACGGGATCAGGGAAGAATATATCTCAACTAAGGGAGTCAGTTTAGGGTTTACTAGAGACTTGATTATAAATGGGATCCCAGGTCTAAGGAGAGATCCTCAGATTATTCTCTGGACAGAGGAGAGGGTGCCTGAACTGGCCTTGGCCCATAACCATACTGATGAATATTTTGCTTATCACCATAGATCCTTCATCTGGTGATGGATGGAGATGGAGACAGAGACCCACATTGGAACACTGGACTTAACTCCCTAGGTCCAAACGAGAAGCAGAAGGAAAGAAAACGTGAGCAAGGAAGGCAAGATCAGAGGGAACCTTCATTCGACGAGGGATGGCGATACAGACGGAGACTCACATTGGAGCACTGGACTGAGTCCCCAAAGGTCCAAACGAGGAGCAGAAGGAGGAAGAACATGAAAAAGGAAATCACTCCCGCGAGGGGTGCGATCACCCACTGATACAAGGGGACTGATCTAATGAGAGTTCACCAAGGCCTGTTGTCTGGGACTGAGCGAGCATGTGATCCAGCCAGATTCTCTGAATGAGGCGGGATTCTCTGAATGTGGCTGGCCCGGAGTCTTCCTGAAAAGCCATTGACAATGACACTGGGACTTGTTTCCTCTGCATATACTGGATTTTTGGGATCCAGTCTGTTTGGATGCTCACCTTCCTGGACCTGGAGGGAGGGGGGAGGAGCTTGAACTACCCAGAGGGTGGGAGACCCTGACTGTTATTGGGGATGGAGAGGGAGGAGGGGAGAGAGTGGGGGGGAGTGGGAGGGTGTTGGGAGGAGGGGCGGAAATGGAGATTTTTGTATTTTAATAAACTTTATTTTGTACAAAAAAAAAGTCAAAAAAAAAAAAGAAAATAAACACAGAAGAAAGCAACAGAAACCTGCTCAAATGGTCAAACAAAACCACCAATAACCAAGAATAAGCACATTTGCTTAACGCCTTCTCTTCGTAAATCCAGTTTAGAACAATGGCCACGGGCAGCATCCAAAGTCAGACAAGACACGTTCCACTCTACTAACTGAAGGGTTAATTCCTCTGACCTGTAGAAAGAGGTGGCACAACCTCTTCGCCCAGCATCCCTGCACACACACACCTGGCAGCAATCATCTGAACCAGGCTCCTGCACAGCCCAAGTCTTTGACCAAAACCCATGCTCCCCCTGGTGGTCCGGAGGTAAACTACAATTTACAACGGAAGACTTGGAAGATTTTTCTGTTTCTATATTTCAGGTCTCTTCTATTCAACGTTCACAGAGAACTTTTCTCTGGGATAGCTGCAGCCAGACGCCTCCTCAGACTGAATCGAGACAATTTGGAAGGTAAGATGCCTTAGCTCTTACTGGCAACTGATGGCCATCTTCTCCAGGGACAAACCTCCTGATGGAATCCAATCCCAAGCAGTCAGCCCTAAATACATAAAGGTAACGCTAAGTGGACTCCTCAGGTGGCATTTATACACGTGTGTGTGTGTGTGTGTGTGTGTGTGTGTGAATAATAAGAATTTGAGAGGGAGTGTGATGGGGCATAGGAGGAATTGGCAGGGGTAGAAACTATGTTAATAAAAACATAGCAATGCGTCCACATCCTCTAAGACAAATGACCTAATCTGTGGTTACTAATACCCTGGTAGATAAGGAGATTAAAAAATTCTAGAGGAGACATTTTTCGAATGCTGCGAGGCAAAATTTCCAAGCTACTCATAACTGACTCAAAATGTTACTGCTCTTTTGAGATTTTTATTTATAATATATGTGTATGTGCTTGTACACACATGCTACAGCACTTGGGGAGTGATCAGAGGAAAACCTGTTAGGTTTGGGTTTTGAATGCATAAAAATAAAAAGGAGGACATGGCTGCTCCGGGGTATGTCGAAAGAGGGGGAGGCAGACATAACTGGGAGAGTCCAGAGTGGACATGACCCTGAGCTGGACCATTGAGGGAAGGGGGGAGGGAAGAGCCAGGAGACCAGGAGACCAACAGACCCAGAGGGTAAAGAATGAAGGATAAAAAGGACAGGTGTAATCAAAATGCCTGGGTGATACAGACAAGAACAGCTGGGGTAAGGACAGCCCAGCCCTAGACTAGAGAATTCAGGGTAGGGGACGGGGTATGCCGGTCACAGCCTGTAACAGGCAGGGACTGATGGCCAGGTCCAGTGTGATATTTTAAATAGACACCTCTGTTACCATTTGTCCTGGGTTTGAGACCTAACTCTCCTTTCACCAAGAGAGCTGTAGGGATTGGACTCGGGTCACCAGGCTTGGTGGCAGGTGCCACTACCCACTGAGTCCTCTAGCTGCTTCCTACCTTTCTATTTATCTACTCAGCGAGTGTGATCTGTGTGATCTCCTTCCTCTAAAGTGTGTCCTTGTGTTTGTATTCTGTTAAATGCTTAACTTGTCCTCTTTTCATTTGCCTCCTCCCTTCAGTTTCCAAAACCTCTCATTTGTCTGATCTTTTCTAACTCCAATAAACTGTCTTCAAGTTCTCTTCTGTATCATTATTTTGGAGGGATTGGCTTTTTGAGACATGGTCTCTCTATATAGCCCTGACTGTCTTGGAGCTTTCTATGTAGACCAGGCTAGCCTCAAACTCATAGATAGCCTCTTGCCTCTGACACCTGAATGCTGGATTTAAAGACACCATGCCTGACTTGTATCCATTTGTAAATTCTTTTATCAACAAGACCAAGAACTTTCCTAGACCTATTGGGACCCTATACCCCCAAAGATATAAGGGGCAATTAGGAAAGGAGAAAACTAAAGATAAATCACAATAAAACAAGCCTAATATTTGTCAAGTGTTTTCTTGTTACTTTTTTTGAGACAAGTTTTCACATGCTTGCAACAGACACATTATGTAGCCAAAGATAACCTTGAACTTCTGATTCTCTTGCCTCTGACTCCTGAATCTAAGATTATAGATTATAGGCATACACTATCAGTCCCACTCTTATTCAGTGCTTGGGAACAGACGCAAGGCCTCGTGAATGTATTATATCAACTGAGCTGCATCCCCAGCCCAGCCAAGTACTTTTAAAAAAAAACTGTTGTTACATGTATTTACACACACACACCATGGCTCGCATGTGGAATTCAGAAAACAACTTCCAAGTGTCAGTTCTCTCCTTCCGCCATGTGGTCCTGGGGACCCTGAACTCTGGTTGTCAGAGGCAGCAGCAGGTACGTTGGCCCATTAACTGGGCCATCTTGCTGGACCCTGCCAAGCATTTTCAGTAGAGAATACACTCTACGGCTTAGCTATGGCTCGGATGTGTTCATTCTGTGGCTGTTCCCCACTTTCACAGAGCGATGCTGAGAGATGGTAGAACCTGTAAGTGCTGAAGCCTATTGGGAAGAAATGGGGCATCAGCTCTGGGAAGGACTAATCTGTTCTCTTGGTATCTTGGACAGCTCTCACAAAATGGGTTATTGATTAGCTGAGCAAGGATGGTCTCTTAGCTCCCCTTCCCTCTGGCATTCTCCTCTCTCTCTCTCTCTCTCTCTCTCTCTCTCTCTCTCTTTATTCTTCCCTCCTCCTTCCCTCCCTCCCTCCCTCCAGCTCTCTCTCTGGTTTCTTCTACATACCTCACTGCAGCTGTGACAACATCTATCCTGAGGCCAAACCAGGACCAAATCAACGCCCGCCGTATGTTCTTAAAGCCCCAGAACTATGGCAAATAAGTCCTTTTTCTTTATAAAAGTACCCAACCTCGGTTCTTCAGGAAAAATAATAAATAAATAAATAAATAAATAAATAAATAAATAAATAAAAAAGTACCCAACCTCTGCTATTTTGATACCTCAACAGAAAATGAACTAATACAACAGCTGTCACAAAATGTTCAATTATTGCTGATGTTGTTTATTCAAAATGCTTTTGGAAAACTTGGAACCCATTCATTTTATGTCTTGATCTCTGGGACAAAACAAATAGCAGAGGATTTTGTTACAAAAACAAATGCTAGCTGGAACGTGGCTTGGTGGGAAAGTGCTTGCCTAGCGTGTGTAATGCCCTGGGTTTTCATCCTCAGTGTTGAAAAAGAAAACATCTGGACCTGCAGGGGAAGGGTATGCGGTGGGGAAAAGCAGACAGTGAGCAGCGTAGATTAGAGAGGAATGACCTGATTAAGAAGCTGGCTAAACTCAAAGCCTTCATGAAGGAATTGGAAACTACAGGAGTGGTGGAGTTCCAGAGGAAACCCAACTGTTCCAGGAAAAGACAGAAGAAAGTCCCTCAAGACCTGAAAATCAAATACAGGATGCGGAAAATATGAGACAGTGAAGCAGGCCCAGGATTTAAGGACGAGCAGACGGCGCAGGCACTGTATTAGCTCCGTGTGCTGAGCATCATTCCAGCTGGAGTAAGTGTGAGGACCAAGGGAAGCGGGTAGTTTTCCAGGACCCAGGAGCAATTGATTCCTAATGAATGCTGGTGAGAAACAGTCGGGACAGTTTTCCTGGGTGCCTCTGCTGCATCTCAGCCCTGCAAAGGCCTCAACAGTCTTCCTCCAGCAAGAAGAGGAGAGGGCTGAAAATGTCCTCTGCACAGGTGCGGTGTGCACACCTGTGATCCCAGAACCTTCGAGGAAGAGGCAGGAAGATCAGGAGTTCAAGGACATCTCTGCTACACAGCAAGTTTGAAGCTGGCTTGGGCTATGTGCGACAGTATAGTGGCTATATCAAAGGAGAGAGCACGAGGTGGCCAGGAACACACGGAGAACGTGAGATTTAGAAGTTTGAAGGCTAGAGAGGTAGCTCAATGGTTTAATCACTGAACATGCTGTGCAATCCTGAGGACCACAGTACAGATTCCAGCATGCACATAAATGGCAGATGTGGTCCCCCCCCACACACACACCTGTAACCCCTGGACTGAGGCAGGTGAGGACAGCAGGATCCATGGGCTTCGCTGACTGCCAGCCTAGCAGAACAGTGAGAGCTCTTGGCTCAGTGAGAGGCCCCACCCACCCCACAGGAATGAGGCAGAGTGATAAAGAGGGCACTTCTATTGTTCTGGCCTCCACGCATGCACAGGTGCATCTACCAACACATCTGTGTGCACGTGCGATGCACACACATTCACACTTGAGAAGAGAAAAAAAAAACAGAAATGAGTAAGAGCACTAGTTGTGCAAACATAAAGACCCGAGTTTACGACCCCAGCACCCCACGTGGTGGTGGGCGTGGCGTGGCTGCACTGTCTTTGATTACAGTGCTGGGAGCTGGAGACGGCAGATCTGGAGAGCCTGCTGGCCAGCCAGTACAGGGAGAGACTCTGTCTTGGGAATAAGGCAGAGAGTGGCAAAGCAGGAAATCCAGTGTCCTCCTGTGGACTCTGTGGGCGGGCACTCATATGCACCATACATACTAAGTAAAGGAACAATAAAACATAAGGGAAAACGTTTGAACCAGGTATGAGAGCCACACCTTATAATCTCAGCACATGGGGGACTCAGGATTGCCACAAGTCTGAGGCCATCCTGGGCTGCAAGATGAGGTCCAGGCCATCCTGGGCTACCATGATACCCTGCCAAAATTAACCAAACAAAAAGTTTGATACCAGTTGGGTGGCTGATAAATGAACCAAAAATAAAATTCAGTGATTGCAAAGAAACAGGGTTGAATCAAATATTAGCCCCCAAAGGAGGAGACAGTTTTCTTCCATGTATTTTAATGTATGACTCTAATTCATCTCTTGATGAGGTTGTGATTTTCAGGTAATCAGCATGGAATGACAACCTTGCTTGCTTCTTATTTTTTGAAATTTTTACTGTGTAACTAGGCTGGCCTGGAATTCAAATGCTAGGAATGCAAGTGTGAACCCCCATGCTGGCTGAGTGAGCTGCTTCCTAATAAGACCAGAAACAAAGGCCTTCCCTGCCTATCCTTCCTCTCTGGTTGAGTGAGCCGCTTCCTAAGAAGACTAGAAACAAAGACCTTCCCTGTCTATCCTTCCTCTCTTGTTTACCATAGTCTTGATCTCTGGTAATCATACATCCTCTATATTAATACACATTGTATACTTAGAAATGTTGTGTTAGCCAGACAGTGGTGATGCACGCCTTTAATTCCAGCACTCGAGAGGCGGAGGCAGGTGGATCTCTGAGTTCGAGGCCAGCCGGGTCTACAGAGTGAGTTTCAGGACAGCCAGGACTGTTATACAGAGAAACCCTGTCTCAAAAAGACAAAAAGAAAAAAGAAAAGGAAAAAAAGAAAGAATAAGAAACGTTGTGAGGTAGGGTTGGGCAAGGCAGAAGCAGGAGCCATGAGTGACAGCAGGGCCCATGACGGAGACACAGCTTCACACCGTTGGTGGTAGCAGCCTGGGGAGTTCTCTGAGACTTCCATTAAAGGAAGCCAGATTGTCTACAGGAAAGAATTTTAGGACAAGTCAGTAGGAAGAAAGATGCTTAGGAAAACACTTAAGCCAGTGTGGGTGTGGGCTGCTCCAGAGAGAGCAACAGCCACACATATGGTGAC
Organism: Myodes glareolus; assembly: GCF_982192425.1. Classification (NCBI taxonomy): domain Eukaryota; kingdom Metazoa; phylum Chordata; class Mammalia; order Rodentia; family Cricetidae; genus Myodes; species Myodes glareolus. Next base: position 54,185,212 of record NC_142040.1, read on the forward strand.
CTCTGAATTCACAACTTGAAGGGCTACTAAGGGACACATATGAGATCACAGAAGGTTCCTGAGGTGTAGTAGATATAACTACAGCTGACAAGGTAAAACCATAGACCACAAGGGCTTTCCAAGGGAGTCAAAACATGGTTTTTCCATAAACAAAATTTTTAGTCTCACTGTAAAGTTCCCAGAAAATTGCAGGTTTACGTCCAGGAGAAAGCAAAATCACACTCAAAGATCACATACAGTTAGGCCTTAAGTATGGTCCATTGCTACGTTAGTTAACCTTCTCATTTGGAATAGCTCCAAAATGGATATTGCCCCCATGAAGGCTAGCTTCACAAGTTTTGTTAATTGCGCTGGAATTTCTGACTCTCAGCTGGAGAGACTTTAACCAGACTCTGCAGTAAAGGGCTCCTTTCTCTCCGTCACCCCTTAATTTTCTGCCTGACTATTTCCTCTCAGTCATAAGACGGAGAATGAGGGATGATGATGTAAGTCTGAAGTCTGGAAGCCTGAGAAACAATGTACTGATGATGTCCAGCATGGGAGAAATGTGTTCCCAGGCGGAGAGGGCACATCCACCTTCTCTCTGCCTTTTTCTTCTCTTTAGCTATCTCAGAGGTAGGATGATGGGATAATTCCCCTTATTCTAATGAAGACCGTCTGCTTTCCTCAGTTTACCAATCCAAATACAAAGAAAAAAAAACCCACACCTCACAGAGACATCCAGAAAGATCCTTTGGACTAGACAACTTCCCTGCCATCTCTAGAATGTCTTTCATCTTCCAGGATTAAAGGTCCAATCTGTTAAACCAAAACTCTTCTCTTCCCCCTAGACTTTGCCCACCCCAGCCTACTTTCCTGCCAAGATGAAGTGAGCTGTTCTAGATATTTCAGGTAAGTAGATGCATATACCTGTCCTTTGCGTCTGGATCCTTTCACCCAGGTTAATGTTATCTATGCTGTCAGACTTATCTTCCTTCCTAAAATAATAACACTCTATCACTCTATCGTGAGTTTCTTTAAAATCTAACCCAGATTCAGGTCCAACAGCGCAGGCCCATAAACCTAGTCAATAGGGAGGAGCTGGGACTGGAGGATAACACATCCAAGGCCACACGTGAGGTTACCAGGGAAACAGGCGTTCCTTCCTTGGGTTCTTAGTCTGCTAATAAAGAATTTGGAAACAGGCTTGGAATGAGGACAGTTTTGTTGGTTTGAGAGAAGAGCAGGACAGGCAACATGTAAATCTCGGCAGTTCCCCAAAGGAGGGAGAGGGAGAAGAGGAAAAGAGAAAGACAGGCCTTTAAGAAAGCCGACTGGTTCAGTATGGAGGCCAGCAAGCTGCCTCTTGGCAGACAAACAGCTGCATACGTGCGGGAGAGGGGCGTTTCAGCCCGAGAAAAAGAGTGGCAAAGCCCAGAATGTCCAGGAAAGCAAGCCCAGATTTTGCTTAGTATCTGGGGGGGGGGGGGAGAAATAGAAGGAAAAGGGAATGCTACACTTTTCTGAGCAACTCGGAAGAGTGGGCAGGCTGAAGAGGTACATGATAGGAGCTCCACAAGCCACACAGGAGAGAGGTTTCTGGAAGGCTGTTTATTATCTCATTAGAGGGATAATTATTCTTCCCATCTCCTTACCATGGCTTTAGGTGGACCAGTTTTCTTAAAGAGTGGTCTCGAATGGATGACTGACGGGCCCAACTGGATTGACTCTTAAGGGGGTAGAAGATACTATGTAGGATTCTAATCTTCGCAGCGGATCAGAATACCATCCTCCACCCACCATCAGAGGTAAATTCCATTTTCATTCTCTCTCTCTCCTTCCCTCTCCCTCTCCCGCTCTCCACCCCTCTCTCATATGTATGGGGGTTTTGTCTACATTCATGTTTGTGCAACATGTAGAAGAGGGCATTGGGCCCACCCCCAGGAACTGGAGTTATAGATGGTTGTGAGTTGCCATGTGGGTGCTGAGAAATGAACCTGGATCTTCTGCAAGAGCAGGTAATGCTTTTAACCGTTGAGCCATCTCTCTAGCCCTCAGATTCCATTCTCTTAACCTTTAATGGACCTCAACAGAGCCCTGATATCTGTCCTTCGCTGTCTCCAGGGTTACTATCTGCTGATCCAGATAGTCAAGTTATATATAATGGACACATATTATCCCTATGACATACAACATCCTTGAATGCTTGGGACAAGATTCAAGAATGAGGAAAAAGAATTAAATCATATATTAAGGCTATACGAGGCCCAAGAGAACCATTTAGTGACTTTTTGCAAAGATTAACTAAATCTGTACAAATAGGGGTAGCAGATCCAGAAGTTAGATGAGTACTCATTGACTCTCTGGCTTTTGAAAATGTTAATTTAGAATGCAAAAGGATACTTGGGCCCTTAAAGGTCAGATCAGCACCAATGGACAAATGGATCCTACACACAGTCTCATTCTGAGATTCCTGGAGGTGGGATTGCTATTTCGAACTGTGGTAGAGGTAAGAGCCAGTGACTGGCTGTTTTACTTTTCTGACCTTCAGGTTGAACCCCAATCTCTGTCTCTGGGTTTTTAATTAATCGTGCTACAACTATCAGCAGTGAGATCATAAAAACAAAACTCTTTTTTGTTTTGATTTTTTAAAAGGTTAAAATAAACAGTTTTGATACTTGAAGGAGCACATTCTTTCTTTTATTTATTTTTTTATTTATTCATTTTAAAAAAAACCTATTTCTGATTTTACATACCAATCCCAGTTCCCACCCCCTTTCTTCCTCCATCTTCCCCTCCCACTTTACCCCCATCTACCCTTCAGAGAGGGTAAGGTTTTCCATGGGGAGTCGACAAAATCTAACACATTACTTTGAGGTAGGACCAAAGCCGTTCCCACTATATCTAGGCTGAGCAAGGTATCCTTCCAAAGAGAATGGGTTCCAAAAACCCAGTAAAAGCATTAGAGATAAATCCTTGTCTCACTACCAGTGGTCCCACAGTCTACCCCAGCCATACAACTGTCATCCACATTCAGAGGGCCTGGTTTGGTCCTATTCTGGTTCCCTCACTGTCAGCCCAGAGTTGGTGAGCTCCCATTAACTCAGGTAAGCTGTGTCAGTGGGTTTCCCCATCATAGTCTTGACCTCTTTGCTCATATTCTCACTCCTCCCACTCTTCAGCTGGACTTTGGGAGCTCAGCCCAGTGAAGGAGCACATTCTTAATATCTACAAATATCAATTATGTCCAAACTTCATTTCTCCACAACATTGGGTGAAGTGTTGAAATAATTCATTAGATATGAAAGTCAATTTCTGCAGAATCAGACTCATAAATGAAGAGCAAGGAAGAATGAATTCCTCAGTTCTCTTTTACAAAAGCACCTGGAGATGAGCAATGCAGAAAGAAAGGATTTTGGTTTTTTTAACTCACAGTCCAGAAGGCTCGTAGGCCCATATTTCTATATGATATGGTTGCCAGGCTCTCAAACCATAGACCACACCTGAAGTGGTCACGTACCCTGTAGCCTTCCAGACAGGCTGTCTCTAACCTAACAAAGGGTCAGGATGTTGCTTTGCTCCTTCTCTGTAATTTGGAGGACGACTGAAGGGAGACGCTAGTTCCAGCCTACATGACTGAGCTAGCATACAGTGTAGGAAGACATGACATCAAACACAGGTAAATGTGGACGTGACTAAAAGTCATTCACCTGGTTACCTAGGAAACAGAAACCTAAAGAATTTCCCCCTCAGTTTATGTTTTGGTATAAGGCTGTTTGGAGGATAAAGAGGAAGAATTCTTCAGGATGTGAACTCAGGATTTCATGGGGGATCTCTGAGAATCTCCCTCCCGATAAAGCCATGTGAGTTGTGTCTTTATTCCCGCGCCTCCACGCCGGTCAAGAGAGACAGTTTATGTTGGGGTCTGGTCCAGAGAAATAATTTATGGTTCAGGCTAGCACCAGACCCCGACAAAGGCTGACTGGTCATCAGCATGGCGGTGGTACCATAATCACGTGTCTGTATGAACATCATGGTGGGTGACTTCGTGACGAAATCAGGAGTCATAGAGTTAGGAGAGGTCCAGGCTTGCTCTTGTATAACAGTTCATTCTCACTAAAACTGGGTCCTAGAAAATGACACTAGTTTGGGGAGGGCAATGACTGCTTCGCGTGCTCTACCTCCAACAGATCTTACTGTCTCTTGGCATTGCTGCACTGAGACCAACCTTTGTACACACGAACCTTGAGAGACACACTTAAACTTTTACCCCAACCTGAAGCACAATTAATAAAAACTCAGAGAAAGAAATTGGGGTTCAACCTGAAGACACGAAAAGCAAAGCAGCCAGCCACTGGCTCTTACCTCTACCTCAATATGAAAATGATGATCTTGCCTCCTCAGAATGAGACTCTGACTGGGAGCCGCCTCCTTCAGTTTTATATTCCTCTCTAGTTCTGGGATCAAAGGTGTGCACCACTGGGATTAAAGGTGTGTGTTACCACCGCCTGATCTGTAAGGCTGACCAGTGTGGCTGTTTTACTCTCTGATCTTCAGGCAAGCTTTATTTATCAAAATACAAATGAAATGCTACTACATCAACCAGAGCAAAAAACAATATATTTTTCTGTAATCGTACAAAAACCTGAAGCATGAACATGCTTTCTTTGCTCACCACAGCCCTGGTTATCTAATTACACCACATTAGCCTGTGGCTCTTTGGCGTAAAGCTACAGGCTACAAGCTCTGTGTGCTCAGACTACTCCACCTTGCTTTTTGCCATTTCAGCTTCCTAAAACTTAAATTTAGCCTGGAGGTAAAAATCAAGGAGGTTCAGATTTTAGCCAGGAGGGTAAAAATCAAACATATTTTTCAAAGTGACAGTAATAAAGGAATAGTCTTGAGCTCCCAGCCCTCGCAGTTTAGTCCCTTGTTCTCATTCAGGGTGTCTCCATGGTAACTCACTTGTGCCTCTGAACAGCCATCCTGAGGCAGATTGGATTACTGTTCTCCTTTCCTTACCCCCTCCTTGCAATCGCATTAAGTATCACAGCCTTGGCCATGTGACTTTTTGAGATCTCTTGCTAGGGTAGGCAGAGACATTCTCATGATCCATCGATACTGTGCTTGATTATATAATGCGTTTGTCAGTGGAATATTAAGAAATGCAGGGTTTTTTTTTTTCTCGACATGTTGGCATGGTTTTGGCTGACAGTGTTGACGAGGGAAATCTGTGCAGCAGCCTTGAATTGGACCCACAGCCTGAAACAGAACCACCACACCGGATTTCAGCATTTGCAAGTGGGATGCACATGTGTGGTATTCATGTTGTGAACCACTGAGTTTTGGTGTGTTTTTGTACATAGATTCATTTTGGAGGAACATGACAGTTCCAGCGCCCTCCTTGGACTCGTCTCTGTGTTTGTCGTGATGCTCCCATGTCATTCTGACCGTCGCTCCTCACCAGGTGAGCGCTGTGGCTGCTGTTGCAGAGGTACACACCTGCCTGTTGGGGCTACCTCCATCCTCCCTGCCACAGCTCCTTCATCTCTGCAGTCAGAGGCAAAGTAAACACCGTGAGACCGCAAAGTGGAATCTCTCTACTCTTACGTAGAGCTCTCAGTTTGGTGCATTTATAGTAAAAATTAGTAGTAGTAATAAATTACAAATAATAAATATAATAATAATAATTGTTGTTTTGATAATTTCAGTACAAGACTATCCTTCCTGAGGACCGAAACCAGACAGCTAGGTCTAAAGATCACTTGAGGCTCTCCACAGGGCTACATTCCCTAACCTCCTAACTAATTCTCCACACTAACCCAAAACAGCACTTACATGATAAGTATAATAACCCTTTCTGGGATGATTCCTTCTAGAATACAGTTGGGAAGGTTAAAGCAAAGTATTATCCTTTAGCTGAATGTAACTCATATCCTTGGGGACCAGCTGACAATTTTTGTGCACTAAGCATAAGGTTCTCTTGCCAGAAGAATCTCTGAAGCTTAAGTCTATCCCCAGTGGGCTCTACCCAGGCCAAGAGGCCAGGAAATAGCACTTCCATTACAATCTTCCATGCTCTAGAGGAGCTGCTCTCAACGTATGCTCGCTCTCAACATATGCTCACAACCCCTGTGGGGTCAAGGAGTCCCCTAAGAACACTGGAAAACACAGATATTTATATTATGATTTATAACCGTAGCACAATTACAGTTATTAAATGGCATGAAATAATTTTGTAGTTGGGATCACCACCACATGAAGAACTATGTTACAGGGTCACAGCCTTTGGACGGGTGAGAAGCAGTGCTCTAGAGAATGTGAGCCTGACAGTCTAGCCTTGCAGTAGTCATTTGTGCGTGCAACACACCCTTATTCAACTACGGTACTGCACACTAGAGACACAAAAGGCAAAGAGACAAAGCCTGAACTATCGTGCCGCGTATGCAAGGAAGAAGAGGAGAAGAAAACAGGTAATAAAGACGTAAATACATCATTTTAAGTAAAATTTTAAAAACAAGCTAAATCGTTAAAAGACACAGGGTTCTTCTATACAGAACAGAGAAAAGATACCTTTGAGAGTCCAAGCTTAATCCCTAAGTCAGTGAAGAATATTGTGGGATGTTTGATCACACTGTATGATAGGCACCTTCTGGTTGGTTTAACAAAGAGCTGAATGGCCAATCGCTAGACAGGAGAGAATAGGCAGGACTTCTAGGGAGAGAGGGGTTCTGGAGAAGAATCTGAGGCGCATGAGAGACACCAGCGAGACACTGAGGAAGTCAGATATACATTGTGGAGGAAGGTAAAGAACCACATGGCAAACATAGATTAATAAAATCAGGTTAGTTTGAGTTATAAGAGCTAGTTGGAAATAAGCCTATGCTAAAGGTCAAGCTCTCACAATTAATAATAAGTCTTCCTTGTCATTAATTGGGGACTGGTGGTCTAGGGAAGACTGCTATAGAAGGGAGGAAACCAACTCCCTCAGGTTGTCCTCTGACCTCCATATCTGCACTGTGGCATGTGCACACAACACATACACAATAAATATACTTTAGAAAAAAGAATCTGCCCATGTATAGTTTCAATCCCCAGCTAGCTTGCGGTTTAGTACAGCGCTGACACAGAGAATGCTATCTTTGAGAAAGCACAACAGAGGTATTACTGTGCACCTTGTTCATTTTTCAGTATATAGTTGACACATAATAATTATGCATATGAGGGATGTGATATATGATACATAAATATATTACACAGTGCTCAAATAAGGGTAAAAATTATTTCCTCTTCCTTGAACTTTTATCATTGCTTTGGGCTAGGAAATGCTGAACTCCTTTCTTCTGGTGCTGGTGCTGTTGTTGTTGTTGTTGAATTTTTTGAGACAGGGTCTCAAACTAGCCTCCAACTCACCACGACCTCCATGGCTTGGCTTCCCAAGTACATGAAACCCCAGATCCAGATTCCAGATTCTCTCCCAACTCTTTATAAAGAACATAATAAATTCCTGTGAATTACGAGCCCCTAACCATGAAGGCGGAGGCCTCAAGGGTCTTAGTGGCCTTCCCGATGCATGCACAGTCCTGGCTTGGGGCTTGTGTTTGGAGCAGGGAGAGTCTCAGCTGAGGCTGAAGCTCTGACTCCATAACCAGCCAGATCACGGCTGGGCTGCAGCCAATGATCCAGAGGGAGCTGACAGTTTACTTCATGTTGTGCCAGATTTCACACAAGTTTCGTGGCCATGGATGCTGATTATGCTGAGTGGGAGGAGGGAAATGAGGACGATGACTTCATAGCATATGAAATTTTCAGCTCTCTTTCTAGCGAGGACTTAAGCTTTAAAACAAGTCTTTCACTGTTGCTAGGGTAGGAATGACCACCAGGAATCTAATTGCATTAGGTGTATCAGACTGGTTGGTTGGTTGGTTGGCTGGCTGGCTGGCTGGCTGGCTGGTTGCTTGGTTGGTTGGTTGGTTTTTCAAAACAAGGTTTCTCTACATAGCCTGGCTATCCTGGAACTCACTCTGTAGACCAGACTGGTCTTGAACTCAGGGATCTGCCTGCTTGTGTCTCCCAAGCGCTGGGATTAAAGGCATGTGCCACCACCACCTAATTAGACTACATTTTTTATTAGACAGGTCTCTCCCTTCAAGCCCAGGCTGACCTCCAATATGTGAGCCTCCCAGCTAAGCCTTCAACCATGTAAGTGCTAAAGTACAAGAATGAGCCACTATGCCTAGCTAAATCTCCTTTCTCCACTTCTTTCTTTTCTCTCCTCTTTTTTTTTTCTAGGATGGAGTTTCATGTGTCTCAGGATGGCCTCTAACTCACCTTGCAGCCGAGGATGACTTTGAACTTCAGACCCTCCTGCCTCCACTACCCAAGTGATGGGATTACACCACCACGGTGGGGCTGCACCTCAATGCCGGGTTTACATGGTGCTGGCAATCAAACCCAAGATTTATACATGCTGAGCTACTAAGTGAGCTACTTCTGACCCCTACTTTTTAATAACACTTGCAATTTCTCTCTTTAAAAGGGGAGTGGCTGAAGTGGTCAGTGGTGAAAACTCTTGCTGCTCTTTCAGAGGACTCAGGTTTTGTTCCCAGCACCCACATCAGGCACCTTTAACGCCAGTTCCAGTGGACCTGAAACCCTCTTCTGGCCTGTGTGGGCACCTATACATACATGGTACACACTCATCCAGGCACATATCCTCATTAAATAAATAAATACAGACTATCATGTGTAGTTTCGATGTTAGTAAAATCCAGTGTCTGTTGATCCATGGCTTTCATGGCATAGCAGTCAACCCAGAAGACTTCTGTGACCTCAGGTGACAGGGCTTATCGTCAGTGGCCAAGTGTGCAGTGAGGAGGCAGAGGGCTCCTGCCGAGAGTCCTCTAATTGAATTCACTTCTGATGCGACTGACCTGGAGACAGTGCCAGATCGCACAGGTTGCAGGCTCAGTCCCAAGGCTGTGCTCCATCCCACTTTAGATGCCTCTTGAACTGCTTTACCAACCAACTAAAAACAGGTCCCACAGCCCAATCCCTGAGTTCAGTTATTTTCTTGAGAGGCTCATGGAACTCAAATGAAAACTTGGTTATAGGTCTCATATAAAATCAATTCCAAAGGATGCAGATAAAGTGATGCCGGGCTGATGAAACAGCTCAGCGAGTAATGGCTCCTGCCACCAAGCCTGACAATATGTCCATGACCCACACGGTGGAAGGACAGAACTGACTCCTGAAAGTCTTGGCCCTACATACATGGTAAGGCACACATGTGACCATATATATATATATATATATATATATATATATATACACACATTGTCTTAGTTACTTTCCTCTTGTTGTGACAAAACACTATGACCAAGATAATGTACAAAATAAAGCACTTAATTGTGGGATTGCTGACAATTTCAGAGAGTTAGTCCATGATCATCGTGGTGGGAAGCATGGTGGCAGGTAGGCAGGCGAGCAAGCATGGTGTCAGAACAGTAAGTAGCTAGAGTTCACATCCTAACTGAAAGATGGATGCAAGAAACTGAAAAGGAGGGCAAGACTGAGCCTGGCATGGGCTTTTCAAACCTCAAAGTCCACCCACAGTGACACACCTCTTCTAGCAAGGCCACACCTCCTAATCCTTCCCAAACAGTTCCATTAGCTGGGGACCAAACATTCAAATATATGAACCTATGGGGGGGGGGTCATTCACATTCACACCAGCACACATATTTACACACAAAATATATAAAAATTTAATTTTAAAGATTAAGTGATGTGAAAGGTGAGGTTTGGGGTAGGAGGTGGAGTTTCCACACCCTTGCTGACACAGGCAGTCTCCAGACCTGTCCCAGGGACGCTGTATGCCAAAAGGAACTTAGATAAGAGAGGAATACAGTTCTCTATGCTATGCATAAAACCTCTCCACATAAGAATATTCTCCTGAAATTTTTAGCTTTATGATTTTTTTTATAACTGTGAAACCTTTCTTGAACCACCTACCATATTAAGTTACTATAAATACATACCTAACGTTCTGTAGAGTCTCTGGTTTGAGCCGCTGTGATAGTCATTATTGGTCAATCAACCTTAAGATGACATAGATATATATTAATGAATCACAATTTTTTTTTAAAAAAAAAAAAAGAGTATTCTCCTGTGCTGGAGGCACAGTGCCAAAAGGGACAAAAGCTTCAGCTTTGGGTTCAGGGACCTGGATTCCTTGTCCAGATCTGTATCTTACGAACAATGTGAGCCTGGGAATGTTATTTGGATTTTCTGCTTGGTTTCATCAACAAAACCAGGAGGGACAAGCAGCACCTTGCATGAAGCTACGGCACACGAAGCACAGATATATTGACAGCAATCCCTACCTTGCAGGTTGTGAGAACTGAACACGCCTAGAATTCCAGCAGACTTCAACATATAAACACTGAGCACTTCCGATGGTTTGAACATGACCCCTAGAGAACAACATTGTGATGAGTGGAACAAGAGTTGTTCGGGCTGAGCTCTACCTGGTACTTTAACAGACCATCTCACCATTTCAGAAAATTGCATCATCCTGGCCTAATTAGCCAGTACAGGGCCAGTTCAGTGAACGTTTGCAACTATTGCATCCCTGGAGATGTTTACAGAAGGCACAAACTCTGGCATACCTTCCAGAGAATTTGCCAGCAAACACTAATATACAGGGAGATGTGTGACTTTATTAGAAAGTTTTCCCCCCTCATCCTTTTTTTTAAAATTGTTCAACTAAGGCAGCATATTGATCTTTAATAATAAAATTACATTTTTAATTTTATTTATTTAGAATCTTTGTGAAAGTAGGTACACTCATTGCTTTTCTTGTGACTATGGCTAATGTCTGACACAATGTAACTTAAGCGATAAGGGTTGATTTGGGCTCATGGTGTCAGGGAAGACAGCAGCAGATGGCTCCATGGCTGCAGGAGCGTGGGGCTGGGACTCCTTGTATTTCAGTAGAACAGAAAGCAGGGAGATCTGATGGGAAACTGGGCTGCACTATAAACCTCAAACCTCCCTCATCCTCAGTAATTCATTTCTTCTAGCTAGGCTCCACTTCCCCAAACAGGCACAACCTCCCAAAACATACCACTGGAGACCAGGTGTTCAAACACATGAGCAAGATATTTGACACTCAAATCCAACATAGCCTAGCTGTGGAACCCAGACTGGCTTTCCACTTTCTAATACTCATGCCTCTGCCTTCCAAGTATTGGCCAAATCTTTATTTAAAAAAAAAAAGGCAAATTTAGGAGCCAGTGAGCTGGCTCAGTGAGTAAAAAGTGCTTGTTCAGCAAGCCTGATGACCTGAGCTCAATCCCCAGAACCCATGGCAGGAGAAGAAACCAACTCCAAAGAGTTGTCCTGACCCCTGCATGCGCACCATGGTACACGTATGTCTGTACATGCATACACACATGCATACACACAAAACAAATGAAGGAATGAGTTAAGCTGGCCATGGTAAGCACATCTATAATTCCAGTTCTGGGAGGCAGGGGAGGGAAGATCAGGAGGATTCGAGATTCGGATCAGCTGGGCAAATCTATATATTAAGACTTGAAGGAAAGAGGGAAGGGAGGGAGAGGAGAAGGGAGGGAGGAGAGGAAGATAAAAAGAAAAGCTTAAGATTATACTTGAGACAAAGGGGATCAGGAAGAATGTGAGGAGGAACAGAGAGGGTAATGGAGGTGAGTATAATCAAAATATATTATACACGTGCATGACAGTTTCATCGTGAAACCCACTCTTATGTATAATTAATATATCCTAATATCTGTTACACATACACTGTGTAAGATCATCTATAACTATAATTCAGAAGAGAATGGGATATTTTAATATATTTGTTACAAAAGAAGACATAGAGCTAGATCCAGTGGGTCCACATCTGTAATTCCAGGACTTGGAAATCAGAGGCAGGAGGATCGGGAGTTCAAAGCCATCCTAGGCTATAGAGGAAGGTCAAGGACAGTCTAAACTACATGAGACCCTGTCTCAAAAGTAAAAAACAGGGCTGGCTATGTGACTTAGTTGGTAAAATGTTTGCCCAGCATGCATGAATCCCTGGGGTTGGTCCCCAGCATTATACATAACTAGACACACGTCACATGCCTATAATCCCAGCTCTTGGGAATAGAGGCCAGGGAATCAAGAGTTCAAAGTCATCCTTGGCTACATAGTCAATTCAGGTCAGTCTGGTTCATATAAACCTCTGTCCCAAAAAAGCAAAACAACAACAACAACAACAACAACAACAAACAAAAGAAAACAAAACTTTTGAGCTTGGTAAAGAACCATTGTTCTAGAGAGCAATTAATATTAATTATTTTGCTTTTACAAAGTATTTCATGTTAAAGTAAAGATGCATTCAAGACTATACAAGTCATGAATTAATTTAATTAATTAATTTATGACTTTTCAGAGCATCGATATTTAACCAATTTATATATTCATAAATTAAAATTTTATGTCCTCTATCCCTTTATCGAATTCTAATCAGTCCTTTCCCAATCACTTGGCACCAACTAGTCAGACTTACAACAGAGACCGATATTATTTACCTTGCAAAGTCAATGGCAGCAACACTATAGAACCTGTACTTCTCTGTGTTCAGAGGCCTAGTTACATCTACAAGAGTCTGCCCGGGGCAGTAGATCCTTCACTCTTGCCATCAATAGTCAGTTTAATGAATAGAGTTCACTTGAACATTTGACTAGTAGTGTCCTACTGGGAACTAATCTGAATGGCTGTTTCTATGAACATTCTTGCACATATCCATTAGCAGATATAAAAACATATTTCTGTAATGTGTGAGAGCAGAAATTCTGGGCCATATGTATGTATCATTGAACTTTAGTAAATGGATTTCTTGAAATAGTTTTCCAAAACTGAAGGGAATGATTGACTTCTCTACCAGATTCCTGACAGTTCTACTTGCCCCACACGCCCTTATTTCTCCATTTCAAGGTTTTCTTCTGGTCCCATATCACAGAGAATGTCACCTATAGGATTGAGAAATTTTGCTACACAAAACCAGCAGAATGCTAGTGTGGCCATGTAGCATTCATATCCCTTCTGAATACATTCGGAGTCCAGCGCTGCTAAGAAGGTGGTTGGATACACAAGACAGGGCACTGCTTAGGGGCTGATGGATTGGCAAATCCTACAAGACAGACTTCAGAAACTCTCACCCAAAAAGAGCAGACAGTTCTATGTCTCTCCACTCAATCCTGGGAAATAGATAGCTCACTCCAGATTCCTTCAGGCAGAAGAAGGGATTGTTCAGGGCCTCTTGGCCTCCAACCCAGCTATGGCCACTGGAGTAGGAGTGGAGGAAGGCAGAGGAAAGAGAAATGAGGAGGCTGCTTGGCAGCTAGGAAACAGACCCAAGGTAGGTGGGAGTGAGGAAAGCCAGGGTACAGATGACTGTATTTCCAAGATATATGCAAATAAGTGTATCAGAACTAAGTTTGAAATTGGAAGGTGAAGTCATTATGTAGTGAAAACTTTTTATAGCCATCACAACAAGAGCAAGTAATGGAAAAAGTCGTCTCTTTTGCTCTCACATCCACTGTCCTCTGGTCCCTTCTGAAAGCAGCCTGTGCCTGCGGACGCACACACAGGAATCTTCAGTCGGTTGCTCCGTTTCTCTGCGTGTCATCATCTGTTCTGTAGACTTGGTAATTCACAGTAAGTAGACATGTGACTGCAGCAAGAACAGTCGAGTGTGCTGGGAGAACACAGCTGAGAAAACTGCAGATTTCAGAGAAACCAGGAAGCCAATCATAACCCACAGACCCCTTTAAGGACATCTGCCCAATGTCCTAAGATGTCCCACTAAGCATATCCTCTTGGGCTTCCAGCACATCCAGATGGTACCAAGCAGAGCACCCATGCCTTTAATTTGGGGGCACATTTTAAATCTGAATTATATCAGTGGCTTCAACCCATTAGCCCCGAGAGCTCTCGTTAGGTGAAATTGGGTATTAAGATCCCAACATGTGAGTTTTAGAAAGAACAGAAGTTCAAAAGTAAAGCACTGAGGTTCCCAGCTTCTTTGTCAGTAAGACTTCTGGGGGTGGGGGAAGACACAATCTTGCAATCTATTGCATAACCTATGCTTCCCATTGCAAAGTCCCGAAATTCTGGTTTAGTGAGACTCCATTGGGATTCAGGAACCTGCTCTGATAGAAGAATACCTAGGTGATCCTCATCATCAGGAAGTTTGGGAAACACTGGACTTAGACTCTCTAACGTGGAAATTTTTTCAGTTGTTCAGGAGCCAAATGTGGTGTTACTTGATAGAGGTGAGAAGTTCGAGGCTGGCAAGATGGCTCGGCAGGTAAGAGTGCTTGCTGCCAAGCCTGATGACCTGAATTTGATTCCCAGGGCCCAAATGGTGGAAGGAGAGAACTGACTCTCTTAAGTTTTTTTCTGGTCTCCATGTGTGTGGCATACACATATATGTGAACATGCACACAGACACATGCACACACAATAAATAAATGCAGTAATTTTAAAAGGAAGTTTCTAAGCAATAAAGATGATTTCATGATAACTCATCAAAATTATTTTAAAGAAAGAAAAAACATTATCAGGAGGCTGGTGAAATGGCAACTGGTAAAGGCACTTCTTGCCACATTTGGCAATCTGTGTTCAATCCCTAGAACCTACATGGTTCGGGAAAGAACCAACGCCTACATGTGTCCTTTGACCTCCACAAGTATACTGTGGCACATGTGTGTATATGCACAGGTATACAAAAGAAATAAAGAAAATGTGAACTTAAAAACTAAGATCCACCTGCCGGGCAGTCGGGGTGCACACCTTTTATTCCAGCACCCAGGAGGCAGAGGTAGATGGATCTCAATGACTGAAGGCCAATCTGACCTACAGAGCTAGTTCTAGGACACTCAAGGCTATACAAAGAAACTCTTCCTCAAAACCCCATAAAACCAAAACAAAAATAAAGAAACAAGCTAAACGCCATCATGTGGCCCTTGGACAGAAATGCCGGTGTCTGCTGGTACTTGGTATTATTGTTTAGCCTTCTTTGGATAGTCACAGACAGGAAGAGCTTTTCAAAGCATCTTGGTGGAGAACTTGACTCAATGGTGAGGCAATATATGGAGCTTCTTCTCTACAGACACAGGACAAAGGAGTACCTGGAGGTGGCTGTGGGTGACAGACACAAAGCCGACTAAAGCCTCCATTAGCAGTACTTTCTCGTTGGACCACCAGCTCGCAAATAATGATGTGGAGACTTATTATTAATTATGAAAGCTCGGCCTTAGCTTAGGCTTGTTCCTAACTAGCTTTTATAACTTAACTTAACCCATTTATATTAATCTATGCTCTCACGTGGCTCATGGCTGTTACCTTTCCTCCTGTGCATCCTGCTTGCTCTCTGTCTCCTGCACCTCAGCCTTTCCTTCCTGTGTGTTTTCTCTATCCAAATTCCTGGCTTCTGTATGGCTATTCTGGTCAACTAGTCACTGGTTCTGTCCCCTGATTCAAGGTTTAACTTCATTGACAAGTCTCGGGAGCGTCAGAGATCCCACAACAGCCTTCCTTGGGTAAAGTGCATGATTAGGCTTTTGCTATAATCATAGCTTGGATAGCTAACACAAATGATCCAAGGAAAGGCCTAGAATACAAGAAGGAAAGGGGCTACTCTGTAGGGCTTCTCCCCACAGTACAAATCAGACCCATAGGTTTAACTGCCTAGCTTGGTCTTCCTCCCAGGCCAGCTTCTACTCAGGGGCCTTCTCACAGCCTCCTCCTTAGATTTTAGAGCCTGTTGTATTCCTTAACACTTTGGGTCAAACTATTCTGTTTTATTGTTCTCTCTCTCTCTCTCTCTTTATTTTTTCCCACCTTCTTATTCTCTTTATTTTTTATTATTTTTTTTATTTATTTTACATACTGACCACAGTTTCCTCTCCCCCCTCTCCTCCCCTTCCCTTTCTCCAGCCTCCCTTCTTACCCCTCCCCAATCCACTCCTCTTCTAGCTCCATTGAGAAAGGGACAGGCCTCCCATGGGAGGCAACAAAGCATGACACATCAAGTTGAAGCAGGACCAAACTCCTCCCCCTGCATCAAGGTTAGGAGAAGCAACCCCATTTGGGGGTTGGGTACCCAAAAGTCAGCTCAAGCGTCAAGGACAGGTCCTAATCCTGCTGCTAGGGACCCCACAAACAGACCAAGCTGCACACAGCTATCACACACATGCCAAGGGCCTAGGTCGGTTCCATTGTTTTCTTCTAAAACCTTAACTAGAGTTGTATACCCTAGTACCATGTGTTCAAAGAAGCAGAAGTAGAAGAAGGAATTAGCTTACTCATGTGTGTCTGGGGCGCATGAGCTTCATTCTTCTCTGGCATGAAGAGAACCTTCATGGGTTGGCATCACAGGTTCTCATCCTATGGTTGCTAAGAGCATGAGATGAAGTGAAGGGGCAGGATAGGGCACTGGGAAACCAAATGATCACCCGATCAAGGAAAGAAGCAGCCGTTCAGACATCGTTAGTGGCTATGTTAACCAAACACCTCATCAGTGCAATCACAGCGGTGGTGGCGGTGGAAGGGGGGCATACCCAGAGCATAATGGTAAGGGCTGAGTATTTCAGCACTCACTGAAGCCAAATTTCAATAAGTCTTGAAACTAGGACACAGGTGTAAAAGCACCCACAGTAGAATGGGGCCATGTGGGCAGGTCAGGCAGAGCTGTCACATCTGACCCCTCCTTGGACTGCAGTGGAGGAGCCAGCTTCCCCTGAACGAAGCTTCCCAGTGCTGAGGCTGCTTCATCAGTTAATGCCTCTTCTGGAGACGCAAATCCATTACCCACACTACCTCAGAGCACAGTCCTCGGGACATGTTAGGGTTTTTGAGCCAACACAGGCTACACTTGGCTATATTGTTCCGTATCTATGAAGGTTGGGTTTTAGCATGAATCAGATCATGAAAAGGCAATGCAATGGCTCCAGGCTCTGGTTCCAGCTGCTGTGATGCCAGGCATTATGAGCTGAGAGTACAGCAGTACTGGAACTTTCTACAGCGGACAATCATTCGGTCCTCTATCAAGACCAGCAGCAAAACCAAGCCAAGGACCCTTCAAGTTTTAGAACCAGACTGGGTCATCCTTGTCAACAGCTAGTCATCGTGAGAAGCTTCTAGGGCCCGGAGAAACTGAGGCATTGAGTATGAAACTCCATTGAGCTCATTCTTCATCACTGTAACAAAAAACCTGAGGCAGGTATGTTTATGTAGTTTATGTAGCTCTCAAGATTCGAGGGTAAACATCAATGTCACCTTGTGGCCGGTGGGAGGCATTGTAGGGAGTCATGGCAGGTGATGGTGGGCAGTGTCACATTGTGGAGAGTCGTGGCAGATGATCGGGGGGCAGTGTCACATTGTGGGGAGCCGTGGCAGGTGATGGAGGGCAGTGTCACATTGTGGGGAGCCGTGGCAGGTGATGGAGGGCAGTGTCACATTGTGGGGAGCCGTAGCAGGTGATGGTGGGCAGTGTCACATTGTGGAGAGTCGTGGCAGATGATCGGGGGGCAGTGTCATATTGTGGGGAGCCGTGGCAGGTGATGGAGGGCAGTGTCACATTGTGGGGAGCCGTGGCAGGTGATGGAGGGCAGTGTCACATTGTGGGGAGCCGTGGCAGGTGATGGTGGGCAGTGTCACATTGTGGGGAGTCACAGCAGATGATCGGGGGGCAGTGTCACATTGTGGGAAGTACATAGTTCTTCACAACAACTGACGTCATAGCTCAAAGCCAAAAGCCAGAGAACAATGTACCACTTGTGCTCTTGAAACTGAGAGGGCCTAAGAGAGTTACTTTCATCCCTTCCAATCCAGTCACCTAGGTATCACCACCAGGTCCTTCCTCTTGGAGTTCCTATCTCCCAGCACTGCTTGGTCACTGAGGACCAAGCTTCCAACACACGAGCCACTAGGAGGCATACTTAAACCATACCAAGACCACAGCAGACGCCAAGGTCTCACAATGAGGACGGCCAGCCACAAATCAAGGGTAATCTGATATTTCAAACCAGAAAATTAAACATGCGCAGCATAACAAAACAATCTCCTGCAGACATGCAAACATACATGTGTACATAGCAGGGTGGGTCAGTCCACAAGGCACTAAGGAGACTATTAAAAGCAATGACCCAGAATCACTGAGCCTGGTGGTATAGACCTGTGACCCCAGCTATTTAGAAGACTGGAGCAAAAGGCTTACAAATTCAAGAACTGCCTGAGCTAGAGTGAAGCACGATTAATAAAAACTCAGGGAGAAAAACTGGGGTTCAACCTGAAGACCCGAAAAGCAAAACAGCCAGCCACTGGCTCTTACTTCGACCTCAGTCTGAAATGGTGACCCTGCCTCCAGGATTTTCAAATGAGACTGTGTTTGAAAGCTGCCTCCTCCTGTTTTATAATCCTCTTTAGGGCTGGGATTAAAGGCATGCACCACTAGGATTAAAGGCATACACTGCTCGGTTTCTATGGCAACTAGTGTGGCTACTGGAATTAAAGGTGTGTGTTATTTTTACATGGTCTGTAAGGCTGACCAGTGTGGCTGTTTTACTCTCTGATCTTCAGGCAGGCTTTGTTTATTACAATACAATTGAATTGCCACTATACTAGAGTGAATCCAAGGTCAAGGTCAAGTCAAGCTAAGCATTTGGGAAGACCCTGTCTCAAAGTGAAAAGGGAAAGCGAGGATGTAGCTCAGTGGTAGAAGTACATTGGAGGCCCTAGGTTCAATCCCCAGTACAGAAAGGAGAAAGAAGCAAGCAAGTTCAGAATCCCATGGTAACAGTTCCATTTTCCTTGCACTTTCTTCTAGCTCTTTGTATAATATAACCCCGAGAGTTCCCTATGAAAAAAAGCAAACAAGGAAGAAATCAAGGACCTGAATCAGTGACCAATCACAAGAAATGCTGGCATGAGCTGATACTGTATATTACTGCTGCCCTGCTGTTCCATTCGGGGACATTCTGAGACACAGTGTTCTAACTTTGGTGCATGTGCTGCCAAAATGAGCGCCTGAAATATAGCGTCGAAGGCAGGTTTACGGGAGTGAGCCTTATTGCTGATTTCCTGCGCAAAGGCAGACCGCAAGGTCTGGACTTAGAAATGAGCATGAACTGGTCGATTGGCCAGCTGGTCAAGAACTGGAGAAAATAAGGTTAAAAGTTTTAACAATTCATATACTTGCATACAGTGTACATGTGTCTGTATGCATAATCATTTGTGGGTATATAGTACATGAGGCTAAGGGGGGAAGTACTCGGGGGCACAAAGTCAGTTAACTAATATTCTTCATAAGGAGGTAGAGTTTTAGGGGATGGACAGGAAGAAAATGAAAAAGGAGACTAAACTGGGAATTCAATTTTTAAAGAATCTCTCTCTCTCTGTGTGTGTGTGTGTGTGTGTGTGTGTGAATGTCTGCCACATATGTATAAGTGTCTGAGGCAGCCAAAAGAGGACATCAGATTCCTGAAAGTTGGAGTTACAGGCAATTGTGAAGAACCTGATGTGGGGGCTGGGAACCAAACTCGGGTTCTTTGGAAGACTAGCAACTGCTCTTAACTACTGAGCCATCTCTCCCGCACCAAAAGGTATTATGCTATTTGCGTAAAAGTATACGCATGTATCAAAGAAATTAGAATAATAGAGAGTTGCGTTAATAGACTTAAATTTGGCTTTGGAATATTGAATGGCATAGAGCCAAAAAGAAAAAAAGGGAGACATACTATGAACCATTCAGAAAGGTCACAGGAGGTAAATATACTCATATTTCATGTATTTTAGGCCCCAGACTGTTATATGCCAGTGTTGATAGTGAAGGAACTCTGAAGATATGATAAGTTTATTACAGGGAATAAACCCTGAATTATTCAGGCGGATGCAAAAGATCCCAAGCGAGGAATACAGGAGCCAGAGAATGATTTAGAGACATTACGTGCTAGCATTGATGATATGCTTATAGACAATCTCTTAAATGTTTGTCGCTTTCATTTACTAGTTATTTAATATATTCATATTATATATATAACATGTGTGTGCGCACATGCATGTGCATGCCACAATACATGCCTAGAGGCCAGAAGACAACCTGAATCAGCCCTCTCTTTCCATCTTGGGGTCTTGGGAATAGAACACAGGCCATCTCCCTTGGCAGCGATTCATCACCTGGTGAGCTATCAAACCAACCCTCATTAGCTGGTTACAAGGAGCTCCTGGTAGGGGAGTACAGGAATGTTAAGGAATCCACATAGTTATCTTATCAAGACTAAGATGGAGCTCAGTGGTAGAGTACTTGCCTAGCATGTACAATGGTTCAATTCCCAGCAATGCACACACATCCCACATGAAAGGTCAGTTAGAGAATAACTTCATATTGGAATAAAATTCCATTGGATAGCATTGCTCTAGAGTGTGACTCTAAATCAACATGCCCTTTAGCATCTGTTATTGATGAGATTATCAATCTCTTAGTGAGAGTACAATGTGGCTGAGACTCTTCTTTGAGCTTTATTTATTTTTATACTTTAATGTATTTTTAGCAGAACTGGGATGGAAGCCATGCACATGCTAGTGCCACCATGGGAGCCCAGCCCTTCCATGTCTTTAAATAGTTATTCCTTGGTACTGTGTGGAGTTCTACAAGTTCTTCAAATTCTTAAGAATGTATTACTGACACAAGAAACCCCTTTATAACATGAGTGTTTGATATTGAGACTTGGCAGTGAACACTGTGAGTTAGAATGTCAAGAGAGATGGAAGGCTAAAATAGGTTGGTATTTTCTTGTATGTCTATTATCACAATGGGTGTAGTCGGGGTGGGGGGGGCAAGAATTAAAGGCATATGTCAGAAAGCCATTGCTGTCAAGTATTTAAGCGCTTACTTATGCTAGGCATAGTTGTAGTCAGACACAGTTGCTGACCCTATGGAGTCTATGTTCTTTTCTGAGGAGACAAAGATACCAAACTTGGAATAACAAGTTTGATGAGTGTTTTAATTAGGGGTTTTTATGCTGTGAAGAGACACCAGGACCACTGCAACTCTTTTAAATGAAAAACATTTAAATGGGATGGCTTTCAACTTTCAGAGGTTTAGTCCATTACTATCATGATGTCACACGGTGACAGACAGGGAGGCAGACATGGTGCTGGGGAGTCCTACATCTTGATAGGTAGGCAACAGGAAGTGGTCTGTCTCACCGGGCATGGCTTGAGCATATATGAGACCTCAAAGCCCACCCCTACAGTGATACACTTCCTCTACGCCTACTCCAACAAGGCCATACCTCTTAATAGTGCCACTACTTTGGGAACCATTTTCTTTCAAAACACTCCAATGAATGCTCTAGAAGTTCATAAATGAGAAACAGCCACGGACACTAAAACTGGGACCAGATGTAACTGTGGCAACCTGCTATCAAAAGCATGCCTTCTTACTTTAGACGTGTAATGAGATGTTCCTTTAGAGATGTAATGAAATGGGTTTCGGGGACACAGTATATCATAGAGGACTGGCAAGATGGAGTCGCTATGTAAGCCTACTTTACATTCTGTCTCTACCTATCTCATAGGTTTTTTTTTTTATTTTTATGTGCATTGGTGTGAAGGTGTCAGAACCCCTGGAACTGGATTTTCAGACAGTTGTGAGCTGCCATGTGGGTGCTGGGAATTGAACCCGGGTCCTCTGGAAGAACAGTCAATGCTCTTAACCTCTGAGCCATTTCTCCAGCCCCAGGTTTGTTTTTTTTTTTTAAATCAGTGGAAACAGTGTATTATAATGCACACAACTGTTCACATACTGCTGTTCTAAAAAATCTTAGATTCCTTTTCTCTCTATAGAGATGGATTTGGGGGATCTGATCTGACCCTTAGGAAAAGATTGGTAGACTGTTGAGGTATCCTTGGGCAAGAGATGAACTAGGGAAGAAGCTGGCAGGGACAGAAGCCAATTTTAGACACAAAAGAAAAACCCCTAGGCTGGGCAGTGGTGGCGCATGCCTTTAATCCCAGCACTTGGAAGGCAGAGACAGATGAATCTCTGTGTGTTTCAGGTCTACAGAGTGAGTTTCAGGATAGCTAGGAATGTTTCACAGAGAAACCCTGTCTTGAAAACAAAACAAAACAAAACAAAAACACCACAAACTACAACAAACAAACAATAAAAATCAGGGCATGGTTGCTTCTAATTCCAGCACTCAAAAATCTGAGGTAGCAAGATTAGACAGTTGAGGCCAGCCTGGGCTACATCATAAAACCCTGCTCTGCTCCAACAACAACAACAAGGTATACCAATATTCTCCTCCTAGGTATGTCTCAGCAGAAATGAAAACAAGAAGTTCCTCCCAAGAACTTTTGGGTCAGTCAAGTGTGGCAGCACAAATTCACAGTTCCAGAACAAACATTCCTTGACAGACTAAGAAAGAAAAAAGAAATCTCTATCCTGGGCTAGAGAGCAAGACTCTCTTAAAAACGCTCAATGAGACTTTAAAATATTTTTGCTGTGTGAAGAGAATTAGACCAAAGAGGCAGAAATCCTCAAAGTCCATTCATAAGTCCAAAATACACAAATTCCTAGAGATTGAAAATATTTTTAGGGACAGACCTTCATCTGGCGATGGGTGGAGATAGAGACAAAGACCCACGTTGGAGCACTGGACTGAGCTCCCAAGGTCCAAATGAGGAGCAGAAGGAGGGAGAACATGAACAAGGAAGTCAGGACCACAAGGGGTGCGTCCACCTGCTGAGACGGTGGGACTGATCTAATGGGAGCTCACCAAGGCCAGCTGGACTGGGACTGATGGAGTATGTGACCAAACCAGACTCTCTGAATGTTCCTGTCAATGAGGGCTGACTGAGAAGCCAAGGACAATGGCACTGGGTTTTGATTCTACTGCATGGACTGGCTTTGTGGGAGTCTGGTTTGTTTAGATGTTCACCTTCCTAGATCTGGATGAGGGGGAAGGACCTTGGACTTCCCGTGGGGCAGGGAACCCTGACTGCTCTTAGGACTGGAGAGGGAGGGGGAGGGGAGGGGGGAGGAAAATGGGAGGTGGGGAGGAGGTGGAAATTTTTAATAAATAAATAAATTAATTAAAAAAAAAGAAGCCATGGGAAAAACACTGTTTACTGGCTCTGCTCCTTGTGGCTTGCTCAGCAAGCACCCAGGACCACCAGTCCAGGGATGGTATCACCCAGAAGACCTGGGACCATCCACATCAGTCATTAAGCAAGACAATAGACCTACCTACACATATGCCCACAGACATGCCAATCTTAGGGAGGCACTTTTTCAACTAAGATTCTGTCTTTCCAAATATGTATAGGCTTGTGGCAAACTGACAAACACCAATCAGCACACCTTTATATCTTCTTGCCATGCAGCAGCTAATGTGGCCTGCTTTCTAGCTGGGACAGCTTGTATTCAACAAGGCCTTCCAGGACTCCAGGCCTTGACTCAAAGGCTCAGCTGAAGACAGGCTTTCTCAGACTAGCACCACCTTGTGGCTAACAGAACTGCCAATTAACATTTCCTAATTTGTCTTCAGATGCTAATTGAGGTTCATAATTATAACCCCGGGAAATACAGCAATCTAGAACTGCATTCTGAATCATCAAAGAATGATTAAGTCGTGCATCTTCCGCTTTGATCATTCTTCAAGTACTTTCTGGTGACCTGTCACCAGGCACTCAAGAGTAGCTCTCTGCCCCCAGAAAGATCATAGTTTGATAGGAGAATACGCATCCATCAAACCATCACACAATAAGGATAAGGTTGTAGCGGTGACGAGGCAACTAAGCAGATTTCCCTTGTCTTCGGAGAGCATAAAAATCATCTGATCATTTGCAGGGGTCACAGAAGGGACATCATGGAGGAATGCAGATGGACTGACTGAGTTTAGTCCTCCACACAAGAGGAGTAACTAGACAAAGAGAAGCAAGAATTCTAGGCAAAGAGGATGTGAAATGCCCTATGGTGGGGTGCGGGGCACGATAAGCAGGAGGTCAAGGTTGTTGGGATGAGGAGGATGTGGGGTTGGGAGATGCATAGGCAGGATGGACAGACCATGTTAAGTCTTTGAGTCTACTTAAGAGTTCTTCTTTGTCCTGAGAAGGATGAGAAGCACAGACCTTGACCAGACATGCATTTTGAGCCATTCTCTAATGAAGATGCTAAGTAATATGATGGTTAGCTTCCCTGAGTCAAGCATTTCTTTGTGTATTTATGTATGTGTGTGCTTATGGGTGCATGTACACATATGTGCATGTGCGTGCTGGCATGTAGGAGCCAGAGGTGGATGTCAGATGTCTTTCTCAGTTGCTCTCCTCCCTCGTTTTTTGAGACAAGGTCTTTTAATGAAACTATAGCTCACCTTTCATCTTTTTGGCTTGACTAGCTTGGCAGAGAGCCCGAGATCTTCCTGCTTTGTCCCCATGTCCACCCATCTCTCTCTTTTCCCAGTGCACATAGGTGCTGAGGGTCCAAACTCTGGTCCTCATGCTGGCGTGTCAGGGACTGAGCCATCTCTCCAGCGTGCTTACTTGCTTGTTTTCTGCTGATGTTTTGTTTGGAAACAGAACCTCACATACTCAGACTTCCTATGTAGCTAAGGATGGCCATGAACTTCTGATCCTCCTGCTTCTATCTTCCCAGGGCTGAGATTTCGGGGAGTCCATTGTGCTCAGTTTATGTGGTGAAAGTTTTCATGCATGCTAACTTAGGCAAGCGCTCTACCAACTCAGTTACATCCCAGTTCCAGTTAAGTCTTGTTTTCTGTTATTGGCCTAGTGGGTTGTTTGCTGCCTTGTTGCCTGGCTGGGAATTCTGGGACATACTCCTCTAGTTTGGAGCCATAGGCCCTTTGGTTGTAAGAGTACTTGTCATGGAGTATTTACTTACTAGAAGGTTGATTTTAAAAAGAACATCTGAACTTAATGTGTGTGTGTGTGTGTGTGTGTGTGTGTGTGTGTATGTGTGTATAATGTGTATGTTGGTGCATGTGTCATGGACATATATAGAGGTTAGAGGACAACCTTGTGGAGTCAGTTTTCTCCTTCTGTTCAGCAGGTCAGGTGAGCTTCCATGCTTGCATAGCAACATAGCAAGCACCATAGCCCTGATGAGCCATTTCTCAGGGGGTCCCAGTCCTAAAAAAAAAAAAAAAAAAAAAAAAAAAAAAAAAAAAAAAAAAAGAGGTTAGATCCCCCCATTTAGCACCCACCACAGCCCTATGAAGAATGTTTTGTATTATTTATTTAGTGTATGTCATGTACATATATGGGCAATTGTGTGGAGGTCAAAGGACAATTTGCGCCTGTCTGGGGTCATCGGGCAAGCACTTTTACCTGCCGAACAACATCACTGACCCATAGGAAGAGGATACTGTCTTTATTCCTGTCTTAAGAGATTCCAAAGTGGTTAATAACATTTAATCAGGACATTCCACCGCTAGTTGCTCCCCAAATAAGACCTAAGTCTTTTTTGATCCCAGTCCTTTCCAAAATATCTTTCCTGAACAAGCTCAAGGTGAGGGTAAGCTAACGTACTTCCTGTGGGCTATGCCTCTGATGGCAGCAGCGCTGTTGTGCCGGTCACCGCTGCCAAACCCCTAAGGACAGTCACCAGAGAAAGTCATCTTCTACTTTCTAGTTCAGGGCTCTCTCTCCCTGAAAAGTGTCAACACACTCTGTCCTCTCAAGACCTGCCGAGCAGCCAAACAGAAAACCAGCCTCAACAGAAGCTCACCAATTATCACCTGACTTTTCTCCTCCAGTTTTATGCAAATAGCTTAAGAGTAGTGAGGTTTATGAAAGCAGCTGCAGTCTGTCTGGAGGCTTAATTGTTCTGGTAAGTTCAAGGCAAGTCACTTTTTAAAAGCAGTTCTAATACCCCTACGAGTAGGAGATATTTTTTTCCCTAGCAACACAATTGAGAAGCATCAGTGTTCTCAAAAACAAAGGCACTGATTTTTCCCAAATGCTCTACATTTTCTCTTTTGAAGTGAGTGAGAGGACAAATCAGACAGGTTCTCAGAAGCTGTACTTTTGTAGGAGATGTGGGGGTTGGCACAAATAAGAATGGAGACATTGTTTCTGCTTTTGAAAGGAAGGTAGACTGGAGCCCTGCAGTTCATAGCTGAGTTCTGATTCACTCCGAGAAGAGATAACAGCAGGGGCTAGTGGATGGGCATCGAGAAGGCAAGGAGGAGGTAAGGTGGTGCTCTTCTTATGCCTTGTGGAGGCAAGGAAAAGGCAAGGCGACAGAAGACAGCCCAGGAGAGGAGTGAGCACACAGTAAGATGGCACCGACTCCTAATCCCAGCCCCAGTGACTGATGCAGAATTGCTGGGAAATGGAGGCCAGCAGATACAGTACAATGAGTGCCAGGCCATTGGACCAGCCAGCAAGACCCCGCTTCAAGAATAAATAATGAATAGAACTGTAAGAAAGAAAAAGAGAGATGTAACTCAGGTCAAGTGCCTGCCTGTACTTTGCAGGATGCCCTGAGCTCTGTCCCCAAGAGTAGAGAAGGAAAGAGGGGAGGGGGCCATGATAGAAAACGGTAGGTGAAAATAAATAAAAAACAGTAAAGCAGAGGCAAGGAGGACACAGTTGCATGCAGTAAAGTACTGCTTGTAAAGTACTGATCCCTACCCAGAGGCACTTTTTTGGCACCGCCGGTAGGAGTGAGTGGGTGGATGGATGGGTGAATATTTTCTTTGGGAGACAATATCTCCTTCTCCAGTGTAAACCAGCATAGAATTCTCAGAGATCCTCCTGTCTCAGCCTCCTGAATGCTGGGATAATAGGTACGTGCCACCACACCCAGCAGATCTGACACACCTTTGAAGTGATCCTTCCATCCCTCACTTCTAGGCAGAATGACCTCCTTGATGCTCTTGAATTTTCCTCCACGGTCCTTCCTCCAGGTATCCACCCGGGGGTTTGTCTCCATTCCAGTGCTGTCCTAACAAGGGCTCCCCTCATCTCCATTGTCTTGTTTTCTTAAAGCTCTAATCACCACCCACGACATTTTCTATGCTTTGGATCTAGTCTCTCATAAACCTTCCCAGAATAAAAATTTCACGTGAACAGTGATTTTGTTTTGCTCGCTAGCACCACTGCAACGCCCAACACCTTGTTGGGGGTGGGGTGGCTATAGGACCCTGAAAAACTGAGGGAGTATGTGAGGTGGGGCGGAGGGCTTGGCAAGATGTGTGACTCCTGTGACAGGCAGGGTTCTGGGCAGGTGCTTATCTGCTTTTTTCTCTCCTCTTCCCCGCCCCTCCCCCTTCCAAAGGTAGACAAGGCACAGGAATTAGCTCAGCTAAAAAATCTAATGGAAATCAAACGCGAGAGGAGGGCTGAAGCATAGGGAACAAACGTAGACACAAAACTAAAGGAAACGGGTGGAAAAGTAAGGCGGCGAAAAGGCCAACAGACGTCACTCTATCTGGTCACGCTCCCCGACTCCCCCGCGGCCGGGCGAGGCTCCCCTCCTTCGCCGTGCAGCCGCCCCGCAGCGGCTGCGGGTCACCACCACTTGGGAGAAGACCGGGCCCGTGGTCCCGCGAGGGAGACCCACACCCGCACCCCAGAAACCCGCTCCTCCGGGGCCCTGCGCCAGTTCGCTGGGGTGGGGGTGGGGGGGTAGAGGGGTAGGGGTGAGTTGGCGCGGGCCGTGAGGACTACATTTCCCAGGATGCAGCGCACCAGCGCGCTTGCGCAGTGCGGCCGGAGGCGGCGGTCTGTTCTCCGCTGAGGAGGAGTGGGGCAGAGGGAGGCAGCGGGTGAGAGTTCAGAGTTCAGCAGCAGCAGCCCGAGCCCATGATTCCCATATGCCCTGTAGTTTCTTTCACCTATGGTGAGTCTAATGTGGCCCGTGGAGGCCTCTGCCCTGCCCTTCCTCGGCCCCGGGCGGCGGGTAGGCGCGGGGGTTGGGGCCAGCTCCGGGGAGGAGGCGGCGGCCGCCACCCGGGCGTGCGAGTGAGTGAGGGAGTGCGGGGAGGGAGGTGGACGGCGGTGCGGCCGCGGCCTGGCCGGCCAGGGCGGCTTCTCACGGCCCTCTCTCTCTCCCCTGCCCTCCCTCGTCATCCCGATCCCTTCACGGCTGCCCTCCCGCCATGGGACCCGACTCTCCGTGCCCGCCGCAGTGCCCAGCCGGCTGGGGGAAGATGCCAAAATGGCGACCGGCAACTACTTTGGATTCACCCACAGCGGGGCGGCGGCGGCGGCGGCTGCGGCCCAGTATAGGTAACGGCTCCCCGCCCTCTCCCTCGCCTCTCCCTCCGCGCCCCGCGGTCCCTACCCCGCCGGCTCTCGGGCCCCGCGGGCCGCAGCCGCCCCCGCCCCCGCCGCACCGCCCCGAGCTCTGTGCCCGCGGCAGGCGCGGCCGGGCCCCGCACCCTCCCCGCTCCCGCCCTCCCCCTGCCCCGTCCTCCCCCCAACCCCGCCGGGTCCGGCCGGCGTCGGGGAGCGGCCCCCAGAGGGGCTAGGGTGGGGGAGGGCTGGGGACGTGGAGGACCGCTGGGGCCTCGGACGGCCCCGGTGGTAAAATGGCCTCCCGCGGCCTTGGAGCGGAGCCCAGCTGCCCGCCGCCGGCCCCTCGGCTTCCCCCGCCTCCGCCCTGCCAGCCCCCACCCCTTATCCTCCTCTGGCTCGGGGAACGGAGAGAGCGAGCGAAGGGGCCTCGCACGGAGTCTCGGGCGCAGCAGCCTCTGCCGCGACGCCCCCGGAGCCCAAATAACGTATCTTTGTGGGCACCTTCCCCTAGGTCCCGAATCCCCGGCCCTCCTTCCCCGCCAGTCCCTCAGAGTAACTGCCCGTTTGCTAGCGTCACTGCATCCATCCCCATTCCCTGTGGTTTTCTTGCACGGAGAGGATGGTAATATGCCAACCACCTGTGAATTGTTTAGCTGCGAGACTGGGAAAGATGGGCGAAGTTTCTAGCGCATAGCCTTTTTCGCCATTGAGTACGGTGCCAGGTGGAGCAGTGAGTCTCCTTTCGGGTCTTTTTCCCCCGTCGGGGAAAAGAAGATGCCATGACTTTGTACTGAGTCATTGTAATGCACGGAATGAAGCCTCTGCCTTCAGATAGCTGTCGCTGCTAAAGTAGATGCAGTTTTTTTGTACATCTTTATCTCAGAAACAAAGAGAAAACGATGCATTTATTGTACTTTGCATGGAACGAAGTAAGACAGTCTCTTGGTTCAAGCCATAAGTGCCCAGCTCTTGAGTATTGGCTTTCTGCGTGTATTACATTGCGTATCTTAGATATTAGGTTCATCCTGGTTAAACTCAGGTAGTTTTTCACCTCATATACCTTAGGTGAGTTGTGTATTTAAAAGGGGCGCCCTGGAAAACAAAATTTGAGTAACAATATCTTCTTGATTTGGGGGACATGTTTTCGATTGCCTCATCTGTAAAATGGGTAACTGGTTAATATTTGGAGGCTGAAAGTTCTGAAGGAGAAAAAAGTTACCTGATTTTATGGAATCTTAAGATACAATTTACTGCAAAAGGATTATTTTGTATATTGCCGAAAAAGAAGACTCAATTCCAATCCATAGACACAATGCCCCCGCTGAATTTTTTTTACCTGAAGAGGTGTTAAAATTTGTAAGTGTATTATATTGCTGACATTGGTATTTTTCTGGTTGTTGAAAGCCTTAATATTTTGTGGCATTTTGCAAGTCTTTTTCTTGAGGCCTGTGTTGAGAAAAAGGACTGAAATTATATTGTCAGAGCAAAATACATTTCAAACATTAACATGTCATTTGTTTTATAAGTTCAAGCAAAGTTTCAAAAAAAATCTTTTTTTGAAGAGGACATAGACAAAACTATTTTTCTGGAAAATGAGAAAGCTAATGGCATCTGTGGCCGTAAACCTACTACTAGCGAGCAAGTACTGTGTGTACTAGAAGATGCTGTGTTTGACCATTAAAATGTTTTGTTCGTTTTGTACAGTATTTTTCTGTTAGTATCCACTGAATGACGTATTTGCATTATTAATTGTTGACATTCCGAAAATTGATGAATTGGTTGCGGTTTTTAGGGATTTTTTTAAGTGTAGGATTATAGATGTAAAAAAATTTGAATCCAATCATATTGTGTGACTATTATCTCAGCTTGAGCAAAATGTTATTCCAGTTTGTTGAACTGTTTGATAATGTGTGTCTGAAGAGAAAAGACTGGTCTTGATGTTAACTATACATTTATCACCAAACTAATTGTTAAGACTCTTTGTCCTTTTACATAGGCATTTGTAAAAGTTACTGGTATTTTAAAAAAACAAGAATTCATATTCAGTAATCTTAATGTTTTGAGGAAGATGTGTAAATGCAATTAATACCAGCGATGTTAATTCTGGCTAGAAATAGTTATGATGGAACTTTAGAAAGTGAAAGAGTTTAGTTTTAGTTTGCATGTATATGTTTCTTAATTTGAAAAGTCTCAAAACTCTGGGGACTCTTTAAAGTCTTACATGTGAATGGACTGTTCAGTTGTTTTTGAGTATAGGTAATTCAGAGTGAACATCTGAAATGTCAGTTCTGGTATTAGCTTTCTTAGTCACGGCTATATACAGTACATCTATTTGACTAAATTTACCTTAGATTTATCCTCCATGCTGGAAATGAAACTTGTGTCTTTCATGCTCCTTGCTCTAGGCAGTTTACTCTACCAGGAAACTACATCCCCAGCCTTAGCTTTGATATTTGTTAATGATATACTAAAGAGTTAGTATGGTGTGTTGTAAAGAGATTATATGGGTTCCAAATAGCTTTTAGATTGTTTTCATTTATGATAATTCATATTAAACACTTCTTTTTCTTTTGTTTTTTTTCAAGGCAGGGTTTCTCTGTAGCTTTGGAGCCTGTCCTGGAACTAGCTCTTGTAGACCAGGCTGGTTTTGAACTCACAGAGATCCGCCTGCCTCTGCCTCACGAGTGCTGGGATTAAAGGTGTGCACTACCACTGCCTGGCTCGTGTTAAGCATTTATTCAATCTTTGTGCTATAAAGTCTCAGTTTCTATTTCTTTTCCTGTTGTGTGTATTTTTTAAGGGCAGGTAAACCTAACAATGACATGTCTTTTGAAGATTTGCTTCCTCTTAGAAAAAAAATTTTGAACTTGTTTGTGTTTATGTATTTTTGATAAGATGTTTAATTTATGGGCGGAGGCACAAGACAAGGCGGTTTCTCCTGTGGAAAATAACTAAGATGGCTTCGTGACAGAAAGTGAGCTTAGTTGGAGAATTTTTGTATTGAGAGGGTACACTGTTAAACATGCTAAACTTAAAAGGGAGGCTAGAGAGAAGGCTCTGTAGAAGAGCAATGTCTGTTTTTCCAGAGGACTCAGGTTCAATTCCTAGTACCCACATGGCAGCTCAAAACTCCAACTACAGTTCAGGGAGATCTGACATCACACAAGCATACATGCAGGCACAACATCAATGCACGTAAAATAATTTAAAAAAAAAAAGTTAGCCGGGGTGTGGTGGAACACACCTTTAATCCCTGTACTTGGAGGGCAGAGGCAGGTAGATCTCTGGGTTGAAGACCAGCCTCTTCTATATAATGAGTTCCAGAATAGATCGGGCTACGCAGAGAAAGCCTGTCTTGAGAAATGAACAAGCAAACAAACAAAAACTTAAAAAACAGTAACCTTAGGGAGGATTACTGTTTGAGGAAACACTCAAAACAAAGGTCACACTCTTAAACATACATAATATAAATCTATCTACCTATCTATCTATGTACACACACACATATATATATATACAGTACACACCATGTAGACCATGTTGACCTCAAGCTCAACCTGGAACTCTAGGTTTTGCTTCCATTTTCCAAGTGTTGGAATTATAGGCATTGCTGCTAATGCAAAATGATTCTCTTATTTTCATTTTTTTTTTAAGGCAGGGTCTCAACATATCTTGAGCTTAACTGTGTAGCGAAACATAACCTTAAATTTTTGATCCTCCTGCCTTAACCTACAGTATCCTTCTATTAGTCACACCCACCTTATCCCGCTAGCCTCTTTCATTTGCTTTTTATTTATTATTGAATATTGTCTGTGTGGGTGTATGTATGTGCATGCCCAGTTAAGTGTGTATCCAGCACATCTGTGAAGATGAGATTTCAACTTTTAGTAGTTAATTCTCTTCATCATGTATTTTGGGCACCAGACTTGAATTATAAGACTTGTGGAACAAGTGCTTTAACCTGCTGAGCTGTCTTGCTAACTCTCAGATAATTCTTAATGGGGGGGGGGTCCTAATGTTTTCATAACAGAAATCTTTCTTTCACCCTCTTTTTTGTTGTTGTTGTTTTGTTTTGCTTTTTGAGACAGGTTAGCCCTGGCTGTCTTGGAACTCAATTTGTAAGCCAGGCTGACCTCATTTTCAGGGATCTGCCTGCATCTGCCTCCTGAGTGCTGGGACTGATTAAAGGCGTGCACCACCACTCCAGCAGTACTTGAGTTTTTAAAGGGGTTGTTACAACATAAACAAATGTGTAATAAAATTATTATAGAGTAATTTCTGTTCTCCAGTGAGCAGAAAAATAATCTTTTCTTTTAGTTTAGAAAGCAGCCATTTTCTTGTCACTTACTCTTGAGAAAAACTGAACATTTCTTGTCATTTCATATTTAGTCTGTTCTCTGGGTAACTTAAATCTTTAGCTGGTACTTAAACTAGTTATATTTCCCAAGATGTAGCTTTAGGTATCATTGATATCTGAATGTTAACTCTACCTTCAATAAAGTCGGCTATTTAAAGTAATCATTGGCAACATTTTTACCATTCTTATCAGTAATAATTGACTCCAGACAATGTAAGGGTTGTGTAACTGTGCAAAATAATCATTCCCCTTCTTAGCCTCTTACAGACCTTCTGCTTCAGTCTCCCAAGTGCTAACCTTCTATGCTTGCTTGGTGAGCATTTTAAGAATCTGCTAATCAAGAGAAGGCATCTCATATAACGGTTTTGAGGTTTCTTTTGCATATGTGTTTCTAAATGATAACTTCTTATTACTACAATAATTTGGGCAGGCAAAAACGATCACCTTGAATGGGTTGATTTGCCAGTGAGTTTAGGTTTTTTATTTTTCTTTTATACTTTGTATTTGAACATAGAGTTAATAATACTGTCTTAAAAGTAACACTAGTAGTGTATAAAGACTAATTACTAATATGAGAAAGGAAAGAGAGAGAAGACCGACCAGGTGAAAATGTTTGAAAACACTCATAAAGATGGAAATTTACTGGTTGTTAATTTTTTTCAGCTTCCATGCATTCTCCCATTGCCGAATCAGAGACTCTAGGGTGCATATATTAAATGTATAAAATCTGAAATAATGAACCCCCCCCCAAAAAAAAAGGATAGCTGCTATTAGACTTCTGGTATTTTCTGTATATTTTACTAATAGCCAAGGAATGTGTTGAAAAGGACTGAAGTATAGCTTGATAAGTTTTGTTTGCTTGGTTGGTTTTTTGAGACAGGGTTGCTCTGTAGCTACTCACAGAGATCCTCCTACCTCTGCCTCCTGAGTGCTGAGATTAAAGACATTTACCACCACTGCCTGGTGCTTGGTAAGTTTTTTGTTTTGGCATGGCATGTTTAAGGCCTAGAATTTAATCACTAGTACTACTATAAAGAGGGTTGGTGGATTGTAGAGTGAGGCAAAACAACATTCAAATAGAATGTTGAAGTGATTGGTAGATTTGCCTTTATGGTGGTACACTGTCTCAGAAAGATTTGAATTGGAAACTAGTTAGCCTTAAATTTGAACCTTAGCTCCATTTCTTCGTCTGTTGGCCAAGTCACTAACTTCTCTGAGATTTTCTTTCTTTACCCACCTTTTCTCAAGGTGAAGATTAAATATAACATTTCCTAGCATAGAGCATGGTTCTTAGAAAGTTGCCTACCAATGCTATAGGAGCACATACATTTTAAAAGAACTCAATTTATGTCTGTCATATGCTAACTATAAAATAGGTGTTGGTATCAATGGTAGGTCTCAATTTCAGTTCAGTAGGGAAGGAAGAAAAACAAACACAGAAATGAAACCCAGTAAGAGTCCATTGAATTTTCTGTAACTAAATCACACAAAAATTAACTTTAAAAAATTAAGTTTCATGAGTTGGATATGATGGTGGTGTATACTTGTGATCCCAGAATTTTAGCTATTCTGAATAAATTCAAAGCAAACATGTTCTACAAAGGGAGATCCTGTCTCAATAATCAAAACAAATTAGAATTCCTGTTGTAGCAATGTTGAATTAAGTTACTAAATTTCAAATAACTCTTATTTAAGTCAGTGTCCCACAACTAAGTCCCCAGCATTGCCTGTGTTTATATAGAGCCCAAAACCGATTGACTAGAAGTAAAAACAATGAAATCTATAAGACACGTTAAGGAAAAAGAGTAAAAGTATAGTCCTAAAAAGAGATTATATTAATGAAGTTTTAAAATATCCAAGCCATTAAATTAACTCTAATATACTTATTATAATTCCAGACTTGAGATTTCTGAAATCTCAAGTTTTTTCACGGTAACTTGATAAAGGAAATCTTTTTGTGCGTTTGTTTTTTGCTTTTGTTTTTCAAGACAGGAATTATTCATTTATTTATTTATTTGTAGCTTTGGAGCCTTTCCTGGAGCTTGCTCTGTAAACCAGGCTAATTTAACAGAGATTCACCTGTCTTTGCCTCCTGAATATGCTACCTTGCGCCTGGTTGATAAAGGAATCTTAATGGTTGTAGTGAAACAAGGATTATCCTTAAAGTGTTAGAACATCTTGTAAGAAATAATTAGTATTTAGAAAAATAAAAGGATGGCTAGATCATTAGATTAAAACTTTATAGAGATAGTGCTATGCTTATCAATAGTTGAGCTAGAATGTAGAGAGTATAGAATGCTTAAAGGTATGGGTTTATTTTTTTCCACAGTAAGCTACATTATTACTTAAAATCGCAAAAACTGATAGTGTTAGAATGACCTAGATATATTTTTAATCTACTTAGTAAAGGGTGAGGGGTCAACACAGTCCTTATCCATTGTTTGTGGCACCACTCTGTTAGGGCACAGGATTAAGGTCATTTTTCAAAGGTAGCATCATTTAATGTTTGATAAAGCCTGGTGAAGTGTAGCTCTTAATACATAAAAATCAAGGTAATAAAATAAATATGTGCTTTTTTGTTTGGTTGGTTTTTTTAATATTGTGTGTGTTAAAAGAAATTTGAAGGCTATAATTCGCCAGACTGTGGTGGTGCATCCCTTTAATCCCAATACTCAGAAGGCAGAGGCAGGCGGATCTCTGTGACTTCGAGGCCAGCCTGGTCTACAAGAGCTAGTTCCAGGACAACCAGGGCTGTTATAAAGAGAAACCCTGTCTTGAAAAACAAACTAAAAAAACAAGAAAGCTATAATTCATGTGATACTGATACTTGATTTTTAGAGCTTGTACTCTCAAAGAATTTATACTTGTGGGGCTCACTATGGTAGCAGTCATTGACTTTTTTTTTAGTGTGTGTGTATGTGTACGGTCATTAACGTGAGTGTGTGTATGTGTGTGTGTGTGTAGCAGAACCAGCCAAATCTGGATCCTTTTGAAGAGTGAGTATCAGGTGCTCTTAATGGCTGAGCAATCTCTCCAACTCCCATTCTTGACTTTTCATGAAATACCAAAATAGGAAATTGAAGGATCTGACTCTAAAAGTATTAGTGTGTTTGGAAACAGTTACATTCTGTGGCCGGGGGTGTCCTGGAACTCACTAAGTAGTCCAGCTACCTTCCAACTTTAGATAAGCCTGCTGCCTCAACCTTCAAAATGCTTACTGGTGTGAGTGAGACAGCATTCCTAGCTTTAAAAAACATTCAGACACCAGAGTTCAGCTCTCAGGACCCGTATTAGCTGGCTGACAACTACCTATAAGTCCAGCTCCAAGGAATCCAACACTATTCTGGCTTCCTAGGTACCCATATATACATAACTGGTGCAGAACTACATAGTAGTGGTTTAGAACTATCCCAAACTCTAGTTTCAGGGATCCAGCGTTCTTTTCTGACCTTCTCAGGTACCAGGCATGAATGTGATGCAAAGACATAGATGCAGACAGAAACACCCATTCTCTTAAAATCTTCTTTAAATTTAAGTCTTAAAAAATATTTTAAAATACTTTTTGGTTGAGCAGTGATGGTGCATGTCTTTAATCCAAGCATTCAGGAGGCAGAGGTAGGCATATCCCAGAGTCTGGTCTACATAGGGAGTTTTAGGGCAGTCAAAGCTACGTAGATCCTTGTCTCAAACAAATAAACCTTTTAAAAACCATTGAAACATGATATATGTAAAAGAGAAAACTTCACATATGATAATTTTGTAGCGTGTAAAAATAGGCAAACTTGTGTAGCCCTCTCTTAAACAGAATACTTTCAGTATTCCAGGAGGCTTTGACACTTGTAATGTTTTGAAGAATCAATATTTGTAAAGTAACTCAGCACAATTCTTATCAGTGTTAATCGTTATTCCTTACGTGTTTGCAAATGGGGTTCAGCAAAGAAATGAGTGAGCAGTGTAAATCTGGTTATTATCCTCATGTTTGGTGGTCCACTGCTAAAACAGAATATGTATAAAACCAGAGAAGATGTGGTGCCTAGCATGTAAACATTTCTTGAATGAATAAATAACAAAAAAGATGTTACAAACATGAAACATTTGATAGAACCAGAGGAAGAAATAGACTGACCTCTCCTTTCACCTGTAGGACCTGGGAATTGAACTTAGGTGGTCAGACTCCAGTAACAAGGGCCTGCATCCACTGAGCCACTTCTCTGTGTGATGCAGGCTTTTTATCATCTCTGAATGAATAATTCTTATTCCCTAAAGAAATGTGAATGCTTGAGAAATAATAAAATACTTGTTTTCTTGACATGCAATTATGAACCACTTTGTATTATTCATCAACTTCAGGTATAACTAATACTTTCTTTTTTGAACTCTTCGGTTATTTATTGTGGTTATAAGGACTTCAAATATAGATTGGGGGACTGTTGTACAGTCCATATAGTTATTGTTGGGCGCAATTGTCTTCTACAATCCGTTATTTAAATTGGCTTTTATTTGCCTAGCGGTTCTTAATCCTTTATAAGGTTTTCCCCTTATACACATGCTATCTTTCAACAGCAATGGAAGATTATCCAAGGTCCAAACATCTTTAATATGTTACCCTTATGCTGGAATGGTTTTTATCTCTTGTTAGACAATTTTTCCTTTGCGTTGGAGAGCTTCTCCTGATCTTCAGTGCTTACTGTTTTTCTTTGATGTATGTTGGCATGAATTCTATTGTTTTTACTCCCTCACAATTTGGGAATTGTTAAGAGCTCCTAAATCCAAAGATTGTTATCTTTGTAAATGTGGGGATTCTCTGACACCCTTTTTAATATTTCTTGTTTTTCTCCATTTCTAATACCAAGTGATTAAATTAACATTCTTATGTTCTGTCCTCTAAGATTTTTTTACCTGTTAAGTATTTTGCTGCTGTTGTTGTTACTATTTTTTAAAATCATGGCCAGGCGGTGGTGGCTCATGCCTTTAATCCCAGCAGTCAGGAAGCAGAAGCAGGCAGATCTCTTAGTTTGAGACCAGCCTGGTCTACAGAGCCAGGATTGCGCAGGAAAAACAAAACAAGACAAAATAAAAACTTTGTT
Organism: Myodes glareolus; assembly: GCF_982192425.1. Lineage (NCBI taxonomy): Eukaryota > Metazoa > Chordata > Mammalia > Rodentia > Cricetidae > Myodes > Myodes glareolus. The sequence goes on from NC_142040.1 coordinate 54,222,979, forward strand.
TTGTCCATTCTGGGTAATTGTAGATATCTCCCATTTTGCTAATTTTTTAGCCAACTGTTTCTATCAATTATGCGAAACCTGAGTTTCTAATTGCAGCTTTTATATACTACATTTCTGGAAAGTTCTGCTTGATTCTTTTAAAAGTTCACCAGCCTTTTTTGGTTTTGCTTTGTTTTTGAGACAGTATCTTGATAATGTAATTCCCCAAACCAACTTGGAACTCACAGTGTCCAATCCTGGCCCTGAATTTGTGGCTATTCTCCTTTAGCCACTTGAGTACTGAGGATTGCAGAGTGCAGGGCCATACCCATCTTCATCTGATTTTCTTAATTTTTTTTTATTTTAATCTTGTGGCTTTTTGAGACAAGGTCTCTAGGTAGTCCTGGCTATCCTGAAGCTCCATACGTAGACCATGCTGACCTCTCATGGGGATCTCCCTGTTTCTGCCTTCTTAGTACTGGGATTAAAAGTGTATGTCACCATACCCAACCATCTAATTTTTTTAAAAATGTCTTTTTAAAAGTTACATGTAATTATTGTTTGTGCATGTGTGGATGTCGATGGTCTTAATGGGAGTCAGTTCTTCTCTTCCACCAGGGTTAGAATTCAGGCTTGAAGGCTTGGTGGAGGTACCTCTATGCACTGTGTTGTCTTGCCTGACCGTATTCAATTATTTTTGATCCATCTCTTTTTATTCTTTGATCTTAGATTTGATACTCCTTTATTTCTTTTTTTAATATTTAATATTCTGTCTGTGTGTATGCCTGCAGGCCAGAAGAGGGTGTTGTGAGCCACCATGTGGTTGCTGGGAATTAAACTCGGGACCTTTGGAAGAGCAGGCAATGCTCTTAACCTCTGATCCATCTCTCCAGCCTCCCTTTATTCCTTTAAATGTAGTTATTATTCAACCAACTTTTGTTCATCATATCTTATTTTTATGGTAATTTTGATTTTTATAATTTGTTTTTGAGGTTTTCTGTTTGCATTTGCAGGATCTCTGCAAAGGGGCATAGTTTATAGCCCGTAAAACAAAGTCAATGCAAGATTCTGTTAAGATAGCTTACTGGTTGTTTAGATCTTGGTCATAAGTAATTTCCAAGAGGTTGTCTTATAAAGGTTTTTTTTTTTTCTTTACCCAGAGTTAGGAGTAAGACAGGAAAAGTTTTTTTACAGTTCTCCCTTCAAAGAGAGGGATGAGGCACACCAGTGCTTTGAGGAAGAGACCAGATCTCTGGGAGTTCAAGGTTGTCCCAGTCTACATAGTGATCAGTTCCAGGCCCATAATAAGACCCTGTCCAAAAAACAAGAGCTTTCTAATTATTTCATGTCTCTGCAGTACAGAAAATGTTATTTGTACAGCGTTTGCCACAAACACACAGACATAAACAGCAACAACCCTGGAGATTTGGAGCCCTGGTGAGGCTAGAAGTTAACAGTCTTTAGTTTCTAACTGTTTCTGAGTTTGCCAATCTCTGAGAACTAGCATGGCAGAAAGTGTGGTAGGCTTGTGTGACCACTTGTTAGCAGCTGGCAGAGGATATTAAATGCTGCTCATTGATAGGTAGATGTTTCCATTAGTTTGGAGTTTTGGTTTTGGGGGGGGGGTTGCCAATTTTTTGGTGTTGGTTGATTTTGTTGTTTGAGCAAAATTCTCTGAAAGGAAACAGTACATTGATTTGTATTTTGTATGCAGGTTTTTACCTCCTTGAAAAATGATCTGCCTGCTACCTTAAGTAGTATGGTTTCAGACTCCAGGAGTACACCCAAGAGAATCAGAATAGCCTAGTCTGCTTACAGCTTGTAGCACTGAAATTTCCTTCCATTTCTCTACAGCATGTTTACTTATTTGACAAAAATAACTTTGTAAAGTATTTTGTCTTCATGTTTAGATACCTTTTTTGGTTTTTTTGAGACAGGGTTTCTCTGTAGCTTTGGGGTCTGTAGTGGAAGTAGCTCTGTAGACCAGGCTGACCTCGAATTTATAGAGATCCGCCTGCCTCTGCCTCCTGAGTGCTGGGATTAAAGGCATGCACCACCACCGCCCAGCCTAGATATCTTATGTTGGGACAATTTCTAGTTATTTTCCAGATATTTTTATGGTTGAATACTAAACCCTCATTTGTTTTTGCTACTTTGAAAATTGTTAAAAAGTGTTTTATTCCTGTTTTCCCCCCCCTTTTAAAGGTTATTTGACTTTGGGGGTTCCCTTAAGATTCATATGAATTTTAAAATGGATTTCTCAATTTCTGCAAAAAGTCTTTGGAATTTTGATAAGTATCACACTAAATCTATAAATCCCTTTGAGTAGTACTTAGAACTTAATTTGTTCCAACTTGAATATGTGGGATATTTAAGTTGTTTCATGCAATATTTTTTTACCTTCCCCAACTCCTCGCAGATCTCCCACCAACATCATCTCCCCACTTTTTCCTTAATCAAATAATAAAATAAATCAAATAATAAAATAACAAATCGGGCAGTGGTGGCGCGTGCCTTTATTCCCAAGTGACTTCTCTGTGAGCTCAAGGCCTACCTGGTCTACAGAGTGAGGTCCAGGACAGCCAGGGTGGTTACACAGAGAAACCCTGTCTTGAAAACAAGCAACAACAACAACAAATAAAATAAAATAAAGGGGGGGGTAAGACAATAACAAAATGAAACAAAAAGCCCACAACAAAAATGGGGTCCATGGAGTCCATTTTGTTTTGACTTAACTGTTTTGTTTTTTTTTTTTTAACTCTTTGCTCTTTTGGGGAGCCACCACCCAGCTCCTGAATAAATACAGACTTATTACTTATCTGGCCTTTGCTTGATTTATTTCTCCCCAGTTTTCCTTTAATTATCTCGTCTATCTTTTGCCTCTGGGCTTTTAGCTTTTTCTATTTCTGCATACTTTTCTTCTTACTCTGGCTTGATGGCCCCTGAAGTCTTCCTCCTTCCTCTCTCACTCCTTGATCTTTCTTCCCAGATTTCTCCAATTTATTCTTAATGTCTCTCAGCCCCACCTATCCTTTCTCCTGCCTTGGTATTGACGGTTCAGCTCTTTATTAGATCAGTCAGGTGTTTTAGACAAAGTAATACAGCTTCACAGATTAAACAAATGCAACATAAAAGAATAATTAAATATTCCACAGTATAAACAAGTATAGCACATCTTAAAATACTATTGTACAACAGCTAACTACTGGTAATTTATTTTTGTGTATATGTATATAATTTATCCTAATCAACTTTATGCAATTACTTTTATCTTGTGGACTCAATAGTTTTAGATGTCATACATACTTTTCTTTTTTCCTAAATTCAATTGTAGACTGTTTATTCAGGTAGTGTGCTACAGTTTTAATTCCGCTGAAGATAACAGCAACTCATTCTCTTGAAGAATCTTAAAACTGTGACTGGTTTTTCAGAGGTCCTGAGTTCAGTTTCCAACAACCATATGATGGCTTATAACCATCCATAGTGGGATCTCATGCTGTCTTCTGGCATAAAGACATACATGCAGGTAGAATGCTCATATACATAAAATAAATAAATCTTTAAAAAATATTTCACCAGGCAGTTGTGGTGCATGCCTTTAATCCCAGCACTTGGGAGGCAGAGACATTTCTCCAGCCTCTTTTGTATTAAACTTTCTTACACATGCTGTTAGTAATGTTGGGGGGGGGGGGTGTTGAGACAAGGCCTCTGGCTGTCCTAGGACTTGCTTTGTAGACCAGGCTAGACTCAAACTTAGAGAGATCTGCTTGCTACTCCTTCCTATGGGCTGATACTAAAAGCATGATCCACTATACACAGCTTACATTTCGTGATTTTCTATTTAGTTTCCCTCTATTTAAAGCTGACTAGATTCTATATTATTCACAAATATTATTACTCAAAAGTGCTTGTCTTTACAGATTGAAATATTACATTTTATGCAGGGAGGTGACACCTTTTATTTTACTATTATAAAATAGGCAAATCCCCTTGATTTTAACTTGATATTTTACACTTGTTATTGACTTAAACCGTCATTCCTGCAGTCAGATCCCCAGTGCTAGAGATCAAATACAGGGCCTCTCTCAATACTAGGCTTAACCCTGGCGTTTAACCTGAATTTTGAAAGTAACTTTATTCTCCCCTATGATTTGATTGGATTAGTATAAGCTAGTTTGGTCACTGTATCATAACATCTTACAGGGGAGGACATGTTTAAAATTGAAAGAATTATCTGGATGGCTCCTAAGTAATAAAATAGTCTTTAATTTTGAATGAAAATCAGCTCAGCTACTCTAGGAATTGGGACTACCTAATGTTTTTGGTAGAAGTTATGTTTCCAGGGGCTGGTGAATATAGGTCAGTTGATGAGAGTGCTTGCCCTATGGGAAGCACTTCAGTTGGATTTCCCATCACATATGGACTAGGGGTGGTGATGAAAACCTCTAATCCTGAACTCCAAAGACTGAAGCAGGAGATTGAGGACGTCAAGGTCATTCTCAGCTGCATGGTAAATGTAAAGCCAGTCTGGGATACAGGGCCTATTTCAAAACAGCAACAGAAAGAAGTTTCAGTTCAGGTGATAATAGGAACCTGGCTGTATGAAACAGAACTGGGTTAGGAAGCCCTGGAAATGAATGTGTATATATTAGTATATATGTATACATTTGCTTACTGCCCTGGCATCATTTTTATAAGGTGTTTAAGGATGATGACTTTGTAATTTATTGTTCAGACCGAGACACTTTGGAAGAGTGACAGAAATCATATGAATAATTCCCCTGAGACAGTAGGCATAAACCAGAGCATGTGGTCTTCCTCCCTTAGTTATTCATTTTTAAGGGTTTGGACCAGGCAGTTTCAGTCAAATTGTCTACCTAGTTGATTTGTTTCCACTCTGTCTCCACCTATTTTTTGTCCTATAGATCATTTTTGGGGGCCAAGAAATGTGGGCCTGTACTGAAAAAGGAATTAATGATAGGATTAATGGAAACAATTACAGTTGACTGTGTATGTGCAGGCTCTGTATCACGGATAAAGAATGAATAATTGTGCCTGTATTAATTAGCATTATAGACTTTTCTCATCTATTATTTCCTAACTGGTTATTTACATGTTATTTTCATTATACTAATATAAGTAATATGGACATGAGATTTACAGTTTAGGGTATGATGTATTAAGATTTTATGCAAATACTGTGCCAGTTTAGAAACATAAGAAATTTTTGTTTGGATAAGGATTCCTTTGGTGTGGGACTTTGCGTGTGCCAAGCAAGAAGCTCTACCACTGAGCTATTGTTCCCTTTTAAGCAAGGAATTGAACATCATTGGATTTTGTTACTTCTTATTTATTTTATTTTGACCTGGAACTAGTCTCCTACAGATGTCAAAGAGTAATTATATAAGAATCCAAGACTATATCTGAATTTTAACATAACCAAAGTCCTTAGACAATGTGCTCTGTGTATGTGAAATCAAATCTTAACTAGTTAAATGTTTAACACAATTTCATAGACCTGGTGTATTTTTATTTTAGTTTTTGGGACTACATTTCATGTAACCAAGGATGGCCTTGAATATTTGATTCCTGTTTCCAGTTTCCAAGTATTTGAATTACAGTTGTATGTTTCCACACTAGTTTTATGAAATTCTGAGTCTTGAGTCCTGGGTTTTCAGAACATTAGATAAATAAGCACTGTTCTAACTGAGCTACATTTCCATCACACACACACTTAAAACTTACTGTTTGTGTTTTGTTTTTGTTTTTGTTTTTCGAGACAGAGTTTCTCTGTGTAGCTGTCCTGGAACTTGCTCTTGTAGACCAGGCTGACCTTGAACTCACAGAGACCCGTCTGCCTCTGCCTCTCAAGTGCTGGGATTAAAGGTGTGAGTCACCACTGCTTGGCTACTTAAAACTTTATTTCTGTGTGTTGGGTGGGGTGTGCAGCACATGCTATAGCATATGTGAACTTCAAAGCACAATTTATGGGAATCTGTTCTCTAAAGAATGTCCAATTGTGGGCCCTCGAGAGGATAAAAGTGCCGGTAACCTGGATTATATATTACCAAGTTCTAAAGGTAGAAAGAACCAACTGCACAGAATTTCCTCTGACCTCCATATCTGTACATCTCTCTTGCTCCTTCCCTCTCCCCCCCCCCCGCATACAATTTTTATTTTTTAGAGAATGTCAAATTGAGGCTAGGAACATAGTTTATTAGTAGAACCTTTACTTAGCATGTGAAACCCTAATTTCAATTCCCAGCACTGCAAAGTAGTAAATAATAAATGAATAAAGATTTTTAAGTGTTACGTAATCCATAATAAATGATGTTATTTAGACAGATTTCCCATTATAAAAATGTGAACTTACCTTTCTTGTTCCTTAATTGTCATTTATGCAGAAAGTGTTGGCTAGTTTTATATTAAAATATGGAAACTTCAGCCAAATAGAAATTAATAGTTTCTTTGGACTCTAAGTTTTTTGTTTCTGTTTTTTGTTTTTTGTTTTCTTTTTCATATTGGACTGAAATCTGGCACCCTGTAACTTCCATCTGTTGGTTCTAGTTCTGTTCTCTGGAGCAGCATGGAGTAAGTGTCTTCTTTTAGAAGACAGCTATCACCTTTCCTAGAATCTTCCATTTTTATATGAAATAAAATCCTTATCTGTAAGTTTCATTATTGATTCCCTTTGGTCAAATTTTAGTTGATCAGTATTTTCTGTAGTGCAGGTTAAATATGGTGGCCCAAAATATTAGTTCTATACAACCTTCCTATGCTATTATGTACACCAGTATAGAATACACTGTACTTTATAACCCATAAGTCACTCGCAATTTATTAGTGCTGTCAGCAGTTCGCACACCCCCAACTATTCTTAACTGTTGGCTCTTACTAAGCCTTGTTGTCAGCCAAACATTTGAGCTATTGGGTGTCTCTGCTTTGGAGAAGGCATGTGTTACCTTGGTAGGACAGCCTTAGCAAGTGAGCCTTTAATGAAAACTAAACTATACTGTCTTATGATCACATCTGTATGACTTGAGTTTATGTAGCACAGATTCTCATTTTAGAAGTTAAAGTAATATTTCTATAAGAATTTTTAGGTGGAATTCATTTGATTACTATTTTTGGAAAATGCTTTTGCCTTTTGAGGCTTAAATGGGAATGACAGCAGAGCCATCTGCCTTAGGGCCTTTTACAACAACACAAAATAACTAAATTTCTAAAAGAACTTATTTAATGAAATGCTTCTTGTAAGCTGGAAATTTTATCATATATTCCCCCATAAGTTGTATAAGGTCTTTTCATTGAGATTTTAAATTGTGTAAAATAAACTATATATAAAGGGTTTTTAAATTCCTAATTTGGTGCAAATTTTTTCCTGTTTTATGTCTCTGTTTTCTTGCTTTGCCATGTGATTTGTGGTCTGATGCATAATATATGTAAATATATAGAGTATTTATAATTAAGGATTGGAAATTTATTTTAAAAATAGTAACTAATAATAATATTGAGTAGAACGTATTGAGTTCAAATAAATACTTGCCCTTCAGTAGTCAGTAATTCTATTACTTGAAAAATATGCTTTTAGTTGGTAATTTTAAGACTATTCCTTGATTTTAAAAATTAAATCTAAATCATAACTTTTGATAAGTGATTTTTAAATGACTATCTGCTAGGTTTTAAAATTAAATTATTATATTTATTCTTCTACTTCACAATATAGCCAGCAGCCAGCTTCGGGTGTAGCCTATTCTCATCCAACTACAGTTGCTAGCTACACTGTCCATCAGGCTCCAGTAGCTGCTCACACAGTTACTGCTGCTTACGCTCCAGCAGCCGCCACAGTTGCAGTTGCCAGGCCTGCTCCAGTAGCTGTTGCAGCTGCTGCAACAGCTGCTGCTTATGGAGGCTACCCCACGGCACACACAGCAACAGACTATGGTTACACCCAAAGGCAGCAGGAAGCACCACCACCACCACCCCCAGCTACTACACAAAACTACCAGGTAAGAAACTAGCTTCAGTAGCTTTAACATACACATTTAATGGGTTCACATATAATGGAAGGCTTAAGCCAGTGCTTGTAAATGTACTTCCAAGTGGTTGAGAGACATGAATGATTTCCTAGGGTATGATCCAAGCATTAAGTATCTTTGCAGTGGATTTTATATTCTCCTTTGTTAGTTTTACCTTACTACACATACATATGTTTGTTTAATTTTTTTTAAGTTTACACAAATCATTGTTTAAATGCTTTCATCTTACCCTAAATTTATGGAGAAAAAGAAATTACATAGGAAAAATGCCCTTTGTTTATACAAGTGGGCATTACTTGTCCATTTGGGACATGGAAGTTTGAAACTCATGGTTGTAAGCCCCATTGAATAAATATTACATGTTTTCTTCTTGAAACTTATTAAAGTTGCTGTTCCTTTTGCCTACACTTTTATGCTATATGACCTAGTCACATGGAAATTCTGTCTCTAATACTTTAGCATTCATCTTTAGAGGCAAAATTACAGTCAGGTTTTTGGGGGGGTAAAATGGGTTATTTAATTAAGTAATATTTAAATGTTTTGAAATTATTGAAGTCAAACACTACTTGAAGTACATTTGAGTTTATTTTTAAAAGTTCAAAATTAGTTATTTGTATTGAAACTCGATTGTCTTATTTTTTACTATTGATTATATTTATGTTTATTGTTAATGTTCTGTTTCCTTATTATAAACTAATCATTTATTGATTATATTGTATTGAAACATAGTCTAGGCCTATAACTAACTATGTTTTCTTTTCCTTTGTATATTTACACAGTAAGGATTTTTTTCCTGCCACCTAAATCAAGGCTTTTGTTTTTGTTTTTCATTTCTTCTTTTAGGACTCATATTCATATGTAAGATCCACAGCCCCTGCTGTAGCTTATGATAGTAAGCAGTACTACCAACAGCCAACAGCAACTGCTGCTGCTGTAGCTGCCGCTGCCCAGCCTCAGCCTTCTGTGGCTGAAACCTACTATCAGACAGGTGGGCTTTATGTAAACAGCTTTATTATAAATGATAAAAATAGTGATTTTTGGGGTATTCTAATGAAAACAAACTGCAGAGTCCATCTACAATGATTCTATCAGTGTCCTTGTTTTCTACTACTGTAATGCCATTGAGTCACAAAGAGATAATTAGGAGAAAAGTTGGTGTCCTTTTGTTCTGGATATGTATGCTGTTTGTGGTTTACAGCATAGGGTTCCTCTCTTGCTGAAGTCAACTGTACAAAAGAAGCCGTGACACTAACTTGTCTACATGCTATATACCAGACTTGACTTATTTTATAATTCTGACTGTCTTAGTAACCATTTGGTACTTTTATGGGCCCATATTTTCATCTGTAATGACAGGTGGTTCTGTTACCAGTCACTGTTAATGAGTTTCACTTCCCCAGTTTGTAAAACTAATTATTAAACTCCCCCACTACCCTTTTTCAGTCTACTACTATGCCCAGAGTACTGAGCCAGCTACATCCACTGAATATCCATAATGTGAAATGCAGTACCTATAATAGTTCAAATGCAGAAAGCTTTTTGTCTGGTAGAAGTCTCCATATTTGTAGACTTTAAAGGATAGACTTATTATAGACTTAAACTTTACCAAAACAAAATAACAACAACAAAAGCATTTTTAAGAAGCTTTATTTTAAAGCTATGGAGATAGGAATATAGCTCATTTGAAAGAGTGTTTGCTCTGTTATGCATGATGCCGTAGGTCCAACCCGTAACACCATATGACTCTAGACATGGTGACACGCATGTCTGTAATCCCAGCATTCAATAGGTTGAAGTAGGAATATCAGGAGGTCAAGACTATCCTTCAGCTTCATAGCAGATTTGAGGCTAGCCTTGACTATATAGCCTTGACCCTCTTTCAAAAAGTAAATAAGGCTGAGGTCTAAAGATTGAGTAATACCTTATATTTGAAGATGGATTAGAATCCTTGGTTTAAAAAAAGTCAAACTGACTTTATCATGGGTAGGAAGTGCCTTCTTTTCCCTCTTCATCCCTGTCCTTTAACACATCTATACATGAAATTGTTGGTCACATTTCTTCAGTGTCTCTGGTGTTTTGATTTTGTAAATCTCTTAAAAGTTGGGAAAGTGATTGCCCTGAAAACTATTTTGAAAGTGGGTATCTACGTGTTTATAATCCTAGCATATGGGAGGCATGAGTTTGAGACCAGAGTGGGCTTTCTAGTAACTGTAAGGCCCTGTCTCAGAATGTGTATGTATGTTGATAAGTTGCAATGTCTGGCCTTTTTATGATTCGTTTTCTGTTTGTATATATAATATACAAGCTTTATAATTATTCCAAGGCTAGTCTTGTGCTTAAGAGTACTGAATTATGTAAGAGTCGGAAGATTTTTAAGTAATGACATTGACTGACTTTTTAGTTATTTAGGAGTTTTTCTATAAAATACTATCGTAATTTGTGTTGTTTGAATCAGGTATAGGTAAGTTTAAAATTATCTTAACTGAGTATCAAGTAAGTTTTTACTCTTGTGTATTTGGGCATTTCTCAGAAATGAAGTCATTGAGTGACTAGTAATTAATGAGAAATATATTTGATAGGATTTTTTCATATTTGAGTGTTGAAGACAGTTTAGTAAAACATGAATAGTGGTCATTTAAGGATAGCTTTTTTGAGCTATTTGAAGAATAAGTAACATTTGTGGTTTTGAGTTAAATTCACTGAATATATAGGCAAAATGCAATTGACGGTATACGAGTAAGTTTCAGGATTAAGCACTGAAATTTTTAATATGAATTGAAATACAAATTTAGCTTTCTTTGTTCTGTTTGTAAAATTAATCCTTTCAAGTAGACTGGTTTATATATTCACATATCCACAAGTTATATAAAAACTTTTGATCTGTCATTTATAAATAGTACTGCTTTTCTGGTTGTAATTCTGATGAACTGTCATGCCAGAAATGAAGAAACATGTTTTATTCATGTTAGTAATAAGAAGTATATCGTTTGCTCAGAAGAAATTACTAGGACTTCTCATAGCTATTGCTTTTAGTTTTTTAAGTATATTGTTACAATGACTGTAGTTACTCTTCTCTTTTTCTGGTGTCTTTCTTGCTTTAGCTCCTAAAGCAGGTTATAGTCAAGGTGCAACACAGTATACTCAAGCCCAGCAAGCTCGACAAGTGACAGCCATAAAACCAGCCACACCAAGTCCGGCTACCACTACTTTCTCCATTTATCCTGTGTCCTCCACCGTACAACCAGTGGCAGCTGCGGCTACTGTGGTACCGTCCTATACTCAGAGTGCTACTTACAGTACCACAGCAGTTACTTACTCTGGTAAGACTGACAAGCTGTATTTAAATAGTAAACAAATTGCAGAGCCCCGACTAGAAACTGTCCTGATTTTCTCTGGAATTATTTTACTTAGAGTAACAGGAATTGAGAAAAAAATTGATTCATGGTTGTTTAAGTATTTGTACCTAATATGACAAAAGGTCCGTATTATACGCATTGTTGTTGATGATGGTGGTAGTAGAAGCTCTTAGCAGAATATACTGCCCTTTGAGGGAATTTGAAAGCTAATCTTCTGACCTAGCCTTTCTGTTGGAAGAGAGAACATACAGTCCTCTGCAGGATTGTTTCCTGATAGTGAATGTTAAAACTCAAGGTTAACATTGAAGACTACTATACAGATTATCTATATTGTTTCTTTTGGTTCTTGGTGAACTATTTCTTCATATTTATTGTCAGAAATAAATAGTCCCTGAAAATGTTGGCAGCTTTTTTATAGACATCCATGAGGTTGTGGTTATATGACACACCTATCTTAAATAACAATGTCTTGATTTCTGACTGAGTAGTTAATTTTGCAGGGATTAAAACTGTGTGATTTTTGTAGACTCCTGACTATGTACTGCTATATGTGTATTGCTTTTTTTCTTTAATACCCTATCATTTTCTCTGGAGGGTTTAAGGTGGCTTAGACAGTTTTAGTTCTTTTGCTGCTTTGCTGTATCCTGATTATCAGAAAGAAGCCTAGATAATTAATTTTAAGAGATACTTTGTTTTTCTCAAATTTCTTATCCAGTCTCTAGGAATACAGGAAAGCAGATAGTTTGGGAAGAGCAACCCATGATGTGAGATTAGACTGTATATGTATGTGTACAAAGCCTTTGTATACTGATGTGGTTGCTGTCTTAGCTTGGCAACATGTGGAAACAGATTGGAATGAGGAAAGGGTCATGTCTGAGAAGTCTCACCAAATTGATGAATGATGGAGACTTGATTAAAAGAAGTTAGGGTAGAGAATCATTTTTGTTAAGAATAAAGACATAGTCAGGATTTTCCCTATTTAGGGAATGAATCTTTTCAATTTCAGATACTGATATTTCTATTCAAATAGGACTTCCTGATTAAGTTTCTCTGCTGCATTCGTTGGTTGATAGTTAAAATTGTAGTCAGGACTGTTACAATGGAATATTAGTGAACATACTTTTAAATGTCTACATTATCTTTGGTCATAGTTTCCCTCTTGCATATGGTATATAAGATGTAATTATGCAATCTGGTACTTTGCCCTAAGTTATTCAGAAAATATTTTGTAAGAATAAAGATACTATTTTACATAGCCACAATGTCAGGATCTCTCAGGTTACTTGACTATACTTTATATACTTTAATGTCAACCTATTTTAAAAATTTATTAATGCTTGTGTGTAAGAAAGACTGTATGTGTGAATCAGAAGACAACTTGTAGGTGTTGGCTCTCTCCACCATGTGAATCCCAGGAACCAAACTCAGATGATTAGATTTCGCTCTAGACCCCCACAGCTTCCCAGTCACAGTTGTGACTGACAACTTTCTTTGTTGTTGTTTTTCAAGACAGGGTTTCTCTGTGTAGCCCTGATTGTCCTGGGACTGACTCTATAGATCAGGTTGGCCTTGAACTCACAGAGTTACTACTGCCTCTGCCTCCTGAGGGCTGGTATTAAAGACATGTGCCACCATGGCCTGGCTGATGACAACTTTCTTGTATCAACTGCTTTTTTTACGTGTATCCAATGAACCACAATTTTAATAGTAAGGAAAGCAAACATGGGTACTATCAAATATAAATTTCTGGTTAACTTTGGTGGAGTCTTTTTTTCCCCCAACTTTTTTTTATAGTAAAATGTAAAATTAAATGATTGAGATTGGCAGACTAAGATCTTAGTGATTATACTTCTCCAGGTAAATAATGTATGTTTATTTTCTCGTAATGTGGACATTTTGAATGTTTAATTTTGAATTGTTCAACAGTCTGGGTGATTTGGTTTTAAGACATGGTCTCTCTGTTCCTAATGCTAGCATAGAATTTGGATATAGCTTTGGCAGGCTTTATATTCACTGTGATCTTTCTGCCTTGTCCATCTAAATGCTGAGATTATAGGTTTGCACCATCAAATCCAGTGTTGATTTCTATTTTCTTTGTTTTTTTTTTTTGTACATTTATTTATTTGGGGAAAATGAGTGCACTTGCCATGATGTAGCAGTATTGTATTTTGTCTTTTTATGTATATTTAGGTTCAGCCAGTTTTTTAAGTAAAGAAAAACTACTTTTGAATGTTCTTTCTGTTCAATTGCTTTAGGAACATAGAATAAATAATTCCTGCTTATTTCTAATACATGATTCCATCATTGGTTCATTGCCTATCAGGTATCTCCATTACTAAAATACCTTTTCTCCTTCTCATTAAGTAATCCATGGACCTGTTATCCAACTACCAACTGCAGGTTGTCATGTTTTGAAAGTATAAGTAAATAAATTTCTTTGGTGGTGTTGAAGTTTTTGTTGTTTTTAACATGTTGATCCTACGGAGTTCCCTTCCACGTCAGCACTGTAGATTCCTTTTATTATATAGTATCTTGTAATCCATTGACTCTCATGTCTCTTTGAGACATTATTTTCATGAATTCGAGCAGTGGGATCCTTTTATTCCTGAGTCTTTTGGACGTTGCCAGATTAGTCATTGAGCACTTAGGATTTTCTTGCCCTAGATTCAGCAAGCAGCCATTTCTGTAAGGATCCTTAGGTTTCTTATAAATGTGACTGTCATTTAGAAACTTGCTGTTTCATTGTATTTTATTCTTTGGATAATGGTGTATTTTGAAGTGTGTGTATATAGCACTTCTAATGTTTTTATGCTGTTTTATATTTTTTATTACGTATAGTAGGAGGGACAAACACACAGTATACCTGTGTGAATGTAAAAGGATAGCTTGTGGGAGTTGATTCTCTCCTGCCATGTGGTTCCCAGGGATCAAATTCAAGTTGTCAGCTTGAGGGCTAGAGAGATGGCTCAGTGGTTTAAAGTATGTACCACTCTTACAGAGGACCCAAATGGGGTTCCTAGCACCCATGTCAGGTAGATACCAACAACCTGTAATCCTAGCTACAAAAGATTCAACACCTCTGGTTTCCTCGGCACTTGCACTAACATACACATAACCTGCACACATACATAGTATGGTATTTCAACACATGTACAGTGTGTGGTGATTATCAGGATAATATTCATTCCTACACTTCAAACACCATTCCTTTGTGTGCAGATATTCAGATACATCTCTGCTAGCTCTCTTAAAATTATCTGCCTCTCTTGAAATAACCATAGTTATTTTGCTGTTATATTAAACATTAGAAAATATTCCTCCTATACCTGAAATGCCACACTATATCCATAAATAACACTATTTTGCATACTAGAATATTATACAGTAGTGAGTCAAAAATAAAATATATGAACCAGCAAGATGGCTCAATGAGTAAAGATGCTTGCCACCAAGCTATAAACTTAAAAATACATTTTTAATTGTGTGTATGCATGTTTGTCTGTAAAATAAGAGTACTACTTTATGAATATCTTCTAAAACTTCCTGTATCTGGCACACAGCCTTCCATGTAGTGCACCCCCAAATTTAAATACACATACACACAAAAGATACATATGGTCAACTAAGTTTCAATTTTGTAGATTCTGTATAAAAGATCAGTCTGCCAGATGTGAAGCCCTCTGTTCCAATATTGATTTTAAAACATAATTTTATGAGAATCATGGTTTTAATTAATAATAATAAAAGTAGCTTTACTGGTTTTTTTAGTTTTTTATATATATATATATAATATATATATATATTTTCTCCTTAATTTATTTTCTAGTCATATTGCCCAGACTGGCCCAAGCTCCAGGGCTCAAATGTTATTCCTGTCTCAGTTTCTTAAGTAGATGAGACTCCATGCATATATCACCATAATTACCAGCTCTCTGTATTGATTTTAGACAGGTTATGTAGGTTCTTGGGGGGGCAGGGCTGGTTTGGGGGGGTTTGTTTTTGTTTTTTGTGGTAGTGGTTTGTTTTGGTTTTTTTGGTGTGTGTGTGTGTGTGTGTGTGTGTGTGTGTGTGTATGTGTATACATGGTTCCATATAGGTATTCACAGGTACACTTTTGCTACATGTGAAAGTCAGAGGAAAGCATTTAGGAGTGGTTCTCTCCCTCCCTGTCCTACAGGAATTGAACTCAGGTTATCAGACACGTCTAGCAAATACTTTTATCCTCAGAGCAATCTTGCTAGCCTTATTGTGGGAATTTTTTTTTTTTAACAGTGAAATTTAAACTATGGTTCTGTCTAAATTTGAAAACATATGGCTGGTGTTCTTTGATTATATTATTTGAAGTTAGTTTGGGGTCTTTTGTTTATTTTCGTTTGAATTTCTGTTTTGGTTTGTTAAATAGAGGCTAATATTAATGGGATGCCTAATAAAGTTCATTGAAGTATATAGAATTTTTCTTAAAGCCAGTCACACCAAGAATTCTCTATCGTAAAGTCATTACTGGTATATCTACCTTTTCCCTCTTTTGGGTATTTTCTTCTATCACATTTTCTTATCTTGAAATTTCATGAGCATCTTATAATCATAAAATTTATTGTTGTTAGCTTTGTCAGTTTTGAGATTCTTATGATTCTTGTTACTCATACATCTTGGCTTCATCTTCCAACTCATCTTTTCTTCTGTGTGTAGATGTGTTGCAGTGAGTAGGTCAGAAGTCATTTGATTATATTAATTAGATTAGCTTTTAAGACCAAAAAGTTAAACATTCATGCACATTCTCTTCACCTCCCTGTTCCCCATGCTCTCTCTTCCTGTGCTGAGGATTGAATTTATGTCCTTGTGCTGTCTGCTGCCCTGCAGTCGTTCCAGTCCTAGTTCTCTTCAGTTTTGTGCTGTTCTGCCATCTTGGTTTTCCTTCTCTTCTTGCCCACCTATTTATTACATTCTTTTAAGGAGCTTAAGGAGCTGACTTGGGGTATGGTGAATAGGCAGTGCAGCGGAGTTCAAGAAAATAAAAACCTTCAAACCCTTTACAAATTGTAAAGCCGGCACGTCACTGATCATCAGTGTTTATGGGACAATCAATCATTAGCATAAAATGTTTATTCAGTATAGATTCCCAACAGTGTAAATTGACCAACTGTGTACATTAAACCAGAAAATACCTTGCTGCTTTCATAAAAGTTTTAGAAGAAAGAACCCTGTTGGTTCTTAGTTTCGTGGTCTTGTAACTTGTTCTTTTACTAAGCTTTATTATCTTGCATCCCAAACTGGCTTGTTTCTTGCTCTACCATTTGTACAAACCATAAGTTGGTTACTGGAACTTAAAATCTTGGTGATATATATCTTTTTCTTTTTATCTGTTATTCTCTTAATTTTTCAAATCTTTAGTTTTGGTTGTGAGCCTAGCCTTTAAGGGCTGAGCCATCTCTCCATCCCTAAATCTTAACTTATGAAGTACTTTTGAATTTTTCCTACTTATGATTCTTCAATTCCATTGCTTTGTAAAATATGTTCAGAGGGGCAGTAGTTTCTGTACACACATTTGTCAAACACATTCCTTCCATGAGCATACAGTAAGCATCTTTTAAGTGAAGGACTAAATATTACACTTTTCTTACACCTTCATAACATCTGTGTCAAGTAAATATTTTAGTGATGGTGTAGAAGACTGGTAAGTTTTATGTTGGGGGAGATTTCCTGAGATAAGATATATACATATTGTAAATATGCACGTATAAGTCTACCTTTTGTCAGCATTTATTGAATTTAAACTTATAATTGACATTTAACTTGTCCTTATTATAATCATATAACATAATCTTTGTTTCGTTTTATTTGTAAGGTACATCTTATTCAGGTTATGAAGCAGCCGTATATTCAGCTGCGTCTTCCTACTACCAACAGCAGCAACAGCAACAGAAGCAAGCAGCAGCAGCAGCTGCTGCTGCAGCAGCAACAGCTGCCTGGACAGGGACCACCTTTACTAAAAAAACACCATTCCAAAATAAACAACTGAAACCAAAACAGCCTCCCAAACCACCCCAGATTCACTATTGTGATGTTTGTAAGATCAGCTGTGCTGGACCACAGGTACTTATATTGTGTATTTACCATGAGTCTCAGTGGTTATTTTTCATAGTTGAGTAGGGTTGATGTTCTAACTCCTGTGCCTACAAATCACATTCACATAACTGTGTATTCTACATTCAACGATTCACCCATAGATCAAAAATATGCATGTGGAAGACTGCATCAATGTAGAATGCCTGTACTTTTCCTTTTCATTATTTCCTAAACCATGCAATAAACCTTTACTCAGGATTTACAGCAAGTATTATAAATAATCTAGGGATCTTAATGTGTATACATAGTAAAATACATAGATTGTGTGCAAATAACTTTGCTGTTTCATTTAAAGAACTTGAGAATGCTTGGATTTGGTAAATAGTTTCCTACAAACACTGAGAGATGGCTGTATTTCACTAAACATTTCTTTAGAAATAGTATTGTAACACAAGGTGTGATAATCAAGAAAACTGTAAAAGTGATTGTAAATGTAAGAAAAATGAAGAAAACTAATCCCCTCACACCATCCTTTTAAGGAAGCCTCCTTTGCTTTTTTATATAAAACTAAAAGTTTTGTATTCAAATTAACCTATAAGTTTAAAGATTGTATTCCTGATGAGATTGTTTTGTATATGCTTTATAGATTGTAACATTTGTAACTTTGTCCATGAGGGGACTGGGAACTTGGAAGTTAGAAAGGTATAAGGAAGTTGAATTATGGTGCTGGGGATGTATCTCAGCTGGTAAAATACTGGCCTATGAACAGACCCATAGACTCAAATCCCCACAGCTTCATAAACCAAACATGGTAGTTGCTGCACACCTGTAATCCCAGTACTGAGAAGTAGATGCAAAAGAATGGAAGTTCATTGTCGTCCTTGACTGTATAGTCTGTATGAAGCCAGCCTGGGTTTAAAGGCCCTGTCTCCCTCTACTTGCTTAAAAATAAGATCAACCTATGAAGAATGTGAGTCCTTTATTTTTTTGTTTGTTTTTGTTATAATCCTGCCATCTATACCTTAAAAATCTGTGATTCAAGCATGGTCTGCTAATGAGTCATCCTTTCCTAAACCTTACTTGTTTTGACTATGACAGAGTCCAATTTTTTGTCAAGTATAGGGGGTACACACCTGTAATCCCAACAACTTCTAAAGCCGAAGTCGGAAGATTAAAAATTCAAGGCCAGCCTGGCCTGCATTGCAAAGTCTGTCTTCTTAAAAATAAGATGTTTTTATATAAAAATTTATGTAAGTGTAAAAATTATGTAAGCTAGAGGGATGGTTCCGTGGTTAAGAGCACTTGATCATACGGAGGACCTGGGCTGGGTTTCCAGCTCATGTGTTCTGGCTCACATAACTACTCATCCATAATTACAGTTCCAGGGGATATGATGGTTCTTGCTTCTGAGGATACCAGGCATAAATGATTTTTAGATTTTAAAAAATTTTACACCAGCAGCTTGTCATATATAGAAAGCATTTTGGGGAAGAGTAAATCAAATTTGACTCTTCATATTATTTCTCTTTTTCTAACTATATTCCACCAGTGTATGCTTTGTTTGGGGGTGGTAATTTTATTTTATTTTTGAAAGACATGGTCTTACTATGTACCACCCTCCCCCTAAATTCATTGTGTAGACCATACTATCCTGAGACTCACTGAGATCTACCTGCCTCTGCCTCCCAAGTGCTGGGATTAAAGGCGTGAGCCACTATGCTTGCCTTGTACTTTATAATTGAGCCACTATACTTGACTTATATATACTTTTTACTGGATTAGTTATGTTTTTAATATATAATTCTGGAATGTTTTTAATTTTTTGTGTTTTCTGAATTGCTAACCCCTAATTAGAGTATTAAAATGTATGTACTCATAGTATATGTTCTTATGCAATATATTTACCTATAGATTCTAATGAAGGTTACATGTCAAAATGCATTCAGAGTTTAAAAATTAAATTTTTTAAATATGCCTTTTATAAGCAATTTTTATTATGTAGTAGTGGTTTTTTTTCTCTCCTAATAACATAGGTACAGTTTCTCCTCATTTTAGTGCTTTTGTGGAATGTTTGCTATCCTTTTTCCTTTTTTTTTTTTTTTTTTGCCCAATGTTATACATAAGTATTAAAAGATACAAGTTCTTGAAACTACAAGCAGTTTATCTTATGTTTTAACTGTACATGAAAGTGCTTTGTAATTCAACCTATTGGGTAAGGAATAAGGAAATAGTTCAGTTAGCAAAGTATTGGCTTTTTAAACCTGCCGCTATAAGTTCGATCCCCAGAAGTCATGTGTAAAAGAAAAAAAATTGCCTGATGTGGCCTGAGCTTATACTATTGTTCAGAAAGCAGAAGTAGACAGATCATGACACTCCCTGGGTGGTCTCAGTGGTAAGCACCTCTTGTAAAACAGAGACCTAGGTTGTGCTTGCCCTGTGTTCTCCCTGAGAACACACTTACTCACTAACATGTATGCATCCTGTTCTCAGGAGGTTGGATTTGTAGTTCAATAGTAGAATGCATGTCTGGCTTACTTCAGTCTCTGAATTCAGTCCTTGGTACCCAAATAGCAAAGTATTTTTATTAAATAAACTGCAGAGAACCATGGATCATATGTACAGAATCTCTTACGTTCTTAAGTACTTTTAAAATAGCAATTCTTATCCCCTCTCCCCTTTTTTTTGGAGACAGTGTATTGTTACATAGCTCAGGACAGCCTTGAACTCAATGATCCTCTTCTTCGGTCTGCTCAGTACTTAGATTACAGGTTTGCACCACCACACATTTACCACAGTCTCTTTTTGTTGTTGCTTTGGGGATCTGTCTGGGCTTTTTTTGTTTGGGGTTTTTGGTTTTGGGGTTTTTTGGTTTGGTTTGTTTTTTGTTTGTTTTGTTTTTTTGAGACAGGGTCTCACCATGTAAATGTGCTGGCCTGGATCTCACCATCTAGAACAGACTGACCTCAAACTCAGTGCAGTTCTGTTCTGCCTCCTGAGTACTAAGATTAAAGGCAGTTTATAATCCCATTTTTAAATGAGTGTTAGAGATCTGAAAATTGAATAGAATGTTATAGAAAGAAAATTTGTACTTTTTGTTCAAAACAGACTTATAAAGAGCACTTAGAAGGACAGAAACATAAAAAAAAAGAAGCCGCATTGAAAGCCTCTCAAAATACCAGCAGCAGCAACAACTCAACTCGTGGGACACAAAATCAGCTACGTTGCGAGCTCTGTGATGTGTCTTGTACAGGAGCAGATGCATATGCTGCCCACATTCGTGGTGCTAAGCATCAGAAAGTAGGTGTTTTGGTCCCCCTCCCACTCACACACACAGCCTTATGTCTTACTCTACTTATTTCACTTTTTCAACAGGGATTTGGAAAAAGATGACTTCAATTTTTAAAACCTTTGAGTATATCATAAACCTTGCTTATATGTTAATATACATCAAGGTAACATCAAACAGTCGTTCCTTAAAAGAAACACTAGAGACCTTTACGTTGAATTAAACAACTTCACGATTTGAGACGAAAGCATTTGTCTTGCTTAACTACAGACTGATTTACTTATAGACAAATCCTTTCATCAGTAAACTACGGACCCATATCTGTTTCGCAGAGATTTTGTTAAAAAAAATGAGTTTTGTCTATAAAACCATAATTGAAAGAAAATTACAGTTTTGATTTTTATATTATAGTCTCACTCAGACAAATTTTTTTAAAAATGAACACATTTGAGTTTCCTGACAGGTGTGCTTTTTGTTTTGTAGGTGGTTAAATTACACACAAAACTTGGTAAACCTATTCCTTCAACGGAACCAAATGTTGTTAGCCAAGCTACTTCTTCAACAGCTGTATCTGCTTCAAAACCAACTGCCTCTCCAAGTATTGGCGCAAGCAATTGTACTCTGAATACGTCATCAATTGCAACTTCTTCAGTGAAAGGTCTTTCAACTCCAGGAAACTCGTCTCTTAATAGCACATCCAACACTAAAGTGTCAGCGGTATCTACCAATATGGCTGCCAAGAAAACATCTACACCCAAAATAAACTTTGTTGGCAAGTACTAAAGATTGATTCTTTGTGTCCCTTCTAACTCTGTCAGAGTGGTTTTTCTTTTCCATTGTGTTGCTGGGTATTGAACTCTGAGCCAGGCAAACATTGTAAACACTGAGCAGCCTCTGTTCTCTCTGCTTCTGTACTTCCTAAAAGTTCAGTCTGCTATCCTTTTCTGAAACCTATTGAAGGATTCACCAGGTACCTAACTACTTAAAGCCACACAGGAGGCTGAGGAACTTGATGCTAGTCTAAGTTTAGTTCTAGGAGGCCAACTTAAGATATGAGAAACACTGTTTCAAACACAGTTAAAAAAAAAAAAGAAGAGAAAGAAAGAAAGAAAGAAAGAAAGAAAGAAAGAAAGAAAGAAAGAAAGAAAGAAAGAAAGAAAGAAAGAAAAGAGAAAAGAAAAAAATCCCCTGCCAAATTTGGTGGTCAGTTTTCAATTTCATTGAAATTGACTACCTTAACTTAGACTTGACATAATCAACTGCTATACTGTAAAACATAAGATGCATCTTAGTTTCTAACATGTATGTCCACCCATTGTTTTTTTAATTTTTTTTATTTTGTACCTATATGTTTGTTAAATGAGATTATTTCTAAGATTATGGATCTGTGTCTTATCTCTGTGCAGCATATTCCTAGATGATTTTATGCATTCTAGTGAATGCAACTATAAGATCTGGGAAATTTAAAATCCTACCTGTATTTGAGAGTCATTTTGGTTGCTTGCTGGTTATCCAATAGATATTTCCTTCCCATTGTGTCCCATCACAAGAATACTACAAAATAGTCATGAAATTGACTTTTTTTTTTCTTTTAAAGGAAAAGCTTCACTAATATTTCTTCTTACTAACTGCATGCTGCTATTTCCCTATCTTCTGTGCAGTGTTTCTATGGTAGAAAGGCTTTCATTGTTAGGACTTGTTTTTTAGACATTTAATTTCTTCTTTAGAGCTCAATTTCTTTAATCTCTTCATCATAATCTCTGTGTTCTTGTTACTTTTTGAAAACATATCAAACTCTGTCATCTCTTTTAAAATCTTGATTGGCCTTTATATGTCATCTATTTATGACTCATATAAAAGCTTTCATAATTGACTTCTACCTTCTTACCTTCATGTCGCCTTTACCTGGGGGGAGTAGTTGATAACTAAATTACTTTCTTCAGTTTACTGCAGTCTTTAGGTCCATGTTTCTATCCTTTTATACATTCTGTGCTTCCTGGTTAGACAATATTCTCTGCTGTCTTCTTGGCTGTTTTATTCTCTTTATTCTTCTCTCACAGCTCATTTCACATGGTATGCCCTTGGGGAAGTCATTTCTTACTGGAATAATTAAAGACTTGGCTCTGTTCCACTTCATGCCTACAATACTTAATGCCTACTAGCTCAGGATATTCTCTTCCTTTAAATTGTGAACAGCTTAATCACAGTTACCTAATCCT
The DNA here is from genome assembly GCF_982192425.1 of Myodes glareolus. Lineage (NCBI taxonomy): Eukaryota > Metazoa > Chordata > Mammalia > Rodentia > Cricetidae > Myodes > Myodes glareolus. Next base: position 54,245,924 of record NC_142040.1, read on the forward strand.
ATACTTTTCAATAAAATTTTACTGAAGTTGTTCTTTGACAGTTTCCAATATTTGTATAATTGTCTTATTTATAGGTAGTTCTTAAAATATATTTGAAAGCAGTTTAAGAGTAGATCATTGACAGTATGCTTTTCTCTTGAGTAAAATGTTAAATTTAATTGATTAAAACAAAATCAGTGATTTGTAGTTTTCCTTTTTCATTTTTGAAGTTATTCACACTTACAATTTAGAATAAAAACAAATCTTGGCGGGGAAGATCATGGTGGGTACAAGGTACTTACCAAGCCTGATGATGACTGCAGTTCAATCCCTGGTTTCCATGTGGTAGGAGAGAATTGACTCCTTCAGATTTTTCCTCTGATCTTCACATATGGTTATGGCCACATGGGCTGAACCTAGCATGCACAAAGTCCTGGGTTCAATCCCTGTCCCCACATAAAACCCACTATGGTAACGTATGCCTAAAATTCCAGCACTTGGGAGATAGAGACAGAGAACTGCCAGAATGTTGAGGCCAACGTCGCCTACATAGTTAATTGCAGATCTGGCTTATCCACAGTTTGAGAACCCCCTTCTCAGAGATATGCAAAGAAAAGACCAAGTAAGAAAAACCGTTATGGGGAGTAGGTAAATACTATTTCTTATTAATCGCGGCTTAGGCAACTCAACACAGGCATTTATCATATTTAATCCCTTTGTTTTCGGGTTCCTTTTGTTCAGTTTGGATGCTAAATGTTAGGAGAACCAAGATAGGGTGTGTGATATGGGTGTATGTTGTGAGATGGCTCATTAATGAGATTTTTTTTTTTTAAAAAGTGATTTAATATATAGTTTTTAAAAAATTCTATTCTGCATAAAGTTCAGCCAGCAGTAGTAAAGATAACTTTGTTTTCATCTTAACAGGTTTACACATTTATACAAAAATAAAATTACTGTAATATTTTGCTTTTCTAGGTGGTAATAAGTTGCAATCAACGGGAAATAAAACTGAAGACTTAAAAGGAACTGAATGTGTTAAAAGTACTCCTGCTGCTTCTGCTGTGCAGATTCCAGAAGTAAAGCAAGATGCAGTATCAGAACCAGTCACACCCGCATCCCTTGCTGCTTTGCAGAGTGATGTGCAACCCGTGGGACATGATTATGTAGAAGAGGTATTTGAGAAAACCATTGCTCTGAAATTGGGCAAAAGGAAAAAAAAAGTGTCACCCTGTTATAAGCACACTTTATGTGTAAAATCAAGCTGTAGCCAGTTGTAGTTTAGATTTCAGTTACTTACAAAATTAGGGTTGCTGATTTAATGGGTATTATTCATTTGGTTTCTCACTCATTAGAACACTTCCTGTTTTACAGGTAAGGCGAGTACAGTAATTAGAGGAGCAAAGGAAACTCATGGAGGCTTGAATAAATAGTTGCCGTTTAACAGAAAGATCATACAGTGGTGTAGTGTAACACTGCAGTTTGCTTTCACTCCTTTGGAAAGCATGTATAAGTTTCCAAGCTCTGGTGTATGTTTATAACATTAGGATGTTTACCCAATAAAGTTGTGACAATTAGGTAAATTGAGTGAGTGATAGGTAGTAATGTTTGGGTAACTGTTTATCTTTATTCTGTTTCTCTTTAAAAAGAGATTGCATAATAATATTGGCTGTTAATAAGGTATACAGCTAGGATATATAACTTAAAAGTAATTATAAATGACTAATTATATATATTATAAAGGTAAGATTTGATTACCTTTTAAAATGTGTTCTCAGGCACTTTTATTTTTAATGTTTTAGGTTATTTAAATCTAATCTTTAGACAGACAGTTTGATTCAAATCCAGCCTTAATAGTACAATTTCTGCTTAATAGTATTATCTCAGTCTGTTTTTCTCACTGCAGTTAAAAAAAATTGCATCTTGACCTTTTTGTATGCATCAAAGTCTTGAGCTTTGAGAAGTTTGTATAGCAAAATTGGCTTTTTTTTTAAAAAATCATCCTCATTTCCTAGAAGCAGGTAGTCAGTAACTAGTAAATTTAAGCTAAGTAATTTAAACATTTAGCTAAGTTTGGGAAGCATGGTTGACCCATACAGGATCACCTTAATATGGAGCCTTTAAACATTCAGTCGTGGATGGTGCAGGGCCTCATGGAGCTGTGCCACTCCTTGTAGATTTGTTGGCATTTGCTGACTGATTGATGGGAGGAAGTGAAGGGTCATTATCTTCAGTAGTGTTAAAACTGGCACATTGCTCACATGTGCCTGTGAGGGGAGACAGAGACTGGTAGATCTCTATGAGTTTAAGGTCATGCTAGTCCATATAGAAGAATTCCAGGTTAACCAAGGCTACATTAGTGAAACTCTGTCTTGATGGATGAAGGTTGGGTGAACATTAGATCAGTGTGTTGGTGCACACCAGTATTGGGAAGACAGGGGGATCAACAGTTTAAGGCCATTCTTAGCTTCTTGAGACTCCATCTTGAAAAACAATATAAATAAATTGAAAATACAGAAATGAAAAATTGTAGATGTTTTCGTTTGTTTTTACCCCACTTCAAATTCTGCTTGCTCCCAACATGATCAGAGATTCTATTTTTTCACACCAAGGTACGAAACGATGAGGGAAAAGTCATTCGCTTCCATTGTAAGTTATGTGAATGCAGCTTTAATGACCCCAATGCTAAAGAGATGCACTTAAAAGGGCGAAGACATCGACTTCAGTATAAAGTAAGGAAATATTACTGAGCTGTTGTCCTTTCAAGATTTTTGTTAACATATTTTTATTGCACGTGAGTATTTTGCTTGCATGTATATCATTGTGTCATGTGTTTGACTGTTCGCCCAAAGAGGGCAGAAGAAAAGGCATTTGATCTCCTGGAACTGGAGTTAGAGATGGAAATATTTTGTGCTGGGTATCAAACCAAGATCTTCTGGAAGAGCAGCCAGTGCTCTTAGCCTCTGAGCCAGTTGTCTTCTCCAGCTCTTACTTGTCCTTTTGTAAAACAACTAGACCTTCCATTCTGAAATTAGCGTATCCTAATGATACATTCAATTTGATAGAATCAGATATTTATTTTATTAGTTATACTTAAGTAATAATAGTAGCCCTGTTCTTCATATTTATTGTAATTGGCTAAATAAGAATCCAGCAAAATGAAAGTATTGCTTGGATCAAAAAGTTGTATAATAATAGTTTCGTATTGAGTCTACAGAGTACTTCACCTACCTTCTTTATGTTGGTAAAATTAATTTGTAGATAGTACTGGAAATTTTCTTCATTTATTTTTTACTAAAAATTCATCATAACCTACCTTCACATAGTAACATGCTAAAAGTTGCTAAAAAGTCAGGACTGGTAGAGTAGGTGTGTGGTTTTTCTTTTAAACCTGGGATGGGAATATGTCGTTCATGATAACTTGAACCCATGTACCCAGGCCATGTTCACTCACGTCTGGCTTCAACTAAATTAAGTAATAAATGAACATGCTAGCAGAGGGATTTATATAGAACATTAGTTTTGTGTGAAAAGATTTTTCTGATTCAACCTAATTGTACACTTCAGTAGGAAATTGTAACAGTATTCTGGCACCTAGCTGAGACAGATTATAAGTTCAAGGTCAGCCTGGGCTACATACACGTGATTCATTCTCTCTCTCTCTCTCTCTCTCTCTCTCTCTCACTCACTCACACACACACACACACACACACACACACACACACACAGAGAGCGAGGGGGACTGGGAATAGCTCAGTTGGTAGAGTGCTAAGTTGACACAGTTCTGAGTTGGATCCCCAGCACTAGATAAACTGGGTGTAGTAGTACATGGTTGTAATCTCAACATTTCACTTGGATAGAGGCAGATGAAAGAGTTCAGAAGTCCAAGGACAGTACCATTACAAATTTAGTTTGAAGGCAGCCCTTTCTCACAAATGAAAATAAGAAACCAATATATACTTTCGCTACATGAAATTTATAACTATAAACCTCTGATGAAAGACTGTGAAATTGTGTACTTTAAAATGGTTTTAAAGCAGGTAAGGAACTTGGCACATGTATAACCTGAATTTGATTCCTGGAATCAACATTGTAGGAGGAGAGAACTCATACAATATCCTCTGATCTCCACACGTGCGTTGTTACACATATGGATGCATATATGCACACAGACAATAAATACAAAAATAAATTGCATTTAGTGAATTTAGTTTTTTGAAGGGGTCTGCTCCTTTTTAAAAATGTTTTCTTGGAATTAACAGAAAAAAGTAAATCCAGATTTGCAAGTAGAAGTGAAGCCCAGTATTAGAGCAAGAAAGATTCAAGAAGAGAAAATGAGAAAGCAAATGCAGAAGGAGGAATATTGGCGGAGACGAGAAGAGGAGGAACGCTGGAGGATGGAAATGAGGTAGTGTTTTTAACTTTTAACTCTATGGCATTAAGTGGTTCTTCTGCCTTAAGGACAAAAAAAATACCCTATTCTGTGTATAATTTCCATATTCAGATTTATTTGATGTACTTTCACTGTTCACTAAGATCCAAATCAAGAAAGATAAACATTAGAATGCTTAGTATACTATACTTACATTTGATTGTTACCTTGGTATGAAGAATTTTGTGGTGGTTCACGTTTTCAGTCCCAGCAAAGGCATGTGATTTCAAGGCCAGTCAAAGTTCAAGACCAGTGTTGGGGTCCAGTGCCAGCCCAGACCATAAATTATTGTTTTGGGCCAGAGGGGAGGCATGGGAGTAAACACACAACTCAAATGGCTTTATCGGGAGAGAGATTCTCAGGGATTCCCTCATGAAATCCTGAGTTCACAACCTGAAAATTCCCCCTTTCATTCTCCAAACAGCTTTTATACGAAAACGTAAACTGAGGGGGAAATTTATTAGCATTCTGTTTCCTAGGTAATCAGGACAAAGGTCATGTCTGCAACTATGTCTGCTCTATCATGCAGCCTGGATTAACACCTCTTCCCTGGTGGTGGTTCATGCCTTTAATCCCAGCACATGGGAGGCAGAGGCAGGCGGGTCTCTGAGTTCCAGGCCAGCATGGTTTACAATAGCTAGTTTCAGGATAGGCTCCAAAGCTACAGAGAAGCCCTGTCTTGGAAAAAAAACAAAGAGGTTGTTTCCTGAACTGCACATGGACACCATGGCACATGCACACACATGTATATACACACACAATTTATTATCAGATAGGCTCCTTTGGTTATAGGTATTTATTTGGATTTAGCAATCATTACCTTAAATGATTAGAGTAAGCTGAGGTATCTGTTTTCTGTTCTGCTTTGTTCTTGAGGTATGAAGTCTTGTTCCTATCTTACTGTTGTCTCTTTCACTCCATTTACCTCTCAATTAAAAAATACCATGGAAAGTGGAGAAAAGGGGGAAGGAATAGTTAGTACTAACTTATTTTGGGTATTGTTTGTTTATCATTTTGTGTTTGTGTTCTTATATATGCCAATGTCAGGATGACTACAAGCATGAGTGCCCCTATGTGAGCAGAGGTCAAAGGGCATCTGTTCTCTTCTTTCATTTGGGTCCCAGGGATGGAACTCCCTGAGTCTTGTTGGCTTCATTGCTTTTTTAAAAATAGGTTTTTATGTTGTTATTGATGGAAGTTCTTAAGCTGATTATTTTTTGTTTTTAATGTATCATTTGTGCCCCAGACGTTATGAAGAGGACATGTACTGGAGAAGAGTGGAGGAGGAGCAGCACCATTGGGACGACCGCCGCCGAATGCCTGACGGAGGCTATCCGCATGGTCCTCCAGGCCCATTAGGGCTTTTGGGAGTCCGACCAGGCATGCCTCCCCAGCCACAGGGTCCCGCAGTAAGTGTCTGCTTTGCTTACATGGGTATGAGAATTTAAGCCTCTGTCAATATTAGAAGATGTTTTGTGAGCTGATTTTGAGTAATAAGGTCATCAGTTTTGTCTTTACTATAGCTAGTCATTCTCTTAAAGATTCTTAATTCTAATGTCTTTATGCATAAGAACTTAGTCATGTTTCCTTTGTACTCTTTATGTTCAATACTTTCTAAATTCTAGATGCAGAGCTGCCTTTTTTGGGTTCTTTTGGAAGCAGGGAGTTTCGAGACAAACTGTTCTGTAACTCACTCTAGATCATGCTAGTCTCGAAATCACAGAGATCAGCATGTCTCTGCCGCCAAATGTTGGAGTTAAAGGCAGATGCCGCCGCCACCACCCAGCCACAAAATTTTTGTTAAATATTTTGTATTTGACTTTCCTGCCTTTATTTTTCTTAGATTGGAAGGAATTTCTAATATTAGAGGTAACTCATTTGCCATTACAGTGTTTGAGCAAAGTTATTACTACTACCGAAAGCAAAGTGAGTTTCAGATCACTGAAAAGCATTTACAAGGAGAGAGATTAGGTCAGTAGTAGAGAATTTTGTATTCTATTTCCCAAGTTTGAGTATAGCACTACAAAATTTAAGAAGCCTTTTCATAGCCTTGGTGTGTATGTGTGTATGTGTGTGTACCAGACATACAAATATATATACACACATATTTGTATCTATATATAACAATTTCGCTTGTTTGGGACAGAGATGCTTGCATTTTCATTTTATTGAAAAGGAAAATAGGGGTCTGGAGAGATAGCTCAGAGTTTTAGCACATTGGCTGCTCTTCCAGAGGTCCTGAGTGCAATTCTCACCAACCACATGGTGACTCACAACCATCTGTAATGACATATGGTGTCTTCTTCTGGCTTGTAGACAGAACACTATATATATAATAAATCTTTTTTTTTTTTTAAGAAAATGGGAGAAGAAAAATAGATTTTTAAGTGGACATTTTGTTTACATTTCTTATTGTAAAGCTTAGTATCTGAATTGAAAAATTAGAAATTCTTTTATTCAGAAAAGTAATCTTTTCTCTCTGTAGCCCTTACGTCGCCCTGACTCATCTGATGATCGTTATGTAATGACAAAGCATGCAACCATTTATCCAACTGAAGAAGAGTTACAAGCAGTTCAGAAAATTGTTTCTATCACTGAACGTGCTTTAAAACTTGTGTCAGACAGTTTGTCTGAACACGAGAAGAACAAGAACAAAGAGGGAGATGATAAAAAAGAGGGAGGTAAAGACAGGTGAGTTTACAAATTACTTATTTCCTTTACTTGGGCATTTTGTATTTTTTATAAAGATAAATAAGATTGATAAGTGGCGTCAAGATGGCTTAATATGTTTGCTGCTCTAGTTGTAGAGTAGCTGTGTTCCATTACTGGTACTCACATCAGGCAGCTCACAACCAATAGTAACTTCAGCTCCAGATCTGATGGCAGACATTTACATATACATGCATATACGTAAAAATTGGAGATAGGGAAACTGAGTTTCTGGTGTTAGTCCACACATAATTAACTATATTTGTATTTTAGCTACAAGGCTTAATATACATTTCTACCACCACCATGCTTTTTGTTGATTTTTTTAAAATTTATTAAATGTTTATTACAAAAACATAGTAAATCTGTTTCAAAGTAGCCCTTGTAACTTTTCAGTTATATTAAGCTTCTCTTTTCTGGGTTTTTTTTTTGTGTGTGTGTGTTGCATCTAGTCTCCACTTTGTCTATATTTTAGTACCTTTTAAAAACATTGATCAAAAACATAAGTTAGCAAAGCTTTAACATCCTTTTATATTTGTGATTTTTCTAATTTTTCTTTTTCCCATTTGGGAATATTTTTTTTATTAATGTTTCTCTTACAGTTCTGACTTGAAAATTAAAACACAAGGGGCTTTGGGTTTGGGTCCGCACTTAAAACCTAGAACATAGAAAATAGAAGCAAGAGAATTATAAGTTTGAAACCAGTCTGTGCTATTCTTTTAGGATTCTGTAAGGTAGACAGTATTTGTTTTAGTTGTCTCTTTGCCAACTTAGACCTTGATACAGTTTTTGATTTTTAAAAATATTTTTATTTGTATCTGTATGAGTATATGTATATATGTGCATGTGGAAACCAGAAGAAGGTATCTAGTTCCGTGGAACTAAAGATTCAGGTTTTGCCAAATACAGCTTGCTCTGTGGGTATTGGGATTTGCACTCTGTTCCTCACGGACGATCACTCTTAATCACTGAGCCATCTATTAATGTTGTTTTATTTTTAGTGTATGTTGTTTATCTAAATGATAAATGATAGTTTAAAATAGTTTATATTTTCCTGTATGTTTGAAGAAAATTTCACTAGTGCAAAGGTCACCTAGTTTAATATTATACTTGAAGGAAATTATAGTTCTAGTTGAGAAATATATTTTAATGTAAGTTGATTTTGCTACAGAGCTCTGAAAGGGGTGTTGCGAGTGGGAGTATTGGCAAAAGGATTACTTCTCCGAGGAGATAGAAATGTCAACCTTGTTTTGCTGTGCTCAGAAAAACCTTCAAAGACATTATTAAGTCGTATTGCAGAAAACCTACCCAAACAGCTTGCTGTAAGTATCATGGAAATGTTAAATTTACCCTTTGTCCAGATCAGAAGTTTTTGGCAGGGCTGTGCTTCAATTTAAACCTCACAACCAACCTTTTAATTTTTGTCTTGGCTTTCATAATGAAGAGATTGGCTACTTTTTTCCTTTCCCTTATTTGTGCAAACTGATGAAATGTTTTCTTCATCTTTTAGGGGTTTTGCAGTGCTTGTAATTTGGCTAGATGCCGTCTTGCTAATTTATTTTAAATGGAAAAATTCAGCATATGCCCAGTTTTTCCAAAATTGGACTGCTGAGAAGACATAGCAAAGAATATATTTTTTTCCATTTTATTTAGTGTGTGTGTACACATCATGGTGTCTGTGTGGATAATGGTCAGAGGACACAATGTATACTTCAGTTCTCTCCTCCGACTGTGTGGGTTCCAGGAATTCAAGTCAGATCATCAGCCTTGGCAGCAAGTGCCTTTTAAAACCCATTGATTATCTTGACTGACCTGATTTTTTAAAACAAAATTAAAATTAGAAAAAATAAATAGTAAAGAAATTAAAAGCTTATATATAGCAAGTTCTACTTATTTACTTTTTGGAATTTATGAATCTCTTAGTTGAATGCATGCTTTTGATATAATAAGAATGTATCTTACTTGAATTTGTCTGGTTTTATTATTAATACAGTAGTTGCTCTGTACTGTTGCAGAGATGTCTGGACATCCCCTGAAGCCCCCAGGATGACTGAAACCTCAGACAGTATATATATGTCGTGTTTTTTTCTACTTTTCCTGGGATAAAGTGCAAATTAATTACACAAATACTTATAATTAAATATAGTAGACTAATGACAAATTCTCTACTATATATCTTAGTAGCAACAGCCTCAGCATGTCCCTATCCCTGCCGCTAGGGGAGTATTGTCTATAAACTCAAGACACACATGTTAAATGTGTGCTATACGACCAAGCAGCATTCACCAGCTCATCATTCCTCAACGCGAGAAATTTGACATTTTTACTAAAGTTGTACTAAAGTTGTAGTTGAATGCCAGTGTCACTCACATGCTGTATCATGACAGCTGATTGAGTAAGGAAATAATGAACAGGTAGTGATTGGAAAAGGGATGATTCACAAAGCAGGTCAGTTGAACAATACAGCTTTAGATTTAATCATGGTATTCCAATCAGCATACAGTTCAAGATGTATGAATTGCTTATTTATGTGACTTCCCATTTAATATTTTCTAATGGTAATTGAACAGATAAGTATATGCAACCATAGATAAAGGGGTGATTACCGTATCTTCAGTTTTCTAAATATTTATAATGGTAGGAAATACTTTGTCTTGGCAGCAAGATAGTTGAGAAGGTAAAAGTACTTTTAACCCTGGAAACAGAACCCACATAACACATAACATAACAGTGGAGGTGAGGACCACTCCACAGAGTGACTGTCCTCAGACCTCTGTGCACATGCACACAAGCACAAGTGATAGAGCAGCCTCTTTTTGGTTTTCTAAAAACAAAACTTTTTCTAAAGATGAGATTTCAGAAGTTGAATATGCTGTAATCCAACACATGGGGAGTGGGAGGCAGGAAGACCATCGGGTCAGGGTTGTAGTTGACTACCTATAGAGTTTGAGCCCAACCTGGGCTGCATGAGGCCTTGTCTCTAAAAGTAAGCATGACCACGGTTTAAGTAATGTTTTCTTGAGTCATTTGTAATCAGTCTTCTAAAACATTACAATCTTACTAGACATTTTAAATTTAGGGATTGAGATTTTCCTGGATTTTACAGTACTAATTCAGAATTGTACTTGACCAGAGTAGAGCAATAGAAAACAAAAGAACAATGAAATGTCCTGTTGAATTTAAGGCATATTGAACGTAGCATTGGCACCTAGTGTTTTGCTTTGGTTTGGTTTCTTTCATATTAGCATTGTTTCCAGAATTAAAATGAATCTTTCCAAATATTAGGAGCCAGTAGAATTAGCATTGAATTTCTTCTCACATCTGTTTTGGTATGAGTGGGTCAGTGATATAGGGCATGCAGTGGCCGGTAAGCTTTATGAAGGGAAAAAAACAAAACATAAAAATTTTAAGTGATAGCTTGATATGCTAATAGGCACTTATTTATACTTCAAAGAAAGAAAAAGACTTTTTTTATTTTTTTAAATTAGCCATCCATATAGCTCAGTGGCTAAAATGTTTGCCTCCAGAGCCTCATGTCTGGAGTCTGATTCCCAGAAGCTATGGAAAGAAAAGAGACAATTTCCTAACATTGTCTTCCGACTCATTCGTGTCGTGGTATGTGTATGCCATATGCACTCACATCACGCACATGCAAACACAGTATAGAACAAAGTGGTGTTTTAGGGAGGGTCTGTTGAGATGTCTTAGTAGTTAAGAGTATTGTTCTTGCAGAGGACCTGAGTTTGAGTCCCAGTATCCTTTGTCTGCTTAAAACCAGCCAGAACTCCAGTTCCAGGGAATCCGACACCCTCTCTAACCTCACAAGCACCAGGCATGCATGTGGTGAAGATAATATGCAAGCAAAACACTCATGCACATAAAATCTTTTTTTAAAAAAGGAAGTGCTGGATGGTGGCAGCACATGCCTTTAATCCCAGCACTTGGAAGTCTGAGGCAGGTGGATCTCTGAGTTCAAAGCAATCCTGACCTGTGAAGCGAGTTTCAGGACAGCCAGAGGGAGAAACCCTGCCTGAATAAACAAAAATTAAAAAAAAAAAATAAAAGCAATTCAAAAGTGCTAAATAATTAACAGTTAATGAAAAACAAACTACTTTGCAGATCATTTGCTCTTAACTGTGTGCATAAACAAGTAAAATAAAGCAAATTAATCATTGTCACTAACATTTATATAGTATTGTTAAGTACTTAAAAAGTTAATCTAGGGGGCTGGTGAGGTTGCTCAGAGTTGCTGTCAAGTCTGATGGCTGAGTTCACACTCTCCAGGACCAATGGGTGGAAAGAACTACTGCAAGTCGTCCTCTGGCTCCACTCATGCACAGTGGTGCATGTAAACATGTGTGTGCACACAATAATAAATTGAGCTGTCTTTTTTTGTTGGTGGTGGTTTTTTAGTTTTGGTTTTTAAGTTAATTCTCCAGCAACCTTGTGTCAAGTATGGTATCACAAGTAAAAAGTAATGTACAATTTGAGCCTGAATAGTAATGTATAAAAATTTCATGTTTCTGTCTTGTTCTCAGTGGTGGGGGGTGGGCGGGTACTGGGGTTCAAACCCAGAGCCTTTCACACACCAAGTGGTTTATCAACTGAGATATATTTGCTCCACCTGTAATGTCTATATAGAAACTTAATTTGTTCATATAAACTGGAAGTAAATTCACGTCTACCAAATTACAATAGATTTGTTACTGCTGCTTCTAGGTAAGCAATAAATTAACAAGTTGCAGAGAATGAATTATGGAGATGGTTGTTGAATCAGGCTCCTTGAAGTGTCATACATATTTTACTTCCCTTGAAAGTCTGTAAATATATGAGATAAATGATGGCAGCAGCTTTTTCTTTTAATTCATGGATTAAAAAAGACATGCATACACATGTACAAATAACTCCTATTAAAGTAATGGGATGATTGATTAAGAACACCCACATGTTGATTCACAGCCATCTGTGACAAAGTTCCAAAGGATCAGAACCTCTTCTTTACTCTGTGGGCACCAGACATGCACATGGTACACAGACATATATGCAGGCAGGCAAAATGCCAAATACATAAATATTAATCAATAGAAAAGTTTGAAAATAGTGGGAAATATTACTTCCACAAAGAATTCTGAAAATAAGGAAAGGCAAGAAATTAATAATGGTATGGGTAATCAGTCTGTCGTGTTTCTTTAGAGGGAATAGAATCCAATATTTGTAGAAAGGTTAATGTAATAAAAGCCACAATAAAGCTATATTTGTTTTAATGCAAAAGATTCGACTGATTTCTTATCATCTTTATTACATAGGTTATAAGTCCTGAGAAGTATGACATAAAATGTGCTGTATCTGAAGCAGCAATAATTTTGAACTCGTGTGTGGAGCCCAAAATGCAAGTTACTATCACCTTGACATCTCCAATTATTCGAGAAGAGAACATGAGGGAAGGAGGTTGGAAAGCCAATTAAACGTTCTACTTTTGTATTAACTTTTTGTTTTCCATTTACCTATCCTTTGATGGCATTAAGCCCTAGAAGGCAACATGCTGGCATTACATATGAATTTGGTAGATTTAACTTACTCAGCAATTAGTTTTGCTTTAGATCATTTCTAACAAAGTGAGTGCTCTTCTTAGTGATGTGCTATTATAGAAAACATCCTGTGATTGGTTTTCTTGATATATTTTTTCTTTCTTTTGCAAACCTCAGATTTCTGGAAAAAAGAACTTCAAAAAATTGTTTATTGCATAGTCAATACATAGAAAAAAAGTTTAAATGCTTGTTAATCACTTGGGGCCACAATTTAACTTTTGCTAAGACAGTCTTGGTCTTGCCTTGTCTTGATTAATAAAGTTTCACAAATTGGCAAACTATCTACAACACTTCCTTACAATTGTTTTATATATATAGTGATGGATCTGGCCTGTCCTGAAGTAAATATTTCTAGTTCTCTGAGGTTGCTCAGTTTTGCGTACTTTATAAATGCAGAACATGCTGATGCACACAGATTTGGGCACTTGACCTACGTATCATCCTAGAGCTCTTAACAAATGATGTGAATAAGTGAGTTACAGTATAGTTCAGGGTCTTGTTTTGTTTTGTTTTTGTTTTTGTTTTTTAACTGAATTTGCATTTGTAGAACATGAAACTCTTAATGGTGCCAGCAATGTTGCTTTAGGGACTGTTCTGTAACATTTTCAAAGCTTCCAAAGCTTTTAAGCCAAAAGCATGATCAGTGTCTGCAGTAATGTTGGTTCTCTTGTTTTATGGGTCAGATAAAATTTACTTTGTTTCCTTTCATGTTGTTTTTATCCATCTTAAGTTGTTGGAAATGGAATTAAATTTTACAGTGTCTGTTTTTAGTACAGGTTGAGGAGAAAAAGTATTAATAAGGCAAAATGATTATTTTTAAGAAGCTGGGCTTTTCATAGCCCAAGAAAAGAATATTTTAGTCAAATTTTTATTCAGAGGAATGTCTGATTTTGTATATTTTATATCTATACTATATTAGTATTTTTAAATATTGTTCCTTAGGCTTTGCATCCTAAAAAATATGTAAACTTTATGTAAAGGATCATTGCTGTGAGCATGAATTCCCCTCTAAGGTCTAGCTCTCTGTGTTGTTGAAGAAAATAGTTCTTGAGACAATTTGGCCAAGTTGTATGTAGCATATGATCCTTTACTTAGGTTTTTAAAAATCTCATATGATGTTTTATAAAATAATGTTGCTATATTTAATGTAAAATTATGCTTATGTAACCATTTAACTTTATTTCAGAATGTTTCTGTGTATTAAGCCTCAGTTCATTATCAAGCCATTTTATAAGTTAATAGAGTCTTACTGTAGTAAATCCTTTAACATGCCTTCTAAAGGAAACAAAATTATATTTTTGTCTGACCCAGACTGAGATAGAATTACTGTTCTGAATTTTACAAATATGATCATGAGGAAAATGATCAGCCTGAAATTGAAAGATTTTGCTTCAAGGCACTGAGCTGGAAAGTTGGATATACAAAAGTGTAGAAACATTGTTAAGAGTGTTTTTTGCTGCAGATGACTGCAGTAAACCCATGTTTTTAGCTTTGTCATGAAGATTGCTTCTTTCTAGCTGCAGACTATCGGTATGTATTCTCTCTCACTGCAGCTCCCGGTGCTCTGTGTCTTCAAATCATTTAAAGCCTTTAGCTTGCTTTGGGGAGTTAGTACAGGGTGTAAGGAAGGCTTTGCCGGAAGAACATTGTAAATCATGACATTCAACTATTATATTTCCACATAGTGTAATAGCCTCTTTAATATGTAGTGGTCCTGTTTGATATGAAAAATCATTTAATAAAAGAAATAACTAAATTGTCGAAATAACTGTTAAACACATGACAGATGTCTTTTCTGGTATTGTGTTTGACAGTTAACATGCAGTAAACATTTGATTGATTTTAAGCTTGAAATGTTCAGAATGCTCTAACCATTGCTACAGAATTTTTTTCTGCAGCAAATCAAGTATTGTGTGTGTTTTTTTCTACCTGTAGCTTGTCAGGCCCGGTCCAAAGCCTTCTAGCAGAAGGGATTGATTCCTGTCAGGGGTTGCTGCCAAGACATCGGAAGGATTTTTGACCAAGGTTTTCAAAAGCTCAGTGTCACATCTGCCATTTGATGAAGGGGGATTTTGGATGCAGAGTCTGGCATTTTTTTTGTCCTTTGTGTGGCTATTTTGTTTGTCTTTTGTCTCTTCTAGAATTGAGCAGTGTTCACACTAGTTTTTAAATAGTTGGGTGAATTATATTTTACATAACAAATGTTAATTGAAATTAATATAGTCCCATTAACTTTTAATCATAAAGTAGTGTGGACACAGCATGTCTTCTAATTGGTGATTAACCCCTTAAAATTTGTGAAATACATTCATGTAGGAAAAGAATTTGTATTTTTTTTAATAAATTAACAGGTTTTTATTTTGTTTCATTGACTGTTAGGGAACAAATACAATTTTAGCACAATATATCTAAGGGGTTAATCTACTTAAAATATAAAAATGGGTACAAAAATCCACACTCTAAATTTAACAAAAATTTCCTACTTAATGCCTCTTATTTGTTTTTAACTTGTAATAAGTGTTCTGGCATCACTGAATTTCTATTGTAGGTTACAATTTTGTACAAAAAGTTATTGGAAGAATTATGTAAGGTTCTGAAATACAGTAGATTTAGAAACTTTACATTGATCATAGTCGTCTGTTTACATTCTGGCTTTCACATACTGTAAATAGAGCAGTAGACAGAGGTCTTTCCGCCTAGTCTTCATGTTATGGAGAGTAGAAGTGGTTGAAGTGAATTTTTTTCTTTTTCAGGGTAGTTATCTATCCCTTCTTTGTCCTTTTTCCTTATCTCATTTTTTAGAGAACTTTCATGTTTCATCTATTTATAAGAATGACAACTTACCTCCTAAGACTTCTAAATTACTGGGCCAGAGAGATGACTCATTGAGTAAGAGCATTTGTTGTTCTTGTAGAGGATCCCAGTTCAATTCCTAGCACTCAGGGTCTGACAACCCACAAGCAACTAGACTCCTGGCCCTGGCCCGGGGCATCTGATGCCTTCTGGACTCTCTGGGCACCCACAAAAATGCATAAATAAAAAATTAATAAAATTGATTTCTAAATTCTTTTAAGACCAAAAAAAAAAAAAAAAACACTTAACCCAGACTTACAGAACTTATTATTTAATATTTCTTCTTTCCTCACTCGTAGTCATGTGAAATACTCAGTAAATTGTTTCCTAAATGTATCGTGGTTGCTTTCTAGTTACTGCTTATAGTCAACAGATTAATTTTCCTGTATTTAAAAAAGATATACTATAAACTAGGCACAATGGATCATACTCTTGATCCCGGCTCTCAGAGACTGAGGGAAGAGGATAAACCATGGTTTTAAGGCCAGCCTGACTATAAAGTTGATAACAACTGTGAATTAAATTGAAGTTGTTACTGTTTGGTTATATGTTTGACCAGCAAATTATTATCTTCTTCACATTTTATAGATATTTCAGATAAACATGTAGCTGGCCTTTAGATCTTCACCTTTGTGACTGATTTATTAATGTAAACTGGTCTTTGTTAATGTAAAGTTAATTTCTTGTCCTAATTTAGTTTCCCATTTTCTCAAGCTTTATTAATGTAACACATTTTAACCAATTTAAAAAGACCCTACATATTTACCATCAAAGTATTCTGCTCATGGCTTCTTTTCTGTACTTTAATTGTATTTTACTGTGCTAGTTCCTGTAGCCTCTTTCTGCTTTACTCATTGTTTCTCTCTGATTACTGTTTGGAATACTTTTAATGAAAACTTTTCATTTTAGAAAGCATTTTATATTTCCTTACAACATACTAAAATTCTCCTGTTGAACATAAAGAATTGAATTCTCATAGAACTAAACCTCATTTTGGTTTTTTGGGGGATTTTTTGTTTGTTTTGTTTTTTTGTAATTGTTATATTGATATTCATATTTATTTTAAGTTCTTTCTTAAATTAGCCCAAGAATAACCTAGAATACTTGACCAACATGGTAGTTTATTGTACATTCCCATTTAAGGTGGATTTTTGTGTTCCCTTTTGTCTTTGTCTTCTTTGTGCTGGTGCGCTGTGTCCAATAATCTTTCCTTTAGATTTCATTTTGGTGAGTAAGGTTTCTATTTCCAGAAAATTGTTTCACCGAAGAGTTTATCTTAATTCTCCTTTTGTTCTTCATATTGTATTATATAAATTTGTTGAAAGTTACTCCCTGGATGAATTAAACTAGAAAAACTCTCAAATGGCTCACGTGACACTGATGCTACTTTAAGAAAGTGTCTTGCTCACCTGGTCAAACACCCATTCCTCACTGCATTTTGCCAATTCAATCCATTTTAGATGTAACCTCGGGTATGGTGAAAGACCCACCGGACGTCTTGGACAGGCAAAAATGCCTTGACGCTCTGGCTGCTCTACGCCACGCTAAGTGGTTCCAGGTTCGGAACATCATTTTACTTTTTTCTTGTAGCCTTATGAGAGAGTAGTTCAGTACATGTTTAACTATGCTTAAACATTTCAAAAGATTGCCTAAGCAACACTGTTTTAAATTAAATCTCAGAAAATAAGGTGTCATAGAAAGCTGAGTATAAAGATCTGCATTTTGCAGTTACTATTAATTTGACAATAAGCAGGCTTGGGGGATGTTTGTACTCCGGGTTTTTTTATTTTTAGTGGCTATATTTGAAGTTGTCTTCTTCAGGAAGATCACGTATTTTTGTATATATATTATATTCCATAAGGCTGCAGATTAACTTTGCTTTAAATAATGGAATATGTGTTTAA